>NC_052057.2:19153372-19812956 GCF_903992535.2 Arvicola amphibius | reverse complement strand
TCCATCATATCATGACAAAGGGAAAATGTGCACACGCAAGGTGGTGAAATTGGCCACAGGAACCCTTGTGAGTTGACAGAGCTTCGTAATGACAACGATCCCTTCGTGACAGAGTCAGCTCAGAAAGGGAACCCATTTCATTGCCCTGCGATGACAAAGTCAGGCCCTGTTTTGGGGGAATCATTCATACTTCGTCAACTCTGGCTAGTACTTATTTTAAGCCTTTTATGGATATTTTCTCAATTTCTGTTTGTATGGAAATAATTTCATTTATTGTTTTTTATTTTTTTAATAATTTAATCCACTTTATTTATTATTTATTTATTTATTTATTATGTATCTGTCTGTGTGTATATAATATTCTGTTTGTGTGTCTGCCTGCAGGCCAGAAGAGGGCACCAGACCCCATTACAGATGGTTGTGAGCCACCATGTGGTTGCTGGGAATTGAACTCAGGACCTTTGAAAGAGCAGCCAGTGCTCTTAACCTCTGAGCCATCTCTCCAGCCCTTGTTGTTTATTTTTACTAAGTCATTCAAAGGTGCTTCTCCTGGCTTAATTTTCACCTCCCTGAATTGGTGAGAAGATGCAAATGTCAATCAGATCCTTACGTCTTGATAAATTCAGAAAATTTCATGCATCTTAGAAAACGCCAGTGCCTGTTTAAATAGCTTTTCTGGGGCACATTACCACCCAAGGCAACCAGTCAGAATTACAAGGATTTCAGAGACTAAAGGTTCTTTTTAAGTCATATAGCCATTTTGGAATATCCAGCTGCTGTACGAAGCTACTTTGTCGCTATTAACTTTTATGTAAATAACATGGGTAAAATAATGCAAAATAACAGCTTTTCTACATCTTCGCTTAAATAAGTTTTTTTTCCTTCTTTCATGCAAATTATTTTTTCACAAAGAGTAGAAAGGTTTACATGAGTGAAAGCTAGATAATATAACTTTATTAACAAATTCTAAAAAATATCGTTTTCCTTAGGAAATGAATATAATCTGACCCATGTAACTACACCTGGAAAAACCATAGACCAAGAGCCAATGAGGCACCAGGAAAAAGTTTGCTGTCATTAATCTGAGGAAAGTTCCATCACAGTTTCCTCTTGAAATTATGCTCCTGCTTACAGTTAGTAACTGTTCTTGACTTTTAGCCAAATATCGTTGTAGACAGTTACAAAATGTCTGGATCCGTGATAACACGTTTGAGTTTTGTAATTGGTTTATATATGCTAGGAAAATGGGAGACAGCTGTACTCAAAGAGTAGTTGAGCCTTGTTACAAGTCCAAATGGCCACTGGGATGGCATCACAAGGAAAAAAGAAATAAACTAACAGAAAAGGACTCCAGTAAACTATTGGCAAAGAGAAGATGGTAACACAAGTACCTGAGGTTCTGTAGTGAGTCTGAGGCAGTCGATAACCTAACTAGTTATTCAGAGAGTTAAAATCACAATGGGACCAGCTTATTGGGATCAGTATATCTATGCACACCCGTTCTCTTACAGCATTTTTTTAAAGTAGGAAAATAGCTGAGGATTGTTGTTGAGAGCCCGCTTGTTTGTTTCCTGACCACCTGGCTCCAGAAATAACCACACAGAAACTGTATTAATTAAATCATTACTTGGCCTATCAGCTCTAACTTCTTATTGGCTAGCTTTTACATCTTGATTTAACCCATTTCCGTTATTTTATATTTTACCACGAAGCTCGTGGCCCTGTCCCCAGCAGTGGCTCCATGGCTTCTCCTGACTCTGACTTCTTTTCCCAGCATTCCGGATAGTTTTCCCCCCACCTAGTTCTACTCTGCTCTATCAGGCCAAAGCAACACATAGGCAGAAGGACCCTCCCACCCCCCCACACACCAGGATATTTCTTCTAATTGTATATTGGAATAGAGAACCGTCAGAACTGCGAAATTCCCTCTTCTGCTCCCCACCTCTGCAGCCCCTCTGCAGGGGAGGCTGAAGCCGGAGGTGAGGCTTGTTCCTGCTCTCACCAGTCTCCAGAAACACATCCATCTGGGTCTGAGCCTCAGGTCAGAATTTTCTCCTGAAGTAAAAATTGGGAGTTCAGTTTGAAAGTCATGTTTCTGGTTCCCTTGGCTCACCCTGTGTTGCCAATTAATGTGTAGATTATGATGAGAAATTGTTAATTTATTGAGATTGTATAATTTTGCTCTAAATTGAACTAAGGCGATGTTTAGATATTTTCTTTTGCTTTTTGTTTGTTTGTTTTGTTTTATTGAGTGGCCAACTTTTTTTCCTGCAGTGCTTAAGTGAGTAATTTTGATAATTTTTTTTTCCTGAGCATTGATTTGTTTTGTATGATTTTCAGCTGTTATTGTTTGTGCAGGTCTGTGGACTTGTTTTAAAATTAACAGTAACATTTATGAAATATTTTTCTTATTTTAATTTGCTAAAACTCTTAAGATGGTGCTTGGGCCCCAAACTTCAACCTTTGAAGATCTAAGGAGCCTCTCTAGCCGACTCTGCGGCATTGCACTGTGGTCAAGACGGATGCCTGATCTCAGCCAGTTCTGAGGTACCAATACTTTACGGTTTGATCATATAATGTATCACCTACGACTTGTTTCAGATGTTTGTGTAAGGGAGAGAGTGAAAAAGCTGAATCTGTGTGCTAAACTGTGTTTTGAAAGTTTTAAATCTCTTGGCGATGGTTCTGAGTTCTCAGAACCTCCTGGATGGCTCGTCATGCATCTCGATTCCAGATGTTTGATGCAGGGTACGTGTTTTCTTTCCCTTTCCCCAGAGCAAAATGCCTCCGTTTGGGGGAGGATTTGATGAGCATTATGAAATACACATAGAAATTCAAGGATCTCAGTCATGTGTTCCTGGTATAAGGCTATAGCTTGCTTTTTGACATGGTGCATTCATCTTATGTTAAGGAAGACTTGACAACTTATGTAAATCTCCCACACAACACTGAACCCTGTGGACCCACATACCTGCTCTAGTGAGGAACAGTCTACAGAGGAAGACAGGAATTCGGGTCTTGGGAAGTTTGCATCGGAGTGAGGAGAGACGCTACAGGAGGCTGCTAGAACAAGGAAATACAAGAAGAGTGAAGAACATGACCGAAGTTGTTAAGCAGTACATGGGGTCAGAGAAGTGCCAGGGCTTGCTCTGAGAAAAAGCAGCGAAAACAAAAGAGGCATAGAATCTAAGTTTCCCTAGGACTCTTTGAGAAGTCGTTCATATTTTCTATCATAAGTTATTGTATTAACAATCTGGAGAATTTATGATCCAGGAATTGTAGCCAAATCATCATTCAGTTCTTTCTGTAATTGCTTAAATAAATGAAAAGAAATATAAAATTTACATCTTGTTTTGGAAATTCATAAGCAAAGGAAAGTTTTCTAGATTTTGGGTTGGTCAAATTTTATGGAAAACACAGTAAGCTGTTACTACGGTTTTGCCAGCTTGTTGCTCTTTGGGCTTCAGGAGAGTTGGAAATTATTTAAAAGCTGGCAAGGGCTGGTGTCCACAAATTGAAAATGGCTGCGGTAGAAGCACATTACCTTTCCACAGCCATTCAAGCAAGGCAGTTAGGGTTATTTACACACATGTGCTCTGAGGAGATTTTCATCTGAAGACGTACACACACACACACACACACACACACACACACACACCCTTCATGTATAGAGGAGCTGTACAGTATTGGTAAACTTAACGCTGCTGACCAGGGAGAAATGGCAGAGACACTGATGAACTCTATGCTAGTCCTTCCCTTGCGAAAACCACCACTGCTCTTTTGGTTATTGAAGAAGTATTTGTAATTATTATTGGCTGCAACTTCGGGAAATGCTGCGTGTATTATTTCATTGTAAGCCTCTGAAATATGATGTTTTCTACCTTTTCTTACTAGGATGACTGGTAAAGTTTTGCTTGCTTGGGAATGCAAGAAGAAAGTACAAAATGAACAAGCCAGTTTTCTAGGTCAAAGGGACTTGGCTATCAGAGGATAAACACTGAAATATTTTAAACAACGAAAGCATCATTGGAATAGTCCCTAACAGACATATTTAGGACACAACATTTAGTGGGGTTCAGACATTTCCACATACTAAAATCTTAATGATAGCATGGGATAAGCTACGTCATCATGATTCTATAGGAAACCAAGTGAGAACAAGGTACGATTTTGTCCGTGCTTCGTAGTGGTTGGCTTAGACTTTGCTTCTAAAGAACAGCAATAATTGAGGCTGAAGAGATGGCAAGGGTCTTAAGAATACTTGCTGCTTCTGCGGAGGACATGGGTTTGGTTCCCAACACTCACATGGCTGCTTACAAGCATCCATCATTCTAATCTGGGGGATCCAGCACCCTTTTCTGGCCTCTGAGGGTGTCAGACACATAAGCAGCGCACATACTTACAAGCAGACAAAATGCTCATACGTGTTGTACCTCACAAAGTAACTGAAAGTCTTTTAAAGTACAAAGAAACTGGAAGTTTACATCTCCTAAGGCAGTGACAAGGGATACTAGTTAAGATCGTGAACTCAGAGTGAATCCTGCCTGGGTTAAGTTTGCACTCTCGTCTTAACAGATGGTTTGGCAAGACTCTTTTCTGTGTTCTGCTTTCTTTCTTTTTAGAAAAACATTTTGTTCATTTTATTTTATGTGCACGTGTGAGCACCTGTATGTATGTGTGCCCTGTGAAGTCAGGTGCCTGTGGAGGCCAGAAGAGAGGATCAGGTTCCCTGGAACTGGAGTTACAGGCAGTTGAGAGCTACCGTATGTGGGTTCCAGGATCTGAACCCTGGTACTCTGCAAGAGCAACTAGTGCTCTTGCTCGCTGAGCTAGCTCTCAGCCCATGTTTAGTTTCTTTTTTTTTTTTTTTTTTTTTTTTTGGTTTTTCGAGACAGGGTTTCTCTGTAGCTTTGGAGCCTGTCCTGGAACTAGCTCTTGTAGACCAGGCTGGTCTCAAACTCACAGAGATCCGCCTGCCTCTGCCTCCCGAGTGCTGGGATTAAAGGCGTGCGCCACCACCGCCCGGCTAGTTTCTTTAGGTATAAAAAAAATAGCTGGAATATTTATCTTAGAAATTGTTTAGAAATTAAATCCCACTCTTACTATCTCTGTCTGTCTCTCTGGTTGTTTTAATTTTATCCTTATTATAAGAGGATAAGCAGCATATTTACTGTTTCACGAATGTTGGCGAACTACAGGAGACCTCTGGGACAGAAACAAAAGACGTTTTACTGGAGGCACAGCAAGTGGCACGTGTATTCAGTTTCAGTAGTTTCCCATGTCCTGACTGAGGAGAGGGCACTGCCTAGAGGATCCAGTCTGCTGGGAGGTGCTAGGTGCATAGGGAGTCTGATGCCCCGCACCACGCCCCCATGTCTGCGTTTGGTGCGCTAGCACCCAGTTCGGGAGATTTGGGCAAGGGGCAGGAGGTTAAAATACACAGACACACACAGACAGAGAGAGACAACGGCACGGGTCATCCTTGAATTCCTCAAGAATGCTCCCTTTATTGTGTTCAAGGGCAGATTATATAGAGATAGCCACGCCCCAGCCAAACCCACCAGAAACCACTCTCCTGCCATCAGGAACTCCTGAAGGTCTCGTGCTCAGAGCAGCTGTAGGCACTCAGATCAGGGGATTACAAGAAATTCAAGATCTGGGGTCTCATTGCTCCCAACAGTTAGAGACGAGACAAAGGGCCTGGGGCTTGATGAGCCACACTTTCTGTAGAAGGCAGCACACAGATTTGCTCACTGTCCTGGTGAGAGAGATTTCCTTCTTGGCCTGCCTCAGACTTGAACATTGGTTTGTACTGAGAAAGTCTTGCATTTATTGGCATTCTCAGGGAGACATATTCCAGTGTGGACACATGGATGACTGTCTTTTCTAACAACACAAAGGATTTATAAACAACACTATGCACATTTTAGTGATACTACTTTCCTTACTGGGCCCTGGGCCACAAATCCTAAAACACAGAACTTTAAAGGCATAATTATCATGAACGAAACTTTGATTTATGTATTCCAAAACTCAGCATATATTTAAGTATAAAATTACAGAAATGTTTTACATGCTAACACATATTTCTGGGATGTATTCAGAGACACTTGGAGCTTTATTTTTAATCTGCAGCACTTGACTGCTTAGGATACATTAATCACTGTGACAGAAAAATCAAATATTATAATTTTACTAAGCAACACAAAATATAAACAATGAGAATTTGACAGGATATTTAATTAATCTTCTAACTGCTTTCTGCAAGGAAGTGAGAAGATTATACAACCTTTACATGGGGCAAATTATTTCATAATGAATATTTTAGGTTTTCAGAATATTTCATATATGACTCTACATCAGAATATATATATATAGATACATATATATATAATGCATATACACTTATGGAAGAATAAAGACATATTTCTTGCAAATATTATGAAAGGAAAAGTGAGATTGGGACCAATAGCAAAATAACAAAAGCAAAAATGAACAATTTTGGAATGTTGAATATGTCAGTTATTGAATTTAAGAAAAAGGAAGGGACTACAGAATGAGATGAGTCTTTTTCAAAGAAGATAATTAAGAGAAAAGAAGAAGAGGCTTGCACAAGCTTTAATGAAAATTATAATATTATTTAAAATATAAATTTTTAATAGTAGTTCATGCCAGAGAAAGATGAAGTGCATTAGATAGCAGCAACACTGAGAAGACTAGACACAGGAATGACAGCGTCTGCAGGGCATCAAACTTTTGGCCTGCTCTCCAGTTTCAGCTCTGTCCTGTAGTTAAGTTCAAGTGGTGTCTATGTGGTTGAAACCACACTGCCCTGCAAACTGAATCATTATTAAAAACACTTTCTGTGTCTCTTGTACTGGAATTCCAACTCACAAGACTCAGAGTCTACCAGTGGAATAGGCTGAGCTGCTGGACAGTCTGCTGGCAAAGCCGGCATGAGCAGAGACTGTTATTTTGAAGATACTATTGAGTTTGGTTTCTGCGGTTGCATTATGTAACAAAATAATAAGCCCCTCTAGAGAAGTGGTTCTCAACCTTCCTAGTTCTCCGACACCTAAATACAATTCCTCAACCATAAAATTATTTTCATTGCAACTTCATAACTGTAATTTTGATAATGTTATGAATTGTAATGTAAATATCTGTTTTCTGATGGTCTTAGACAACCCCTGTGAAAGGGTTATTTGATCCCCACAAAGGGGTGAGGACCCACAGGATGAGAACCACTGCTTTGTAGTTCTAATTCACACTTGGAAGCTACGACAATGGCTAAAATAGAGACCTGAACATGTAAACACGACATAATGAAAAATTAACAAATGGGGCTGCATGAAATGATTTCCCACAGTAGGGGAAACAGTAGATAAATTGAAAAGGCAGCCTGCAGATGGTGAGGAAATACTTTTAAACTATGCGTTTGGCAAGAAGGTGATAAAGAAGATAGTCAAGGAACCCAATAACTATTAGAAAACAACCAACTTGCCTCAGATCTAAACTAATTTATGGCATTGCTAATATATATATATATATATATATATATATATATATATATATAAAATATTCTTATTTCTTCTGGAAGGACTATAAGACCAGTTTAAACCTTGGAAGATTGATTTATGAAAACACGGCTTTCCTTCTAGTCTATTTCATTGCCACAAAACCGAACGTACTTCCATGTTTAAAGGCATTTCTTGCTCTGTGAATTGTCTATTCGTGTTCTTGGCTCCTTCTTCCATTGGACTGATTTTCTGCTTTGAAAGTAAAACAGTTCTCGAAAAGAAATAAATTCCATTCTGTAGCTGGAAAAAAAAAGACGCTTGTATTGTTCAATGTTATGAGTTTTCCAGAATGCGACAGTTTTACCCTCCTGGTCCCGGTCCTCTTATACTCTACTCTGTGTGAAAACACACGGGTCTCTGTTACGTGTAATATTTTTGTGATATATGTCCCTCTGCTGAATAACTAACTAGTGTCATAAAATATAAATGAAAAACTTGATAGGTTGGGGCAGGAGAGACGGCTCTTTTAAAGGACTGGATTTGAGTGAGCATCTACGTCACGTGGCTCACACTGCTTGTAATTCCAGGGCCAATGCCTTTGGCCTCTGCAGGTACCTGTGATCACATACGCATACCCGCACACAGACATATAATTTTAATGAAATAAACATTAAACACTTTCATAGTTTCAGCGTTAGGGTAGAAGGAAAAGTCAAGAAAAATCTATTTTATGTGACAGCACATCCTAAGCGGGCTAGAATAGAGATTAAAAGTCGGTTTAAAACTAGCTGAGTTTAATTTGTGAATAATAGCTGAAATATGCCTAGAAATATAATTAAAATGAACTTTAAAATAAAAATGTGAACATTCACTACACACACACACACACACATGTGTACATCATAGAGTCAATTCTCATATTGCCTTTGAAAGGCATATCTGCTAAATGGGAAGGTGTTGCTTTTGTCCAAACACCATGTCTTAAGTGATATGAAGCTTGATGGCTGGAAATTATATTCTCTGTGTGGAAAATTCCATGAGATATAAACCAGGCTAAAACCTAAGTTAATGCACTTTTGAGGTGTGGCTCTGAATTCAGGCGCTCTGTGTGTGTGTGTGTGTGTGTGTGTGTGTGTCTGTGCATGTGCACGTGCGTACATACTTTTGATCAATAAGCCTTTGAGGCATATACATTCACCCCTACCAGACATAGACCTGGAAATGTAGCACCAGGAGCACGAAGGCATTGGACTAAGGAGATGCCTGAAGTCTTCTTATCTCAAGAAAGCATGGCACAGGAGTAACAATCTTAGGAAGCTGATCAGTGCCTTCCTTGGTATCTTTCTGTTTCTGGGATGTCACAAACAAGCATGTCCTCACTTAAGTAGTATTAAATTCTAACAAATCAGGTTGAAGGCTCAGTAATAATATCTGGCTAGCAGCCTCTAATAAGAAAACGAACTGAATCCAACCTGCAATATTTATGGTGCCCTCCCCCCCCCCCAAAAAAAAACTTTACTGTGGGTTCTAAACATTTGACATCACGAACAACATTTAGAGAATTTATGGATAATTTTTTGTGGATTTGAAATAAAAAACCCTTTTAAACCATTTTGATAAATTCTAATTTCATGCTTTTGCTAAACTTGGATTCAAACTATCACTTGACTTTCTGTGCTCAATATGTACACTGAGCCCGAGAAGCCAACCATTTCCTTGGCTGAGTCTTAATCCACATGGCCTCTTGCTGCGTGTATGGCCTTCAGAACACATTCTGGAGCAGTTTAGACAACAATGTAATCACAGTTTTCAGTTCTCCAAATAACAGATTGAATTATGTTGGCTTACTCCAGTCATAAGGTTGACTTAATAATACAGCAGTTTCACTGTGTGATACCCTCTCCTTTCTCTCTCTTATGGCTGGCATTGTCCCCTAGTGTCACTGATGTCCTGCCTGGATTGGAGACTCCTGGGCCCCAAAAGCCTCTTCTTTTTCACCAACAGACTTCCTATCTTCCCTTACACTCCTACATGACAGTTCTTTATCTTTTCTTCCCTAAGTGACTGTGTTCAAGGAGTGGCATTACGATTATTCTATAATGAATTAGCTTAAAGCTTATAGGGTTTGGAGATTTAATTTTTAATGTCCTATGGAGTGTTTAAAATTGCTCTTATCTGTCCAGGTAATATGATTAAGAGAGAAATCTTTCATTAAAAAGTGCACCCATCTTTGGCTTTCCCACGTTTTATTTCCTACCCAGGAATTAGCTCTTTTAAAATAACAATCTACTCTTACCCCTCTTAGAGTTCATGTCTTTCTTTGGTGCTTGTCCTTATGATCAGAAAGAAGCTTGAGTTTACATGCAGAACCTTTACAGGTGCTGCTGTTTCTCCCCCCACCTCACACAGTCTTGTCTGGAAATGAAGGAGCCCTGGTCAAGACCGTGGTCAGAGTCCATGATGGGCAGACAGACAACTCATCTGTGGACTGCGGCTCCTTCCATTCCACCTGCATGGCTTAGACTTTCTATGCCTCTGTTTGGAGAAAACTATACCCAAATTCCCAAAATGATCATTTATAAATGTTTGTTTTCATTTAAAGGGTGTTTCTTATAAAAGATTAATGGTCAGAGTCAATCTCTTTCTAAAATAAAGGGGAGGATACATCATATAGAAATAAATACAATGGTATGAATTTTGGTCTATCAATACAAATTTAAGGTTAATTTTAATACTATATACATGTATAAATATTTCTACTCTTGTTTAAGATATTGTTTATATATCTCATTAAAATGTAATATATGATTAAAAATATAAATTAATAGGTAGTCATCTATAATAATCAAACTTTTAGTCATGTTAGTTTTGTTTTCTAGATATACAGAGATATATTTCAGTTAGATAGATAATCTTCAACACTTCAAGACCTATAGAGCGTAGCATTCAAAATGCTTTGAAAACTTAGACCTTTCTCGACAGTGAGACATTTTTTGCTTCTGGCAGCACCAATTACTTCAGAAAGGATGATAGACATCAAAGAAACCCATTATGTAATTTGCCTTGAATATTATAAGGCCAGCCATTTGGGCAAGAAACTGCTCTTGTCTGCCCTATTGATGGTATACTGAATGAACTGGACATGCAGGACCCACAGGAAAGTGCTGAACTTGCCAAAAGATGGATAGTCCTTTAGGGCTCCTTTTCCACTGGTGGGGGGGAGGAACTACTGGACATTCTGTAGGACACAGAAGACAGCAACTGACAAACTTTGCCAGTACAAGGCAAAACAGATCTTCAAATTCCCTGATTGACTAAAAAGTTTGGCAAATACTCTGGGCCTGTAGGCTGAAGACAGATGCCCCAACAATACTAATGAACTTTGGATGACTGTCCAGACTGCGAGATGTCTCTGTCATTTCTAGAACTTTGGAAGTTACTTGCAATGTACTGTTTGTTTACTTAGGTAATATATCTTTGTGGAATCTCTGATGGAGTGAAGACTAGTTAGTTATAGTTTTTCTTAGTTATAATAAAAGATAAGTTAGATATTAAGCTTTATATTCACAAATATAGGATAGGTGGTAAAGTATTTTCTTTAATTTTGCCTAATACAAATAGACTAAATGTTATAACTTTAATTCTTGGTTGATAACTGTTTTGTTATATGTAATTTTACAATGTTAAAATTAAAACCTTCCTTTTTAATTAGAAAGAAAAGGAGAGATGATGTGGGATGTTCTTCTGTATATGTGTTGCAACTCCGGGCGCAGTTCTGGGAGCTGATCTCATAGACTACAGCATGTGGAAAAGTATTGAAAAGCCAACATCACAAGCTTGATGCCTGTAAAACCTGTTCAATCTCAGTCATGGATCCTGGCTTGAATACGCATGCTGCCTTGGTGGTAACTATCTGGCAGGATGCGTAGATGTCTACTGGTAGGAAGCATTATGCACTTTTAAATCTCTTACTCATATCCTTTGGGAGATGAAAGTAAACAAGTTGGGTTTTAGTTTAGGTAGATATGCGGTTTAATCCCTCATGTATGTGTATGTGAGTGCACATATACATAGTAATTTATGTAATCTCTACCTATTATTTATATATTAATATATATGAAATATATATTTGGAAGTACATTACAGGTATAAAAGTAAATATTATTATATAATCTAGAGCTTGGAAAGTCCCCCAGTGCTCACCAAGAATCCTGTCTTTATCTTATTTCTTCAATTTTTCCTTATTTCTGAGTGCTTATTGTTTGAGCTTGACTTAAGCTTTGGATTGACTCTCAGATATGGTCAGGCCGTGAGTCCAAAGTTAATGGATCACAGTATGTGATATTAGCCTGGTGGTATCTTACTATGTACTTGTTACTTATACACATATACCTACACACATGCAAACATATACATATGTATGCTTGTGTATTTATTCTTTGACAGTTTACATCATAGAAGCTTTTAGACACTGGGACACTACACTTCAGAGAAAACCATTTTTAGTCTTTAGGTTAATTGAGGAATTGGCAGCCATGTAGAAGATATATCCAAGTTGTAATAGACCAAGGAGAGAAACCTATGAATGCTTCTTCTCAGGACTTTTTCATCCATCTGTGTGTTAGACCTTCCCCTGAGCATGGGGTAGGAGCCCTCCTGACTGAAGGTCTTCAAAGGAAAAAAATCGTGACCTTTTCAGGTTTTGTGATGCTTTGGGGGACAATAGTATCTATGAACAACCTTGAGGATGAGAAGCTATGATTTCTATAATGCCATTTTGTGGGGGGAAAACAAGGAATGAGAGAAGATAAGAGAGAGTTTACTTCCTGAGCTGTCTCCATCAGCTCAATGTGCTCGGAATGCTGAGCTGCCTTGCTTTGGGGTGCCTCTTTTTAAGCTCCAACCACTTCCATGTCTCAAATTTTTGCAGTAAATGAAGGAGGACATGTTAAGATGGTTTATGAGGAGTCCTTTCCACTCAGTACTCAGCACAAGAGTGCTACAGAAAGATTAGGAAATGGAGGGTCCATTAAATGGGAACTTACAATTTTAAAAGCCGAGTGTTGGCATATACAGTGGGGATGAAGCAAGGGAAATTAACTGGAGACAGATCAAGTAGAAAAGTTAAGGCTGACTAAAGAGCATCCCTAAAAATAGGTAGCTATTTTAAGTCATTTCAAATTTCTTCTGTTAAACTTTTATGTATTTTAGCATGAGGTATATTTTAGAAACACTCAGGAACCAAAAAGAGGCAGTTAAAAGCAATCTGAGAAACAAACTGATCTAATATTCTAGCCACATCTCTGGCCAATTAAATCATAATTCCTACAAACTGAAGAGGAGCAGGCAGGCACAAGAACTTTGAAAATTCCGTTTTCTGTAGTTTTAAGATTTCTTAAGCATATCAAGGTAATAGAAAAGAGTAAAACACTTGATGTTCACAATT
Source organism: Arvicola amphibius (assembly GCF_903992535.2). Lineage (NCBI taxonomy): Eukaryota > Metazoa > Chordata > Mammalia > Rodentia > Cricetidae > Arvicola > Arvicola amphibius. The sequence continues at coordinate 19,799,990 of NC_052057.2, read as the reverse complement.
CTAGGATTATCAAGATAAAGCTAAACTCTCTTTATAATATTTTTTACAATTTTAAAGTTATTTATTAATCTACTCTCTCTCTCTCTCTCTCTCTCTCTCTCTCTCTCTGTGTGTGTGTGTGTGTGTGTATATTGGTGTATAGCATACATGTGTTAGTCAAAGGGTAACTATTAGGACTTGGTTCTGTCCTATTCTGTGAGTTCCAGGAAGAAGGAACTCAGTTGTCTGATTTTACAGCAAACATCCTTACCCATTGACATCTTGCTGGCCTATCACCATATTCTTTTAATGAAGACAAGTCAAAATAATAAAATGAATTTTATATATATATATATATATATATATATATATATTTCCATTAATAATGGCTTGGGTGAAAAGTGAAGGTGTCTGGTATTTTTAGTTGTGAACCTAACTTTAATGGTTGAGTTTCTTTAATGGTTGACATAGTAGGACACCTATACACTGTGCTTGGAATAATATTATTAAATAATCTGCAAGCCCAAGTAAATCCAAATCCCAATATGGATAGCAGAGTTGAACCCAAAACCCCACCCCAGCATGAAAGTAACAAATGATTGACAGAAATAAATGTGTAATAAAAAGGACACGAACAGAAAGAGACAGTGAAGGGATTCATCAGACCATTGACTTGTGATGTGGCTGCAATGAGAATGGCTATCAGAGAGTTTTTGTTTTCCTCTGTTTAATTCTGATGCAAAGGGTCCACTTACGATCACTTCTCAGGGTTGAAGTAATGTCAGCTAGAGTTGTTGGAAGATTTTTTAGGTGACTTTGATATAGGCAAGCTGATGACTGAGAAGTACTGTTTCATACGAATACATTTTGAAGATGAAACAAATACGAGTTGAACCCTGAAAAAGACAATGGTGAAAATATCAGGACAACACAAGAAGGGAGGGAGAAAGATTGGTCTTGAGAAAGGGAACAGAATTTATGAAGACCTTACTGTAAGAGGGATTCTGGCTTATGTGACAAACAGGATGCAGATCAGCATAGGTGAAATATAGTGTGTGTTGGAGGGGGGATGGTGCAAAGATTCAGGCAAAGCGTAGCTCATCACAAAGTTTTATTTTCAATTTACACGGAATAAAAAACTCTCAGAGGAATTTTAATGAGATGAAGCACACAATCTTGCATGCCATTTAAATGGACATTCTGATTGCTATATGAATAATGGATTCGGAGAGACCCAGAGAGGGACTGGGTAAGGAGAAAGTGACCTTAGCCCAATAGATAAATGATGATGTCTTAGAAATGGTGGCTTACATAGCATGCCACCAATGGAGAAGAAGCATATGAACGATGAAAATAGTTTAGAGGAAGTCTATCCACACTTGGTATGTTCCTGAAATAAAGAATCAGAGAAATAAATGAATCGCTTAAACATCGATAGAAAGAACTTCCTAAACTCCCAATGTGGGGCTCCATGGATTTTGTAGAGCCGTAATTTTCCTTGTGTCTGATCACAAATGGGTAATTTGGGCTCTGGAGCTTACCTGAGTCATGGCTCAACGTGTGGTTCAGACGGAAGAGGCAAAGTGGAGGGTGCTTTGGGGAAGGCAGTACAGCTACTCAAACTTAGACTCCCATGAAATTAATATTTTTATAATAGGAAGCATTTTTTCATGAATGACAGATTAGTCATACATAAAAATACATAAACTGAACTCACTAATGCGTATGTAAATATGTGTTAGTTAAAATCATGTAAGATATGTATTTATGAGGAGATCAAGATTTTTCTTGATTGGGCATGTGTTTTGAAGGTCACAGGCTTTGTACTAAGCTGTGACCTTCCACCCCCCCAAAAATTCATTGTTGGTTGATTACAAAGAGGAAGAAAATATTGCTTGATTATTATTATACGGTTATTCGCCAAACCAACCGAGAATATATGCTTTCTAATGTAGCCAGCTACAGTGGAACATGCCAAAATTCACACATGTTCAAAGAAACTCCGAAAGTGAAGAAAGTACTATAAATAGCTGCTATAAACACTCTTCAAAGTTCTTGGTAGATATAATACTTGAGAAAATATCCTCATCTTCAATAAAAACTCACAAGTATTTACCTACAGTTTCCCAACTTAAAGTATGAAGCATGTGGTCATTCTATACCTTCTGAATGTGCCATTTCTTCTGCTTGAGGACACCTAGGTAGTGTGTACACTTATGAGACTGTGGAGAGCCAGCCAATCTTGATTTATTCACCTATTAAGTAAGAAAAATCCTGATTTTCTTTCTGTAACTATAAATGAAATGAAAAAAGAATGTACTAAGCAAATAAATAATCTTAAGGTATTTCTTTTTCCTCATGGATTTGTCTATTCTCTTTAATGGATACCTTCCATTAATGCTTTAAAAGGGGGTTTTATGAACTAGAGAAACATTCCATTAGCTCTCTTAACAAAAAAAAGACCTCACGATAGGACATTTGCTGGGCCAATAACAACAATCCCTTCTACAATTTTAGGTGCATGTGGAAAGGCAGCTTAAAACATGTATTTACTTTACCACTTATATTTCACCTAAATTCTGCATTCCTTCCTTTTAAAGAATTATTAAGATTTATTACTTGGAATTAGTATAGACATGAGAAGAAGTATTAAGTTCTGACAAAGAACTATGGAATTTTCCTCTCGGTTGAGCTGCTGACTCAGTTTCAATTGTAAAACACTGGGCAACAAAACAGAAGGACAGATGATTTGTTTGTAGAATGTTATAGAAGCGCTGACGATCTGAACAACAGAATGGGCCACAGCGTTACTTCTTTCTTGTTCCCTACCCCTTAGTGGTTGGTTGTCTCCAAAGGAATGTTTCTAGTTTCTTTGGCTGCGGCTCCTTCTTTCAATATTTTGTCTTTTGCTCAGCTGCTACTGACTTTTAACCAACCTTTTAGCACCCATAGCTTCCTTTCCCAACCTTCACCTGCTTACTGAACTTTCACTATACCAAGAACATCTCTGGAAGTTTATGGATATATTTTCATTTTCATTCTAGCCCCTTGGGTGTGACCCCCCCACACACAGTGAATGTCATGATTTCATAGTTCATTCTCAGACTATTATAATCACAAAGGATGTCTCTCTGACATAGACATACAATATATTGGAGATCAACTATCAATTTTTTTCTCTTTAGTGAAAAGCCATAATGACTCATTCAACGCTTTCCTTTAAGACAGATTAGAACAGTGGTCTTCCGTCTGTGGGTCTTGACCCCTTTGGAGGTCAAGTGACCCTTTCGCACAGGTTGCATATCAGATACCCTGCATATCAAATATTTACACTATGATTCATCGCAGTAGTAAAATTACAGTTATTAAGGAACAATAAAAATAATTTTATGGTTGTGGGGGGATCACCACAATATAAAGAGTTGTGTTAAAGTGTCACACAACATTAGGAAGCTTGAGAACCACTAGATCAGAGGAATAGACTATTCAAAAAAAGAAGTAATAATCCAGAAATAAGCCATTCTAGTACCAAGTATCTATAGACAAAACATTGATGATGTTTCAAATAAAAACAGTGGTTGTATTATATAGTCAATCTAGAAAATGTAGTAATTTGATATAGAAATCATACTAACAATTATAATTGTTATATATATCTTTTATATATCTTATGTTTACATAAATTTATATTTATATAAATTGTTATATATGTATAATTTGTGTATAAGTTTGACTTTAAGCTGCCAGAAAGACAGAGAACTTACCTTCAGTGAGTCATAAAGTCAACTATGAAGAAATACTGAAATAAACGCTGATGATTTAGGACCAGAGCAGAACTAGTAGAAGATTCAGATGCCTCACTCAACAAATGAAAGGGAAGAGAATTTGGACTGTGTGAAGGAGAATCAATTTGCTCAGCGTGTCACTTTCCTATTGCTGTAACAAACTTTACATATCTAAATGGATCAATCAAGCCTTAATTTATTTATTTATTATGGATTTAGTTATTTTATACTACATGCATCAGTGTTTTGAATGCTTGTATTTATGCACACCAGTGGTGACTGCAGTCAGATGAGGGTGTTGGGGTCCCTGAAACTAGAGTTACAGATGATTGTGAACAACCATGCAGGTTCTGGGGACTGAACCATTGTTGTCTACAAGAACAACAGATGCACTTAACCACCGAGTAATCTCTTCATCTCTAAACCCAGATTATTATTTCATAATTATGGAGGTGAAAAACCAAAATGTGTCTCATGTGGTATGCTAGTTAGTTGCCGTCAATCTGATTACAAACTGGAGACACATGTCTGTCAGGGAACCAGGTATCTAGACTGCAGATCTCCATCTCTCCCTCTGTTACCCGAGATCCAACACCGAGTCTCATGCCCAGCTCTGCAGCAGAAAACCCATGGTAACCTACCTTTTCCCCAAACTCCAATATCCTGTGTGTCCAACAGATGGTAACTTTCTAACCTGCCTCCTTTGATTCATTACTTTGCTCTAGATGCCAACTCCCACAGAGCACCCCTTACTAAATCAAGGGCTACTCCTGCCAGAAAAGCAAGAAGGCTGGCTGCTGATTTCAGCTCTCCTGCTTCTGCAGATCCGAAACCCCCAGTCTCACCCCCAGCTCTGTAGCATGCAGAACACTAAACAGATGGGAGCAGAAAAGAAGATCCCCCTGTTGCATACTAATCAGAACACTAATCATACAGAACAAATAAAGAGCATTCAAAGCTGAAAGGGAAAAATATCAAGTAACATATAAATATAGACCTATTAGAATAACAATTGACTTTCTTAATGGAGACTCTAAAAGCCAGAAGGGCCTGGACAGATGTGCTCCAGACTCAAAGAGATCGCAGATGCCAGTGAAGACTACTTACTATACCCAGCAAAACTTTCAGTCACCATAGATTGAAAGAACAAGATATTGCATGATAAAACCAAATTTAAACACTATTTTTCTACAATTCTATCCCTACAGAAGGTGCTATAAGGAAAATTTTAACATAACTATACCTATGAAAATATAAGGAATAAGTAATGTCATACCAGCAAAATCAAAGGAAGTGACACACACACATACATGCATGCATACACGCATGCGCGTGCACACACACACACATGCATAGACACACACACACACAGACATTCTCCCTCTCCCACCACTACCACTATCACCACCACCTTTACCAATAACAATGAGCACAATAATAAAATAATAGAATCAAAAATTAATGGTCACTGATATCAATATCAATATTCTCAACTCTCCAATAAAAAGACAAAAACTAGCAGAATGGACGCAAAAACAGGACCCATCCTTCTGCTGCATCAAAGAAAGACACCTCAACATCAAGCATAGACACTATCTCAGGGTAAAAGGATTGGAAACAGGTATTCCAAGAAAATGGACCTAAGAAACAAGGTGGTATAGCCATTTCGTATCTAATGAAAATAGACTTCAAACTAAAACTAATCAGAAGAGAAAGGGTTACATTTCATACTTACCAAAGGAAAAATCCACCAAGAGCATTTAAATCTTAACATCTATACCCCAAACACAAGGGCACCCATGTTCATGAAAGAAACATTAGTATAGCTTAAATCATGTACTGACCCTCACAGACTGATAGTAGGAGTCTTCAAGACCCCACGCTCACCAATGAACAGGTCATTTAGACAAAAACTAAACAGAAATACTGGGGCTAACAGGAATTATAAGCCAAATAGATCTGACAGATAGTCACAGAATGTTTCACCCAAATACAAAAAAAAAAAAAAAATGTATCTTCTTGTCCACAATAGTGGAATTTTCTACAAAATCGACAACAAACTTGGACACAAAGCAAACCTCAACAGACACAAGAAAATGGAAGTAACTCCTTGCATCCTATCAGATCACTATTTGGTAAAGCTGGATATAATCAACAGAAAGCTTATAAACTCACGGAAACTGAACAACTCCCTACTGAATGACTACTGGGCCAAGACAGAAATAAAGAAAGAAATTAGAGTTTCTTGAATTCAATGAAAATGAATTTACAACATACCCAAACGTGTGGGACAAAAATACAGTACTAAGAGGAAAGTTCACAGCATTGAGTACCTAAATTTAAAAAAAAGATGGAGAGATCTCCTACTAGCAATTTAAAAGCACACCCGAAGTCTCTAGAACAAAAAGAAAAAAGTTATCATGCCTAAAGGGAGTAGATGGCAGGTAATAATCAAAGTCGGGGCTGAAATCAATAAAATAAAAAATAAAGAGAACAAGACAAAGAAGTAATGAAACAGAGTTGTTTCTTTAAGATAATGACGGAGACAGACTAACCCTTATTCAAATTAATTAAAAGGCAGGGAGAGAATATGCAAGCTATGAAAATCAAAACTTAAAAGGGAAACATAATAACAGATATCAAGGAAATCCAGGCAATCATAAGAGCATACTTTAAAAACCTGTCCTCCACCAAATTGGAAAATCTAAAAGACATGGAAATTTTTCTTGATAGGTACCACTTACCCACATTAAATCAAGATCAAATAAGCAAGCAAGCAATATAAATAAACCTATAACTCCTAGTTAGAAAAAAAGAAGCTATCATTAAAAGTTTCTCAACCAAAAAAGAACAAAAAAGGCCCAGGACCAGAGAGTTGTAGGACAGAAATCTTCAAGATTTTCGAAGAAGTGTGAAATCAGTACTCCTCAAATTATTTCACAAAAGAGGAACATAAGGCACCCTCTGTTTTATGAGGCCAAAGTTACTCTGATAGCCAAACCACACAAAGATCCAACATACAGAGTTGCAAACCAATTTCCCTTATGAACACATATGTAAAGACACTCAGTAAAACATTGCACATTGAACAAATCCAAGAATACATTTAAAAAAAACCATTCGCCCCAGTGATACAGGGATGGTTCAGTATACGAGGATAAATAAATATAATCCACCATATAAACAAACTGAAAGAAAAAAAATGATCCTCTGATTAGATGCAGATAAGTCCTTTGATAAAAATCCAATACTTCTTCATGATAAAAGGCATAGAAAGACTAGGGATAAAAAGGACATACTTAAACATAAAGACAGTTTACAGCAAGCCTAGAGTCAACATAGACTAAATAGCAAAATCAACATTGACTTTGATACTGTATGACAGTATAGAAGCTGAAGAGAGACAAGGCAGAACTCTGAATTGAGAATACAAAGGGCCAAATGCATTAAATAATGGAAGAAAAGGAATTTCCACTTTACGTTCATATTAATATTTAGAAAATAGCATTTTTCTATCTTTTAATAAATTTTGATTTCACTGAAATATGAAATAATGACTTTACCCCAAATGATCATTTTTGTAGTTTAATTATAAATAAATTGAATAATAAAAGAAGTGTAGAATAATTTTGTCTTAGCATTCATACTCTATCTGGAGAAGATATGCCATATATTTATATGTATATGTGTATATATTGCGTATATACACAAAGATATTTTAACATTCACCTTCTATCTTTAATCTCTGTCAATTCCATACATGTATCCGGTGAATTGTGAACTTATTCACTTCTTTTTCCTGTCTCTTTTCTCACCTATTCCTGTAGACCCCTTTCTTCTTCCCAGCTAGTTCTTATACATTTTGGCTTATTGGAGGTGCTGGGGAAATGTCTTGTGCAGGTAGCCACAGCCACATTTCCTTCTCAGCAGAATGTTTCAGAGGACTCCTCCTCATCCTCTAGCTCTTAAAATGTTTCCACCTGTCTTCTGTGTTGTTCCCTGAGCCTCGAACTGAGTGCTAAATATGTCTTTTTTTTTTTTTTTGTTTTGTTTTTTTTTTTTTTTGTTTTTGTTTTTCGAGACAGGGTTTCTCTGAAGATTTAGAGCCTGTCCTGGAGCTAGCTCTTGTAGACGAGGCTGGTCTCGAACTCACAGAGATCCGCCTGCCTCTGCCTCCGAGTGCTGGGATTAAAGGCGTGGGCCACCACCGCCCGGCTTTGTCTCTTATAGGATCAAACACTAGACAAATATTTATTCTCAGTTTTTGGCCTGTGACATCACTAGTCCTAGGTTTTCGCTCAGGTTTATAATAAGCAGGTAAATATTCACATGCAGCATCCTTCAAATCCAATCTGGAAGTGATTGCTTAGCCAAAACAACCATTCTGCTATTATACCCATGGAAACACCTGCCCTAGCAGATGGTGTTGTAGGAAGCAGGGTCCACAGCTGGGTAAAACTGCTAAATGGTTAGAGTTCCAGCCTACATGTTTATGGATTACAAACGGAGTTTACTTACTATGTGCCAAATAGTTTCTTGAACAAATTCCTCTTCTTACAAAAGAGCTGTCTTTCTTACTTGGCAAGTCCTTGAGGTGAAGAATTGTGTAGATAAAGTGTTTATATCATCGTCCAATGTATTTACTGATTTCCTTAGGCCAGTACAATTCTCCATAAAGCATTTTTAACTGTTACTCTGCCAATTACCTTTATAGAAAGAGCCATTTAAACTTGTCTTAGTTAATACTATCTTTAGGAAGAAAACTTCTTTTATCTGCTTTTCTTTGGTGGCTAAGGATTTTAAACTTTTTAGTACATATTTTCAATTAATTCTTTTAGAATTTTATATGCTACATTTTATTTTCAGCTCCCATATATCATTATTAAAATTATATTTAAATTATCCATTAATAAAGATAATGCAGATAAAATAAATGATTATCTTTTGATCAATGGCATCGAATGAAGTTAAAGCATAAGGAGATACAAGGGTGTACTTCACTCAATAAATCATTTTCTGCCAAGCATGACCTGAGTTCAATCTCAATAACTTATGTATAAAATAAAAGCATTCTGCAGCATACTTTTAGTCTCATGCTGAGGAAGGCAGATCCCCAGGGTTCATTGTCTGGTCAGTCTTGCTTACTTAGCTTACTTGGTTACCACGAGGTCAATAAGAGACCTTGTCCCAAAACACAGAGTGGATAGATCCTGAAGAATGATAGGCACAGTTGACCTCTGGCCTATGTGCACTCACACAGTTATGTACGAACCTACACCTACCCTGCTACAAATGCTCGGGGCTGATTGGGAGAGTGTCTTCTGGTGCAGCCTTGGAAGACATGAGTTAGTCATCTTTTGAGATTCTGAGAGTAGAGGGTTCTGCTTATTTGAACAAGGCAGCAGCAGCATAAACATTTCTCTATGTCTTAAGGCTGAATTGTGTTGACAGCTGTACCTTTAAAAAGATTGCCAAACCATATGCAGTTGGTTTCCTTTTCTCTAAAGAATTGCCCAGTGGAGGAAGAGCTTATGGGCTCTTGGCATTCCTGGCTTCCTGTCATGCAGACATAATAATGATGGATATTATTTTCATGTATAGTATTTCCAGAGAGAGGAGCTGGCCACATATTAACTTTTAAGACGCAGTAGTTAATCGTAAATGTTTCTCCATAGTTCTCAGTCCATTGTTTTCACTTGTTGCAGATGAGAAATTCATCTTGAGGACCAACTGATTCTAGACACTGAATTGTAGCTGAAACGCCAGAACCTCACAGAAGACTGTCTTTATGATGCCTAAGAATTATAAAAAATGAGGTCAGTTATCTTACCTCCAAAGCACATGACCAATACAAGATTAAGCTAATGCCAAGATCTTGCTTTTTTTCCAGAAACAATGAAAATGTCTCTTTAGTTACTAAGCTCACCATTGAGAAATTTATGATGGGTCATATTGGATGCTGGTCAAGTCTGTCTCTCCCTTGAAGCAGGACAATTAAATAACAAACTTTGATAACTCCAAGACTCTCTGTGTTCATGTTTGACGTTCCAGGAATAATGACAGACTCTTCAGAACATTAGTAGAGAAACGTCATGGGAAGGCTTCTCGAGGTCTGTGGTGAGAGACCTGCCTTTGGGAACTATAGAAGAGACCAACCTAATTCTATGAATGTTGAGAAGTCGTGAGATCCATGAAAGAAACATTTTAAGTATTGTAGCAAGGAATGAAGACTTGAAAGTATCACCATTTAGAAGTGTCTGTCAGGCCCAATAAATTATACTACATTTTATTTCCTTAAATGGAAAGTGGTTATGTTTTGAATGTGTAATGAGAAAATAGCAAGGACAATTTTTTTAAAAAAAATAAAGAATGAGGGAGGCATCTGAGAGAATGTAAGCCATCATTTCAATTTACTGGCAAATAAATAAGGTTGCCTGTTTGCTACATGGAGAAGTTAGAGTGCCCTACTGAACGGGTGATTTCTATTATCTATATTTTAAGGGAAGTGAAAGTCTTGAATTCCAAGCCTGGTCTTTGTTTCACTGGGACTTTTTTTAAAATATGATGCTAGTTGCCCTCATATATTTAGCTTTTACCGTGTTAGGAGAATTAGACTAAATCATCCACATTCTTCAGGACCCAACTCTGAAATGGAAGGTAGGGAAGTAAGAACAGTAGCCAACTTATTATAAAGAAGAACCCGAGTGCTGTGGAGATAAAATGGGTAGGAAGTGACATTTGCATCAAAATGATGTATGAGAAATACGTGAAGGAAAGTACCTGGGTTGGTAATTGGCTCTGGTGCTCACTGTGCTGTTAGGGCTGAGCCTCATGACCTCTTTCTTTCGAGAAAATAGTCACACTCTTTCCTCACTGGCAGTGAGATTATTGTATCCATGAGTGTAGACAAAGATTTGAAGCTTTGCTGAGCACAGTGCGGGGAACATTGTCATTTCTGATAGTAGTCATGGGTGAGCCTGAGGCTGAGTACAAAGCAAATAGTAATATAAAAAAATTAGGCTCTGCCACTACTTAGCTTGATACCAGGTGACCCTCATCCTGATTAAACTCAATATCCTGACAAATACTATCTGGTGTAGCATTGTCTGGTGCCTCAGAGTTATGTTATATCAAGGAGGCAGGGTGTGGCTTTAAATATGAAGACTTTGGAAGAGAAATGTCAGTCACACCAGTCAAGGACATCATCATAGAGAAAAATGGCTTCAGTTTCTATTTACTGGGTTGTTTGGAGAAATCTGTGGAAAACCTAAATGCTTGAGAAACACCTCGAAACTTATAGATGATATTATTATGGCTCCTTCAACAGCAATGCACAACTTCCTTTCCTCTTCTTGATCCTTGTACCAGAAAATGATTCGTTTTTCTCCCCTATTGAGATCAAGTATAGCAGTTTGATGTTCTGTATCATTTGTGAATTGTTTAAGAAGTTTATTAGCAAAGTTTCTACTGAGTAATAGGACTGAAGTAATAGGCACATAATAGGCTATTGTGCCTGAATATGATTCATCTTACATAATACAGTAGAGAGCTGGGATAGGGGCAGTGAAGAAGGGAGGGGTGAGAAGAACAAGGACAAATGTATGGTACAGCCATTAGTGATGGGAGAAATTTATGAAATTGTTGACTGAAAGGAGATTTTTTTTGCCCCAGAAGCCAAATTTAATATTTAATTTAGCATTAATTTAATGGTGGACACTAACAAGATCTGTAAAATATCCATTTACTTATTAGGAGAAATAATTAAAACTTTGGAGGAAAAGTTAATATACCAGAATCAAAAGACTTAGAGTTAATAATTAAGAGAAATGCTACCATATTGAAGAGTTCTCCATTGGGAAACCTACTGAGGGCATGCTTTGCCCTTGAGATTGATGTTGGGCATTTTTCAAAGATACTATAATCTAAATATGCAGAGATCACTTGCCCATCACCTTTAAATGTAACCTCTACCTAGACTTTAGCTTGAATATTTTCTTCCTGAGAATTTATGTTTGTTAAGGCAGAATGGCCTCTTTAGCAGTTTAGGGAGTTCCCTTGAACATTTAGTATTTTGCTCCTGTTTTAGAGAAGAATCTTGTGCAAAGTTGGTGTCCATTTAATCTGCCCACCCTTTCCCTATTTTTTGAGGATTCCTCTTTTTTTTTTTTCAGACAGAAGTTGACCAATCTTTTCGATAATCTCACAATAGCATTTGTTTTTCAGTATCAAACCTACCACATTTGTCTTGATTTCACCTCTCAGTTGGCTATAGTTTCCACGTAGAATGGAAATTCTTCACTAGGTCACAAGTTCCCGTATGCCCCTTTTATAGCATCTTAAATATTCTGTTTTCAAGTATTTATTGGCTCGATTAAACTCAGTATGCAGCATTTTAAACTGTTTCAGAAAGCCTAGTTTTAATTACATCTAGTTTTCCCCCCCTTTGACAAATGATTTATGGGGAATAAATATTAAGGAAATATCTTTGGTGATGAAAAGACACAAAGGAGCAATCTGCCGTGAGCCTGGGGGTTGGTTAGGAACAGAGAAGCCATATGCAAACTTGGAGGGTCATCAAGGCATATCTGCAATGCCTTGTAGAGATTGTGCCTCTGATATTAGGAACTGGGAAGTGCAGGTAATTGAAAGAGAATGTCATCTGTGATGGACTTGAGAACAGTCTACTAGAAATTAATCTGAGATGTTCTTCTTTCTCTGCTTACAGAAACATAGTGATTAGTGGAATTGTATTTGTGTTGCAAACTGGGACCTATGAACAGCTGCGAAAGCCCCGTAACCACACTGAGATGCTCTGACCTTTGCTTCTTCCTCCCGTTTCTACAGCTTTGAGCCTAACATCTCAAATTTACAAAGCATTACCAGAGTGATTCTTATCCCAACTTAAATTCATGACTGCTCTTAATAGGAAACATTAAAGGACATTTCGGTCTTAAATATCAAACGCATTTTCATATTTTGAGCCAAAGCAATAACAGAGCTGGCTCCTCCATCCTCCCCCCCCCACCCCCACCACCACCACCTTGCCTCAAGGCTGGGCAGGGCATCCCATCATCAGGAATTTCTGGAATTCTGGAATCAGGCAGTGAGATTTCAGCTGATTCTGGAATCAGGCTGTGAGATTTCAGCTGATAAGGCAGAAGGCTGACCCACCAGAATAAACGCCTTCTGCTGGAGGCAAACCGAGTTTGCGAGGCTCTGGGCCTACCACCTTTTGCATATCGCCTGATTTTCACAATGAATCTCTTGTGAAGCCATAAGCATTCTCCATTGGCACAAGATTCAGCAGAGTATGGATTATTGAGCACAACTCTTTCCCATGTATTGATATATTGGGTCATTCCCACCCCCCCCCCCCGCCCCACTCTGTCTGACCTCCAGCAGGAAATTTAGTCACGCAGTCAATAACCTTAGTTCCCACGGTCTAACCTCTGCTTCGTTTCCTCAGATACATTAGAAGTCATCTCCTTGCAATCGTCTTCCATTTGGCAGGACATGCAGTCAGGAAAGGAGTCTCTCATATAGATCACATTTGGGACTGTCAAAGATAAAGGGACGTCCAAGTTCAGAGAACTGCCTTTGCTTGGGTTGTGTATATAAACTGGAAACTTTACAGAATAAGGGAGGACAGCAGCAGAGGATTAAAGAAACTGATGCCGAAAAGTATGGAGTGGAGAGTTCATTTCGCCCTCGGATCTAAGTTCCCAGCTTGCTGTGAGTCTTCTGGACCCTGAAGGGACACTGAGGCTGGCACTCAGAGGTCCCTGATAGGGAATAGGTTCCAAAGAGCCAGCTCATGTGTCAAGGACAGGTCCTGGTCCCACTTCTAGGAGCCTCACAAAAGACCAAGTTACACAGCGGTCACCCAGATGCAGAGGGCCTAGGTCAATTTCATGCCAACTCTCTAGCTGTTAGTCCAGAGTCAGTGAGCTCCCACAAACTCAGGTCAGCTGTCTCTGAAGGTTTCCATTCAGGATTTTGACCTCCTTTTCCCATATAATCCCTCCTCCATCTCTTCAGCTGAACTCCTGGAGCTCAGCCTAGTGCTTGGCTGTGAATCCCTGCATCTGCTTCCATCAGTTACTGAATGTAGGCTCTTTGATGACAATTAGGGTAGCCACCAATCTGATTACAGGGGAAGGCCAATTCAGTAACCCTCTCCACTATTACTAGGAGTCTTAGTTGAGGTCACCCATGTGAATTCCAAGGCACCACGTTTCTACCTAACCCTATAATGGGTCCCTTTATCAAGATAACTCTTTCATTATTCCCCTCTTCCATCCCTCCTCCAACTCAACCATTCTGGTCCCATATATTTCCATTCCCCTTTTCTTTCCCTCCAACCCCATCCCCAGTTTATCCAGAACATCACATCCATTTTCTCTCTCCAGGGAGATCTGTGAGTCCCTCTTGACATCCTCCTTCTTACCTAGCTTCTCTATGGCTGAGGACTGTCGACTGGTTAGCCTTTGCTTTGCATCTAATAACCACTTATGAGTGAATACATACCATGTTTGTCTTTTTGAGTCTGAATTACCTCACTCAAGATGACTTTTTCTAGTTCTATCCCTTTGCCTGCAAATTTCATGATGTCATTGTTTTTTCACAGTTGAGTAATACATTTTCTTTATCCTTTCTTCAGTTGAGGGACATCTAGGTTGTTTCCAGAATCTGGCTATAGGAAGTATGTTGCTATAAACATAGTTGAGCAAGTGTACTTGTGGTATGATTGAGCCAAACTCTCTTTATGAGGCTACAGTTACCCTGATTCCCAAACTACACAAAAATGGAACAAAGAAAGAGAATTACAGACCAATCTCCCTCATGAACATCGATGTAAAAATATTCAATACTGGCAAACCAAATCCAAGAACACATCAACAAAATCATCCACCATGATCAAGTAGACTTCATCCCAGAGATGCAGGGATGGTTCAACATACAAAAATCCATCAAAATAATCCAATATATAAACAAACCAAAAGAAAAAATGATCATTTCATTAGATGGAGGTTGGATTGCCCATTTTGGTCTGAGGCAGAGGTAAGAGCTAGTGGTGGGCTGCTTTGATTTTCTGATCTTTAGCTTGAACCCCAATAACTGTCTCTGGATTTTTGTTATTCATGCTACACCAAGGTCTATTACTTAACCTAGTGTCAGATTCTTGACTCCACTGACAATTTCAGGTATGGGTTTCATCTCATGGAGTGGGCCTTCGATCCAACAAAAATGTGGTTTGTCTCTTCCATAGCATCTGTTCCACTATTAGACCAATCAGAATATCTTTCAGACAGGTTGTAATTGTAACTCATGAAGTTTGTAGAAGGGTGAGATGGATGATTATCCTTCTCTGCTGGTAGCATGGATAGTATTTTATAGTGCAATGAATGCTAGACTGTAGGAGTGAAGCTTTTATTGAGTGTCAGGTAAATTTTTCCATATCCCATGATATGTGTATATGGTGTCTTCAGCAAGGATCTTACTGTCAAATTGTGGAGGGTAACCAATAGCATTGGCAATCGCTTATAATGTGGCAGCATGCGTACGACCTGCATAAACTCAGACCAAAATCCTGAGTGGGGAGTGGGGAAGTGGGTAACCCTATTCAAGAACCTGTAATTTGTAGGTTCTGGGAGAGGAAAACATTAGTTTTCACTCTGGGACATATCCCATGCTAGGGAATAGTTAATAAAAACAAGACTCCAGGTAGACTTCCTTATTTAAACAACATATTTTTATGCCAATAGTTCCGACTTTGGGTTGATCATAATTATCTTTGAAGTATTGAACTCTGACATTCTACCCTCTGATCATATCCCTTCACTTGCTTTCCTTGTTCTTCTACCTTAATGTGACAATTTTTTTTAACCTGAATTCTCATGTTCTCATGTCACTTACGCAGTTGAACACCAGAATTATTTTATCCTTTTCAACTGCTCCATACACATTTCTTATAACAACTGCCAATATTAAATTCAGGGCGAATCAAATAATCTTTTCTCCTCCAGTTCCCTAGCATGAAGAAGGCAGAGAACAGGCTAGTGATATTATTAATGAATTGGATATTTGCGGTTGCTGCTGAGTCTCAACCGCACATAGATACAGATGCGAGTCCAGCTACTCATGTGAGCTATGACACCTCTTAAGCTGCAAAAAAGCAGCAGCGGGACTTGATTTATGTAGTGATGAGTTATACTTCTTCAGAGAAATTCTAGCAAAGCATCTCGAGGGAAAATGAGATTAGTGACACAAAGCACAATGTTTCTGGGATTTGGATCCTTCGGTTCTTAGTCTTTTCAAGACGTTGATGTATATACATGGCTAAGCTCTTCAAAGTAACACTTCCATATCTTCACATCCTCTCATTTCTCCTATTTTACTCTGCCCTCCATCTCTTATTTCCATCGTCCCGGCAGAGAGTCACACACACGAAGAACAGAATGATCGTTCATCAGGAGTTCTCCTTCAACATGGTCCCACGGTTTGGCAGTGTCATCCCATGGCTTTTATTCCTCACAACCTGATCATAGCCTGTGAATTTAATTTTCTAATTAAAATTTTTGTGTAGTGTATATTTTCTTCCATTCTTCAACATGTATGTGTGTCCTGGATCATACTTCAGAAAACATGGCTAGACCTTTCACTCATTGAAAATGTGCACTATCTCATGATTTATTATTTTGTTGACTCCAGTCTGCTCTAGAGAGAGGTCTAGAGAAAAGCATCGTTATTTGTTGCTGTCTCCCCTAGAAGCACTACTTTGGGAAAAGTGTTGATTGCATCATTTTTTATTTTCTCACCACTATTGTTTCCGCTTTCTCTTGAGTACATGTGGCACATTGCAGACACACACAGAAACTGGCTGCTGAAGGACCCTGTGGGACTCACCTCGGAGCCAAACCGAGGCTGCCTGAACGCAGTCCACTTTCATCACTTGGCCCACTCTGTTCTTTTCCTTTTCCCATAAAAGAAAAAAAAAGTGTGAAAAACTGTAGTTTCTCTTACATTTAATGTGAGAAAAAAAAATCGCAGGAATATTTTTGACTTAAGAAACTTCAGAGATTCCACTCTAATATTTCCTTTTTTTTTTTTTTTTAGTTTTCCTGAGACTTTCTTCTCTTTCCTATACTTCAAAGCTGTAGAGAAGGAAAATGAAGTCACAACCACAGAAAATGAATAGACTTGAAAGGAAAGTTGTTTTGAAGAAAAGGAAGTTGAGATATATTTTGAAGTGGTTTGGGATGTCATTGAAATGTATCAGAAATCAAGTGTGTAACCACATTCATTCCCTTTTCCCTATGCTGCACTCCCTGCAGTCTTTATAGCTGGAGATAGCAGTAAACAAAATGACCATGAGGTCAAGCTTGGCTGCCTTCCGCCTTGAACATTGTAAACTATTCTCTCTGCTTGGGATAATTTCTGTGAAATACTTCTGGAGGACTATCATTTGATATTTCTCCTCTTACTCAGGTCAAAGTTTGGTCATACATTAGCGGGCTGGTAGATTTTTGAAACATTTGACTAGGAAGCTCAGACACATGGTCTGGGAAGTGATTCAGATGGAATCGGTCCTGTGACTGAATCCTAGTATCCTTAAAGGAGAGGCAGACACTGGCTAGACAGATGTAAACAGACACACTCTTCCTCTCTCTTGCTGTGTGACTACCTGGATTCTGATAATCAGGAGAGGTCAGTACCAGATGCAGGCCCTTGACCTTGTACTCCCAGAACAAGTCACCAGTCAACCTATTTACTATTTCATGAGGCAGCCTTAGGCATGGGAATTGTTGTTAAACTAGGGTTGTGTCGACGATAGGGATTTGAAGATTAAAGACAGACTAAAACCCCTAAACTGCATTGTCCAAGTTCACTAAAAAGTCTCACTACAGTATAAAGAAAAACTTGGTGTGGTACAAATACAAATATTAGGAAATGCTTTCATAGATATGGAAGAGTTTCATTTAATAATGTCCTCATAAAACAGGAGCAGCAAGGGCTCCCTGCTGTCTGGAATTCAGGAACTGTAGGGGAATTGTCTGTCCATTAAGGGAGTTCCTCTACTGACAACTGACAATTTTGGAAAAGCCATTTTGAGACTTTTCTTGGAACTTGGCTTTTAAGTTCTGGAAAACTCTTAACAGCCCTTTTAATTTGAATGTCAAATGCTTTGGAGTTTACTTATTTCAACCTTTTTACTCCTGGCAGATCATTTTGTTCCAAACTGAAATTACAGCATGGATTTTCAACTATGTTTTCAGACCCTCATTCCCTCTACAAATGGTTCAAAGACGACAGAAAACACCAGAAGGGGGAAATAGATTGTTCTCTTTAGAGGATTTGCACTCTTAAAGAGTGACTAAGAAACAGGGGCTCATAGTGGCAGAGCAGTTCAGGAACTGTCTGGGTTTGGGTCTTCAGAAAACTGTGAGGCAGAAGCAGGTTATATGACTTTGCTATATCTTGTGGTAGGTCAAGCTATGTTGAAGCTGGGTTTAGCATTGGAATATGACCATGAGAGACATGTTTCTTCATTTGGAAAATCTTCCAAAGTTCTTAGTGTGAGCTGCCTTATTGATTTGGTCCAGTTGGAAGGACCTCCTTGGTATGTAGTTGCCTATGGTGGTTTTCCCCCTCCAAATTGTTCTTTTAACTCTAGATCTTTTTTCCTTAACTGAGACTTTGTGCTCTATCTCAGATATCTTCTGTTCCTTAGCATTTTAGGGGTGAATATAAGTTATGATTTTAACCCAAGTATTTGTGTCAGACACTATTATCTCTATGTTCTCTGTTCCACAAATATACTTACTAATTTTTATTGCAAGAGCATTTTATTTAATAAGATTGAGGGAGCATTTATTGCCTAAAGCCAAAGCATGGGTCTCTCAGAGAAAGATATATCACCCAGATGAAAAGTTATTTTCATTACCTATCAATATGTGGTAGCCATAGTTACTTTTGGACCGACTTTTGTGTTTTAAAAAAGCATATCCTGGTACGTTTGATCTTGAAATTAGAGACGATTTAAGTGTCTCTAATAAACTGGTGGACTGAACTTTCCTCCAAGGTGAACAAAGTAGAATATTAGACAAATGAAAAAACAATAGGGCTTATAACCATGAGGATTGAATTTAAGAAATAACTTATGGTGAGACAAACGAGAGTGATTTTTCATTAGATAGTTCCTTTACTCTTTATTAATAGTCCTTTCTATTGCTATTTCTTTTTTATGATTAGCTTTCAGAATTTTTTAATAGTCAGCAAAAATCTCAGGTGATCAAGTGTTTAGCATATTTTTAGCCAGACATCTGTTCAGGTTTGCTAACTGGAGAGCTCTTCTTCCTGGCAAATATAGAAAGGACCATGTAGACACTGAGCCTGCATTTGGGAGATTGGCTTACTCACTGCCAATGTTAGTAGATTATAGAGCATTGTCCTTATTGGGCAGTGGTGCCGATTATAGAATACCACGAATATATATTCGTATCTGTCAGAATGATCTAGGAAGTAATGGGAATGTGTATGTTTCAAGACTTCGAAATGCGAGGGCTCAAGTTGTTCATGACTACACCGAGATGGAACCCACAGACAATTGTCATTTATGATGTCATCACTTGACTTACATATAGCTCTGATGATATTAGACACACACACAAATAATAAATGTTATCTATCTCTCTTCATTGCCCAAGCTAGTATTAAATTCCTGAAGTTAAATCATGTTCCTGCCTCAGAACCCCAAGAAGCCGAGACTAATGGCATCTCTGTATCATGTGGCTAGATCTTGTAGGCTAATTTGTAGCATGCTATTCTCTAATTTCTGGCTTCTTTTGCATCTGGGTTACCTTCTTTTACATTTCAGGTTGTTTGATTGAAAATGTCACCCCAGCCCCTGGCATCCATTCTAAGCTTTCTCTCCTGGAATATTTGGTTTGAAGTATCACCCCAGCCCCTGGCCTGGGAGTTGTCTTGATCCAGACTCCACCACAGACTATTTAGGCTGTCACCATGTAAAAGAACATGTGGTCTTTGGGTTTTGTGTGAGTCCCCCCCCCCTCTCCTCTCTCTGTCTCTCTCTCTCTGTCTCTCTGTCTCTCTCTCTCTCTCTCTCTCTCTCTCTCTGTCTCTCTCCTCTCTGTCTCTGTCTCTGTCTCTCTCTCTCTCTCTGTCTCTCTCTCTCTCTCTCTCCTTGCCATGCTCTCCTGGCCACCCAGGAGAGCTTTATTTCTTAAATGTGGGCATCTATTATTCAGTCTAATTTGGTCTGATTGGAATTATTTGTGTCGGTGGAGAGGCTCCTATTAAGAATATTCCTAACACAGGTAATGTTCTTTTGCTGTAATGGCACAGGTAACTTTTGTTTATTTAAAACAGGGTGTGGTTTCTCTCTGCTCTGTATGCTTTTCTAATATGTAGAGATGTTATTGCTTGCTTTTATATTAATGTTGACTTAGGTTGTTTACTGTGGAGGCCCGAAAATGTGAGCCTGTTTCCACATTGACCAAAGGTCAGAGTTGGAACTTTCCCCTAGTTCCTTCAAGTTTATTGTGCTTCTACCTCAAACAAAGGTCCCACCTAGATGTTGATCAGAGAATTCTGCTCTCTCAAGGTATTGTTAACAGGTGTGGCTAATAGCCAAACCTTGTGCTCCAGAAACAGAGAGTAAATTTTCCTGCCTCAAACAAAAGTCTAAGGATCCAACTAAGTTCCAGTTCCCTTTATGGAGATAACTTGGGATTCTACACAGGGAGTTATTTGCATATAGAATGTTTTGGTCTAGTGTGTAAGTGTGACTTTTTGTTCTAGCAACAGAATGTTTAACTATGAATGTAGCCCACGACTTTCAATTGGTATGTTCATTTCCTTGTATCATATTAATGCAGTCTTTTTTCTTACTCTTATCTCTTGGAGTCAGGTGTATTTTAAGCAGTAGGAAATTAAACGCAGGGAAATTTTCAGTGCTCACTGGAATTTCCTCCCGATACTATCCTATTTATTTCTCCATTTTATTATTTTCATTTGTGTCTTCATATTCTTTTCTATATTTCTAAATTCCCATGCCCATACCATGGATTAAGGTATTTTTGTCGAGTCTGGTCCATGACAGTTTACCACTGTTAATTAATTAATTAATTAATTATTTTGAGACAGGGTTCCTCAGTAGCTATGGAGCCAACCTGGAACTTGCTTTGTAGACCAGGCTGGCCTTGAACTCACAGAGATTCACCTGCCTCTGCCTCTTCAGTGCTGGCATTAAAGGCATGTGCCACCACTGCCCGGTTGTTAATTTTTTTAAATGCACATGAAGTTTATGTATTTTTATTAATTAAAAGTTTTTAACTTGATCACAGTTACCCATCCTTCCTCCCCTTTCATCTCTTCCCCCTGCCTTTGTAACTCCCCATCCATTCTTCCTCTGTGGGTGTCAACAAAGCATGGCATATCAAGTTGAGGTAGGATTAAGCCACTCCCTCACCTCCTATTTAAGGTTTGGTAAGGTAACCCAGTATGGGGAAAAGGTCTAACTTTTTTATATTTTTCACTTTCCCCCCATCTTTTGGATGCTAGAAAAATTCTAACCCTGTTTTTCCTGACAGCTTGGGATTTTTCATTTTCTCTATCAAGCCCATTCTCCCAGTGTTCGCGAACTTCTGCTGCTAAACCTGCCCACTTTTCTTCTAGCTCAGAAGCCCTAACTCTCTTCCTCTTCTCTATATCCATTCTTGGGGTAGTTAGAGGCCCCCAGCTCACCCGCTGCAGTGTGGCTTTCCTCTCAAACCCCATAAGATTCTCCTCAAGATTCTTTCTGAGTCTGTTTTCAAATCGTTTCATTTATGACACTAATATGGGCAAAATGGGTCATTTATTTCCAGATGACAACAGCTGTTTCCTTAATTGTCTGTTTCTAAAGACAGTCCTATTAGAGGATTAGGCTTCAATCCATGAATTTTTGTGGAGAAGGAAATATGTTTAATTCCATATGTGCTTTAATAATTGTTTCCTATTAAATAAGACTAGCTCTGTAGAAACCAAGATAAGGCCTAATTTGGCCTTGAACTCACAGAGATCTGCCTTTCTCTGCTTCCTAAATTTTGGGATTAAAGGCATGAGCCACTACCACCTACCCCTTCAGTTTTCTGAAGTCTCATTTTTCCTCTCTCCCTTCTTAAAGGTGTACCCAGAGTTGGGAAGCGAAGGTTTCATTCAGAAAAATATGAGTAGACTGGGGAATGCTGTTTTGAAGAAAGGGGTGGGGGGAATATTTGAAAGGGCCTTGGGGTGGACTTAAACTGTGTCAAAAGTAAAGTACACATTCTCACTCACCCTTTTTCTTGCTTCCCTGTGGTCCTCACAGTCTCCCTCGCACCGAAACATCAATGAACAAAATGAGCTTCAAGGCAAACTTTGGCTTTTGTTCTGCCATTAAGTTTTAAACTGATCTTTCTGCTTAGGGATAATTGCTATGAGCTAATTTTGCTGGCTTATCATTTGTGTGGTGTTTCCCTCACATTCATGAGTCAATCACTAATTGCAGGATTAAAATTGGAAGTGTTATATGACTGAGAAGTTTATATATGAAGTCTTTGAGGTGTTTGAGATGGAATGTACCCTGCTGTTAAGGGGACTTAATCCTGGTTTCCATCTAAGAGGAAGGAAGACTAGATAAATAGACATATACGACCAGCATATTCCTGTACCTTGCTGTGTGATAGGTCTTTTATATTATTTTAGTTAGAAGGTCCTCATCTCATGTAGTCCTTAGACCTAGTATTTCCATAGAAGTAAGCTATATTAGACCTCGTTACTGTATAAGTCAACTCGCCTCAGCCATGGAAACTACTGTTAAACTAAGGTTGTGTTAGAAACAGTGGTTTGACTATGAAAGAGAGACTAGTCTCCTTAAAATGCTTGCCCAAGTTCACTGAAAAGGCTCACTAGAAATATTGAGTGCTTTTCATAGACATGGATGAGCTTTCTTCAATAATGCCCTCACAAAACAGGACCAGTAGCATTTGCATCTGGCCTTTAGCCGGCAAGCCTTCAACAGCTGGAGAATAGAGGAAAGGGTTTTCTCCATGTGCTGCTCAGGGGCTCTGGGGTGTTGACCGAGGTTTCTGTTCTGCCCCATCCCGCAGCTGTTCAGTCCCAAAGAAACACACAGAGGTCTACATTAATCATAAACGTGTTGGACTATTAGCTCAGGCTTCTTTTTAACTCTTTCTTACATCTTAAATTAGCCCATAATTCTTGTCTGTGTTAGGTATGTGGCTTGGTACCTTTCTCAGTGAGGTGTTCTCATCTTGCTTCCTCTGCATCTGGATGATAACTGCAGACTGACCTTTCCTGTCCCCAGAATTCTCCTGTTCTGGTTGCCCACCTCTACTTCCTGCCTGGTTGCCCCACCTCTACTTCCTGCCTGGCCACTGATCAATGAGCATTTTATTAAAATAATACAAGTGACAGCACATGTTCCACAGCACTAGAGGAATTATCTGTCCACTGTGGCAGTTCTGCTTTTGATAACTGGTGGTTTCGGGGGAAAAAAAACCCCACAAAACTCTTCCTATAGTTTGATCTCTATGTTCTAGAACGCTATTAACAGTTCTTTTTGTTTTCATGTCAAATAGCTATTGAACTTTTCTTAGACTTTTTTTTTTTTTTTTTTTTTTTTTTTTTTTTGTGGCTGATCATTTTTGTTCCAGGGCAATCCTTTATAGACAAGCTGGAATTACAACAAGCACTTTTCATTTTCTCCACAAAGGGATCAAAGGAGACAGAAAACCATCAGAGTGGGAGAATGGCTTACTCTTTATAGGATTTGCCCTCTTAAAGGGTGACTAAGAAATGAGGGCTCAGAGTGACAGGGTAGCTAAGGAGCTGTCTGAGTTTTGGGTCTTCAGTAGAAGGTCATTTTGGTTCCCTCTATTTTATGGCAGAGCAAGCTGGATTGAAAGCAGGTTCAGTCTCATTTCCTCATTTTGGTAGTCTCTTGATTTTCTTAGCTGGCTTATTGTGTGCGTGTGCGTGTGCTTGTACATGTGGTGTGTGTGTGTGTGTGTGTGTGTGTGTGTGTGTTTCCTAGTTGTAAGAACCTTCTTGGTAAGGGTTCTCTCTTTTCCAAGTTGCTTATTGTCCTGACCAGCAGGATAGGAAGGGAAATGGATCAGCCTGTCAAGCTGGGAGCATAGGCCCCAGCCCCTCACATCTATCCCTGCCCCCAGGCCTGGTCTGGACTCCAAATCCCAGCAGGGCAAAGTCCTGACCCCTCCCTGACCCCTCCCCAGGGCATTTAAGTGATCTCCCAAAAGAGGAACACACGGTCCCTTTTCCTTTCTCCAGGTGGTCGCCTTCAAGCGGCTTCCCGGTTTCCCCTCCGGGCCACGGGGGAGTGCAGAACTCCCATTAAAGCTGGATATTTCTTAATTCGGCTTGTTTTGATTTGGCTTGGTTGGGAATTTTGCGTCGGCAGGGAGCTCGCGTTAGGAAATATTCCTAACCCCGCCCTGGAGGGGAGGAATGAAAGGGGCAAGAGACGCGAGAAATGGACAGCAAGTCTGTATTCTGATCAAGCTGCCAGCTTTATTTTTTTTTCCTCAAGAGCGTTATATAGCCAAAGGGCAGGGGGAGGGTAGGATGCTGGAAGGTCAGGTCTGGGGAGGTCCCTAGCTGATAGGAAGAGATAAGGAGATGCTGAGGGTCTGTAAGATTTTACTAACAAGGGAAATGTTAATTACTTCTGGTGCCGGGGATTCACAGGTCTGCAGGTGATCTTAACTCACAGGGAGATAAGGGTAATCCTAGGCCTTGAACTTGCCCTAAAGGGCTTCTGAATAGTTTACTTAATTTGTGATTAAGATGGCTTCACTATAACCAAAATACAGGTCTTTGCTCCTGGCAGCCTATAGTGTCTTTCCCCTCCAAATTGTTCTTTTAAATCTAGATCAATTTTTAAAGTCTTTAACGTGGGACTTTAGGTACTATTTCAATTCCAGTTTTCTTAACACGTTGGGAGTGAATTTATGAGTTACATTTATAACTCACATGCATGTGTACACATACATGGTCTTTTAAATTTTAGATCATTTTTTATGTACGCCTGCGTCTAGGTGCGAGCGTGTAGGTATGCCATGGGCATCCCACAGGGGCAGGTGGATGTCAGGAAAACTTGCAGGAGTCAGTGATCATCCTCTGAAGATTCATCTCAGATGGTAGTATTGAAGCCAGCACCTTCACTTGCTGAGCCAACTCACCAGCTGGTGTATATGTTATTCTTTTGGTCCCCGCCCCTTTCCGCGCCCACACCCAGCGACCTCTGGGAGTCATCCTGAATCTTTTCTCTTCCCTCTCTCTTCTCACTGTCCCCTTTTTGCGTGTGCACACGCGCCTATCTCTCCCCCTTCTCTGTTTCTCTCTCTCTCTCTCTCTCTCTCTCTCTCTCTCTCTCTCTCTCTCTCTCTCTCTCTCTCTCTCTCTCTCTCTCTCTCTCTCTCTCTCTCTCTCTCTCTTACTCTCTCTCTCTCCTTTAATAAAGCTTTATGCCTATTTTCTTGTGTCTGTGCCGTTAAGCTGCCGCCCTGGTCACACGTGTTTCGCGAGTCTCCGCGCAGCTATACCAGCCCACTGGGCTGGCAGCTACGCACAGCTGCCCAGCTACTATCTTTTTAAGAACAAAAGTATATACACAAATTCTCTTAACTCAAGCAACAGCACATCACTCTTTCCACAGTCAACAATCTGTTCTTTATCAAATCAATTAAAAATGATTTAATAGGATGTACGTGATAGAAGGGAGTTATGAGGGATTTTTCTAAATGGATAAAGGAGCCCCCTGATAAGAACTACTTTCCAAGTTCTCTCTGTTGCCTAGAGAAATTTAAACAGGAAATAAACATGGATTCCCCCATTTTATTAAGCAGACTTACTTGACATGATTTCTCTACTCTATGCAATGTGCCAGACACTATTTTTTTCTGTTAGTTCTTTCATACCCTAAGTGTATTTCTCTTTTATTTTAGAGGCTTTGCGTTAATAGAATTGAAGGAACATCTTTTTTCTTTTTTATAAAATCAAATACTTGACTCCTGAAAACAAAGCTCTGTAATCATATTTAAAAATCATTACCCACTGATCTATGATAGTCCACTACTAGACTTACCCTTGTCAAACTTTGCTTTCTGTTTTAAAGCTTATCTTGGAATGTCTGATATAAAATTAGGGTATTTTCATATATATATATGCAAAATGATATACATAAATTTCTTGTTAGGATGAAAGAACAGAACTCAGGAAGGAGAGAGAAAAAGAGCAGGAGGATAGAGAGAGAGGCAGTGAGGGAACTGAGGGAGGGAAGGAGAGAGGGATTGATGGAGGGAGAGAGGAAAAAGGAGAGAGAGAGAGAGAGAGAGAGAGAGAGAGAGAGAGAGAGAGAGAGAGAGAGAGTGTGCCATGTAGAGTATGTTCCTAGTAATCTACTTTCTCCAAGTAAGGACAGTATCCTACTAGTGCCTTCAGCAGATAGGATTAAAGGATGCTCAATCATACCACAAGGACACTTGTACAACAATATTCATAGCAGCACAATTTGTAATAGTAAGAACATGGAAACAACCTATCTGCCCCTCAACTGAAGAATGGATAAAGAAAATGTACATTTGCACAATGGAGTATTACACAGTGGTAAAAAACAAAACAAAAAGACAATGACATCATGAAATTTGGAGGCAAATTCATGGAACTATAAAAGACCATCCTTACTGAAGTAACCCAGACTCAGAGAGACAAATATGGTAAGTGGACACTAGATATAAAGTGAAGGGTAATCAGACTACAATCTGTAGCTTCAGAGAAGTGAGGTCACAAGGAGGACCCTAAGAGGGATTCATGGATCGCCCTGGGAAGGGGATTAGATAAGATCTCCTGGGTAAACTGTGGGCAAATGGTGGCAAAAGGGGAGGGGATAGGGGATAAGAGCGTGAGGGAGCAGGATGGTAGGGTTGGGGGAGGGGCAGAGTAGGAGAGCAATGAAAGGGGTATCTTGATAGAGAGAGCTATTATGGGCAGTAGTGGAGAGGGTTCCTGAACTGGTTTTCCCCTTTAATCAGATTGGTGAGAATACCCTAACAATCATCATAGAGCTTTCCTCCATCCAGTAATTGATAGAACCAGATGCAGAGGTACACAATTCAAACGCCAGCCCATGCTCCAGAATCTGGCAGAAGAGAGGGAGGAGGGAATATATGAGCAAGGGAGGTCAAAATCATGGAGGGGAGATCTACAGAGTCAGGAGAACCAAATTCGCAGGAACTCATGAAGTCAAGACTTTCAGCTGTGGAGTCTCCATGGAACCCTCTGCATGTGGGAGACAGTTGTGTAGCTTGGTCTATCTGAGCGTCTTCTGGCAGCGGTACCAGGATCCACCCGATGTAGGAACTAGCTTGTTGGAGTTCATTCCCTATGGTGGGCTGCCATGCTCAGCTTTAATGCAGGGGAGAGCCTTGGTACTGTCTTAACTTAATGAGCCAGGCTTTGTTGATTCCCCATGGGAGGAAGCCTTACTCTTTGGGAGGAATGATGGGGGTAGGCTGGGGGAGAGACAAGGGGGGCAGCAGGAGAAGTGGGAGGGAGAACTGTGGTTAGAATGTAAAATGAAAATAAAACAAAATATTAATAATTCTTTAAAAATATCCACTGATGAAGCTAAACCCTCCATGGTCCACTAACAAGCAAATGACCCAAATCTGAACCCTGCTGTTCTAGGATTAATTTCACAATGTATGTGCCTTCAGATCAAAACTGTACCAAATTTTGAGTGACTCTGAATTGAAAATTAAGATACTTAAAATAGTGATTCTAATAAACAGCAGCTATACAATAGTTTTTGTTGTAAAACACATTTATTGTTGATTTTGTTTTGCATTTCTTTTCATGCTTTTGTTCCTTAATTCACTGATAAAACATTTGTTGTACAACATCTTGTTACTATGTATCAATTTCTATACCAAGATTTGCAGATATATAAGGTAAACAAAATATTATTCCTACACAAAGGCTACTAAGTAAAATGATATGTAGATAAACATTACAACTTATCACTACAGAGTAGAATATTACCATAGTAAATTATATTTATTGGTACCAGAAAGAAGAAATTGGTTTACCTTGCTTTGAAAGGATGACTAAACATATTAGAAGAATTTATTATAATAGAACATTTAATAGATGGTTTTCAAATTAATAAAATTGAGCCATTTCTCCTAATAAATAATATTTTTAATGACTCATAGGTGGGGATGTAGAGTAAGGGGAACAATTGTTGTTGGTGGGAATGCAAACTTGTACAGCCACTTTGGAAACCACATGTTGGTTTTTCAGAAAATTGGAATCAATCTACCTCAAGACCCAGCAATATCATTCTTGTACATATACCCAAAAAATGCATACTCATACCACAAGGACATTTGCCTAATCATGTTCATAGCAGCATTATTTGTAATAGCCAGAGCCTGGAAATATCCCAGAAGCCCCTCAAATGAAGAATGAATAAAGAAAATGCTGTACATTTACACAATGGAGTACTACTCAGTGGTTAAAAAAAAAAAACAACAAAAAACAGCAACATCTTGAAGTTTGTATGCAAATGGATAGAACTAGAAAAAACCATCCTGAGTGTGGTAACCCAGACCCAGAAAGATAAACACGGTGTCTACTCACTCATAAGTGAATGTTAGATGTAAAGCAAAGCCCTAGAGAAGTTAGGTAACAAGGAGAACCCTAAGAGAAACATACATGGATCCCCTTAAAAAGGGGAAATAGACAAGATCTCTTGAGAAAATTGGGCAGTCTGTGGGGCCACTGGCAGTGGGATCAGGATTTATCCCTAGTGCTTGAACTGGCCTTTTAGAGCACATTGTTTTTGGAGGGATTCCTTGCGCAGCCTAATATGAGGGGGGAGGGCCTTGGTCCTGCCTCGAAGTGATATGCTAGACTTTGTTGATTCCCCATTAGGAGCTTTACCCTCTCAGAGGAGTGGATGGGAGTGGGGTTGGGGAAGGTGGGGGGAGTGGGAGGAAGAGAGGGAGTGGGAACTGGGATAGGTATGTAAAATGAGAAAAGATCATTTAAAAATATATATTAATTAATTAATATTTAAAAATAAAGAAAATAGAAAACCACATAATGCTTTAGCAGAGGTAGAGGACCTAAGTTCAGATCCCAGAAAATATATCACACTGTTCTGACTTCCAAGGGAAGCTGTCCTTATGTTCACATACCCACATATAGACAAACATTTATATACATAATTTAAAAATCTTTTAAAAAACAAATAATTTATCAGTAGCTTTCCTGTAAAGACATTACATTACTTTTTATCTGTCATTTTGGTGTTTCTCAGATGAACAGGAAATAAATATATTAGAAGTAAGCAGTTTGGACATTTCCTAGTAGTATTATTTTTATATCGTCTTTATTAGTTCTTTGATAGTTACATACAACTTACTTTCATCATATTCGCTTCCTCTCTCCCAACTCTTCTTAAATCCCTCCACTCCGCCCTAATCACCAAGCTGTGTCCCTTTTAACCAAAACCATCAAGATTAATTTCTACTCCCCAAATATTCTTGGATATGTGACCTTCCACTGGTGTGTGGTCAGCTTACCAGGAACGATACTCTTAGAGAAAGCCGTTTCTCCCTCTCTAAAGATTCCAAATAGCTCTATTGCTGCAGGTGGGATTTTCTGCTCAATTCTCATCTCATAGATTTGCTCTAGCTTGGACTTGCTGCCCTAACCCCTGTGATTTTGTATGGGAAGCTTCCCTGATAGGTTTAGAAGACTCTATTTCTTTCTATTCATCTCCCAGCTCTGACTCTTAGACTCTTTTTGTTTCTCTT
Organism: Arvicola amphibius; assembly: GCF_903992535.2. NCBI lineage: Eukaryota > Metazoa > Chordata > Mammalia > Rodentia > Cricetidae > Arvicola > Arvicola amphibius. The sequence goes on along the minus strand of NC_052057.2, from coordinate 19,770,319 downwards.
CTGAAATATCCCTGAGCCTTTGGATGAGGGGCTGCAGAAGGCAGCAGTCTCTAATTCTCTGTACCTTGCCCATTTGTGGTTCTTTGTGTTAATCACTATCTACTGCAATCAGAGTAGCCTCAGATGAGGGGTTAGAGATGTGTTTGATCTGTGTGTATAAAGATAGTCATTAAGAGTGGTTTTAATACTATGTCTATTTAACAAAATAATGGGGGTAGCTTATCCCTTGGGGCGATGACCTATCTATTTATAATTTCTTGACCCTATAATGGGTGCCAGGAATAGGTTTCATCTTATAGAGTAAGACTTAAATTCAATCCAAAAGTAGTTAGTTACTCCGATTATGTTTATGCCACCATTTTACCAGTGAGCATGTCCTATGAAGTGGGTCAGTTCTTGAGTCTGAGCTCTAATTAATGGTATTGACTCTCCCACTGCCAGGGTAACACCACGTTTGATAGCAAGCCAATTTCATTCTTTTAGACTTGAGGGCCATTCGTTGACCTTAACTGAACACTCATGACAACCAATCTCAGCTTCTGTCTCTATTATTGGGGTTAAAGGCAGTATTTCCAAACTGGAGAAAAGCCACTAAGCCACTCTCCAAGCTTCATTCCTTCCTTCCTAGTTATCCCCCCTGTTCCACTCCACTTCTAGGAGGAGATGCCATTCTTTCTAAACTCCACATCACCATCTCCAAGTTCCAGCCACAATCCACATATGCGCTCTCCTCCTTTAGCATGGTTTCCTCCATCAAATCACCTACCAATCAGAACAGGGTACTTTCCTGTTTGACACTTCAGCCTACCTCGGTCTTCCTACCAATGGGTCTGGGATTTGAATCTTAGCATACTTATCTCCAAATGTAGATTTGGTCCCTGAATACCAGAGCTTTCCAGTCTTCTTAATTGATGACACATGCAAACAACTCCTACCTTTGCACAATTTAGTATAGTAGCAGGTGTTATTACAAAGATACGGGTTTTAGTCATATTAGTGACATATATACTATCATTATTTGTCTTGAAATGTATGAGAAAGCTTTGATGAAATCTCCCAAAGCTGTCATATTCAAGTCTTGAGGTTAAACTTCAAAATAGGAGAGGCCTAGATCATCAGAAAGGAGAAAAAGGAAAAACAAACAAACAAATAAACAAGAAGAAGAAGAAGAAGAAGAAGAAGAAGAAGAAGAAGAAGAAGAAGAAGAAGAAGAAGAAGAAGAAGAAGAAGAAGAAGAAGAAGAAGCAAAGGACCAACAAAGGACCTGGCATCTTCTTGGAGGGGGTGGTAGTGTGACTTTTATGTAAATCATTCTGGTCTAGTGAGAGACCTAGCAAAAATTTTAGCTGACTATGTTTCAAAATTCCAACAGAGGGCACCAAAATCATGGGCTAAATGACTTCAAACTCACCCTGAACCCACAGTGACCTACTGCTACTGTCTTAATAACAACAATTCCTAATGATAAAAATTCTTTCATACATAATGCCTGCCCAATTCAAGCTTACAAATTTCAAGGGGCCCAAGTGGTGGTTCTTGTACATGGAAAACATCTTTGTTGTTTGTCTGCATAATTCTTTTCTTTTCAAGTTTCCTTTGGTATCCCAGTAATTTTATAACATTTTTTATAAAAAATATTTCTTAAATTTCTAAGTTCAGCACTTTATCATCCATTGCAAAATTGAAATGTAACTTTTTCCTCTTTCTCTTTTTTTGACTTGGGCTCAGTATAGTTTTATTTATTAATTTTTAGTGGAAATGCAAAACTTATTTTCAAAGTTACTATACTAGTTTATACTCCTATCCTGGGTGAGTAAGGATTGACCTTTCCCCATATCTATGGCTAGAATACATGAATGAGTGAGTACATACCATATTCATTTTTTTGGGGTCTGGGTAACTTCACTCAGGATAGTGTTTTCTAATTTTATCCATTTGCATGCAAAATTCAAGATGTCTTTTTTTTCTGCTGTGTAGTACTCTAATGTGTAAATGTGCCACATTTTCTTTATCCATTCTTCAGTTGAGGGGCATCTAGGTTATTTCCAGGTTCTGGCTATCACAAAAAAAATGTTGCTATGAACATAGTTGAACAAACACTCTTTTAGTATGATTGGGCATCTTTTGGGCATATTCCCAAGAGTAGTATTTCTGGATCCTGAGGTAGGTTGATTCCCAATTTTTTGAGAAACCTCCATACTGATTTCCAAAGTGGTTGTACAGGCTTGCATTTCCACCAGCAATGGATGAGTGTTTCCCTTACTCCACATCCTCTCCAGCATAAGCTATCATTAGTGGTTTTGATCTTAGCCATTCTGACAGATGTAAGATGGTATCTCAGAGTTGTTTTGATTTGTATTTCCCTGATAGCTAAGGAAGTTGAACATTTCCTTAAATATTTTTGGGTCATTTGAAATTCTTCTGTTGGGAATTCTCTGTTTAGTTCAGTACCCCATTTTCTAATAGGGTTATTTAGAATTTTACTGTCTAATTTCTTGAGTCCTTTATATATTTTGGAGATCAGTCCTATGTCTGATGTGGGGTTGGTTAAGATCTTTTTCCATTCAGTAGGGTGCCTTTTTGTCTTATTGACTGTGTCCTTTGCTTTACAGAAGCTTCTCAGTTTCAGGAGGTCCCATTTATTTATTGTTGCTTTCATTGTCTATGCTGGGGTTATATTTCAGAAGTGGTCTCCTGTGCCCATGCATTGAAGGCTACTTCCTACTTTCTGTTCTATCAGGATCAGTGTGGTTGGATTTATATTGAGAGTTTTTTTTTTTTAAAACCATTTGGACTTGAGTTTTGTATGGCAATAAATATGGATCTATTTTCATTCTTCTACATGTTAAATCCAGTTATGCCAATACCTTTTGTCTGAAGGCATTACCATCCCTGACATCGAGCTGTAACATAGCTACAGTAATGAAAACAGCTTGGTATTGGCATAAAAACAGACACATTGACCAATGGAACTGAATTGAAGACCCAGATATTAATTCACACACCTATGAACACCTGATTTTTTGACAAAGAAGTGAAAATTATACAATGGAAAAAAGAAAGCATCTTTAAGAAATGTAACTTTCAAATTCAGTAAATAGGTAATGTTGATTTCCATGAATTTATTCTGTGTTTTACCACCTAGTTTGGTTCTATGTTCTTGAAATGGTTGTTTCAGTTCCTTTACTGAAGTGAAGGATCATGAGAACAGAGGTTCAGTCTTCTCCTTCACCCGACTTTCTTGGGATGGGGTGGGTGGAAAACATTTCTTCGTTTCTAGAGGTACTTCTATCTAGCTAATCTGCCTTTTTCTTGGCTTAGCTAGAGAGTAGAGAATTTTTGTCTTTGTTTTGGCCATGTGCATGACTTTGGGGGTTACTGGTATTTCATGCTCAAAATCTTGGCAAGATTAAACAGAAACAGACCCAGAACAGCAGACCATTATGGTGTTCTTTGAGTTTTGAGCTCCTTGGCAGGTATTCTGCTTCTCTTCAGCTTTCAGGTTCTCTGTACTTTATTCATCTGTGCCATTCACTAATTTCGTTTATATTTGGTGGGAAAACAGAATAAATCTTAGCTGCTCCCTTTCCCTGCATGCAGAATTTTACTCTTCTACATTTTAGTCAATTGGAAACATTTTGGTCTGATTTGTCCATTGTCAAGTCTACCCCTAAAGACGCTGATCTTGTTATAAGTCAAGTTGGGAATTGTTTTCTTTAAATAAGAGAGTAGCATTACTCATCTTTATTGAAATGATTAGTATATTTCAGTTATATGTTATATTTTATGACTATTTTACATTTGCTGTGTGCCCCTATAAGATATACTTTCTTAACATATTTATTATTTTACCTAGAAGGGCTCAACTTTTGTTCTACCTGTTGTCTTTGTATTTATGCCTTTAATCACCTTTTTTTGCCTTTTTTAAAATTTGTTTAGGCTATTTCTACTCAGTGTACCTAAATGCTTACCTGTTTCCTATACAGTAACAGGCACTACCTACTTTCCTCTTTCCTGGTCTAGCTGTTTTCTCAATTGCTTGATAGCTGCTTCATGACAGCATACAACATTTGGACCTACTCTCCCGCTCTCATCAGCAGTTACACACACACACACACACACACACACACACACACACTAATACATTTATTTTTTATTACTTTAAAAATAATACCAATCAAAATTTCCACTTCCTCCCCTCCTCCCACTTACTATTTAACTAGAAATTTGAAAATTATTTCATGTCTACCAAAGTAAATAATGTAAGAAATATTTTGTTAGTTCTGGTTTATAGTTATTTTATTAGTGGCCCCTTTGTTTTATAAATTTAGGAACAAAAAGATTACTGTAGATGTTTTAGATTCACAGTTATCATGAGTAAAATTAAAAATACAACAACAGTAATTAAGCTTTCCTGGTTTGCCTGTAACGATTTACTGTTCAAATGCCAAAGAAGAATCACATAAGATAACGTAAAAGACCAATGATCAGGTTACTGTTAAGGTGACAAAAATGTCAAACTACAGTGAGAGAAATTTAATGAAAGTAATGACGATAAGGGTTGTTTATTAACTGAATTCACAGATATCCATAATTTTCCAATTTGCTCAGCTTTAAGCAAAAGGGTAAAACAGGTTGAAACGACCATTTGGAAACAACAGCAATACCAAGACATCAGAAAATTTGACAACGATTTTAGTGCCTCCCAGTGGAAATGCAGTTACTTATGCCCTTGTTGGTACTGACAGAGGTGTGGCTCCCATAGTAACAGATGTGAGTAAGCCTATATATCATCACTTCAGATGGCTTCCTAGGTCAGGCATGCAGTAGGCTAATGATGCATTTCAAAATATGAAAACAATACTATGAATAATTCTGACTCCCATATAGAGTTGGTTAGGTATCATCTTGGATTAGGAACCATTGTCTAAAAGAGAATGAAGTTTCAGCTTTTTAAAAATTAAACTATAATTGCCTAACATCAGCTTCCATTTTCTCCCCGAAATACATACTTCCCCATTCCCTCTCAAATTGCACAAACACACACACACACACACACACACACACACACACGGTTAAATATATAAAGACAATTTGCTAAGTTCTTTTAGTGCTACTTCCACTATGTGATTCTGGGGCTGACAACTTGATATCAGATAGTCAACGAGGAGGTTCACACCTGTTGCTGAATAGTGCTTTAACTATGTAAAGGTGTGTTACATTGGCTTATGCTGCATTTGTTTAACTATGTAAAGAAGTGTTGCATTGGTTTTACTTGCCTGTATAAGGCACCTGATTGGTCTAGTAAAAAACTGAATGGTCAATAGCTAGGCAGTAGAGAGGTAGGTGGGACTGGTGGGCAGACAGAATGAGTAGGAGGAGGAATCTGGGCTCCAGAGAGAATGAGGGAGAAAGAAAGGGACATGTCCAGGTCTAGCCAGTCAGGCATCCACCAGCCAAACAGACAGAGAGGAAGCAGGAAGTAGGACTTACAGAATTTAAGAAATTTAAAAAGCCTCAAGGCAAAATGTAGATGAAGAAAAATGGTTAAACTAACTTATAAGAGCTAGTGGGAGAAGCATAAAATAAGGCCAAACATTCGTGAATAATAATAAGTCTCCATGTTATGATTTGGGGGCTGGCAGTCCAGGAAAGCCTGCTACACATACCTGACTTGATCTTATTAAAGTTTAAATAAGGTTCAGATATTTTAGCTTTGGGACAATTTGTGGTGAAGATGTTAACCTTGGTGGCCAGTACACAGACAAGTATATTAGTAAGTAATAAGCAATAAATAGACTTCAGTTACAGTGAATGAAATAAATACTGATCTAATTCACAATGAGAAAATTGATTTTTTGTATGAACAACACACAACTAAAACTTGTGACTGAAATACAGTTTAATGATCACTGCAAACAATTGCCACTACAGTGTTTCTCCCTCCTCTTTCATCATCCCATTCCTGTCACTGCCTCGGGTCTCCTGCCCTTTAGATATAACAGCACTCACATCTTAGTACTGAACTATCAGGTTTGATTTCTCAGAGAGTATCTCTACTCAGGGTGTTAAAGATGGCAACAAAATGAATATCTCCATTGTATTGAATTGAAAATTATCAAAATTAAGTAGCTTCCCCAATATACTAACCCTATTTATTCTAACTTAAAATTAGGTTTACCCAAAGTTCAAGTCATGTTTAAACTCTTTAATTTTAAAATACTTTAAATCATAACCTTTAGGTAGCATTGCTAGCTAACTGACTACCTAGCTATATGTACAGTTGATTTATAGATTTTCTTGTAGCCAACTTATATACTTATCTATTATCCTCGAACCTGAATGTAAAGAAATGGGTGCTGTGGCAAATGATATGGCTCCATGAATTGCATTCTCTATGTGGTCGTGTGTAACTGGAACTCCTGCATTTCTGAGTCGGGTGACATAAATAAGCCCATCATCTCTTAGGATGTCATGTTCACATGTGATGACATAAGTTAATGGCAACCTCTGTAACTGGGAGTCATTGGCTAACAAAGGTGACACTCTACTATCTAGAAGTACTGGATAGGAAGCATCCAGCTTTCCAAGAATGGGCTCCCTATAAACATGGTTCTTTTTATACTTCTCAGGAAGGAAGTGACTCCAGTTAACAAACTTGAACAAGTCTCTTGATCCTTCAGGCATGTGTTCATTTCTCAGTACTGCCTTTGGCAATTCTTCATCTTCTGTTAGATATCGGAGGAACACTTTAATTGCTAACTCCCTTGACAAAAAGGGGCCGTTTTCATACTCTCGATAAGATGGCATCCAGGTATCAATTACCTGTAGGTTAGGGTATATCATGACTTGTGCCTTAATTTTGTTTCTGTATTCTGGATCATCCTGTAGCTGTAAATAAAACACATGATGGGTGTTAATGAGTCAAATGCTTTAACAAAAAAAGAATTGGTAACTTTGTTTTAATGTCCTGAGGCAAATAAATTTATTAAACTGAAACAGTATCTGAGGATTATTCTCATAACATTTACTCATGGTTTGAAAAATGAGATCCTCATTCCACCTTCTTCACACTTGGCAGCCAAACAAGACCAAATGAGTTGGAGAATCCTACTGGAGATGGCAGAATGTCTATGTTTAAAAATACTTTTAGTTTTTGGTGACAAGTTGTTTTTATCTATCTATCACATGTCCTCCTGTATTAGCCTCCCATGTGGTTTTAACCTAGGTATGTGTCATCATGCCCAGCTTCCTTATGTTGACATACAGGAATCTACAATAGCAGAAACAATGAATATAGTAAAACAACATGTTGAAAACCCATTCAGATGGAGCATAAACATTTGTTGTTACATGTTGCAAACAATTCTATCATATGCCTTACCTTTAGCTACTAGTATTATAATATGACAGAAAACACAAAGAATAATTTACAAAAGTCAGAAGAGCAGAAGAAACTAATGGTTTTCATGTGTAATCTGTATCTACCAGAAACAGGAAGAGTCCTGAGTTTACAGTCATAAGAAGATCCTTTCCTTTCGTTACCTAGTTAGCACACTAAAGGAGGGACCTTGCAGTGAGCCCTGGCAGCACGTGTGCTTCTATAAGAGAGTGCAGCATCCCCATCTGTGTCTGCATCCCTCCACAGGAAGTTCAGGATGTGCTGAGTGCAAGGTCATGCCCTCATCAGAAAGTGAATTTATATGAAAAGAGAGGGCTAGTTGAAATCTCAACAGCACATCACAAGGAAAATATCTGACCAACTTCAAAATGCACAACACAACATAGGTACAAAGTTCTTAGCACGGCGGTGGTAGCACACGCCATTACTCCCAGCACTCGGGAGGAGGAGACCAGTGGATCTCTGTGAGTTCGAGGCCAATCTGGTCTACAGAGCAAGTACCAGGACAGATTCCAAAACTACAGAGAAACCCTGTTTTGAAATGGTCCCTCCCCACACCCAAAAAACAGAAGGAGAAGGAGAAGGAGGAGAAGTCCTGCAAGTTCAGAAGGAAACATGGGATATAAAATGTCCAATGAACATGATTACATGTGCTGTGGCCAGATCTTTGGAGCCTATATAGTGACCCTGCAGTGTCTAACCCCAAGTTTTCCTATTTTAGACTTTTGTTTCACTTTGTTCTGATTGAGACATTGCTCTAATTCTTCCTTCTTGGAATATGAAAGTATTTAATTAATTTATTATCTTATAGGAACCCACAGTAATAAACTTTGAAATTTTAGAGAAACTGGCTATTTTAGAGTGACTGACCATCAACGTCTTTGAATTTGTAAAGATTGCGGGACTTTCAAAGTTGCAATGTGTTTAATATTGATATAATGATATTAATATGAGCGATTGGGCATAAATAAGTAAGGGAAGGTCACAGTTAAATAATGATGCGCCCGTTTGTGCATCAAGTTGAGAAGTGTTTAGTAGCTCTGGCTGGTTTTTCTTTCATTTTGTTTTGTCAGTTTAACACAGGCTAGATTTATTTGAGCAGAGGGAACAATAAAGAAACTGTTGTCTTTGTAAGATTAGTCTGTGGGTGAGACTGTGAAGATTTTCTAAACAAGTGATTGATGTGCCCAGCCCACTGTAGGAGGTTCTACCACTGGAACAAGCCACCAGGAATAAGTCACTGGGCACCACTCCTCCATTGCTTCTGCTTCGTGACTCTTGCTGTATGTCCTTGAAAAATGTATTAAAACATCCTCACTTGTCTGCTCCACAGGGATAAACTCCTCTCGCTGCCATGGATTTTCTGCCTGCAGGTACTGTACCGTATTAAACCATAAGCCCAAATAACTCATTTTCCATTTACCTTTTTCTTATTAGGTCTTCTAGTCAGAGAGACAAGAAACTAATCAATTTGCATCAAGTACAGTGACACCAAATTCACACAAATTCTATAATTTATCTTTGGAAAGCTAGCAATAAAACTTATACTAAATAATTGTTCACAGTCATTGCTATATTTTTTAAATTAGTATGATAATGTAGGCTGGATCATGTGACTCTATTCCAAGTAGCTGGGGCCTGATGGGAAGAGATTGCAAGTTTAAGGCATATTACAGAACAGATTCAAATTCAGCCTGGGATGCTTAACAAGAGACCAACTCAAGAAGAGCTTAAAAAGAGGTAGTTCCATAGTTCCATGGTAGATCATTTGTCTAGTGAGCATATATCCTTAGATTCAGTGCCCACTAAGCACACGTGCACACACACACACAGTAGGATTATGAAATTCTTATGCAACATCACCTAATTTCTTGACTAAAGCCACATCTAAATCTAAAATCATGCAAAAGAATAAACTTATTTGGTTATGTTACATTTTATAGATTACAGTAAAAACATCATTCAGACACAATAACAAAGGTACTTCCTTTGTGTTAGGACAAAATTGTGCTGGTTTCAATCATACGTAACACACATAACGTACCAGTTGAGTCACTGATCCTGTCAAGGAACCCCCAGAGCTGTCTCCTGAAATAAAGATGTGAGCAGGATCCACTCCATATTTTTCAAGAACTTTATCTTGGAGAAAGAACTTGATCACAAAAATACAATCTTCAAGGGCAGCTGGGAATAGATCCTGAGAAGCAATTCTGTAGCTTTAGAGGTAAGTCAAACAAAAAAGAAACAAAGAATTTAAGATACTTATGATTAGGCTAAGGTATCTAATTATCTCTAAAATTTACTAGCAGATATATAAATAAAATTTGGCCCTATTTTGAACCTTTAAACCCATCAAATAAACCTAGGATTACTGATAATTAACTTCTATTTTAAAATAAGACATAGGTTCTGGTTTCGAAGTGTTTTTGGTATTACTACCATGAGAAGAAGAATAAGAGAGCATGTATTTTCACCCTCAGGAAGCCTGTAACTTCACCAAGCCCTGAATGGAGTTGGTGACTCAAAAGCAATTCATGATCATTGATTAGATTATTCAAGAAATTTAAAATCAGAAAATCTGAGACAAAGTGTTGGTAGTCGCCTTCAATTAGAAATTTATTTGTCCGAACTTTCACAGAATTGTAGAATTTCAATTCCTAAGCATGAGGATTTGAATTAAAATAAACAGTTTGATATATGGATATGTAAGCTATTTCAATGAGTACTATTAAAATACTGTGATTCTTAAGACAAAATATATCATATCTTTACGCCCTCATCCTTACCCCATCTCACTGTGCATTCTTTTATAGAATCATGTCTCAAACAGTCTATTTTTTTTACGTTTACAATTAGGATTAGAATTCTTGAATTATTCATAGTTATATAATAAACAATATTATTCAGATAGTCCTTGTGAATTTTTAAATTTTAAGGTGTGTTTAAGTGTATAAAAATAGCATAATATAGGGCTGGAGAGATGGCTCAGAGGTTAAGAGCACTGACTGCTCTTCCAGAGGTCCTGAGTTCAATTCCCAGCAACCACATGGTGGCTCACAACCATCTGTAATGAGATCTGGTGCCCTCCTCCATGTGGGCATAAATAAAGGCAGAATGTTGTATACATAATAAATAAATTTTTTAAAAAAATTAAAAAAAATTAAAAAAATTAAAAAAATAAAAAGGATAAAAATAGCATAATATAAACCATGAAACATCAAAATACTATTTTAACTCAAGGTGAAGAACAAAGTTTGCCTGCAATATTTTAGAATCCTTAAACTAGATATAACTTTACTCTTAAAATCTTATGTAAATTATAACGTGATAAAGTTGGTTGAATTATAATGATAAATGCAAGCTGACATTACTACTATAAATTAGAAATTTCTCAAACATAAGTGATTCCACTTGCTTTAAAGCAGTGGCTATGAGCACGACAGTACTGAACTCGCTAGTTCATGCTACTTGACTCTATTATACTGTCAGGAAAATTTTTTTATAATGTTTCAGAAAAAATCTAGAATTTTGCAAATCCATTTCTATGCTATAAAATTAGCAGGGGAAAGCCAATTTTCTCCAACCTCATGATGAGGCATAAGAAGTATAGAATATACCCAAAAGGTTATAAAGCAATAAGCATGTATTCAACTTTCTGGTGTACTGTTGAACATTTGAACAAAAGTCATGAATTAATTAAGAGCCGTCATTGGAAAGGTTCTTGAGATGTTTGAGTGGTCCCAACATTTGTTCTAATTGATATTACTTGGCCCAATAATGACTCTAGCATACATTGCTTCTACCCCTCATGATGTGGGATTTTCCTTTGTATGCTGTCATTACCATTAATGAATAAAGAACTGCTTTGGCCCTATAGCAGGGCAGAACTTAGGTAGGCATGGAAGACTAAACTGAATGCTGGGAGAAAGAAGGGCAGAGTCAGAGAGAAGCCATGTAGCCCTGCTGGAGACAGACGGCATAACTTTAGCTGGTAAGCCACAGCCACATGGCAATACACAGATTAATAGAAATGGGTTAAATTAATATGTGAGAGTTAGCCAATAAGAAGCTAGAGTTAATGGGACAAGCAGTGATTTAATTAATACAGTCTCTGTGTGGTTATTTTGGGGCTAAGCAGCCAGGAACTAACAAGCAGCTTCCTTATTACCCCCTTAGGTATGATGAATATACACTATGGGCATATTACCTAGGTAGGCTTTATGTTCTTAAAGCTGTCACTGCTCTATTGGCAAAGATGTTCACATCTCTGCTTCTCATGGGAGTCTACCATGGCAGAGATGAATGCAAAATGGAGCCTTATTGAAGAAATTTTGATATTATAAGGTTAAGAAAAGATTTTTAAACCCATATTTCCTAGCAGCAATCCAGCCATCACTGAGGATTTTGCAACTTGTACTGTAAACTAAGCTTAGGTGGGAGGGCAAGGGCACAATACTAAAAACAGCCAGTCTCTTACTCTGGGGCCACCACAACAGCATCAAGTCTGCTGGCTGTCATTCGGTTCACAAAATCATAGGACAGCATCTCTGAAATGACAGACATAAATACAGAACAGAGCTGTGTAAATGCCAGGCAATGGAAACCCAGACATCTATGAATCCTAAGAGAAATCGGAATTGTGATTACTCAGTGGAAATCTTGCAGTCAATACTTTGGCCACCACGTGTAAGAAAACTCCACTGGAGTAAGCAAACCTTCATTAACTCCCACCCACTAAATCCCTCCTAACCCAGGCCAGCCAGAAGAGAAGACTCTTGCTAGGTCACAATGAAAGAAGATTTTGTGCCTTGATGACCGGTTGGAGTTTCTCAGAAAACTCGCTCTGGCTTCCTGTGTTGCTAGCTTCACCTGACTCCAGATTCACAGCCTGGTGCACTGTGACTGTGCTCCTGCTGCTCATTTCTGCAGTCAGTTACATCTGGAGGAGGCTGTGCCTGAGCAGTACAGAAGGACGACACCAGGCATTGTCGCAGTGACTGACAAGCAGTGGTGAAGATCACAGTCCCGAAGCTTAAATAGTAGCAAGCTGTCCTTTCATAGAATTCATATTTTACTTTTCAGGAGAGTAAAAAGTTTATGTCTTGACTCTCTCAAAGTAACCATGTCCATACCATAAAACTGGCTATAAATCAGAACTCTAGAAGTAAGTTGAAGATCATATTATAATCATCATTATAATATTCATAAATTTTAATAGTCACCTTAATTAATCTATCTTTAAAGATCTTTTAGAGTTCTCAGACTTTTTAATAAAGGGATTTTAGTTTACCTAAATCCAAATATACTTCTTAGGATAATCTTTTTAAGTAATTTTTTTCATAATAAGAGGCTTAGGCTTTAAAATAAACTTTAAGTTGCATTTTTTAACATAAGTGAAAATTTTAATTGTAGTTAAAATCAATCAGCATATTCTCGTTTACAATATTTTTTACAGAAATTAACTATGAATTGAAGTTAGTTGTTATATCAAGAGATAGGGACAAAAATAAATTTATTATGATTAAAATCTTAACAGAAAACAATGCCAAAATTTGTCAGCAAGAACCAATTAATTAAGAAGTGAATTTATTATATAAAACATCATGACTACTGTCAAATGGAGTTTCAGTGGAAAATTAACTCATTGCAGGATAATGTGTAACAAGATCATGAGATGCAGAGAATTCCATTTCACATAGCAATTGCAATCAATTTAAAACACACATTTAAAAATACACTTACTGAAGCTTCCTGTGACAAAAGCACCACCATGAATGTAAATGACAGCTGGTCTCTGTCTTTCAGACTTCCTTTTTGGCAAATACAGACGAACAGGAATGTTATTGAATTCTGTGTCAATCACTGTAAGGTTTTCATCGGAAATTGGCTCTATATTTTGAGTTCTCAATAATATGAAGAAAAAATCTTCAATTTTCATAAGACCCATATATTCAAATACTGTGGCCTATCAAAACAACATCCAACATGTATGCATTATTTTTTTATTTTAACAGCACTAAATTCACATAAAGATGCAATGGGAAAAAGAGTAAGGGGTGCAATAATGCCATAGTGTGTATAGCACATCCTTCACCAAAGGTGAAATGCACACCTCAGAAGATGGAGAAGAAACATACGGAAACACAGAAGGGAAAGATGGCTGAAATACAGTGTCTTTCAAACATGACAAGGCACTTGCACTTATCACCTCATAGATGCTCTGGTTATCTGTATGAGATGTGCACATGACCAAATCCAATAATATGGAAGCGTTTGTTGCGGCTCTGTAACACAGGAAGCCCCAACCCCAACTCTGGAGCTACTGACAGTTAATGGCTACTGGGGATGAAAGGATCAGGTACCTTCAGGGATATGGAAAGTTGCACTGGCTCCAGCACATGGCTCTACGTCCATAGGCAGCACTAACTGGATTCAGTGAGTTATGAAAAATATTTTATAAAAAGGAAATGATGTTGTGAGGGCTATGCAATATGAAGAAGGGTCTGGGAGAAGTTGTAGGGGAAAGTAGAATAAATATGATCTAAATATAGATATAAATATAAACATGATAGATGATAGTTATAGATATCATTAAATATATATTTTATTTATGTTTTCAATACAATAAAATATTAGTCAAGCACAAAGAAAAATGAAATCAGAAAATAGTGCACTAAATATGTCAAAAGATTATCCTTACTTTAGAAAAACAAGGAAGTATTGCTAGACTAAACAATTAGACTTATTACATGTCCCGATGCATGTACTCTTATTTATACTCTATAAATCTCAATAAATTCATCTGTAATAAGACATGCATAATATTAGGCCAACCAACATTTCATGATAGATGAGGGACTTGTAAAGAAGGTCCCATACAAACCTCAGGAAATACTGACTCTTCATGGTTGCCGAGAGGGTAGATGCCATTTTGAGTGGTGTAGATAGCTAGCCTTGTTCTGATACATAATGCCCCCCCCCATGTTAAGTTGGACACTAATAAAATTAGTGGGGATTCACAAAGAAAACGTAAGAGTAGAAAGAGGAAATTTTGAGAACAGTTTCTGCAAGAGAGGTGAATTCATCATGTGAATTTATGAAATTGTCAAATATTAAAAGCTCATTATAAATTTAAAAATCTAAAGCATACAAAAGTTAAAATCAAGATAATCTCATTTGATCCCACAAATTTTTGCCACTGTACTTTTCATTGGGTTAAGTTCTTATTAGCTTAGTTTTACCTAAAAATACTAACTGGAAAAAGCCTTTTATGCTTCCTTTCTTTGTATGTCTATTCCCAATATTTTAATTTAATTTTTGTTCATTAAATTTAGTTTCAGTGTTTAAAGTTTAGCTGTGTGTGTGTGTGTGTGTGTGTGTGTGTTTGTGTGTGCAGGCATGTGTGTACCATATATGTCAATGGGAGCCAGAGAATACATTCAGATGTTGATTTCAACTTATTTGAGTTAGGGTTTGCTGTTCCTTGTCACTACATATGCCAGTCGAGATAGTCCATAAACCTCCAGGGATTCTCATATCCCATCTTCCCATGCCACTATGGAAGCTGTTGGGTCACAAATGGACACCACTATATGTACTTTTATGTGGGTACTGGACATCCAAACTCATCTTTTCCTAACAAGTGCTTTACCCACCAACCCATCTTCTTTGTCTTCGACTTATTTCGAAGTTAAAATGTAATGAGTAAATAGGAAATGCATTGTAAGCAACTTCCAAAATTCTAGAATTACAAAGATACCTGATGCTTAGACAGTTACAAAAAGTTTTTCTGTAACATTGGGACATCCATACTCAGCCTACAGGCCTAGAGTTTCTTGCAGATTTCTCAGTGAAGTAGAAAATTTGAAGGACTATTCTACCTATTCTGGTAAAGTTTGTCAGTCACTTTCTTCTGTGTCCTGCAGAATGTCTGACAGACTCTTTCATGAAGTAGGAACCTGAAGGACTGTCCCTCCTCGTTTTGAGAAGCTCATCATTTATTTCCCTGTGGGTCCTGCATGTCCAGTTTATACAGCATACAGTCAAACAGTCCAGGCAAGAGCAGTTTCTTGTCCAAATGGCTAGCTTTGTCACACTGAAAGCAAAGTATACAAGGAGTTTATTCAATGCTCATCATCCTCTTGAAGTAATTGGTGCTGCCAGGAGCACATGTCTCACATCCAAAGAATTCTAAGTTCTTAAAACATTTTAAATGCCATATTCTATAGCCTTCTGAAATGTTCAAAGGTTTTCTATCTTTCTGAAATGTGACTTTGCATATCTGGAAAACCTAACATGTATATAAATTTGACTACTATAAATGACTGTTTATTGTATTTCTTAACTATATGTTACATTTTTAAATAAGTTGCATAAGCACAATACTTTAAACAAGAGTGGAGATATAGAAATAGTATCAAAATGTACCTTAAATTTGTATCAATAGACCAAAATCCATACTAATATAAAGTATTTTGAGATCAACAGTTATTTTTTGGATCAAGGTAGATTTAATAATCTAAGTTTTTCCCTCATTTCTATATTATATTCCCACCTTTTCTTTAGAAATTGACTATGACCATTAACGATTTATAACCAACCTTCTTTAAATAAAATCAAACATTTATAAACAGTGTTTTATAATTTGGGTGTAGTTTTCTACATTATTTTCTACTGATTGTGGGCACTGATAATCTTATGGGGATCCTAAGAAAATGTAGAATTACATTCAAGTCCTGACTGGGGTATTTTGTGTGGTTGGTCCATCTCTTCCAGTATCCTTGAAATTGTTGTGGATGTTGAATCACCTGGGCCATCATCCCCAATGGAGACCTATTATACGGTCTTGCTCAACCAAACCATATTAACCTAAAAGGAACCCACAGCTTTTCATCTCCTATGGAAACAAAAACAGAACTGCTTCTCCCCCCAAAGCAACATATCTTCTAAGTTACATTTTACAAATATGTTAATTTTTTACTTTTGTTTTAAAGTTATGACATTTTAAAAATATTTCAGTTGGTTTAATTTGTCAGTACCTCCTTCAATCTTATGTCCTTTGCTTTTGAGCAACCAAAAAAAAAATTAAAATTAACACAATAGTATATAGGACCCATACTCCTTGTGTATTTTTTATGTTGTCTGGCATTTTTGTGTGTGTGTGTAGTTTTTCGAGACAAGGTTTCTCTGTGGCTTTGGAGCCTGTCCTGGAACTAGCTCTTGTAGACCAGGCTGGCCTCAAACCTCAAACTCACAGAAATCCACCTGCCTCTGCCTCCAGATTGCTAGGATTAAAGGCGTGCACCACCACCGCCCCTGGCTTTTTTAAAATAATACTCTAATATCTCTTTAAAGACTTTGTTTTTTTAAATTATGTTTTCTATAACTGTCCAGACCCATTTTCTTTCTTTCTTAAGCCTACTCACATTGTTAAACAACATAAAAACATGTTTAGAGATTCTTCTGTCTGGACCTCTTTTTTACTGTGCATCTTTCAGCCTTTTCATCTATATTTATATATTTCATAATTCTATGTCACATCTGAGGACACAAAAGCCAAATTTTACAATTCTTTGCTTTCAGAATACATTTATATTGATAGATGATAAGTATTGTGTCGCTTTGGTGATATACGAACTAGTGATGTATGTACTACTCCACGATGAACCAGTGATAGATGTACTGCTCAGGGATGACGTCGTAACCGTTTATAAAATGGCACTTGTCCACCCTCACTTCCCTTCGGTTCAGTCAACAACATGAGGCATTAAGAAGCCCAAACCAGGATAACTCAACTAATTTTGGACTCAGAAGAAAATGTGTCAGTTATTTTCATGATTTGTTTGACTGTCAGTTTCACATAACCAAGAATCATCTTAGGAGAGTCTCCTCAAGGGACTTTCTAGATCATGTTAGCTGGTAAGCATGTTTATGGGGGAGGTGTCTTGATAACACTAATTGATATGGTAATACACAGCCTTAAGGTAGGCAGCTCTGTTTCCCAAATTGGGCCCTGATAGCTAGCTAAGTATAATTATGCATGCATTCATTTATCTCCTATCTTATTGTTAAAGTTATGGAAGATCAATACCATAGCACCCTGATTGTCCTGAAATAATGGCCTGTATTCTTTGTTGTGGACTCTCACCTGGCTTTTTACCAGGGTATGTTATCACGGAAACCTGCATGAAAACAGAACAGTTATCCAGCAGAGTAGCCTGTGTATTCTCCATTTACCATAAATTTCAGTGTCTTCTCTGATCATGCACTTAACCTTCCTATTTTCATGATACCTATAAGGCTTCCAGGCAGAAGTACATTTTGGTGAAAAATAACATGGTGTACTCTTGAGTTCAGTTTTTGAATGTGTCATTATAAAATCTGTATTCTAGCAACACAGACCTAATATAGATAACAGCAATAGCAAGTACCAAGATGTGGCCCTTGAGCATCAGAATGTGTCTGAGACATGTCAGGAAGCATGTGTCACACAGCACACTCTCTGCCCATGAATATGCAGTGAGCTTGCCAGTGAGCTTCCCAGATGGGCTCTGACAGCAGACTAATTCAAAAGAAGATATGACAGCCAGATAGCTTCCACAAATAATTACAAAGTGATATGAAAAAAATCAGAAATAAATGCCACTGTTGTGATTTTTCTGATTATTAAAAGATACTTTATTTTAAATTTAACACAGAACTTATATAAAACTGTATTGAAATCATCATCACCATTTAGCTAACTATTAACACACTTAAAATTGATGAATGTAAACCAAATATAAACTTAAATATAAAAAGAAAGATACTAAAAGATACTAAAACAGTAGAAAGATAAAAATAAATCAAAATTTTATGATATTAATAATTTATACATGTGAGTTTAAGAAAATGTATGAGCCTTTCTGAAAGCCATCAAATATATTCAAGCATCTGAACAATTACTCAAGAATTCCTTTAGAAATATTGGTTATTTTTGCTGTTAGTATATACTTAACTTTAGAAGTACACATTTACAAACATTGCATCTTCATTAGATAATAAAGCATGTTAGCAATTAACTAAAATGTTAACTATATAAACTATAATATTATTTGGTAGGTAAAGCATTAGAAAAAGCAAAGTCTCTTTCAAAATACTGACTCAACGACACTTCATGTATATATGTGTAACAAGACCTCCCAATTTCCCAGGAAAAGTATATTACCGTAAGCATTGTAATTTTCGTAAGAATATCTATGAGTCTCACTTTCCAGGGTTCTTCAACATTTTCTGGAATGGGTATATAAGTATAATAAGCCAGAAGGATGCAAGATAATCCAAAGAGCAGCGTTTTATTCCTCATGATTAAACTCCAAACCTCTCTCTGCTGATAATCAAATTGCTACCTCATATATAAATCGCTAAACAGTAAGACAAAGGTAGCAGGCCAAGTCTTCCAGACAACACGGCAATAAAGCAACTCATTCATGATTCAGTTCTAAGATCAGGCCACTGTTGTAACAGGTAATGCAACTGGGCTTCTTTGTGTAACACAAGGTACCATAAATAAACTATTGAAAATTGGGTCAATAAACCTGACATATATCTGTTCTTTTATGAAATTTCCTTGCTCTTTTTTTCCATTGTTCTAAGCATTGTCTAGTATATTATCATAGAATGAATTTCTTACTTGAAGCCACTTCCAAGTTACTATAAGAAATTTGAGGCAGAAACTGTTACTGGCATGATTACTTATTCCATGTTGTTCTTTGCTATGCTTCCCAACCCTGTTTTGAAATCTACCAGAACAAAAACATGTGCAGGAAAAAAATGCCTTGTTCAAATAGATAGGTACTGGAGAAACTAGGAAAATTAAACACACAGTTTACCTCTCTCCCTAGAGTGCTAGGAATGATGTAGTCTTACAATTTGGTGAGCCTTTACTGTTTGATGAGATAGACTCTGTCCGTATTTCCCTGAATTAATTTTTCCTTAAACCCTTTCTCCCTAAACCTGGAGCATCATTTCTAGACCATAAACACCACCCTTATGAATGATGTCACTTGTGTTTTACAATAGCCTAAGTGATTTCTATGTTATCTTGAGACCAGATCAATCTTAACACCTACCAGTACTATGTTTCCCTTAACACAAGCTTTCTAGACACTAAATCTTGGGCAGTATCTCTGAGACAACAGTTCCCATTCTTGTGAAAGAAACCTGATGTACTTTGTAAGGAATCCCAGTGTAAATATGTCTTAAATTGTTGTGCACTTTGGACTGAGTTAATTGTTATCAGAATGCCCCCATTTTTTTTTAATTGTGCTATGCTTAAACATGGCTAAAGCAAAATGATCTGGACCAGGCGCTAGAAGTCCTGGTTCCAGCACAGATTACAACACAATCAGACTGAGTCATTCTTATCTCTTTGTGAACCATTTTTTCCCCTACCTCTGCAAAGCCTGCAAGATAATCACTAAAATAATATCAGAAAAAGTCATTCTTTCTAAATATTTGGGATTAAATATACGGCTCATGGATAGAATATGTTGAGCAGAGAAGGTTATAATTATACATTTAGGAGTACATATGCCTAGTTATTGGTTGTTCAGCTCTTTATTAGATGAATCAGGTGCTTTGGGCAGACAAAGTAACACAGCTTTACAGAGTTAAACAAATGCAGCATAAAATATTGCAGCACATCTTTGCATCATTAAACAAATATTCTACGACATAAGCAAATATAAAACATTTTAAATTAATATTTCATACTATTTTCCCCTTTTCATTTAAATTAATATAGTAAAACTAAATACAACAAAAGCAACTACCAAGTAACAATTACATTTACAATACTTAGTCCATTTGTATTTAGCAAATTCAGAGAAAATATTGTATTATTTATCTCATCTTAGTGATTCCAACATTTTATACCTAATTTATTTTCTATCATAACTAAAGAAAACTACAACTCTAATTTTTAGCTTTTAACTCTATCAAAGATCCCAGAAGGATGATGTAATATTACCTAACAACAGAGATATCTGGCTGCCTGGACAATCACATAAGCTGCTCGGCAACATTGAAGCACCCATCTTTGGCCTACAGGCCTAGAATATCTGGCAGACTTTTCAGTGAAGCAGGAAATCTGAAGGTGAAGGACAGTCACACATTGTACTGACAAAGGTTATCAGTTGCTTTCTTCTGTGTCCTACAGAATGTAAGGCAGACTTCTCTGTGAAACAGAAATCTGAAAGGACTGCCCTTCTTTGTCTTGGTGAAGTGCAAGTCTTTTTTCTGTCTTGCCTGTACAGTCTGTATAACATAGTTTCAAACAGTCAAGGCAAAAACAATTTCTTGCCCAAATGGCTAGTGTTGCCTCATTGAAAGCAAATTCTGTGTGGATTTTCTTTGATGCCCACCATCCTTTTATGAAATAAATTGGTGCTGTCAGTAGATGTGTCTCCTTGTCATGAAAAGCCCTATATTAGCAAAATATTTTAAATGCCATATTTAATAGATTTTTGAAGTGTTTGAAGAACATTTATCTGTCTAAAATATATCTCTGTATGATCTTAAAACATACCAAACATATCTATGAATCTGATTGTTACAGATGACTAATTACTGACCTGTGTTTTTTGATTATCCTAAATAGTTTATAACAATAGCTTTCAAAAACTAGAACTTTTTACATTTTAAATTAGCTACATAGTTACAATACATTAAACAAGACTAGAAACATATATGCAGTATGCTGCAACAAAAACAACCTTAAATTTGTATCAATATACCAAAATGCATGCCAAAGGAAAAATGTGTGAGATTAACAGTTGCCTTTTTATCCTATATTCCTATATTCTGCTAAATGATAACAAAGATCCATAACCCACCAAATAACCAAAGACTACCTACTCCATCTCTTGGAAACGTGTGCATCATGTTCTCCAGACTGTTTACTGTTTTCTGTGGGTGAAGGCATCTTTAGAGGATTCTGAGAAAATTGAGACAATGGCTGTGTTCTAGGAAGACCAGTTGTATCCTTTGTTGATATATTCCTGTCAAGATTCAGGAGGTCTTTTCTGCTCAAACATGATCCATATCAACCCTGAAGGAATCCATAGTATCTTGTTTCCTGAGAAAACAAAAGCAAAGCCTCTTCCCAAAAGCAATGCATTTTTTTGAGCTTTATTTTAAAGTTAAGGCATTCTTAAAATACCTAGGCTGTTTTATTTCATCTGTCCCTCTTTCAATCCATGTCTTTCAGCACTTGTCATTTATTTATCAGCAACCGAAAAAATCTAAATCAACACAATACAATATAGGATCCAGACTACCTATGTATTTCCCATCTTTCATGACTTTTTTCTTTTATATTACTTTTACTCTTCTTTAAAGACTTATTTTTAGCTATTTTTTCTTTAACCCTTTCTCTTAAGTCTGTACACGATGGAGGATGGTCATCTGTCTATGTGTTACTTTCATTGGTTAATAAGGAAACTGCCTTGGCCCTTTAATAGGACAGAAAATTAGGTAGGTGGAGTAGACAGAACAGAATTGTGAGAGAGAGAAAGCAGAGTCAGGCAGATGCTTCAGGCAGTCGCCATAGGACTCTCTGGGTCAGACGCCATGGAGCCAGCCGCCAGGTCAGACATGCTGAATCTTTCCTGGTAAGCCACCACCTTGTGGTGCTACACACATTAATAAATATGGGTTAAAGCAAGATGTGAGAATTAGCTAATAAGAGGCTGAAACTAATGGGCCAGGCAGTGTTTAAATGAATACAGTTTGTATGTTGTTATTTGGGGTGTAAAGCTAACAATGTGGGAGTCGGGCAGGACGAAAAACAGGTCTGCTCGCTCTCATCACTACATGTACACATTGTTAAATTCACTTTAACCTATTTAGAGGTTTTCCCATCTGGACCTATTTTACTGCCTATCTTTTAGCCTTTAAACTGCTAAGCACTGTGGCAAGGACCTCTGAGTAGCTTTGGCTCCTGGTTCTGCCTTCTTCTAGGGTTCTAAGAGCCAAGCATAAAGATCACAGCCTGGTTGGAGATGAGTGATGTAGAGCTGCATTCAACCCTTCAACTCTGGAATGCCAGCGCCCTGCACTGGGGCAAGTGTTTTTACTTAGTTTTCTGTTTCTACAGGATGTTCAAGGCCCCAGTGTTTGGCAGAACCTCTTTTTTAAAAGTTATTTTTATTTTTTCCTTTCCTTATGTTTTATTACTTAAAAAATAATACCAATCAAAATTCCCACTTCCTCCTCTCTTCCCATTCCCCTCCCACTACACCACACACCCTCCTTCCATCCCCTCCAGTTCTAAGAGAGGGCAAGGCACCCTGCCCTGTGGGAAGTCCAAGGCCCTCCCCCCCTACATCCAGGCTTAGGAAGGTATGTATCCAAAGAGAATAGAATACCAAAAAGCCAGTACATACAGTGGAGACAAATCTAAGTGCCATTATTATTGGCCCCTCAGTCTTCCCCAATTTTCAACCACATTCAGAGGGTTCAGTTTGATCCCATGCTCATTCATTCCTAGTCCAGCTGGAGTTGATGAGCTCCTATTAGCTCAGGCACACTCAGTGGGTGAACCCCTCCTGGTCCTCACTTCCTTGCTCATATTCTCCCTCTTTCTGCTCTTCAACTGGACTTTGGGAGCTCAGTTCAGAATACCTATGTGGGCCTCTGTCTCTGTCTCCATTTGTCACAGGATGAAGATTATATGGTAATATTCAAGATAGTCATCAGTCTGACTATGGAACAAGGCCAGTTCAGGCACCCTCTCCTCCACTGCCCAGGGTCCTAGCTGGGGTTAATCTTGTGGACTCCTGGGAACCCCTCGAGAGCCAAGCCTCTTGTCAACCCCAAAATGGCTTCCTCAATTAAGATATCTCTTTTTATGCTCCCATATCCATCCTTCCTCTATCTCAACCATCCCACTCCCCCAGGTTCTCCCCAACCCTCTGCTTTCCCCCCTCTCCCTCCCCTTCTTCCCTTTCCTCTACCTTCCCTTCTGCCTACATGCTTCCAACTTTTGCCTGGCAAACTTGTCTGCTTCCAATTTCCAGGTGGCTCTACATATGTTTTTCTTTGGGTTCACCTTATTACTTAGCTTCTCTAGGTTCATGAACTATAGGTTCAATGTCCTTTGTTTATGGCTAGAATCCACTAATGAGTGAGTACATACCATATTCATATTTTTGGGTCTGGGTTATCTCACTCAGGATAGTGTTTTCTATTTCCATCCATTTGAATGCAAAATTCAAGATGTCATTGCTTTTTTACCGCTGTTACACTAATGTTGTAGATGTGCCTCACTTTCTTTATCCATTCTTCAGTTGAGGGTCATCTAGGTTGTTTCCAGGTTCTGGCTATTACAAATAATGCTGCTACAAACATAGTTGAACACATACTTTTGTAGAATGATTGAGTATCTTTTGGGTATATTCCCAAGAGTTTATTGCTGGATCCTGAGGTAAGCTGACTCCTAATTTTCTGAGAAACTGCCACACTGATTTCCAAAATGGTTGCACAAGTTTGCATTCCTACCAGCAATGAATGAGTGTTCCTTTTACTCCACATCCTCTCTAGCATAAGTTATCATTGGTGTTTTTGATTTTAGCCATTCTGACAGGTTTGAAATCAATTTTGTTAGATATTAGGATAGCCACACCTGCTTGTTTCTTAGGTCAGTTTTATTGGAAAACCTTTTCCCAACCCTTTACTCTGAGGTAGTGTCTGCTTTGAGGTTGGGGTGTGTTTCTTGTAAACAGCAGAATGCTGGATCCTGCTTTCATATCCATTGTCTTAACCTGTTCCTTTTTATGGGTGAATTGAGTCTATTGATATTTAGCGATATTAATGACCAGTGGTTGTTAACTCCGGCTATTTTTTGGTGACAGTGTTTGTGTTTCCCTTCTTTGAGTTGTGTTAGTGGAGGTTTATCAGATGTTTGTGTTATTGTGGGTGTTGTTAGCTTCCTTGGGCTGAGGTTTTCCTTCTAGTACTTTCTGTAAGACTGGGTTTGTGGATACATATTGTTTAAATGTGTTTTTGTTATGGAATATCTTGTTTTCTCCATCGATGGTGAAAGAAAGCTTGCATCCATGGTCACTTAAGTGTCTGCAGCACATCTATTCAGGATCTTCTGGCTTTCATGGTTTCCATTGAGAAGTCAGGTGTAATTCTGATAGACTTACCTTTTTCCTTTGCAGCTCTTAATATTCTTTCTTTATTCTGTATAAAATAAAGAAAACATTAATACATTTAAAATGCCCATCTTTAGTTCTTTTGCTGAAGGTTTATAGTCATTATTCAATCAGATTAAGTTTGCTCCACCAATTTTCTCTGTCACCCTATGCACTTTCTCTAAACCTTTTAGATTAACTACCCTCCATCAATATACAAAGGAATTTCTTAAAGTCAGTTGTTTTATTGATCCATCAGTATCTCTCCCCTTACCCTGGAGAACACTAGCATATATTTTTCAGGAATGGGATTAAGGGTACTAGCTGTGTCTCTGTACACTTTTCTCCTCTTCTGGCACAGAGGTTTCATGGGTGACAAACATTCTACTCAGTGTTATAGTTAATATAAATCTTAATCTTGAAAATATTTTTTTATCTCTTTGTTCTTTTTGCCCCACCTCTCCTGCATTTGACTGCCACTTTTGGAGCCACTCTGCCTGTTGTCTTCTGCTGTGGAATAATCCTTCTGTATATTGTAATTATGAATTACTCTTGTTGGTTAATAAAAAGCTGACAGGCTGGTAGCCAGGCAGGCACTATAGGCAGGACAACCAGATATAGAGGACTCTGGAGGACTCAGAGGAGTTGCCAGCCTGACAAAGAAGGAGCATTAGATAAACATGCCATGCTAATAAATGTGCTGCTGTGTGTCCGAGTGTAAATAAGAAATATGGGCCAACTTAAAATGTAAGAGCTAGTTAGTTAATAAGCCTGAGCTATTGGCCAAGCATTTCCAATTGATATAAGCCTCAGTGTTTTTATTTAAGAGCAGCTTCAGGACAAGAAAACTCTGCTTATAGTTTATTTCCTCTTGAGTATAATTATCTTGTATATTTTGAGAAATTCAGTTCAAACAGAATGAATCACAAATATTCTTTTGCAAGTCCTCTTATTTTGCTTGATCCTTCCTCTTCCACCTGCTTCCCTCCACACAGTTTCAACCTCTGTATAGGCTAAAGGAAAAACCTGAAATGACAAAACAAACAAATAAAGAACAAATCTCTGAATGTTGGATATTTTAGTAATTATAAACACCTGATACTTTCCTGAGTATTTGTTTTCAAGTGTTGGTTCATCCAGGAGCACTTGGTGCTTCAGCTGAGAGGAGCACAGAGATCCAGGCAGTATCACTTCAGTGCTGTCTTCTGAACCTCAGTACCCACATAGGAAAACAGGTCCAGTTTCTCTATCATTTGTTCAATGCTGCAAAAACCTGCTGCATGAACATTGATCTGGTTTATATGTACCTGTGCCCAGTTGTCTCTTTATTTGTGATTTGTGTTATCATGCATGCCCTTTCTTTCAATTTCTTTCCTCCTCAATGGAGAAATACTGGCAGAAGAATATCAATAAAAGGGAGGGATAGGAAACAGTCTATAAACTGAAAGAGGGATTAAGATAATATTGTCACACAGAGAAGCAGAAAGTGTTAATGTTGTTTTAGTCTTCTTTCTCCAGTTACTTGGGGTTAAATTTATTCTTTATGATGACTTAACTGTTTTGTTAGAGATTTCCCGTTTTATTGTCTTTCTAAAAAGTGCTGTTTATTTATAGGTGCCTCAAAATAGTATGTATTCTTTGACAACAGCAGCTCTGTAATACTCCATAAGAGTGTAATAACTGAGCATACAAAAATGTTGGGTAGCCTTTATTCACATATAATACTTTCTTCTGCCTAATATGCTGTTTATGCTTTACCTGAAAAGCTCTCTGCTTTGCATAAAAGATACTTTGACCCAGGGTTGTATCAAGTACATGAGATGCTTCATATAGGTTAATTTCCTTTTATTGAGTTGTATTGTATGTTTATCCCAAAGGTGGTTTACAAAATGAAGACTTTTGTTTTCAGTTATTCAAGTCTTAATCTGTCAATAATCAGTGTTTTTTTCAGAACACAACTAATGTGGGATTTCTTTCTGTATTCTGTGAATAACACTGGTTAATAAAGAAACTGCCATAGGCCTATGCAAGTCAAGGGAAAACAAAACTGAATGCTGGGAGAAAGAAGGTGGAGTCTGTAGTGAGGAGCTGCGGGCCGGTTTTTCGTCCTGCCTGGATCCCACGTGGCTAGCTTTACACGTGAAATAACAACACACAAATTGTATTCTTTTAAATACTGCCTGGCCCATTATTTTCAGCCTCTTACTCACATCTTGACTAACCCATATCTAATAATCTGTGTAGCACCACAAAGTGGTGCCTTACCAGGTAGATTCTAGCGTATGTCCATCTTGGGCTGGAGCTTCATCGCGTCTGGCCTCTCTCTCAGGAGAGGCACGGTGGTCTGTCTAACTTAGGAGAGGCGTGGCATCTGACTGAGCCATCTACCTCACTTCCTTCTTCCTGTTCTGTCTACTCCACCCACCTAAGGGGCGGTCTATCAAATGGGCCAGGCAGTTTCTTTATTAGCCAATGAAATCAACTCAAACAGAAGACTCTCCTACATCAGGAGTCAGTGAGAAGCAGTACAGCCCCACCAGAGATGGACACCAGATCTTTACCTGCCTTGTGCTCACAGCAATATGCAGATTATTACAGATTGGTTAGTTTAGGATGTAATACCTAGAAGATAAAAATCTAGACTAATAGCCTAAGCAGTGATTTAAATAATATAGTTTCTGTATGATTATTTTAGGAGTCTGGGCAGCCAGGAAATGAAGAAGTATCCTCTTACAACAAATTGGCACCAATGTGGGCAACGAAAATCTACTTAAAACCTGAGAGAGTTTCAGAAGAAATTCTAGACAAAACAAAACAAAACAAACAGAATTAAGAATGGCTTAATGCTATGGCTCCCTTAAGAGAGGTTTTCCTGATTCAGAAGTATCAGGGAAAAAAAAAAAAAAAAAACGCCGTGTAGTTTTGAAACAGTGGCTTTCTGGACCATGCTGCCAGCATGAACTCTGGCTCTTTCAGGAGGCTGAGCATTGAAATAGGCTTGTGGGCAGCATGCTGCAAGTTACTTGGTGGCAGTATGTGCCAACTGGTTATCAGAGTTGAGGGAGTGAGGACAACTCCCACCCGGCAGTCTCAGAGCCAGTAAATGTGCCTCCTTTAACATGTTTTGCTGGGCAGAGCCAAAAGGCAAAGCAGTCTTAGTCATAATAATGTCACTTAGGTTTTTAAGAAGCACTTCTGGTCAGACAAGGATTAGAGATATGCAATAAGGACAGATTCAGACATAAAAGACCTCTAAATGAGACACAGTGTGTTTAAAAAATGTAAATAGGGCTTGGGAAAGAAAAGAAAAAGACTAAGGAGACAATAAATGTAACATAAAAGAGTACAGACAGTCTTAGATTAAAGGAGTAAAGATAATAAAATAAATATCAAACTTGTAGATAAAGTAATAGGAATAAAGAAAAATAAGCCATGTAAAGATAGAATATATATATATTCTATATCTATCTATCTATCTATCTATATATACATATATATAGAGAGAGAGACAGAGAGAGAGAGACAGAGAGAGAGTCTGGATTATGTATATTATTGTGTTTTCTTTGAATTTTTTGACTGTAGAGAGACATTTGATTCTGGGGACTGCTAAGCTAAGCCAACTATATGCTTTAAAGGTATCTTGTTTCAAAATATGGGTCTAAGGATATGTTGCTTTGGAAAAGAGGTTCTTCTTTTGTTTCCGCAGAGGATGAGAATCTGTGGATCCTTCCAGACTAATGTGGTTTGATGGACCAAGAGCCCCCCCCCCCCACAAAGGTCACTGTGAACACCCCCCAAAATACTTAGCCCAACAAAAAGCAGGAAGCAGTTTGGAGAGAACTATGCCTAAATTCCCTAAATGATTGTTTATCAATGTTTGTTTACATTTAAAGGGGATGTGCTGTAGAGTTTTGCATTGGTATGGATCTTGGTTTATTGATACAAATTTAAGGTAAATTTTGTTATATGTATATTTCTGTTCTTGATTAAGGTATTGTGTTTGTGCAGCTCATTTAAAATATAATGTATAATTAAGAAATATAGGTTAGTAGATAGTTATCTATAATAGTCAAGCTTGTAGTCATGTTAGGTTTTCTAGATATATAGATATAGATATATTTCAGTTAAATAGGTATTCTTCAAATCTTTCAGAGACCTTCAGAATATGGCATTTAAAATGTTTTAAGAGCTTAAGACTTTTCATGACAATGAGATACATCTGTTCCTGGCAGTACCAAACTACTTCAAGAGGATAATGGCTATCAAAAAGGCTCCTAATGGAATTTGCTAGTCATTTGGACAAGAAACTTCTCTTTCCTGGACTGCTTGATGGTAGAGACTGAACAAAATAGACATGCAGGACACACAGAAAAATGACTGCTGAAGTTGCTTAAAGAAGGTGAGACAGTCCTCCAGGGTTCCTACTTCATGAAAGAGTCAGCCAGACATTCTGCAGGACACAGAAGAAAGTGGCTGACAAACTGCCAATAAAGGCAGAACTGTCTTTGAAATTTCCTGCTTCATGAAAAATCTGAAGAATAGTGTGGACCAGTAGGCTGAAAATGGATGCCCTAGTGGTACAGAAGAACTTTGGGTAACTGTCCAGGCAGTGAGATGTCTCTGTCAATTCTAGAGTTTTGGAAGTTGCTTACAATGCACTTCCTGTTCACTTAGTTAATATTATATCCTTCTGGAATCTTTGGTGGAGTTGAAGAATAGATAGTTATAGTTTTCCTTAGTTATGATAAAAGATAAAATAGAAATATTGTAACTGTAATTCTTGTTTGAAAACTGTTTTATGTAATTTTAATACGTTAAAGTTAAAACCTGTCTTTTTATTTAAACAGAAAAGGGGAGGTGATGTGGGATTCCTCTCTGTATGTTGTGAATACCATTGATTAATAAAGAAACTGTCTTAAGCTGCACATGGCCAGATAAAACTAAACTGAATGCTGGGATAAAAAAAGGAGGTAAAGTCAGTGAGAAGCCATGTAGCC
This sequence comes from Arvicola amphibius, assembly GCF_903992535.2. Lineage (NCBI taxonomy): Eukaryota > Metazoa > Chordata > Mammalia > Rodentia > Cricetidae > Arvicola > Arvicola amphibius. The sequence goes on along the minus strand of NC_052057.2, from coordinate 19,740,743 downwards.
CCACCAGAGACAGACACCAGAACTTTACTCAGTAAGCCACAGCCTCATGCTCCTCATGATACACAGATTAATGTAGATGAGCTAGTTTAGGATGTAAGGCCTAGCCAATAAGAATCTAGAGCTAACAGGCCAAACAGTGATTTAAATAATATATTTTCTATGTGATTATTTTGGGGCTGAGCAGCTGGGAAGGAACAAGCAGCCTCTTACAATACACAACAAAACCCCATTCTTTGTAGCTTTAAATCTTTTCAGGTATCTCTTTTAACATTTTGTCTGATTAAAGAGTCTCAGTTAAAGGGAGTCACATAGAGATGCTCCTCTGCAGAGAACACCAAATCCTTCTGCTGACTGCTGAAGAACTTGCCTTTCCTCAAAGACTGAGTTTTGTTAAATCCTATAGAGTGTGGCAAAGCGTCACACCTACATTTAATGCATGGTATGTTGTAGGGTTTGCTAAAATTCCTAGGAATATACTTACATGCACATACATGTGTGTGCATGTGTGTGTAGTGTGTCTATGTGTGTAAAGGGGATTTATTGGAATGATTTATAGGCTGCAATTCAGCAATCTAACAATGGTTAGCTGTGAACAGAAAGTCCAAGAATCTAGTAGTTCCTCAGTCTCACAAAGGTGGATATCTCAGTTTGTCTGCTGTATATGCTGGAATTCCAAAGAACTGGGCTCCAATGCCAGTCAAGGAATGGATGTGCTGGTAAACCTGATTCAAGAAGAATCAGACGAAGAGCAACAGCTTCCTTCTTCCATGTCTCTCTGTAGAGGCTTCCAGCAGAAGATGGGGCCCAGATTAAAGGTGGGCCTTCTAGCTACAATATTCCCATTAAAGGTTTGTGTCTTCCTAACTCAAAGTCCATATTAGAAATGGATGAATCCACTTCAAAACAAGCAGAAAATCTCTCACAGGTGTGCCATTCATTTCTGAATTGTAGTTCATTACTGATGTAGTCAAGTTGACAACTAAGAATAGCCATCACACTAATCTTCTGGTTTTCTAACTATAAGTTCTTGTTTTGTCAAAGCTACAAAAGTGTGATAAGCAAGCTTGTTAATAAAATAGGGGGTTTTCACATGTAGAGTAGAGATCTTTTCAAATCCTGTCCAAATATAAAGTACTGTTTTAAAAAAGAAAAAGACTGTCTAGGAGTTTGCGGAGTTCATTCCATGAAAATGACATGTATGGAATCCAGAAAGACATAAGACCAAAAAACAGAAAACAAAGTAACAGGTTGGTTTTAAAGCACACTCTTCCATATGGGAGGAATCTTAGACTGGGAATCTGCTAATTAGGCTCTGGGTTAGGAGCTTTATGGGGCCTCTGAGTTTTCCTCTTTCCACTTTGGTTATGTTTAGGAATTTACTTTCAACCCATCTCCCATTTTATTATTATTATTATTATTTTTTACCAAATGTCTTCTCAAAGAATAAACTGTCACTTGCGGGAACCCACATAGACTTTTCTTGTATACTTGTGACCTTCTAACCTTCCTTCAATTTGTGACTAATAGTTCACGAAGACAAACAATTCTCATCAAGTCTGGTTTGATAAAAGATGATAAATGAAACAAGCAAAGTGGTGCTAGTCATTCTTTAGTCTTGATAAATGTCAATCTTTCCTGATGTTCTTGCAACAGCTTAGTGTCTGAATGTCAGGGAAGAGGCTCATGTGATTAAACTGAGAGAGTAGTGGGCAGCTCAAGGTTGAGATGAACAAAAAAGTTCAAGCTGCAGAAAAGAACTAATGAAAATATGTTTGGAGATGAGGTCAGGTTACCAGCTAAGTCCACAAGACACACTTAACTTCCATTTCACAAAGTTTATTGAATATTAAGAAAAAGTACAGGCAGCAAAATCACTGGGATATAAAAACATTAAACATTGATTTTTACAATTTCCCAGCAGAAATGCAGATATTTATGAGTTTATTTGTGCTGATGGGAGTTTGGGTCACATCATCACAGGGAAGCAAACAGGCCTGGAGATCACCACTCAGATAACTCCCCAGATATGCAGCCTCTGTGTGCACAATAATTCACTCCAAAAATTCAAAAGAATATTTTAAATAAATCTACCTTCACTCTACAGTTGGCTGGATACCTTTGTGCATCAATGGGGTTGAATCAATAAATTCAACCCTGGTAGGTACCTTCAAGTTTGATATTACAAAAGTTTAAGCAAATATTTAAGCTTTAGGAATAATTTACAGTCCCGATATTGACCGTTTACCTCCAATATACAAAGAATTCTTGAAAAATCAGTATACAAACTTCATGGGAAGTTTAATTTAATTTACTAAATTACTAACTTAATTTACCTAGAGTAGACCAAAGTAAAGTATGGACAACACATGACTGGAAAAACCAAGGCTGAAGTACAGTATAAAGCTCAGTCCATAAAAGATGTCTTTGCAGTCCTGCTTCATTGCCTCTAGAGTGCTGGAGAGTAATTTGCTAATCCACCCAGTCCTCATGATTCCATTGAGGTTACAACCTTGAATCTCACCACATTGTTTTACATTATTCTACTATTTTTGAATAGTCAGAGTACAACTTTCCTGACAAATAATAATTAATAGAAATTATAAAGTGAATATCCTCATTTTAGCAATGTTTTAAGAATGAGAAGACAAAGCCACTTTCTCAAACATACACAGTAACCTTCATTCAAATTCAAATGTAGTTTCCTCCAAAATCCGGATCATTCTGTTCACATTCATCATAAAACATTACTTTCTGCTTACTCTACTGACTACCTAGCTGCAGGTACCATTGATTTATAGGTTTTCCTCTAACCAACTAATATACTTATCTCTCATTTTTAATCCTGAATGTAAAAACACCGGAGCTCTGGTAAATGACATGGCTCCATGGATTCCTTTCTCCATATGGTCATGGGTAACTTGGACCCCAACATTTCTAAGCCGTGTGACGTAAATGAGACCATCATCTCGTATGATGTCATGTTCACAAGTCAGGATGTAGGTCCGGGGCAAACTCTGTAACTGGGAGTCATTGGCTAACAAAGGGAACAGCCTATGATCCATAAGTGCCACATAGGAAACATTCAGTTTCCCAAAGATGGGTTCAGTGTAAACATGGTTCTTTTTATACTTCTCAGGAAGGAAGTCACTCCAGTTAACAAACTTGAACAGATGTCTTGACCCTTCAGGCATGTGTTCATTCTTCAGTAAAGCCTGGGGCAGTGCTTCGTCTTCAGTCAAATATAGGCATGCCAACTTAATTATCACATCCCTGGACAGAACTGGACCATATTTATACTCTTGATATGATGGCAGAAAGGTGTCAATCAACTGTAGGCCAGGGTATATCAAGGCTTGTGCTTTAATTCTGTCTTTGAATTCTGGATCATTCTGTAGCTAAATATATAATGAATACTAATGAGTTAATAGTTTTTAAACAAAAGGATTGGTAGCTTCAGTTTAATATCCTGTGGTAAAATAAATTTATTAAGTTGAAACATTGTTGGTGAATTTCTCATAAAATTAACTCATTAACGTAGAGACATGAGTGTCATGTTACTTTCACCGGTGCAGAAACAATGTATATTCTGTTACTTACACAATTACTCATGTACGACATCCAAACAGGAATATGATCAGGAAGATCAGAAGCATCCTAGGAAAAATGCTAGAATAACTATAATGATTTTATTCTTTGTTTCTTTTAAGAAATTTAGCTTTTAGCCAGGGGATGGTGGTGCATGTCTTTAATCCCAGCACTTGGGAGGCAGAGGCAGGCAGAACTCTGAGTTTGAGGCCAGCCTGGTCTACAGAGTTCCAGGATAGCCAGGGGTACACAGAGAAACCCATTCTTGAATGCCCTCCTTCCCTCCCCTGCAAAAACGAAATTTCCCTTTTGTTGTTTTTGGTAAAGTTATACGATGCATCTCAGGTTGTTCTGAAACATTCTGTCACTCTGTCTCAGCCTCACAAGTGTCCTACGAATAAACATGCATTACCAAGTCTAGTTTCCCTAAAATGATTTTCGACCTAAGTAATATAATGGGGCAAAAGTATAACTATAATAGAACACAAATACCAAAGCTCACATATAAAATCTGGTGGAACTTGACATGCTAAAGGAGACAATTAATATTAATCTAAGTAGTGTGGCTTGATTGAAGTGATAGAAGATAAAGAAAATAATTTATGAAAACCAGAAGATCTGCAAAGGAAGTGCAGAGCGACCTAGGTCAGAGCGGGTCTGAGACAGAGATTTCCAAAAGATCAGGACTGAGCCAGCGACCTGGGCCAAAGCAGGCCTGAGAAAGTGAGCTCCATGGGAGCAGGAGCAGATCCATACCAGGGACATTTGTGGAGGCAGGACTGAGCTAGCAACCTGGGCTAGAGCAAACCTGAAACAGTGAACTCCACAGGAGCAGGTACAGGGGAGCAACTGATGAGCAAGTGGGCCAGAGACAGAGATCACTGTGGGTCTGGATGTGAATATGGGACCTTCAAGGGAGTAGACCTAAGTCAGGGCCCCCGTTTGTCTAGGTGTGAATCTGGGACCTCCAAGGGTATAAGCAGGAACCAGAGATTTCTGCAGGTCCAGGCTCGAGTCTGGGACCTCTGAGGGAGTAGGCCTGAGCCAGGACCTCTGTGGGTCTGGGAGCACCCAAGTCTGGGACATCCAAGGGTATAGATCAGAGACAGAGACCTTTGCAGGACCAACCCCAAGCCAAGGACCTCTGCAGGAATGGATCCTGACCAGAAGGTCATGGTCAAGTGTTATGCAGACATTAAGAGACCACGGATGCCAGCCCAGACTACTATACCCAGAAAAATCTTTCATTCATCATAGAAGGACAAAACAGGATATTCCACGACAAAACCAGATTTAGCCAATACCTAGGTACAAACCCAGACCTACATAAAATATTAGAAGAAAAACTTTAACCCAAGGAAGATGGCTACATCAATAAAAACACAGACAATTGATGGTCTCATAGCAGCAAATCCCAAAGAAGGGAAAAATGCAGAAATTAACACCACCAACTATGAAAACTAAATTAACAGGAGATAGCAATCACTGGTCATTAATATCCTTTAGTATAAATGGACTCAACTCACCTATAAAAAGGCACAGAAAAAAATGTAGAGCTCAATAAAAATCAGTTTTAAAAAAGGTACAGACAGGCTAACAGATTAGGTACAAAAACAGCATCCATCCTTCTTCTGCATACAAGAAACACATATCAACCTCAAAGACAGACATTGTCTCAGAGTAAAGAGTTGGGAAAAAATATTCCAAATAAATGGACCTAAGAAACAAGCTGGTGTAGCTGTTCTAATATCTAACAAAAGAGACTTTAAAATAAAATCAACCAAAAGAGACAAAGAAGGACATTACATATTAGTCACAGGAAAAAATCCATCAAGAGGAAATCTCAATACTGAACATCTATGCCCCAAATACAAGGGCACCCCTATACTTGAAAGAAACACTTCTACAGCTTAAATCATATATCAAACCCCATACACTAATAGTGGGAGACTTCCACACTCCACTCTCACCACTGAACAGGTCAGTCACATGAAATATTAACAGAGAAATAAAGGAACTAACAAATATTATGACTCAAATGGACTTAACGGATATCTATAGAATGTTCCATCCAAACATAAAAGAATATGCCTTCTTCTCAGTACCTCACGTAACCTTCTCAAAAATTGACTACATACTCGGTAACAAAACAAACTTCACCAAATACAAAAAGTTTGGAATAACCCCATGTATCTTATCAGATCAATTTTATATTGAAATACAAAATAAGGTGAAGGAGAAATGACAATAAAGTATTTGTTGATACTCATTCGAAAGCCTGATTACAGATGGCCGGAACCACGAAAGCTATGCATAGCGGCATATGTGTGGATAGGGTGGACAGAGGGGGATCCCAGAAGTTAACTGGCAGTCATTCCAGCTGACTCAGCGATCTCATGTCCTGTGAGAGATCCACTTTCTAAAATAAGGTAGAGAAATACAGGGGAAGACATCTAGTGTCAACCTCTGACTTCTACATGCACGAGTATACACCTGAACAAGCACTTGCAAATACACACATATTTTTTGTAATGTATATACTCACACAAACACACACAGAGAGAGACATCAAATGACAACTACTGCATTGAAGGCAGAGAAAAGGAGAGAACAACCGTTCTCCAGGCAGTGGCTGAAAACCAAGAAGAGCTGGGATAGAGGCTATGATGCACTCCCCGTGGCGGACAGTGTCTGGGATTCAAATTTCGCTATTTCTCTGCTGTCCTGAGTCAGTAAATCCCTGTGCGAAACCCACTGTGATACAATTTCATGGTGAAGATACTGTCTTCATCTCTTAAGTTCCTAGTTTTAATGTTCATTATAAAAAAAGATTCTCAAGTAAAAACCATCACAAATACTCATTTATGCCAATGTCTTTCATTATAAATCCCAAAATGTGGATTCTAGCACACTAAAAGGATTTCTGAAGGCGATAACCTATAGAGGCACTGGTGATCAGCTAAAGGTTCCTTTTCCCTGAAGAAGACAGTTATGAAAGAACTGGCCATGTCTAAATTTACCTAGGACACTAAGGAAGACCTTAGGAGCAGCAATGGAAGTCTTGACCTTGGCAAGTCAGATGGATCACAGAGTCTAACCTGGCCCAAAGCACCTGACTCTTGCAGCACAGAAAGGACACTTGGTGGCCATATCTCTGCTTTCCACAGTCTTTCCCCATCTGACAGCCTGTTGTGACACCACACCTGGGCCTGTGGGAGAGGCTTCACCCTTACAACAGAATGAAAAGATGGCCTAACACTGTTCAAAGTTCAGACCTTATTCCAACTACCCTGATGCCAGAACCTCGGAAGGAAAAATCAGTACAGCTGTAAGGCTGACTTCTGTCTCCTCGGCAAAATAAATAAATTAATTAAAAAAAATTAAAAAAAAAAATAGGATTTTGTGAAGAGGGCCATAATAAACACAATTGCTTGACTTAGTTCTGGAGAATTTTAGTAGCCACTCCAATGAAATGCCAAGGCAGCTTGGGTAGCAGTCAAGCAGAGGTTACATTTGGCTCCCAATGTGGCTGGTGAAACATACAGCACAGAGTGCAGCAGAAGAGCATAGTGCCAATAGCAGCAGCGTGGGCCTAACATCCCACCACAACTGAATAATCATAAGGTAACTCTGTGTACAGGCTTCTTTATTCAGCCTTCCAGTGTATGCTCCTAATCTCAGACAGACAGACAGACAGACAGACAGACAGACAGACAGGGAGAGAGAGAGAGAGAGAGAGAGAGAGAGAGAGAGAGAGAGAGAGAGAGAGAGAGAGAGAGAGAGAGAGAGAGAGAGAGAGAGAGAGACAGAGAGACAGAGAGAGAGACAGAGAGGGAGGGAGGCAGACAGACTACACACACACACACACACACACACACACACACACACACACACGATGGGAGCAGACAGCAGACAGAGACCATGGAGGGGGAGGAGCATCTTTGTGCATGTGGAGGTCAGAGGACATCTTTCAGGAGTTACTCTCTTCCTCCAACATTTTGAATCTAATGACAGAACTTTGAACGTCGGGGTTGGGGTTGGCAAACCAACATCTTTACGCAGTGAATCGACTTTTCAGTGACTGATAACTCATTTTGTTGCAGTTATTTTCAATTTCAAGTCTATATTCCTAAGCTTTTGTGTGAAGTTTGCTTGTCTAGCATGCAGTGCTCCTGTCTATCCTAAATCCTAAGTCAAATTTAATTTTCAAAAATTAACTGAAGGATTAAAATGTACCAAGTACATTTCAATGACTCTGTACTAGCCAGAATCACAGGCTAGAACCATCAGTCTGGCAAAAACTACTTCACTTATTGGAGTCTATATTAATTAATTTCACCACATCATGAACACTTGTGTTTGTGCAAATTAAAACTTAATCAAGAGCGTCAGTTCCTAAACGCACAAGTAATCTCGATTTCAATGACCATTTCCCACCTTATGTTAAACGCTGTATGCATTGTACCTAAAACTTGCTCAGTTAAGGGAAAGGTGATCCTGTCTTTATTCATCAGGAATTCTTTTAATTCCTTTCCTCTTGACACTTTCTGAGCCATCGCAAGTGTGCCTATCTAGCCACCCATCTTTATTAAACTGACCCATCTTTCTCAATGATTTGCCATCTTGAAGACATCACAGTTCTGCTTTCTACTGAAGTGAAAATTTTAATCTCTAACTCTTTGTTCATTTTGAACCACATGGTTTAGAATAGTGTCAGTTTTTTTTTTTTTCCTCCTGATGGTACATGAGAGAAAAATGTGGTGTGCCACCACCTGAAAATGACAACTTTGAGAATTTGGTTAGTTTTTTTTTTTTTCACTGTGTGGGTCCTGGAAGTTAAATTAGGTCTTACAGCTTGGCAGCAGATGCCTTTGCTTTCTCAACTCTCACATCAGGCTGCCACGTTTCTTTAAAACATGAGAACACACATGTTTTGTACTCTAGTCCATCTATATCTTGTCTTTCTACTAGAAAAACATGACCTGCTTTAGAAGTTTCTTTAAAAATGAGTTCTGTATGGGCTGGAGAGATGGCTCAGCGGTTAAGAGGATTGCCTGCTCTTCCAAAGATCCTAAGTTCAATACCCAGCAACCACCTGGTGGCTCACAACCATCTGTACTGAGATCTGGTGCCCTCTTCTGGCTTACAGGCATACACACAGACAGAATTATGTATACATAATAAATAAATAAACAAACAAATTTTTTAAAAAATTAGTTCTGTTATTCTGAGAGCCTGTTCATGCACCTTACGAAACAGAACACCGAAGTGACTCAAGAAAGATTTTGAGTATTTTATAGGCTTATATGATATGGTATTTCATAACAGTTGAATAATAAAAGGGATAGTTGTCTTAAGATGAGTTAACTAGTCTTAAAAAAGGAAACATTATTGATTGAACTAAATTTCAAATAAAAATAGAAGTATTTAGTAAAATTTAATAAATACATACTTTGAGACTACGTCAAATTTTTACAAGGAAGTCAATCTATGTAATAGAAATGCTACAAAGTATTCATTTTCTTCTACAATGGCATTTGGGGAATATAGGTCATGTGTTGGACTAAGATTGCTTTGCAAAATATTACCTATTGGGAAGTGATTATTTAGCTTGCCTCGGCAAGGATTTCAATATGAGGTAACTTAACTTTAGTTGAGTAGAAATTCTTTCATACAAGTGTGCCATGTTGCCCAGTGCTATCTATAACAATATACATGTTTACCCATTGCCATGATTACTAGTCAATACCAGTTTGCCTGGATTTGGAATCATGCAGGAGATTGAAACACATCCTTGGGAGTATCTCCGCGATTATTTCAAAGGGCTTTAACTAAGGAGTAAATTTTCATTCTGAAAGTGGAGGCACTGTCTCATCAGTGGAAGCTTTCAGGAAAACAAAAGAGGATTAATCAGAAGCTAGGCTAAGTACCAGCAAGCATCATTCTCTGAATTCTAGTCTTGAGAGACAAGAGCAAGCAGCCTTACACTCCCACCGCCACAGGCAAAAGCAGCTCCTACAGCTATGCCTTCACTGCCTTGATGCACTGAGTATTTCATACAGGAGCTGCTATATCCTATCTCCCCTTAAAGGTTTCTTGTCAAGTATTTAGTCTCAGAGGAAAGAAAAGGTAAACACTCACCAATGATAGTGATATAAAAATATTGATAATTTTAATGGTTTATTGATAGAAAATCAATAAATCATGAACCCAGGATCCCTTATTGTAGTGAATAGCATGGCTCTTAGATGATGTTGAACCCTTCCCTAATGTTGGCAGGGTGAGCCAGGCTCAGCATAACAGTTTTCTAATACCAGCCAGGCTCTGGAGTTGCTGAAGCAGGAGGCTCCCAAGTTCAAGGCCTGCACAAACTACAGAGCAGTTCAGGGAATCTTATCAAAAGTCTTTTTTGAACCAATAAGTTTAAAAGGGAGGCTATATAGTCCTATGGTACAGTACTTGCCAGCACATATCCCAGGGTTCAATACCCTTGCCCTCATCTCTAAAAAAAATAAGTATGGTTATAAATTTTTTCCTTAGCAGTAGACAATTAAAGCTAAATCTAAAGTAACATCCTTCAAAATGGATAATCCTGTTTATCTTAAATTTCATAGCTAATGATTTGAAACAAATGAAAATACACCTAAAACAGTGCTTCTTTTGTGTTAGGATTAAAACATGTATATAATACATACAACATACCAGCTGAACCACTGCTGCTGCCAAGGTACCCCCAGAACTGTCTCCCATAACGCAGATGCGAGCGGGATCCACTCCATATTCTGCAAGAACCTTATCCTGGAGAAAGAACTTGCTTGCAAAAACACAATCTTCAAGGGCAGTTGGAAATCGATACTGAGGAGCAAGTCTGTAGCTTTAGAGGTAAATGGAGAAGAAACACAACAAAGCCCTTGTTAAAATTATGTAACTAAATATCTCTCATACTCCCCAACCGATACACTGATATCTTGGCTCTACTCTGAATCACAAATGTCACCAATCAACCCCAAGATAACTGGTAACATTGGTCTTAAAAGTGAGGAGTAGATTCCGGTTCAGGGTTTCAGGTACTGGTTCTAAGGAGAAATGCCTGAGACAGGTGCCTTCACTCTATGAAGCCTGTATACGTCCATGATCCTCAGTGCACTTGTTGACACAAAAACAATTTAAAAACACTGATGGGACTACCCAGAATTTTTAAATGCCGAAAAAAAATGAGAGTAAATTATTGACATATGACTTCAATTATAAGCATATGTAGGTCCATATTCTTTAAAATAGTAGAATTTCATATCACAAATTGAACATCAGAATTTAAACCAACAAACATTATGGAATAGGAACATTCTAAATATACCAATGGATCTTACTCAAAATTTTTAATTGTTTCATAAGACTAAGTACTAACAGTACTACAATGTGTTTTTATTTTTTGTTTTGCTTCATGTGTGTGTGTGTCTGTGTGTCTGTGTGTGTTCCGTCTTTGGAGCACACCTCCAGTGGGCTACAACATTTATAATTCTATCACTTTAATATCTATTAGAATTAGTGAATTATTCACATGTTCATTTTAAACAATATCAATCATATGGTGCATGTAGATATTTGCATTTTAATCTGGGTATTACATATTTGAAAATTAGTATAATATGAGCAAATGACACCCAAGCATCATTACTTGACAAGGTAGAGAACTGCAAGTACCTAAAAATGTGCAGAATTCTTAAACATTATACAATATATCGCACCATTAAAAAAAAACTAATTTAAAATGATAATGTGATAAATTTGGCTAAATTATTGCAGGAAATGCACACCATTATTACTATCTTAGATATTTCTCAAAACTCACACAATTATGTCTTGTTCCAGTAGTAGCAAGTAATTAGTTATGAGTAGGGCATAACCAATCTCTCTAGTATATCCTACTTGCTGACAATATACCCTCAACTATGAAATTCTTTATGGTGTTTTTGTCTGAGCTCTACAATCCTGTAAGGTCTATTTCTACACTATGTGCTTTGCTATTGGCAAGAGGTGCAGCAATCTTTTCATTCTCCTGATAGGAGTCTCAGTGGTTCAGAGGACACAGAAGTTCATAAAGTAATAGACACTTGCTCGTATTTTTATGTTATTGGAAATGTTGGTAAAAATAATGAGATAAGAAGACATTACTTGTATAATGTCTTAAAGTATTTGAATTTTCCCAATTTTTTCACTAAAAATACTAGACTCAAGAACAACACTAATCGCATGCTCTTTTATAACTAGGTCAAATAAAATCCATCATCTTAAGCATATAATGAGTGTACTTTCTATGTGTGTTGCTTGCAGATCAAATAATCTGCTTCTGTAACCTAGGTGGGTGTCAAGTCCTGAAAAAGCCAAGCTTAGGTAGTGAGAGCAAGGGCTGTGGTAAGAAATGCTACCATTCCCTTACTCTATTCCCACAACAACAGCACCAAGCTTGTTTGCTGTCCATCTGTTCAGGTCGTCACTGGATGATATCTCTGAAACAATAGAAATAAATATCAATTGATGCACTGTAATCAGAAAATAATGGGAACCCACCAATACCTATGAATGTGATAGAAATGTGCATTGTGATTAATGACTGAAACCCTGTGATCCCCGCTTTTGTCGCCATGGAGAGCAATACTCTGTCAGAGCTCAAGAAAAAAAAAGGATTGTCTGTAACTCATTAGCACCATATTTCATAAAACTCTTGGTAGAGGAATTGAGAAATCTGGCATTAAGTTGAAAATAACATTGTAGCTAGTGTTACAATGTTCACAAATTTAGATATTTTTCATAGTTATTTTTAAAGAAACTTTTCAATGAAGGAACATCAACTTACTCAAAGCAAGGTGTACTTTTAGTGTAATTAAAACAAATGAGATTTTCCTTTGCTAGGCTTACATATTTATGTAAAGTCATGCATATTTAATAAGCTTATAAGTAAACTTCATGTTTCCTTTCTGTATAGAAGATACAATTTAATTTTTATTAAAATCAAATAATAATATGTTCTTAAATTTGTAGTTCTTTAAAAAAGTTAACTGTGGATATAATTAACTTAAAAGAATTTGAAGGGATACAAAAGAAAAATGTTTTACTAAACTTTTAATAGATAACAGTGACAAGATTCCTTTTAATCTGCAATATATATTAATTCACCTCAAGATCATAAATTGGTATTCATCATATATAAAAATATAATAACAAACAGCAAATAAACTAGATAAAAATCATAATTTTTGGTTAAAAAGTAACAAGTTTATGAGAATATATGTAGGCAAATATAGTTGAAATACAGAGTTAGAGAAGAGGCAGAAAGTAGGCAAAATAAGAAAATAGGAACGGAAGATCTATACTTCAATGTGTGACAAAATATTTATTACTGGATGGCCAGTACATTTGAAATGTTTCTCCACAATTAATGTGGCCATATTTCCACATTATGGAAAGTTGAGAAAGAAGACAGCAGAAATAAAGAAAGAGTGGAGAGCAGCCAGGAATGAATGAACAGGGAGCAATCTAAACGATAGTCTATGTAGGGAGGACAGGAACAAGAAGGTGCTCAAAATTGTGTGGCCGGAACACGTCATAAAGCATAGGAGCTAAACGACAGTTAAAATAGAGCATGGTGGTCACTACTAGGGGGCGTTCTCCTTTCTCGTGTTTGTGGAGTTTTATTTATTTCCAAGCTTACTTTTTTTCTTTTTATTAAGATTTTTTTTTAATACAGTCTTTTCTCATTTTACATAGCTATCCCCATTCCCACTCCCTACCCTCCTCAGGCTCCACTCTTCCCCCTACCCCACCATCTACTCCTCAGAAATGGTAAGACTTCCCATGGGGAGTCAACAAAGTCTGACACTCACACAAAGGCAAGACCAAGGCCCTCCCCGCTAAGTCTAGGCTGAATAAGGTATCCATCCAAAGAGATTGTGTGCCTAGATGCCATTTCAAGCATAAGGCATAAATCCTGGTCTCACTGCCAGTGGCCCCACAGACTGCTCAAGCCTCATAATTGTACCTGACATTTAGTGAGCCTAATTTGGACCTATGCAGGTTCACCCACTGTCAGTCCAGAGTCTGTGAGCTCTCACTAGCTCAGGTCAGCTGTTTCTGTGGGTATTACCATCATGGTCTTAACCCGTTTGCTCATATTTTTGTTCCTCCCTCTCTTGCCCTGGAATGAGGAAACAGACAAGACCTCCTGAGAAAATTCAGAGGAGGGCATGAAGGGAGGAAGGAAGGGCAGGGGGGAAAGAGGAGAACATGAGGGAACAAGATGCTCAAGAAGGGGGAAGGACAGTGAGGGACAGAAAGGAAAGAGATCTCTTGATTGAGGGAGCCATTAACAGACAAGCGAGAAACACAGCACTAGAGAAATTCCCAGAAATCCACAAGGATGACCTCAGGTAAGACTTTAAGCAACAGTGGAGAGGGTGCCCAAACTGCCCTTCGCCTGTAATCAGATAGTTGACTACCTTAATTGTCATCATAGAGCCTTCATCCAGCAAACTGATGGAAGCAGATTCAGTGAAGCACTGTGCTGAGCTACCAGAGGCCAGTTCATGCTTACCCTTTAAAGCAAGAATATGCTATATCTGTTAAAAAATTCCCATGATCCATTAATGACCGGTTACACAGTCCATTTCACAGTAGAATTTATTGAACTTAAGTTCAGCAACAATGTTAGAGATTAAAAACAGAATGTGTATGGAGGCTAAGGTGGAAACAAGTAAAGAATAAAGTAGAAAAAAACATGAAACCAATAACTAAAGAAGTACATACTAAAGCATTAGAACATTAATATCTGTAAAGTCTAAACATGCTTTTCATTTGTTTTAAAGTTGTAGCCACAAATGAAGGGATAATGTAAAGGAGGAAGAATAAACTTATTTTATACAAACTAACAGTGAAGAATATTAATGTAGCAAAGGGCATTGCTTTCAGATTGCACAGCTAAAAGAAAGAATCAAAAGGAGAGAAAGACAGACATGGACACAAGTCTCTGAAAATAAAGCACAGGTAGGGAATAACTAGAAAGAGTAAACTTATCTTGACCAAAAGATAAACATGTCTTTTCCCAGGATATAAGTAGAGAGAAGTGAAGAAGGGATCACTAAGATGCTAGGAAAATGCCAATAAGCGTGACATGGGTAAGAGAAGTGGACTTGGAGGTGACAAGATATGGACTTATGTGCTGGAGGGGAGCAGGTAAGGTTGGAAACCAAATGGAAATTTAGAAATGTCATTGGAGCCAACAGAGGAACTAACTGCTTCTGAGAGTTAGCATTGTTCAGCCACAGTCACTTGGATAGCCTGGAGCCCAAAACCCTAGAGGAAGAGCTAGAAGCCCTGGTTTCTGCCAATAGGAGCTATTGCTTCCTCCCCTTTTGAGTTCTTTGAAAACATTTCTTAATCATTTGCTTCTGCAAAACTAAAAATGCTGGCGATAATATCTATCCAAAAAATGCTTACTCAGTTGGTTGCTCAGCTGAACACAGTAACATTTTAATTTATTATATTTTTATTTTTAATTTACTCTTCTCTCATTTATTACATCCTGACCATAGTTTCTACTCTCTCCTCTCCTTACAGTCCCCCTCAACTCCCCTCTCCCTCAAATCCACTCCTCCTTTCCCTTCAGAAAAGAGAAGGCCTCCCAGGGATATCAACAAAACATGGTATATCAAGTTATACTAAGACTAGGCACACCTCCTCAGTTTTGCTTGTCTTGAAATTTTTACAGTTCATGAAGAAAAAATACTGGTTATAACAATTAAGTTATAGGCTCATTGGAGAAAAGAATGTTATCACTTGTTTATTACATATGTTAAGTACACAGTATGACAGCCCAACACTTTGCTGTACAGTGAATCCATAGTCATGAAAGTTTAAAATGGTCTGTCTGTCTATCTATCTATCTATCTATCTATCTATCTATCTATCTATCTATCTATCTGTGTGTGCCTGTGAGTGTGTGTGTCTGTCTTAGCTACTACATTCTCTTCCCTCCAGAGATGAATACATGGGTTATAGTCAGTAACTGATTACTCAGCTTTATTTTATTGTATCATTTTAATACAAAGTTATGCTTTGGATTATAAGTATCTATATTATTGTTGTATTACAATCTACAACTTGAACAAATGTTAACTGTGGTATGGCAGTGATTATATTATTTCAGATCCAATAGTTAAAAAACTTTGTACACACACACACACACAAACACACACACACAGAGAACCTGGTTCACATCAATGTTTTATATAATTTGTATGATTGGCAGCTTTTTGGCTCAATTCAGAGTTTCTTGTTTGCACTTTCAAGTCTAGGCTGTCTATATGTTTATTTAAAAGTAAATTTTTCCTAACAAAACAATCTTAGTTCCACATGATGCTTTACTTACCAATATGTGTGAGCCATAACCCATACATTCCAATGTATCTCTGTTAAGAAGCAAATATTATTCAAGTCAACTTTATATTGTTAATTACTCTGTCAATGCATAGCACTTATTTTAATGTTAATATATGAACAACAAATATATCAGAAATACACTTACTGCAACTTCCGAAGACAAAGATGCCACCGTGAATGTAAATTACAGCTGGTCTCCGTCTTTCAGACTTCCTTTTTGGCAGGTACAGACGAACAGAAATGTCACTAAAGTTTGTGTCAATCACTGTAATGTTTTCATCTGAAATTGGTTCTGTATAGTGAGCTGCTGCTATTACTGAAAAAACTTCCTCATATTTCATAAGACCTATGTTTTCAAGTAATGTGCCCTATAAAAACAAGACAAAATTTTAAACAGTGAACATTTTTAATAGCAATAAATATGCACACATGTAATGATAAAATTAAACAGTGATTATACTCTAGAGGATTTATTTTATTTCCTAACAGTATTTTGGTAGCATGAAATTCTCAGTACATTTATCTGCTCCAGATCAGCACAAGATTGAGTTCATGAATAATTTATTATGGATATCAGATGGGTCAATACAATGCCATTGCTTTGAGAAAATAATGTTTGTTATAGATTAATAAGAAGGATGAGTCATTTTATTGCATAGCTGTTAATGATTCACCCTTGCTACAGTAAATAATCTTTTTCCAAAGATCAAACAAGAAACTATTAAACTCATTGGATCACTCAAAAGAATGAAGACTTGAATGTTGTACAGAGGAAACCACTTGTTCGTCCCGGCCTCCCAGAACCAAAATAACCACACAGAAACTATATTAAAACACTGCTTGGCCCACTAGCTCTAGCTTCTTATTGGCTAACTCTTATGTTAATTTAACCTATTTCTATTAATCCGTATATCACCATGTGCATGTCTGACTCTGGCAGCTCCATGGCATCTTGCCCTCTGCCTTCCTTCTCCCAGTATTCAGTCCAGCTTTTACTACCTACAGGCCAAGGCAGTCTCTTTAGTCATTAACCAATAAAAGCAACACGTGAAGGACCTCCCACACCATTTCCCCTTTTTTGCTTAAACAAAAAGGAAGGCTTTAACTTTAACATAGTAAAATTACATATAACAAAACAGGTATCAAATAAGAATTACAGTTATAGTATTTATATCTACATTATATTTATCATAACTAAAGAAAGCTATAACTATAACTATAAATTCTACAATTCCATCGAAGACTCCAGAAGGATCACCTAAGTAAACAGGAAGTACATTGTAAGCAGCTTCCAAAACTCCAGAATTGACAGAGACATCTCACTACCTGGACAGTCTCCAAAAGTTCTTCTGTACCTTTGGGACATCCACCTTCAGCCTACAGGTCCATATATCCAGCAGACTTTTCCATGCAGTAGGAGTAGGAAATTTCAAAGACAGTTTCTCCTATATTGGCAGTTTGTCAGTCACTTCTGTGTCCTGCAGAATGTCTAGCAGACTCTTTCATGAAGCAGGATCTCCAAAGGACCATCTCACCTTTAGGCAAGTTCAGCAGTCATTTCTCTGTGGATCCTGCATGTCCAGTTAAGCAGTTCAGGCAAGATCAGTTTCTTACCCAAATGGCTAACTAACTCCAGAAGGAACCTCTTCAATGCCCATCTTCCTCTTGAAGTAATTGGTGCTGCCAGTAGCAGATGTGTCTCATTGTCATGAAAAGTCCTATGTTATTAAAGCATTTTAAATGCCACATTCTGAAGGTCTCTGAAAGATTTGAAGAATACCTATCTAACTGAAATATATCTTTATATATCTAGAAAATCTAACATGACTACAAGCTTGGCTACTACAGGTGATTATCTATTAACCTATGTTTCTTAATTATACATTACATTTCTAAATGAGCTATACAAACACAATACCTTAGTCAAGGGCAGAAATATACACATACAGTATAACAAAATATACCTTAAATTTGTGTCAATAAACCAAGATCCTTACCAAAGCAAATTATTCATCTCTATAGCATATCCCCCTTTAAATATAAACAAACAATTATAAACAATATTTGTGAATTTGGGCATAGTTTCTCCAAACTGTTTCCTGTTGTTTATTGGGCAAAGTATTTTCTTTGTGGAAGTGTTTACAGTGACTTTCAGGGAGTGTTGTTCCATCAAACCGCACCAGTCTGGAAGCAATCCATGAGTTCTCATCCTCTTTGGAAACCAGAGAAGAACCTCTTTTCCAAAGCAATATATCCTTAGACCCAAATTTGGAAGTCATGATACCTTTATAATATACATGCTGGTTTAGCTTAGCAGCCCATACAATGAAATGTCTCTCTGTACTTAGTTCCTTTACAGACAAAAAATTCAAAGAATACACAATAATATACATAATCCAGACTCTCTGTGAATTTTCTATTTTTACATGGCTTATTTTTCTTTACTCCTTTTAATGTATGACTATTTGTACTCTGTCTCTTTAAAGACTTTACTTTTTTTAAAGCATTAACTTTATTTATAATGGCGCCCACGTGGATAGCCGAGTCCGCAGAAAGCTTGAGAAAGCTTGGGAAAGAATAGAGTAAAGCTCCATTTTTCGGGTCTGGCAAGCAAACACTCTCATCTAAGAGAGGCTTCCTGACTCAGCTTCAGCTGCAAAACATTGCAGCTCTTTTAAGAGGTTCGGCTACGAAACACTTAAACGCTGTTGATGAAAATTAACTGCATGCTTTTCAGTTTTCAGCCGTAGCAGGAAAAAAGCTGTGTCGTTTTAAAATGCCAGCTTTCTGGGCCGTTCTGCTAGGGCAAACTCTGACTCTTTCAAGCAGGCGGTCCTGACTATGGAGCTTTTGAGTGTTGTTTAACACTGTTGCAGCTTGCTTGCTGGCAGGGACCTTGAACTGCCAAAGAGTTGTGGTACCTCTGCCATGAGGCTGGAAAGCTAGGGAATGGGCTGGATCTAGCCGCCAAACTCACGGCTTTAGTCCTACCGATATTGCTCAGTAAATTAAAGATTTATGTGGTCAGAAAAACAGAGATATACAATAAAGAGAGATTCAAAGATGAAGAAAACCTCTAAATGTTTTCCAGTGTGTTAAAAATATACGCAAGCTAAAGGTTAAAGTTCTTAAAAGTAAAAAAGAAAAAAGAAAAAGGAAGTAGCTAGGGTGTGGTGGTACACACCTTTAATCCCAACACTTAGGAGGCAAGATATATTGACCTCTGTGACTTCAAGGAGCAGAGGTGGATTGACCTCTGTGACTTCAAGGTGTGGTAGCACACACCTTTAATCTGAATGCCTGGGAGGCAGAGACAGACAGATCTCTGTGAGTTCAAGGTGTGGTAGCATACACCTTTAATCCCAGCACTTGGGAAGCAAAGGCAAGTGGATTTCTGAGAGTTCAAGGACAGCCTGGTCTACAGAGTTATTCCAGGTCAAAGATATACAGAGAACCTGTCTCAAAAAGTAAAAGTAAAAATAAACGAAATAGAGGCTAAAACAAAGCTGCACAAAGATGGAAAATATATGGAGAACCTTGATACTGTATGCTATTATGCTCTCTTTGGATTGTTTGTATGCTGAGGAAGGAGCAACAGATGCTAAAAGATATTTGTTTATAAATGCTGCTGAACTAATCCAAGAAAGATATCTTGAAAATGCTTTGACTTTAAAATTTGGATCTAAGGACATGATGCTTTGGAAAGGAGTTTCTTTTGTTTTTACAGAAAATAAGACCCTATGGATTGCATCTATCCCAATATGGTATGATAGACCACGGCCTCCTGAAAGGTTGCTGTGAACAACTTCAGAAAATTACTTTGCTCAACTGATGACTGAGATGAACCTGGCACACAGGTTACACCATGAAAGATCTGATTAACAGCGTCCCCATTCAGCAGGAAGCAGTTTGGAGAGAAATAACTTCGCCCATGTTCCCAAATATTGTTTATAAATGTTCTTTTACAGTTAAAGGGGGATATGATATAGATATGAATAATTTGCATTGGTATAGATTTTGCTTTATTGATAGAGATTTAAGGTCAATTTTGTTATATGTATATGTATTTTTGATACTGATTAAGGTATTGTGATTATGTAGTTCATTTAAAAAATGTAATGTATAGAGGTTGTTAATGGATAGTTATCAATATTAGTAAAACTTGTAGTTATGTTAGTTAGATTTTCTAGATATATAGAGATATATTTAAGTTACATAGGCATTCTTCATATCTTTCAAAGACTACAGAATATCGCATTTTAGATGTTTTAATAACTTAAGGCTTTTCATGACAATGAGACACGTCAGCTCCTGGCAGCACCAATCTACTTCAAGAGGAAGATGGACATCAAAGAGGATCCTTATGGAGTTTGATAGCCACTTGGGCAAGAAACTGCTCTTGCCTGGACTGTTGGCATAAACTGGACACGAAGAACCCACAGAGAGAGGACTAAATATGAGATGATCTTTTGGGGTTCCTGATTCAAGAAAGAGTCTGCGAGACATTCTGAAGGACACAGCAGATAGTGAATGAACTGCCTTCGAAATTTCCTGCTGCATAGAAATGTCTGATGGATATTTATGGGCCTGTAGGCCGAAGATGGATGCCCCAACAGTACAAAAGAACTTTGGGTGACTGTCTAGGCAGCGAGATGTCTCTGTCATTTCTAGAGTTTGGAAGTTGCTTATTTCTTGTTTACTTAGGTAATATTATATCCTTCTGGAGTCTTTGATGGAGTTGAAGAATAGATAGATAGTTATAGTTTTCCTTAGTTATGATAAAAGATAAAGTAGATATAAATATTATAACTAATTCTTACTTGATAACTGTTTTGTTATATGTAATTTTACTATGTTAAAGTTAAAGCCTTTCTTTTTTTTTTAAACAGAAAAAGGGGAAATGATGGAGGATTCCCATTGGCTAATAAAGAAACTGCCTGGCCCATTTGATTGGCCAGCTCTTAGGTGGGCGGAGTAGACAGAACAGGAAGAAGGAAGTGAGGTAGATGGCTCAGTCAGATGCTACGCCTCTCTTAAGTTAGACAGACTGCCGTGCCTCTGCTCAGAGAGATGCCAGATGTGATGAAGCCAGCCACCAGGTCAGATGTGCTGAATCTTTCCCGGTAAGACACCATTTGTGGTGTTACAAAGATTATTAGATATGGGTTAGTCAAGATGTGAGTAAGAGGCTGAAAATAATGGGCCAGGCAGTGTTTAAAAGAATACAGTTTCCGTGTAATTATTTCAGATAAAGCTAGCCGGTGGCTGGGAGCTGGGCAGTGGGAAGCTGGCCCACAGCTCCCCACTACAATTTATGACTCTCCATACTCTTTTTCTTCTCTCTCCCAAGCCTATGTACATTTATCCAACACTGTGACTCATTTAGAGTTCTTTTCCATCTGTATTTGTCTTTATTGCATATCTGTAATTATTTAATGTCTTAAAGATCTTATAAAATGGTAAGCAGCTTGGTTGCAGCTGTTCTAGATGCTGGGTCTGCCTCTCTCTACTTTCAAAATGGTGGATGTACCATTACTACTCTGGGGCCACCAGGTAGGAGTTTCACTCAGCACTTTAACTCTGAGAATGAGTATGCAGAACATAAACCCTTTTTATTTGAGTAATAGCTAAATATGCCCTGCAATGCACTGTGAAACCTGGAAATATCTCTCTGTATGGTGGCAGAAATGTGCCATGCTCTCCTTGTTATGCATGCCTAGTAGACCTGATCCTGCCATCTGCCCAAAAGGAGAGCACTGAGCCATGGGCATGGTCTCAGATACTTTCCTCCTGACCCCGAGTGGGCACACAAACACACAAGCTCACAAATGACATTTAAATGCTCCATAGCCAGTGTTCATGCTGGCAGCATGACCCAGGAAGCTGTGTTTTAAAACCGTGTGCCTTTTTTCTGCTATGGCTGAATCAGGAAAACCTCTCTTAACAGAGCTGGGGCAAGCTGCCAGCTGAAAAAAATGCGGCTAAACTTTGCTTTTTGTGTCTAGAATTCCTTTTCAAGCCCTCCTAGGTTTTATGTGGATTTAGATAGCCATGTTGGTGCCAATTTGTTGTACAGAGGCAGCCGCTTGTTCGTTCAGGCCACCCAGAACCAAAATAACCACACAGAAACTATATTAATTAAAACACTGCTTGGCCCACTAACTCCAGCTTCTTATTGGCTAACTCTGATGTTAATTTAACCTATTGCTATTAATCTGCATATCACCACGTGGCACTGGCTTACCAACAAAGATTCGACATGTCTGGCTCTGGCGGCTCCATGGCATGTCTCCCTCTACCTTCCTTCTCCCAGCATTCAGTCCAGTTTTCACTGCCTACCTAAGTTCTGCCCTATCAACAGGCCAAGGCAGCTTCTTTATTCATTAACCAATAAAAGCAACACATAGACGGAAGGACCTCCCACACCACATGAAAGTAGGAGAAGAACTTGTTGAGAAATGGATTCCAACAGACGCAGGATGAATTGAGAGAATGGAATTAATCAAGAAAATGTATAAATCTATTAAATGATAAATAAATAAATGCTTGGAGATTTTTTTTTTTTTTTTTTTTTTTTTTTGGTTTTTCGAGACAGGGTTTCTCTGTGGCTTTGGAGCCTGTCCTGGAACTAGCTCTTGTAGACCAGGCTGGTCTCGAACTCACAGAGATCCGCCTGCCTCTGCCTCCCGAGTGCTGGGATTAAAGGCGTGCGCCACCACCGCCCGGCTGCTTGGAGATATTAAGATGATATTGACCTGGAAGCTTATTCCCTACTTGCTAGTTTTTATAGGGTTTAAAGATGCTATGCATCCTGCCAGAGAAGCTCCAGTTTTGCTCAACTGTGAACCCTGTGAGCTACAATAACCACTGGAGTAGCAAGACTTGCCCATTTTTAAAGCAGTGGTTTGACCATTATGGGGATAATCAACCACATTCTTGTTGCATTTTAGTACCATTACAAAAGATGAAATTTATATCTAATTCCAAGTTTTTTTAAGAATCTGTGGATAGACAGGTCATAGGACATGTGAGAGAACCTAATACTGCCACTCTGTTAAATGTGGATTATTAAACTGACTCAATGACTTACTCTTGTACCCGTAGCTAAGTACATCTTTTAGTCCTCGTCAGAGAAGTTTCTGTTTGTAGTAGACTGTGATTAATGAACATATGCAAATGGACTAAGGTGAGAAGAATAAAAGACTAACAAGGTTCAACTCTAAATGGAACAGCCATAGTGCCTTCTCTCCTGCCCAAACCCAGAGATCATTGCAGAAGAGGGTACTGAAGGACTATATAAGCCAGGGATATTGACTGAATACAAAGAAAGAGGGTTCTCAAGGTACAAAATGACAGTTTAATGAATTCTCTGATTGTGACAGCATGCACCAACCCATGCAAACTGAAATATGGCTAAATCCCATAGTGGAAGAGGGTGGTGAACATAAAGTCCTACTCCCAGCCATGGAGCTATTGGCATTTTTAGCCAGTCAAAGAGAGAGAATCAGTTTTTTAAGGATGTGGCTTCTGGTACATCACCTGACCTCCTGTGGATAGCCACACATCCAAGAGTGTTCAGGCAGTACAGACTGGGCTTGATGGGTATTTATGTGGTGTTGGAGGAAACAACACAGGTAAGGAACTTTGGAGGGTGAAGTAGGGAGTTTCAAGAGTGGTAAATATACACAGCCCTGTGTATAGCCCTGGCTGTCCTGGAACTCACTCTGTAGACCAGACTGGCCTTGAACTCACAGAGATCTGCCTGCCTCTGCCTCCCAAGTTCTGGGATTAAAGACATGTGCTACCACCAGCTGGCTTATAATTTATTCTGTAATAATAATTTATTTATAAACTGTAACTTTATTTAAAACAACATTTTCTGAAAAGTGGCATTTTATGTATGTTCCAATATTTTATTTTATTTTGTTGGTCACTCAATTTAGTGTTATAAAATTATCTTTGTGTGTGTGTGTGTGTGTGTGTGTGTGTGTGTGTAAACATGTTGGCCATGTGTGCTTGTGGAAGTCAGGTATAAACTTGGCTGTTGTCCTGATCATTTGAACTTGTTAAAGACAGGTTCAGTTGTTCCATCTGTATACGTCAGTCTTTCTGGCCCAGGAGCTTCTAGTGATTCTCCTGCCTCCATCTCTCCTCCCATTGTAGGAGATGCATGCTAACATATCCCACAGTCTGTGAGTTCTGGAGACCTTGGGGCAGAAACTAATGCTTGCACAGCAAATGTTTTGCCCTCTATGCTGTCTCTATCATCTCTAGTGTTTTAAAAATGCAATTCAGTAACTATGTTACCCATAGTTCATGTCCTCTATGAAGTAGCTATAAAACAGCATCTTCTCTTCTTAAGATGACTTGAGGCCAGAAGAAGTCACCTTCTATTCATGAAATTGAAGACAGGCTCTTTTTAGTATTTCTGATGTGCTAACTAAAACATCGCTGACTGATTTCAGTTAAATCATTATATATTTTTATATATAATGTGTCTAGAATATTCCGGTGCATTTACTGCTGAGTCTGCTTCATGATGCTAAGGTTATGAATGAATACAGATATTATGCCCATCATTAATGGTGAGAGTATCTACTCCAGAAAACCCCATGGCTGATCATTGTTACACAGATAGTAAGAACAAAGTAAAATGACATTTATCTGGGCCAGCGGTACATATGGTCTTCTTTGTAGAATTAGCTGATACATTATATATCTGAAAAACAAAAGTTAAAAAAGATAAATTCTAGAAGACTGTAACCCGTAGGAGATCACAATGGTAGTTGTATAAAAATTATGTTTGAGGAGTGACAGGTACTGTTGATGGTGTCAGAACTGTTGTTTTATTATATTCAAGATATTTTAATAGTATAAAACTCTCAATTTAAAAACAAGTATACCTATATAGGAACATGCATATAAGAACATCTATTAAGAAAAATAGCCAAAGCCAGATAGTTTTAGGGTAGAATTCTACCAGGCTTTCAAAGAAGAGTTAAAGTTAATACTCCTCAATTACACAAAATAGAAACAGAAGGAATATTGCAAAATTATTTTATGAAGCCACAGTTACTGTTGTAATTTTTTTTTAAAGCGGCATATGAGAGAAAGACACCAAGCAACAGAATTCATGCAGAGGGGCTTTTATAAGGGTAAAGGGAATGTAAAAAGAGAGAAGGAGGGAGACCAGCCTCTCTATGCCCCTAATATAAAAGCACCCACATATGTTAAAGAAACATTACTAGAACTCAAAGCATACATCAAACCCCACACACTAATAGTAGTAGACTTCAACACTCCTCTCTCAACAATGGACAGACAGGTCAATCAGACAGAAATCTAACAGAGAAATAAGAGAACTAATGGAGGTAATGAATCAAATGTACTTAACAGATATCTATAGAACATTCCACCCAAATAGGAAAGAATATACCTTCTTCTCAGCATCTCATGGAACCGTCTCATAAATTGATCACATAGTATCAAAGCAAACTTCCACAGATACAAAAAAAATATTCAGTAACCACCTGTGTCTTATCAGATCACCGTGGAATAAAGTTAGAATTTAACAACAATTCTACCCCCAGAAAGCCTACAAACTCATGTAACAGTCAACTACTGAACTACCCCTGAGTCAAGAAAGAAATAAAGAAATTAAAAGTCTTCCTCGAATTCAACAAAAATAAAGACACAGCATACCCAAACCTATGGGACACTATGAAAGCAGTACTAAAAGGAAAGTTCGTAGCACTAAGTGCCCACATTAAAAAAAAAAAAAGGAGAAAGCTCACATTAGGGACTTAACAGCACAGCTGAAAGCTCTAGAAAAAAATAGAAGTAGACTCACCCAGGAGGAGTAGAAGACTGGAAATAATTAAACTGAGGGCTGAAATCAACAAAATAGAAACACAGAAAACAATCCAAAGAATCAATGAAACAAAGAGCTGGTTCTTTGAGAAAATCAGCAAGATTGACAACTAAAGAAATCCATAGAATCACAAGGACATACTTTAAAAAAAAAAGACACACAAAAAGCATCCACCATAATCAGGTAGTCTTTCTTATAGGGATGCTTGAACAGTTTAGCAAATAGAAATAAATAAATGTAATCCATCATATAAACAGGTTGAAGGACAAAATCATCTTATTGCAAGAACAAAAGACCCTTAACAAAATCCAACACCTCTTCATAATAAAAGTCCTTGAGTGACTAGGGATGCAAAGGATATACCTCAACATAGTAAAGATAATTTCTTGAAAGTCCATAGCTAACATCAACTGAAATGGAAAAAATTTAAATGCAAGCATTTCCATTAAAATCAGGAGCATGACAATGATCTTCACTCTCTTCATACCTATTCTATATAGTACTTGAAGTTTTAGCTAGAGGAATAAGACAACTGAAGGATAAAAGTGTTAAACTAAGAAGTAAAAGTACCTTTATTTGCAGCTGATATGGTTGTATACATAAATGATCTTAAAAACTCCACCAGGGAACTTCTGTAGTAGATAATACTTTCAACAAAGTAACAGAATGCAAAATTAACTCACAAAAATAGTAACCTTCATATATACAAATGAAAAGCTTGTAGGAAAATTAGAAAAATGATACCTTTCACAGTAGCCTCAAAAAATTAAAATATCTTGGAGTAAATATAACCAAGCAAATGAAAGACTTTTATGATATCAGAAGATGGAAAAATCTCCCATGCTTATGGATCAGTTGGATTAATGCAGTAAAAATATCAACCCTGCTGAAAGCAATCTATAGATTCAATGTAGTCCTTATCAAAATTCTAATACAGTTATGCATAGAAATTGGAATGAAAAATTTCAGCTTCACATGAAAGTACAAAATAAACATGATAGCTAAAACAATCCTAAACAATAAAATAACGGATATATATATATATATCACCATCCTCAATCTCAAATTGCATTACAGAACTATAGTAATAAAACAGCATGATATTGGCACAAAAACATACACATTGATCAATGGATTCAACTTGAAGACCCAGGCACAAATCCAAACACCTGTAGCAATCTGACTTTTGACAAAAAAAAAGAACAAAAAACAGAACCAGAAATACATACTGGAAAAAAGACAGCATCTTCAGCAAATAGTGCTGATCAAACTGGTTTGCTGCATATAGAAGAATTCAAATAAATCCATATTTTTCACCTTGCACAAAACTCAGCTGTAAATAGATCAAGGACCACCACAT
The DNA here is from genome assembly GCF_903992535.2 of Arvicola amphibius. Lineage (NCBI taxonomy): Eukaryota > Metazoa > Chordata > Mammalia > Rodentia > Cricetidae > Arvicola > Arvicola amphibius. The sequence continues at coordinate 19,713,492 of NC_052057.2, read as the reverse complement.
AATGCTACATACATACCATGAATCTGATAGAAGAGAAAGTGGGGAATAGTCTTGAACTTACTGATGCAGGAAGAGACATTCTGAACAAGACACCATTAGCACAGACACTAAGAACAACAATTAATAAATGAGCAATTAATAAATGAATAAATTAATTCATAAAGCTGAAAGGGTTCTGTAAGGCAAAGGGCTACATCATTTGGACAAAGAATCAGCTACAGAATGGGAAAAGATTGGGAAAAAACTGATGGAGCTAGAAACAAATCATCCTGAATGAAGTAACTCAAACATTGTATATATTCTCTTACATGTTGATGTTAGCTTTTAAGCTTTCAATCGGCATGCTACAATCTGTATAACCATACAGGTCTGATTGGAATATGGAACTATAGGGAAGTGGAGGGCATCTTGAGGGAGAGGAAATATATTATATTGTTATAGAGGTACAATGGAGAGACTGGGACAGGGGGATTAAATGTCCAGGAGGAGGAAAAAGTGAGTTATGGGAGGGAATAGTGGAAGAACAAGTAACACTTGATGGGTCATTGGAAAGCCACTGTTATAGAAGATTCTTGAACTTTTTACATATATATATATATATATATATATATATATATATATATATATGGAGTTACCAAATAACAGAGTTGACAATATCCAAACTATACATCTTTTACCACCAACTAAAAAAATCCAGTGCCAAAAATAGGTTGCATTTAATTTGATTAATTGACCTAATCGGCCCCAAGAAAACCTCCCAGTAACTCAAGTCATTGCCAAGACTAATGGTTGCATTCCACAAAATAATGTTATAAAAAATATCACCTACATACCTCATTCAACAGGAAGCAGTTGAGTTGCTGCCCAGCTAGAGCCCTTTCCCCTACTGACTATTGTTCATGGTACTGGAAGGCACTCTGCATACCACCAGTAAAGAACAGTAAAGGTTAACCCAGCTACAAACCCTGTGATTTACAATGTTCCTGGTTGATAGACTCATGAAATAGTTGTACAAATATTATGGGAGTTACCAACCACTTTCTGACCGGATTTTAGAACCCATGACTGACTCTTCTTCAATGGCTAAGACCCTGAGACTGGATAGGTCAGAGGCTTGGGGAAACACAAATGTTATTGACTCATTATAGGATAATAAATGACTCCTAATGAAATTCTGTGATTCACATAGATCAGTGTCTTGCTCAGCCATATTTAGAGAAGCTTCTTCCTGTGATAGATGGGAACAAATACAGAGACTCACAACTGGACCATGTATAGAAAGTGAGAGACTTTTCTATATTCATTCTCAAGTGGGATGTCTTCATCAAACCCCTCCCCTCAAGTCTCAGGGAGTCATGTGGAAGAGGAGGTGGGAAGATTGCAAGAGGCAGAGGAAATAGATAATCCCCCAAAAACAGTGTCTCCCAGACCCAGAAGGATGGACACAGATAGGATTCAGAGATGACGGAAGCATGCACAGGGCCAGACAGGTTCAAACCAGATGGGGCTCTGGTGCTAAGAGGGAGAAGTGCACAGGAGCTACTATATCATTAATCAAGTAGCTCTCTCAAACCAATCACTGCTTGCATTGTAAAAATTAGTTTTATCCAGTGGTGTCTTACTGGGTCTATCAACGACACTGAAGGGTAGGCCCATGTTCAGCACAGACGGCCAACACAAAACAAAGTCTATAGTGTTTTGCAGTTGGTTTTTTTTTGTCTAAATTTTTTTTAGGCATTTTAAAATATCTTACTGGTCTTTCCCTTGTAACTTATGGCTTCCAATTTTGTGTTTCTGTAGTTGTATATATATATATATATATATATATATATATATATATATATATATATATATGTGTGTGTGTGTGTGTGTGTGTGTGTGTGTGTGTGTGTGTGTGTTGTGTTTTTTGTCTGTCTGTTGGGTTTGTTTTTGTTTTGCCTGTTTGTTTTCTAAAGAAAGAAAGAAGGGGTGGAATTGAATGAATGGATGGGGAGGTGAGGAGTGTGTGGGAGGTGATGTGAGAATATAGTATATGAAATTTCAATAAAAATATGACTGGGTTTCAATGCATACATATACAAAGCACTAATACTAGACTGATCTCAAAGTAAGCATTAATTACATATGCTGATTTTTTTTAATTGTGGGTTTTAGAAATTTTATTATTTTTTATGTTATACGCGTTGATGTTTTGCTATGGGTGTTAGGTACCCTGGACCTGGAGTTGCAGACAGTTGTGACTTGCCATGTTTGTTCTGGGAACTGAACCCAGGTCCTCTGGTAGAGTAGTCAGGTTCTTAACCATTGAACCATCTTTCCAGGCCCCCATATGCTGACTCTTTATTTTCATGTATAAAATTGAATAATAGTAACTTTTTCAGAGTAAAATTGTAGTAAAGAGATCTGAGAAATAGAATAAATGCCACTATCACTTCTGTATGTTTTTAAAACACATTTAGTATAACTGTAAGTATTTTGGTTTTTTTAACTTATAATGACAACATCATTATTATAAAAATTGTTCAATAGTTAATATTGACAAATATACCCATATAAAAATTTATTTGGAAGCCTCAGCAACACAAAGAATATGCAAAGTTTCTGTGAACAAATGTTTGAGAACCACCTTTAAGAAGAAAATCACTAGAACAACAAATGATTAAATGGATCAAAAGTTTAAACTTAATGGGCATAAATGAGTTAGTTTTCAAGGACTGTATGAGCCTGGGTATTACTGAGAACATTAAACATATCCAAACTTCCTGACAATTTCTAAATATTCTTTGTAGATAATACTATTTCTTTTATGCTGCTGTTGCTATATGGTCATTACGTGGACTGGTTTAGTAAACATTGTATGTCCCCGTGTCAGTAGGTAATCAGTTAGGCACATTAGTGATTAATTACACATCAATATTATCTGATTTACATATCATAAAGCCAGGTGGTGGTGAATGCCTTTATACCAGCACTCAGGATACAGAGGGAAACAGATCTCTGAGTTCAAGGCAAGTCTGGTCTACACAGTAAGTTCTATAATAAACAGAGTCACACAGAAAAACCTTGTCTTAAAAACCAAAACCAAAACTCAAACCAAAACCAAATGGAACCAACCAAGCAACCAAGTACCAAAAACAGAAACAAAAAAAGAAAAGAAAACAGAAATCTTTCAAACACTTTGAATTAAAAGAAGTTTCAAATATACTTATAATGTGTCATCCCAGTTCCCCAGTAAAAAATATATTACCACAAATGATGTAATTCTTATGAGAGCATCCATGAGTCTCACTTTCCAGGGTTCTTCAATATTCTCTGGAACAGGTGTATAAACATAGTAAGCAAATAGAACACAAAAGAATCCGAAGCACAGAGCTCTGCGCCCCATCATAAAATTTTTCCAAACCTGTGTGTCGTGATAGTCAACAGCATCTCATATATAGACTGCAGAGCAGTAAGACAAAGGTAGGTGAACTCTTTGAGGCAAAACGACATGACGGTTTTAGCAACAGTGCCATGACATTCACTTCTCAGATCAAGTTGAAACTGGTTATGCAATCGCATAGCTTTGTGGAAAGAATTTACTACAAAAAGTCATATGAGAGCAGGGAGCTCCTCCTTCACCACATAACACCAGAAGAGCAGAAGCATTTTGATCCTAAGTAGAGCACACCAAAAATAAGGATCAAGAGATCCCTTTGTTCTCTTGCCATTTTGCAAGGAGTAGTAATAAGAGTTTAAAAAAGATAAAATATTAGGTAATATTCATTTTCAGCCTTGAGGCTAACACCTACACCACAGGTTATTAAGATCCAGCTCTAGCAATCTTGGGCATATACCCAAAAGGTACTCAATCATACCAAAAGGACAGCTGCTCAATTCTGTTCACAGCAGTCTTATATGTAATAGCCAGAACCTAGAAACCACCTAGATGCCCCACGAATGAAGAATGAATAAAGAAAATGTGGTACATTTACACAGTGGAGTATTTCTTAGCTGCAGAAAACAATGCCATAATGAAATTTGCAGGCAAATGGATGAAACTAGAAAGAAAATTATTCTCAGTGAGGTAACCCATATCAGAAAGAAAAAAAAAACATGCTATGTACTCACTCATAAGTGGATATTAGCTATAAAACAAAGGATAACCAGGCTATAATCCACAGCCACAGAGAGGCTAAGTAACAAGGAGGGCTTAAAGAGAGACACATGGATTTCCCTCTGTAGGGATAAGAGATCTAGGCAATCTGGTGGTGGAGGAGGAAATGGGGAATGGGAGTATGAGAACATGAATGATCAGGATGGGTAGGTTGGGGTAGGATGGAAGGGGAGTGTAATGAAAGAGATATCTTGATGGGTAGTCACGTTTGGGTTAGGGAGAAATCTGATGCCCAGGCAACTCAGGAATCCACAAGGATGATCCCAGCTAAAACCAGCAATAGTGGAGAGGGTGCCCTAACTGGCCATCTACTGTAATCAGCTGTCACTAGAGAAACTTCATCCAGTAAAGGATAGAAGCTGATGCATAGATCCACAGCTAAGCACTTGGACTACCTCTGGGAGTCCTATTGAAGAGAGGGAGGAGGGATTATAGAGCCAGGAGGTATCAAAGTCATGATGGGGAACCTACAGAGACACCTGAGTTCCTGGGAGCTCAAAGACTTTGGTCCAACAGAAAGACACATGCATAGGTCCTTGCTCGGTCCTCTGCATATGTGTGACAGTTGTGTAGCTTGGTTTTGTGGGACTTCTAGTGGTGGAATCAGGACTTGACCCTGGTACTTGAGATGGCATTTGGGACTCTATTCCCCATACTGCATTGCCTTGCCCAGTCTTTTTTTAAATATTTATTTATTTATTTATTTATTTATTTATTTATTTATTATGTATACACTATTCTGTCTGTGTGCATGCCTGCAGGCCAGAAGAGGGTAGCGGATCCCTGGTTGTGAGCCACCATGTGGTTGCTGGGAATTGAATTCAGGACCTTTGGAAGAGCAGGCAATGCTCTTAACCTCTGAGCCATCTCTCCAGCCCCCTTGCCCAGTCTTGATGCAGAGGGGAGAAGCTTGAAGTACCATGCTTTGTTTTTGCTTACGGGAGGCCTGCCCCTGCTGAATCCAAGGAGAAGTGGATGGGGGCAGGGGAGGCGTCAAAGAGGAAGAGGGAACAGGAGGAGAGAAGGGAGGGGAAAATGATCAGGATGTAAAATAAAATGAAAAACTTTAATGAATTAAATAGAAAAATAAAATTCAGATCTACTCTTACAGTGGTCTTAGAGACAATTAGAAATGAAATTCCTATTCTTTTCCAAATAATGAATGAATTCATCTAATGCTGAATTTCATATGTGACTCAGCATCTATTAAATAGAAAGTTTTCAAATTCATATAGTTATGAGTATAATCATGGAAACACTACATATTGATTAAACAAACACTTGTTGCATCCCAGTATTGCATATACTCAGGTTAGATAAAATATTTTAAAACTTGAGCATTTGTCTGTTCTTTAGTTCAGGTTCTTCTCTTACCCATATTCTACCAGCTCTGCCATAGACTACTTTCCTTAGATGAGGGCTCTCCCACCTTCCTCACTAACTTCTGGGCAGAACCCGTTACTGGCACACTTAATTGTTTCCTGTGGTAATCTTCACTCAAGTGTGCTTAGATCTCTATCCCAATACCAGAATTTTGGTCAAAAGACACTGTCCAATTTTGGGCACTAGAACCACATGGACCATGGATGGAAGAGGGCTAAAGAAGTTGCAAAGTAGCTAAAGAGATGATCCCACACATGCGTCCTGGAAACACCAACCCACCAATTACAGTCTCAGGTTCTTTGCACGTGTTCCTCCTCCATCTCTGCTAGGAACTGCAGAGAACTTACAAGGAATTCGATGGACCTTACTCTCTCTCCCATCCAGTCAGGTATGCTCCATTTACCCCCAAATTTTCAAAAACAGAATTTTTAATCAATATACAAAAAAGCTTTTTGCCTGTCTGGCTTCTGAACCCCCCCCCCTTTTCTTCTTAATAGGAAAGACTATAAAGAAACCATAAAATTAAGGGTTTATTCAGTGGTTTTAGTAAAAACATGAAGGCGGGAAGGGCATGCCAATAAAACTTATCTCAAAAGAATCAGAGAAAGAATTAAGGTAAAAAGCAACAAAATATGAGACATGCTTTTGTCCATTGTTCATGGTTCATGTCTCTCAGGAGCACAAGAGAGAAGAAGTGAAGGGGGAGCTGAAAGAGATTGAGGTTGGCTTAGTTGCAAACTGACAGAAGACACAAACCCACACTCTAACATTTCAGTGAACTGTAAGCCTTATAAACACAGAAGAATCTACAACAGACTCCCAACTGCTGGCAAAACAAAGACAAACCCTTGTAGTAAGCAGAATTTCAAGGTGGCTCCTCAAGAATCCCAGTTACTGGGAGCCTCATACAGTCAAGTCAAACAACAATCTTAGTCCTCGGTGAAGAAATTTTGTAGGTGGAATGAAGTTTTCAAACAAGGGCCTTCAGACAAAAGTGACCAGATGGTTTAGTTTAACCAATCACATGATCCCTTAAACCAAGGAGTGTTCTCCACTTAGACACTGTGAGACAAGCCTGAGAGGGGAAAAAGGGAGGCCATGTGAGAGGCTCTCAATTGCCCCTTGAAGTAGAGAGGGTCACATGACAGCCTTTAAAAAAGAGAGAGCTGTTCCCAATTAAATAACTGAAAGAAACAAAACAACAAAGTTACGTCAGGCAGGTGGGTGCAGCTGAAATCCCAGGAACAGGGAGTCCAAGGGAGGAATCCTGAGTTCACAGTGAACCTGGGCAGCATCCCCAGGGCAGTCTGACTATGGGGCAAGACCTTTCCCAAAAATGTAAATGAGGCAAGGAGGAAGGAAGGGACAGAGGGAGATGGAGGAGGGAGGGCAGAAGGAGGGAGAAGAGGGCAGGAGGGCAAAGAGGATGAAAGAGCAGTGGGGCGGGGGAGAGGGAAATAGGAAATGTCCCTCGACAGGAAGAAGCCTTAGTTCTATGACCGTAGAAAACTACCGTATAATATCCAAAGATCCGCACTTAGCAGCCCACTTCTGCTAGCTGGTTTTTATCTCCCATTAGCCCCTGGCTTCCATTGCTACTAGCAATACTGGAGTGATGTTTGTGGGGATTTGAGCATTTTAAAGCTAGGCTGAAGTTTCAGGGCTCTGAGTTTTCGAGAGAGGTTAGGAGGGCATCCCAGTTGCTGGTGTAAATCTCTGATCACTGCCAGGAATTTTCATGCAGTTCTCATTACCCCGATAGATAAAGTGAAGCGGGCACCAGGTTGTCAGGGGAAAGACAGTTCCTTTCAATACCAACAAACGATGTTTGTGTGGGGGGTGAGAGGAGGGGGGCAGAAAGTCAGATCTCCCTCCTCTCTCCCTGTCTTTCCTCTAGCGTATGACTCTGGGATGTTTGTCTAAAATCAGGGGGATGGAGTCACATGGACTTATTTTCATGGCTTCAATTCCAATACTTTGAATACTTTTATCTACATGTCTGTTTTTAAAGACTGTTTCATGCTTGTTTCAATTGTATAGCTGTGCGTTATACAGAACTTAGCATGGGGCTTCATTGAGGAGTATTCTTTTTCCTAGGATTGATTTAGCTATGTGCTTCCTAAGAATTTAGGAAAAAAACATTGGTTTTATCTGTGTCAGTGAGGAATGATACTGCAGTTTCAACAGACTTCACTGAATCTATATATTCAATGATTTTGTTTTGAATAATGGATGTTTGCTTTTGCTTTTGTATGATGGACATTTTCTCAGTACTAATTATTGATATCCCTAGCCATGTTTGGCTTTTCTTTAGTTTCTCAGTTTCTTTAAAGTTTAATCTTTTCATTGTAGAAGTCTCTCCCTTTCACTGTTAAATGAATCACAAGGTTATTATTTTCTCAAAGTTTTGATGATATTATTTCACTGATTTATTTCTCAAAATGATTGCCAGTTGTATAGAGAAAGGCTACTGATTTTTTATTTTAATTTTGACTCCTTCCATGTAATTGTATTTACTGTTCTGTTCTCCATGTTTTCTGGCAGACCATTGAACTCGCTTACATGTCAAATCATGATCATGTTCCCTGCAAATAAGGAGACTTTGATTTCTCATTACTACTCTATCTCTTTTATTTGTTTGTCTTATTTCTCTATTCTCTTTATATATCTTTTTAAATGTCTCTTTATACATCCTTTATTATGTTCAGATGTGTTTCTTCCTGTTTGAAGAATTTTATCATGAAGGGTGTTGGTTTTTTTTTTTTTTTTTTGCAAAATCTATTTTTATATCTATTAAGAAAATCCTATGATTTGGGCAGTAGTGGTGCACGCTTTTAATCCCAGCACTTGGGAGGCGAAACAGGCTGATCTCTGTGAGTTCAAGGCTGATACATACAGAAACCCTGTTTCAACCAACCAACCAAACAAAAAAACCTAAACAAACCAACAGAACAAAAAAGAGAGAGGGAAATGAAAAATAAAATTCTATGATTTCTTCCTCTCTTCCCTTGAGTTCTTTTATATTATTTACTACATGTATTGATTTATGTATGTTGATCCACACCTTCACCTCTACAATAAAGCCCACTTGTGGTGAGCAAACAATTTCATGTGATTCTGAATTTGGTTTACACATTTTCTTGTAAATATTTAATCATGGCCATTAGTTTGTCATTTTCATCTTTCATGGAATCCTTAACTGGTTTTGGTAGGAGAACAGCACCAGAGTGCTACTTAGTTTTCATCACCTTGGCACAAACAAGAGGCACCTTGGAAGAGGAACCAGAAACTGAGGACTGGGGTCCATCACATTGGCCTGTGGCTGTGTCTGTGAGATGTTATCTTAATGAATGATTGCGGGAAGGGCAGACTACCATGGTCCATGCTATCCCTGGGCAAGTGGGTCCTGGCTTCTGTAAGAAAACAAGATAAAGTCTTCCCAATAAGCAGCATTCCTCCATGGTCTCTCCTTCCATTCCAGCTGCTTGGTTCCTGTCTAAAGTACTTGGTCTGGCTTCTCTCAGTGATCACACACACACACACACACACACACACACACACACACTCACGGGAACACATAGGCACACACGTACATATGCACATATGCACAAACACACAGGTAGGTTGTTTTTGATTAAGGTTTTTTCCCCCATAGTAACAGGAAGCAAACTAGGTCAGAAATTGATACCCATGAGTGGAATATTGCTTAGTGTTATGGGGGGAGATTTTTGGTTAATTTTAGGGTTCTGGGATAAGAACTACCATTGTTTGCTCAGGGATTAATATCTGTTCTGACAGGGAGACAGGAGTGTTGATGGAGGTCCAGATGAAGGAGGCCTGACTAGTGAAGTTTCTGAGCGAAGCAAATAGCATATCCGAGTCAGTTGTGTGATATTTTGATTAGTCATCTGTGGAAGTGAAAGCTTTCCTTTATTGAATTATTGGTGCTGGATGTCTGGGGTAGAAAGTAATCAGCAGTGTTTAATGAGGTGGTTCACGCCTTTAATCCCAGTATGCAGAAGGCAGAAGCAGGTGGATCTCTGTGAGTTTAAGGCCAGCCTGGTCTATAGAGCTAGTTCCGGGACAGTTAGGGCTGTTACACAGAGAAACCCTGGAGAGGGGTGGGGGTGAAAATTTCTGGGAATCAGCAAACAGAAGCTGGTTTGGTCCAGTGAGGAGCAAAAAGTGTACTTCAAGCTGCCAACAGAACTTGGCAAATACTGTGTAGTGCAGAAGTCTCTCACAGGGTACTTTTGGAATGCACGAGGGGCATGGAGAGCTGCTGAGGCTCAGCACTGTGTGGCAGGTTCAGAGCTTGCCTGCAGAGGCCAGGCCAGGCCTTAGGTGAGGATGAAGCTGGGAAAACACACAAGACGCTGGAAATTCCAGGATCAGAAAGTAGTTAGTTATCCTCATAACAATCATATTACTATTGCACCAAAGAGGCATATCTTGTTAGACCAGTGATGGCTGTAGCTCATAAATTTCTTTCCAGTGTATCTAGCCAGCAACACCAAAGCTTGTAGATCAGTACTAGCTTGATTTCTATATGCCCTGTGTCTCAAATGTCTTCAGCAATTGAGTTTCACCATCAGATTCTGGAGTGTATCCCAGAGAAATTGCAATAGCCTTTAGGTTTGGGAGTGAGCTATAGAACCCACTGACTACCACCTTGGAAAGGGTCCTCCCTTTCCTGACACTGATTCTTTTTTTCCCTTTCTTTTCTTTCTTTCTTTTTTTAAGATTTATTTATTTATTACGTATAATGTTCTCCCTGCATGTATACCTATATGCCTATAGGCCAGAAGAGGGCACCAAATATCATTACAGATAGTTGCTGGGAATTGAACTCATGACCTCTGGAAGAGCAGCCAGTGCTCTTAAACTCTGAGCCATCTCTCTAGCCCTCTGGCACTGATTCTTTTCATTGATAGAAGATGCTGTCTGAAAGAAGCTTTGCTCCCTGATACACAACACACAACAACTCTTTAAAATTTAAATTCTTTCCATATATATATATATATGTATACACACATATGTGTATATATATAATGAACATGTAAAATAGTAGATTTCTATGAGACTTAAAAGGTTTTGCTTGTTATTCCTTTTTTTCCTCATACCTCCTCCTTATCCTGTCCTTCCATTCTTCACTCCAAAATCCTTCCTATTTCATTTTTCTCCTCTCATCCTTTGTACCATCTGTTTTCTTGAAATCATCCCATGACGTTTTCTGATTTCTTTGTGTACTCCAGCTAAACACATTCATCTAAGAACTCAAGGATAATAACATGCACACATGAGGGCAGGCATGCAGAAGCTGTATTTCTGGGCCCAAGTAACTGCACTCAGAACCATTATTTCTAGGTCCGTCCATTTACGTGTGACCTTCATGATTTCATTTTTCTTTAAATGGAGTGATATTCTTTTGTGTGTATTTTATTATCTGTTCATCAGTTAGTGTGTGTCTAGGCTGTTTTTATTTTTATTTTTTGTATTGAGAACAGAACAGTAATGAAAATGGAATATAAGTATATTTGGGTAGGATATAGAGTCCTTTGGAGGTATGTCCAGGAGTGGTTTAGATGGATCATATGGTAGCTATATTTTAGTTTTTGAGGAAACTTCATGCTGATTTTTGGTGGTTGTACCGGCTCAAACATTGGATAAGTATTTTTCTTTCTCCATTTCCATGCTAGCGTTTCTTTTGAGTTGTTTTGCTGATCTTAGCCATTCTTACTGGGGCCATGTGAAATCTCAACATATTTTTCCTTTTGAATACTCCTCACAGACAAGGATGTTGAAAAAAAAGTTCTCTGTCCTTTGTCCATTTGTATTCCCTTGAGAATTCTATTTAGTTATAGGCCCAAGTTTTACATGGGTTGTTTGTGTTCTTGGTGCTTAGGTTTTGTTTTGTTTTCATTGCATAGGCTAGAACCAGCCCTAATCAAATGGTTCCTTTTACTAATTGGAGTTTGACCTGCTCTTTCTGTTTTGGTTTTTCAAAACAGGCTTTCTCTTGTAGCTTTGGCTATACTGGAACTCACACTATAGACCAGGCTGGCTTTGAATTCCCAGATTCGCTTGTCTCTAATTCCTGAGTGCTGGGACTACTTGCTCTTCTTAATTCAGGTTTCTAAAGTACATCATTAAATTATTTATTTGCAGCATTTCTAGTTTCTTAATGTGTGTGCTTAAACTATCTTTGTTGTGTACCATAGTTTTTTTTAGTTTTATTTTTTATTTCATTTGATTCTATGACAACTTTTAACTTTTTCCTTTTTCAAAAAAGATTTTTGAGACTATAAGTTAATTACAATATTTCTTCTCCCTCCAAACTGTCCCATATATCCCTCCTCACTATCCTTCAATGTAGTGGCAGTCTGAATCTGATAGAAGAAAAAGAGGAGAATATCATTACCACAGGAGAAGACTGTCTAAACAGTATACCAGTAGCACAGGCACTAAAACCAACAATTAAAAATAGAACTTCATGCTGTGTGATGGTGGGTGGTGCATGCCTTTATTCCCAGCACCCTGGTGGGAGATGCAGGCAGAGCTCAGTGAGTTCAAGGCCAGCCTAGTCTCCAAGAGCTAGTTCCAGGACAGGCTCCAAAGCTATAGAGAAACTATCTTGAGAGACAAAAAAAAAAAAAAAAAAAAAAAAAAAAAAAAAAAAAAAAAAAAAGAAAAGAAAGAAAAAACCAAATAACTAACTAAACAAGTAAATAAATGGAGCTTTATGAAACTGAACAGCTTTTCTATGACAAAGGGCACCATTATTTGAACAAAGTGACAGCCTACAGAATTGGAAAAGACCTTTACCAATTATACAACTTATAGAGTGTTAATATCCAAAATGTATAAAGAACTGAAAATGACATTAAGAAGGCAAATAATCCAAAAATCCAATTAAAAATTGAGTACAATTTTATGTCCAAAACTGCCTTTCAAATAGAAATAAATAGACTACAGACCTCAGATGAATGTTTGTCTCCTGAGCTGTGGCACCCCATTTTGATTTCAGTCTCCCATTTACCTAAATTACCAGGAAAAGAGACCAAGTCTGGGGATGTTTCTGTAAAGTATTCATTTATAAACAAACCTACATTACTCCTCATAGGGGAAGTGTTTGGACTCTAAGAGATAAGAACAGTTTGTGTCTGTTAAGTATTTTCTTGGCTGACGAACCTCTCTGCCAATGCAAATAATCCCAATCAGATTAAGTTAAAAGATGCCCAGGTTTAATAAATGGCAATATTCCTGGGGGGGGGGACCCTGGGAAAACACGGAGACGGGAAGAGGGAAAGGGGGAGACCACGGGGAACTGGGAGACCATGTGCTCATTCTCTGGGGGGCAGTTTCAATAGCCTGTGGGAGTGGTCTTGACCCTTCCTAGGGATGGGTCACCATTTGGCAGGCTTTCTCAAAGGTGGAGTTTGGACTGAGGTAACTCTTAGGGGAGGGAGCTTATGCCAGAAGCTGAGGCAAAGCTGCCAGCTAACTATTCTAGACTTATGTACAAAGGGGTGCCAGGGAGCTGAGGTGACACTTCCAACCAAACATTCCTGACTTTCTTTGGATAAAGGGGCGCCTGCTCAAGTCTGGCTACTTCCTGCGGGCATGGGGCAATGTGGGAGAGGGGAGAGCTGGGAGTTGGGGGGCTCATGCTCAGCGAGAGTTGTGGCTGGAGAGGCATCCAGTTTACTGTCATCTTGGAGATGTTAAGCATCTGTTTCTTGAGGGAGATGAGAAGGCAGGTGGCTAGAAGAAAAAAATATATATTGTTATTCTTGGTGCTATAAATGGGACTAGCCATGGGAACAGTTATTAACTGCCAGAAAGAATAGGTCAGAGAAGTGCCCTGGTTGTATAGGTGAGGCTTTATAAGTGAGACATGAGAGCAGATATGCCCTTTTAAGACCAGAATTTAGTTGGTTGGTGTCCTTTTGAGCTAATGGTGAAGTCTCAGGAGCTGGTGCAGGTGTTGGCATTTTCTGGAGAATGCTCTGAAAGTTGGTCTTGGCCCAGACAGCAGGAGTGACCTGTAAAATATGCTTGAAAATGGGTGGGGTTAAAATATGCTCTGGATACTGTTAGTTTTTGCCAAACCAGATTTTTTGATAAAGCAGCAGAACATTATTTTGGGAACCTGCAGGCATCTATAAGACAACTGGAACAGGAACATTTTAGAAATTTGGATCATTTAAGATATACCTGAAACCTGTTCATCCTGGACTATAAAATCTGTGAAAGAGGCACACCTGTCTATAATTTTAATAGGAAACTTAACAAATGAGATAATGAGCTACCAGTACCTTAAGTCATCAAATGCCATTAGACAGAGCTGAGAGGGATAAATGAGCAGAAATGAGACAGCTTTTTTATATATGCAGGCAATTCCAAGTCTCTCCTTAGTCCTTGGAAAATACTAGCCTTAGAAGCAGTGCTTGACATTAGCTGCTGAGTACAAGAGGCCTAAAGATTTTCCTGTGGGAGGAAGATTTAGTCTACCTTTCTTGGCAGGAAGAGACAATCGATCCCCTGGGTAGCATCCAGGAAGCAGAAGAGGTAGAAGGCCACTTTTTGCTGGGCAGGTAGCTTTGCCATACCCAAAGGCAAGCCTTGATTTGGAAGGTCTTTTGCAACCATGCATCTTTTTGAAGGAGCTATAGGATGTTGTGGGAGCTGGCATGTCTCTATGTTAAAGGCTCTTTTGTTAAATGTCATAAACTCAGATCTGTAAAGGCACTTGAGAATTGGGTACCTTTATCTGTTAGTTATATTTAAACTAGACATATAAGCTAAATTTAGTCATGTACTTGACCCAATTAGTTACAGCTTACCAACGGTAGTAAATGTAAGAAGATTAAAAGGAATATTTTAGTAAGTCAAAAAATACTAGCACATGTGGGTATTTTTACTCAAGATGGTGGTGAGGTCAAAATGAAGGTTACCCACATGTTTCAATTTTTCCAGAGCTGTTGTAATCTGGAGTTATAAGCCTTATGGATCTTAAAACACACACACACACACACACACACACACACACACACACACACGCTCACCCCGACATAAAACAAGCATACGGTGGCAACAGACACACATACTCACATAGACATAAAATGTGCATACTGTGGCCACATTATTTTAACAGACAAACTTTTTTTTAGGAACCTGTGTCAGCTGACCAACTTAAAAATCCCAGCGTAGGTAGGTAGCAGAAGTCAGGAAAGTATACAGGTGGTCCCATTAAGAACCAGATTAGCAGATGCTAAAAGAGGGAACAGAAAAAGGACGGAAGAACTATACAGTTTTAGAGTGGAAAGATGGGGTGGGGAGAGGGGGAACAGATCCGGATCCATTGTAGAGAACAGGGAGAGATGAACAGCTAGAGAAGCCAGGAGGAGAGTGAAGAATGGGCGTGGGGGCAGGAGTACCACATCTAGAAACCATGGATTTTTGGAGTCTTGTTTATTTTTATGTTAGATGTTAGCCCCAATTTAAAAGAATTTTTATAAAAAGCAGCCCACGGGCATTAGAGGATCTGGCTTTGAATCGCAAGAGCCCATTTTAGAAGTCTATGCCAAATAGACTTGGGACTCAAGCCTGTCACAATGCATCCACTGTGATAGGGCTCTTGAGTCAAAAACAGGGTGGGGGTCATGAGAAATGAGTGGGCAGACATCTCTATCCACTCAGTCCCATCTCAGGGAGAACTGTCTCACTGCTTGCATTGGGCACCTGGCATGGACCATGATTAACACAGGAAAGTCTGAAAATTGACAAACACAAACAAACATAAATGGGCCCTGGGTCCTACAGGCATGTACTTGAAAAAGGGGAACTCACCGAGACGAAGCCGATCTTAGCCTGGCAGAGACATTTGCAAGAAGGGCATTTTCCAACATCTAGACCTGGGCCAGTGGTAAAAACAGCCTCCTCCCCCATGGGTCCTCCAAATGTTAAGTATTTTCTGGCTGACAAATCTCTCCCTCTATGCAAATAATCTCAATCAGACCAAATCAGACCGAATTAAGAGATACCCAGGTTTAATGGATGCGAGTGATCCAGGGTGGGGGAGGAAAACCAAAACACCCACTGGAGAGGAAAGAGGGGAGAGCATGTGTTCATTCTCTGAGGGGCAGTTTAAATAGCCTGTGGGAGTGGTCTTAACCGTCCCTGGGTAGAAGTTACCATTTGGCGGGCTTTCTTGGAGGTGGAGTTTGGACTGAGGCAACTCTCAGGGGAGAGAGCTTTTGCCAGGAGCTAGAGTGAAGCTCCCAGCTAAATACTCCAGACTTTCTGTCTAAAGGGGTGCCAGGGAGCTGAGGTGACGCTTCCAACCAAACAGCGTCCCTTTCCCATCATGGACCTACTTCGAAAGAAATGGTTTAGTAGCCATGGGCTTCTCTACTTCTGTTTAGCATGGACAGTTTTTCTTTCTCTCCCAGTTCTGGTAGCTTTGCTAGAGACCTAGAGAGGGTATCAGAGTTGGCAGTCCTATCTGTCAGATGGAATATGATGTCATTCCAGACTCCCTTGATGCTTTGTTTCTGATGAGAAGTCTGCTCTTCTGCTGGGATTTATTCTACACCCAAGTCACCACTTTTGTCCTGTTTGTTCTATCGCTTGCTCTGTGTACTTAGTGTTCTCATTGTAATGTGATGTAGAGAGATTCTTGTCCCCTCAGGATCAGTTCACACTTGTTAAACCAGGTGTGTGAGTAGGCTGTACAGGATTCCAACAGGTTGCCTCTGGGGTTGTTTTCTGCCTGAACTCAGCAGGGGTCAGGCTTCCCTCATGAATATCTGAGCCATTGTTGTACCCTGATTTTCCAGGATATCCTCTTCTTTGCAGTACTAATCTCCACTGTTTTCTCCACGCGTTGGTTAAATTGAATTCCGGGTACAGATTTCAATGTCTGCAGTCCTGACGTGGCCAGACCCATATCTAGAGAAGATGGAGAATTCTCTCCTTTTCTGCTGTTGCTGTTCTCAGTTGAAGTTTGTCCTCTGAGTTTGAGTCTGCCGTTCCCCTTATAAATGTCATACTTAGTATTTTCCTATTTTATCTTGTCTCTCACGTCTGCTGATTACCGTGAGTGTGCGTGGCTTTTTTTTTTTTTAAGGCCTCTCATCTTTTCTTAGTGGCACTCACCAGATACGTTTATTTCACATTCGCGCCTATGTAGGAAAGTGCCATTTCTCCCTACTGAACATTTTCTCTCACATTGGCAAGTCTTACACCTCTTATTTACTTTATCTTTAGTAACACATTGAATAGCCCTGGACAGAATGGATATTGTAAGGTCACTTGGAGAAATAAAAGTTTAGCAAACACAGTTCAGAAAGCACCCCACTAGAAATGACTTTTTTAAAAGTCAGAAAATAGAAAAGTGTAACTATTGTTAATGGAATAATCAAAAAAAAATAAACAATCGTACCATTATCTTAACAAAGTGTTATTGCATATGTGCGAGGTGGTTTGTGTCAGCTTGTCACTATATTAGTCTCGGAGGTGGGGACCTCAGTTAAGGTGTTGGCTTCCCTCAAATGATCCCGTGAGCAAGTCTGTGGAGGTCTCTTCTTGTTTAATGACAGATGTAGGATGACTCAGACCACTGTTAGCAGTGCCAGGACTGAGCGGACAGTTGTGGATTGCTAAAGAAAACACACCGAATCAGTCATGGAATGGAATCCAGTAAGCAGCTCTCTCTCTTCCACGGCTCCTGCTTCTGTTTCTGCTGGAGTCTTCCCACTTTCCTCTTTTTCTCTCCAACTCCTCCCCTGTTCACTCATCTCTGCTGTAGTTCTGACCTGTCCATTCTGTTTAATTATTATTATTATTTATTACAATTATTGGGATATACTCAGTAATATATGTTGATGCATTACAGTGTTGTCCTCATTTGCATTTGCTTAGGGCTGATTATTTAAGATTGGAGGCTCCTCTGTGGAAACAATGATTGCCTTTTTCTTATCCTTGCATAGCTTCACCATGGCGTATCATTTTAATATTTGATAACATTTTGCTTCATATTGCCTTGTTTGGACATTTTTGGGGGTCTTACTGACCTTCTGCTTGTATGTTACAGTTTCTGATTTTGTGATTGTATGGGTTTTTTTTTTTGTGTGTGTATGTTTCTTGTGCTTTCTCTTTGCTATTTTTCTTTATTCTTTTTTTTTTTAAATCTGGTTTGCTTGCTTTGTTGTTTGCCTGCTTGTTTTCTAGAGAGAAAGAAGGGATGGAGTTGGGTTGTTGCGTGGACAGGTGGGGAGGATCTGGGAGAAGTTCGGAGAAGGAAGCAGTAATCAGAAAACATTGTGTGAAAAAATGTTATTTTCGTTAAAAGGAAAAGAAAAAAGATTTGATAACATTGTATTGCATATATATTAGGCTTTATGATATAGAAATTGGATTTCCACTGGCTGGATTTCACAGATAAGTGCAGTATATTGTTTCCAAATTTATTGTGAAAAGTTTTATGTACATAGTTTTTGGGGATTATATGAATATTTTTAGTGTTAGAAATTCATGCAACTAAACTCATAGGAAAAGCCAATGTATTTCTTCTTCTGAAATAGCTTTCACAAGCCAAATTTAAAATTAAAAAAATCAAATACTATAATATATTTCAAAGTGGATTAGCAGCTGAAAGTACAGTATAAAACATTATTAGAAAACCGAAACATGAAAAAATTTAAGAATGATTTTAAATTAAATCCTGTTGGGGCAGCTGGCCCAATCCCTGCGTTCAGGGGCGTGGCTGCCCCAGCGGAGTAGCATACCCCTTAAATAGGATCGGGGCGCTGGAAGGAGGCCCGTTTGGTTCTCCCCTGCGTACCTTCTGCTCCGCTGGACCCTTGGTTCTGTAAGTTTCCTTTTTTTCCCTTGTATTAAAACTGATTTATTATAAAGGACTATCGTGGTTATTCACTAACCCCTATAACCGCTGGTACCTTTGCCGGTACATTTGGCGCATACAAAATCCTGTATTAGAAAGCTTACATGTAATAAGAGAGATTTTTGTAAACTGCATGCAGGCTTACCTGTTAATCAGTGCAAAGTGAACCATACTTGTAATTTCATAGCAAAAAATTAAGAATTCCAATTGTGAATTTAATTTAAAATATGCTCAGTGGAGGGAAGCAGAGGGGGACAGAGAGAGACAAAGATGGATTAAGAGAGATGAAGAGATTATCTACAACTATTAACGCAGTGTTTAAACCCACCAGCACTTAAATTAAGAAATATCCCAGGTATAGAATACTAACTTTTGTTAAGATGATACTGTAATTTCATCCAATGAGCAATTCCATTTCTTTTTTGTTGTTGTTGTTGTTGTTGTTTTTTTGTTTTTTTGGTTTTTCGAGACAGGGTTTCTCTGTGGCTTTGGAGCCTGTCCTGGAACTAGCTCTTATAGACCAGGCTGGTCTCGAACTCACAGTGATCCTCCTGCCTCTGCCTCCCAAGTGCTGGGATTAAAGGCGTGCGCCACCACCACCCGGCTGCAATTCCATTTCTTGACTACTATCACATCCCACAAATTCCACGCAATACAACAAACGGTATCAACAGTCACATGCCTGTGGTTACATAAGATTTTATTGAGAGTCTGTGTTGCTATCAGTGTAGAATGTTTATGTGTTCACACAGTTACTCTGAAATACTTAACTGGGGAGAAAATATATAATTATAAAAGTTATCAGGTATGAAAATGTGCTTTAAATAGCAAAAGCTCAGAGGTACTCTTGACCTATAATCTTGCTTTCACTGAAAGCTGTGAAGGGTATACTACTGTCAGGTAATGTGATTAAATTTAGCAATCTTATGACCCCCAAGCCGACATAAAAGTTTGCAGGACAAAATAATCTACCTCCACATGTAAATAACATTACAATTTTCACATATTAATCTTACCTCATTTCATTCATTAGAATATCTGTTGCTTCTAGAAACTATGACCACTTCATACCTATATTTGTCTATATCATGCCTAAAAAATCATAGCTATGCAATAGCATAGGTATAATTATCTTTATTTTAAAATCAAAGGTTAGAAGATTAAAAAAAAATAAATGACTTTCCCAAGAAAAGCAGTAGCTATTAAAACTTTGATTAAAACCATCTTTGACTTATTCTCATTCCATAAGTCTTTCCCTTATACTAAAGACATAATAGTTTTAATAAGATTACTTTAGATTGCTACCTACTAAATGATCTGTGTAACAGGGCCCTTGACCTTCGTACGCCTGAGACAGTACAACTGACTCCATGATGGAAATGCCACTCAGGGTGTAAAACCCAGCATGTAGACAGAGCCACCTTCCGAAACTAAAACAAAGGTCTAGTCTAGCAAAGTCCATATAGTGCTGGGGAAGCCTCTAAACATATTAACCGTGTTTGTTAACTTCTGTAACTCTGCTTCTGGCTAACTGTTCTTGTTAACTGAAGTGTGTTAACCAAGAACATGGTTTCTGTGCTTAAAGGCTCATCCTGAGAAAGGCTCAATGCTGCACTGGAATCCTGAACCCCCAGTGTACTCACCAATCGGCTAATAAAGACTTTCTATTGTTTTAAACCCATTCTTAGCATTCTTCTCCGGTGGATAACCCACAACAATGTGATACTGGTGCATAGCATATATTCATAAACTCTTATTCAGTCTATTCATGAATTTAACTAATGTCCTGCTCCTGGGTGTAAGGAAAGGATCATGCTATGAATGTTAGCAATTCATGGCATCTTCCTCTAAGGTCACAATTAAGTCAAGTGCCTACAATTGAAGCTTTGCAGCATTTAGGATCCCATTTTCTCATTTGAATTGACACAAACAAATGGCAATATAGGCATATTCTATTGCTGGGGATAGTTAATCCACATGGATTTTATAATATAATACAGAGCCCTGGAAATGAATCACTGAGTCGATTCCCTCTAATCCACTGTTTACTTCTCGGAAAGCAAATTAATAAACAAACTTGAACTGGTATTCTGATTCCCTAGGCTTATGTTTGGCTTTCCCACATTGTTTTCTGAAACATTTTCCCCTTGTCAGTGAGTTGTTTGGCAAACCTAATTGCCAGATACAAACCATGTTCATTTTTAAAGGAAAAAAAGTATAATTTAAGTACTAATTGAATATAAACTAAAATAAGGCTTCTTCACTTTTTTATGTCTGTGCTATGCTCTATCAATAAAAAGTATTAATATTATTAAAACTAGAGGCTTCAAAAATATGCAACTGGGAGATTTCATTCTAAACATAATTGTACTATGATATAACACTGAAGAAATTAATATAATAGTTAATGAAGATTTTCAATTTTTCTACAAAACTTTTCAGGTACATAAAAATATAATAACTTTAAGGGTCAAAATTTTGTTGTAGATGTTTCATTTGGAGCTGAACACTGAATGATCTCTTGTTCTCTGTATTTTGATCACTTTATGCATTTCCCTAATGGTCTCTGTTCAAAAGAGAAATTTGTTTGATAACTATACTTATCTGTGAGTGTAAGATAAATATTTAGAATTGAGTTAGAAATTATGCTAGTTTATTGAATGGGAATTGTTGGGTCACTTCCAAGATCCTTGACTTCACTAGCCCCAGTAGTTGGCTAGGTTTCAGGAATGTTTTACTTCCTGTTGAGGAGGTCTTACATTGAATTAATGAGCTGTTGGCTGCCATCAAAGTATTTGTGCCACTATTAAACCCTTATGTTTATTGTCTCATGATGGTTGATTTTTGGTTCATCATTGTTATAGTTCTCTCCCTTGGGAGCTTGCCTGGTGCCTTCAGATACCATGCAAGCTTGTCCCCAGGAAGGACACTTCCAGATCAGATCCAGCTCAGCTTCTCTGGTTGTTATGTTTAAAATGCTAAGGCTCAGGGATCATTGCAGAAGAGGCGGGTGAAGGCTCCATGCAGGCATCATTTTGATTTCTCCGTGGTCAATGAGTTGTATGGGTGTTATCCTCAGCAATAGTCCTCAGTCCCTGTTGTCAGATTGTTCTTTTTTTTTTTTTTTTTTTTTTTTTTTTTTTTTTTTTTTTTTTTGGTTTTTCGAGACAGGGTTTCTCTGCAGCTTTTTTAGAGCCTGTCCTGGAACTAGCTCTTGTAGACCAGGCTGGCCTCGAACTCACAGAGATCCGCCTGCCTCTGCCTCCCGAGTGCTGGGATTAAAGGCGTGCGCCACCACCACCCGGCTCCTGTTGTCAGATTGTAGAGTGACCTTTTGTCTTAGCATACATCCTGGGTAGTTTGGGTATGTCCATGAAAACTTTTGGCCAACCACTTAATTGATTATGACTTATTTCTGCCACTGGAAACCTCTCCTGGCTACAAGAGATGGCTAGCTGAGACTCTGTATCACCCATTGCTAGGAGTTCTCAGCATCCTTTGTGTATATGCCCAAGAGTGATATAGCAGGGTCTTGAGGTAGATCAAGTGCCATCTTTCTGAGGAATCCCCATATTGATTTCCATAGTGGCTGTACAAGTTTGCACTCTCACCAGCAATAAAGGAGTGTTCCTTGCTCCATATCCTTGCCAGCACGTGCTGGTACTTGGGTTATTGACAGATATAACATAGACTCTCAAAGTAGCTCTGATTTGCACGTCCCTGAAGGCAAAGAATGTTGAACATTTCTTAAAGTGTTTCTCAGCCACTTGAGATTCCTCTACTTAGAATTTTGTTTAGAACTGTACCCCCCCAAAAACAAACAAAAAACAAAAACAAAAAAATAGAACTGTACCCAATTTTTTTAATTTGATGTTTTGGTTTGTTGATGTCTAATTTCTTGAGTTCTTTGTATATTTTGGATATTAACCCTCTAATAAATGTGGAGTTGGTAAAAATACTTTTCCATTCTGTAGACTGCTATTTTGTCCAGTTTTTACAGTGTTCTTTGCTGACAGAAAAATTTCAGTTTCATGAGGTCCCATTTACTAATTGTTGATCTTAATACCTGAGTTATTAGTTTCTATTCAGGAGGTTTTCTCCTGTGCCAGTGTGTTTAAGGCTATTCTCCATTTCCTCTGCTGTAAAGTTTAGTGTTTCTGGTATTATGTTGAGGCCCTTGATACACTTGGACTTGACTTTAGTGCAGGGTGATAAATATGTGTTCATTTGCATTCCTCTACATGTAGCCTTCCAGTTTGATCAGCACTATTTATTGAAGATGATGTCATTTTTCTGATATGTTTTTCTGGCTTCTTTATCAAAAATCAGGTGTCCTTATGTGTTTGCATGTATGTATGGGTCTCAAATTTCTTTCCATTCGTCAATGTAGGTTTTGTTAATGCCAATACCTTACAGTTTTTACTGCTGTAGCTCTGTAGTACAACTTGAAATCAGCTATAGTGATACCTCCAGCAGCTTATTTATTGTTCATAATTGTTTTAACTATCCTGAAATTTTTGTTTTTCATATGAAACTGATAATTTTTCTTTTCAAGTATGTAAAGAATTGTGTTAGGATTTTGATAATTATTGCTTTGAATCTGCTTTAGGGAGTATGGCCATTTTTTACTATATTAATCTTACCAATTCATCTTTCCATCTTCTGATATCTTCTTTAATTTCATTCTTCAAAGATTTGAAGTTATTATCAAACAAGTCTTTCACTTGCTTGTTAGAGTCACACCAAGACATTTTACATTATTTGGAGATATCGTGAAAGGTGTTTGCCCTGATTTCTTTCTCAGTCTGTTTGTCATTTGTATATAGGAGGGCTACTGATTTTTTAAAAATTAATCTTTTATCTAGCCAGTCTTAGGTCCAGTATTTCTATGTTTATACTTTGCCTTGATGATGTGTTCATTGGAAACTATTAGCATGTGGTTTAAGCTGTAGTGGTGTTTTTTAAAAGCTTGGGGGCCCTTGTGTTTGGTGCATAGATGTGAAAAATTGAAATGCCATCTTCTTGGATTTCCCTTTGATGAATATTTAATGTCCTTCTCTCTCTTTTGATTAGTTTTAGTTTTAAATCTATTTTGTTAGATATCAAAGTGGCTATACCAGCTTGCTTCTTAGGCTCATTTCCTTAGAATATCGTTTTCAACCCTTTACCCTGAGGTGATATTCTGTTCTTGATGTTGAGGTGTTTTTCTTGAATGCAGCAGAGAATGGATGCTGTTTTCGAATCCCCTCTGTCTTTTTATTGGAGACCTGAGACTGTTGATATTGAGAGATATCAATGACCAATGATTCTTAGATCCTGCTATTTGTTGTTGTTGTTGGTAGCAGTGATGGCGGTGGATGGTTGTGTTGTTCTCTTCTTTTAATTTTGCTTGTGTGAGGTTATTTATCTCCTGTGTTTTCATGTGTGTAGTTAACCTCCGTAGGTTGGAGTTTTTTTTCTAGCACCTCTGTAGGGCTCAATATGTAGATAGTTATTGTATAAATTTCATTTTGTCATGGATTACCTTTTCTCAATCTGTAGTGATGGAAAACTTTGCTGGATATAATAATCTGGCCTGGCATCTGTGGTCTTTTAGAGTCAATCTGCAGCACATCTCTCCAGGCCTTTCTGGCTGTTAGAGTCCCCACTGAGAAGTCAGATTTAATTCTAATAGCTCTACCTTTATAGGTTATTTGTTCTTTTTCTTTTGTAGCTTTTAATATTCTTTCTCTCTTCTGTGTGTTTAGTGTTTTGATTATTATATGCTGAGGGGAGTTTCCTTTCTGGTCTAATCTGTTTGATGTCCTGCATGCTTCTTGTATCTTTATAGGTATGTTCTTCTTTAAGTTGGGAAATTTTTTTTTCTATGATTTTGTTGAAAATCCTTTTTGGGCCTTTGAGCTGGGTACCTTATTCTTCTTGTGATGTGGGATTCCCCTCTGTATGCTATGAATATGTTTTATTGCCATTGCTTAATAAAGAAGCTGCTTTCGGCCAGTGACTTAACAGAATAGAGTCCAGTCCTGAATCTACTACTTCTGCTTGGCTAAACCAAACCTTTTTGCTACAATATCCAGTTGGATATGTAGGAATCCTTTCTGAACAAACTTTGACTCTCTGGTAGCATCATTTAGAAGACTGAATTTCTTTAATTGGACTAAGATAATTGAGGAATATGTCAAACCAAAAGCAAAGATGTAGAGGATATCACCGCAAGTCTTAAATATTTTCTGGTTTTTTTTTTTTTTTTTTTTTTTTTTCCCTGTAGCCTTGAGAACACTTGGGGAAAACAGCAATGATATCTGTATGTACATGGAGCTGAGATTAAAAAAAAACTGGATAAAATGCTGACGATAAATTCATAGGGATCTACATGGGATAAGATGTGATTTTTATGGGTTTAAACATTTGTATGTCGCATTTAAAAATATATATAAGAAAAAATATTGACACTTGGCTGGGTATTGTTTAAAAGAGAGAAATTTTAGAATTTACTCAACATAAAACAGAGATGACTCTTTTACAACGAGAGAAGAATTTGGATAGAAATCTGAGGAGCCTGGCGTTTCTTGCCAAATGGAGAATGAGCCACGACTGTAATCTCCAGAAGGGGATTTGTTTTAGCAGACATGCAGTAAGAACTTCAGAGATCTTGGCAGGTCCTGTTTGAGAAAAGGTCAGAAGTCGGTCTGATCTATCTCAAAAGTCCTCAGTGAGGACTTGGCAAAAGTCTTAATTTGGAATTTCACTTATTGTGGTGAGAACATTACTCACTATAATAAACATTGCTGAGGTAGATTTTTCTCATAAACCTTTGGCCTGGCCTGGAACAGTGCCAAAACCTCCCAAGACATTTCCTTGGCACAGCTTCTGTGTAACAAAACCCCAGGGAAGCTGCAACAGTTACCTCTGCCCTAAGCATTCTTCAGGCTGCTACATAAAGCTACAAAACACAGATGCAAAGGAAACTGTCATTGCAGAAAACCTTTCTTTTTCTCACCTCCATGAGGAAAACAAATTAAAGGTTTGACTAGCTAAAGACCAATAATGCTGGTGGTTCCTGCACCTGTCTAGGAAAATGCCCAACTTCTTGTGTAGGACATGGAATTGTCTTTCTACCTTTCAGGACAAGTAAATGATCATTTTAAACAGGGCGTTTGGAAGGGTATGGGTAGTTGCCAGAATTAATTACCTTCACAGATGCTAGGGCTGGGTCCACAGAACAGCGACACTGGGCATCCTTCTCTATTCCCCAAATGCTGGTAGACTGTTTCTCTGGAGGACACCCCAAATCATCCCAGATGAGAGACATTCCTGTGTAAACTAAAATAGTCACTAAATAATTTGTACTTTATTAAGATATAGATCATATATTAATTAAATATATAAGATATATATTAATTAAATTAATATATTAACATATTAATTTATATTTAATTAATAAATTAAGATGTATATTAATTAAATTCTACATTTAATTAATTTCCATTGGAGTATTCATTTTATGGTTGGAAATGTAAACTTTTAAATATGGAAACTAAAAATATTGAATTTTTAATAATTAGAGAAAATATCTCTGGTAAAAGAGGTATAAAGAGATCTATGTAGTAGGTGTAATAGGATAATGTTATTTCTTGTATAGTATTTGGGGACAGAAATATGGCATTAAACAAAAAGTAAGGAAAATGATGTGTGGACCTCAAGTCAGCATTATTATTTTTTATTTTTTTTATTTTTTATTGATTTTTCTCTGCTCCCCTCCCTGACTCTTTCTTCCTTTTCAACCCTCTCCCAAGGTTCCCATGCTCCCAATTTACTCAGTAGATCTTGTCTTTTTCTACTCCTCATGTAGATTACATCTATGTATGAAAATGGAGTACAACATTAAGTTTTAATACTAAACACAAAATGTCACAAATTTATAAGTCAGAAGGGAAAAATAGTCGTAATATTTTTCATTGATGAATTTAATGTCTATGTGGGGAGGCAGAAACTGACAAAACATGATGATTGTCTTAAGATCTTAAACCATTATATGGCAGTTAGCCAAATCATTAACTTGAAACAATAGCAGTCATTAATAAACGAGGTTACTGGAGCAAGGTGCTCAGGATCTCTTAGTACAGTGTACCTATTTTTCTTTAATATAAACAGAATTATATAAATCTAAAAATATTGAAGAAGTCTTGGAAGTTTCTAAGAGTTATGGAGAAGAATTAAATTGGGAATGATAGAGAACCTTGGTAGATGCCCCACCCACAAATGCGAAACAACAAAACCATTAAAACCTCCATAGACCAAGAGAAAAATTAGGACCAGTTAAGAACTGCTTCCTGCAACTCTTGCTTTTCTTTCTTTTGAGTAGGAAGAAATCAGGTTTAAATCCGAAGGCAACGCAGCAGTTGGCAGCCCGTGGGAAACGTTCCAGGACAGGAAGGGGTCCGAGGCATGGCTTTGTTGTTCCACACAGCTAATGAGCCCCCCCCCCCCCCCCCCCCGGCTTAACTTTTGGATGGAGTGGAGGGTCATGCGTCACTGCCGGAGTGAGAGAAAATCTCAGGAGGTTCTCACCAGTTTCCGGCTGCAAGACCAGGACGAGGCCCGCTCCTTTGTTTATCTTCTCTTGGCCTTCACTCCAGATTCGACGGTAGATGTAGTCAGGAAACCTCATCAAGGGACCCAGGCTACCAAACTATCTCCCTCATTGTCGATTTTATAAGAGAATATTAATATATGTACTGCTGATGAAACACAAACAGCCCCCAAGTGTTGTTTATGTGCCAGGTGCCAGGGATTTGATTCACCTAGTTCAGTCATCATATTATTTATATTTTGCCATCTTTCTAAAATACAGCAAGTATTTGGTTTTGATCTAACTTCCTGAAGTTGGGAATGAGAGGGGACTGAAGTGTGCTAACCACTCTTGGGTTATCTGATGGACATAGAGGTTCCCTGTCACTGCTGGAGCAAGTGACTATGAACAGTGCATGAGACAACACAAATTTATTACCTTACAAGTGCTTGGGAGAGAGGTCTGAAAGGACCTTCTGGTCTAATACAAAGTGCTTACAAGACTCTCCTGCTCTCTGGTGTCTCTCGAGGAGAATTGGCTCTCTGTGGCTGCTTCCCCCTTTCCAGTTTTTAGAGGTTTCCTGAATTGCTTATGCTTTCTTTTCGCCTTCAAAGATCAGAATGACTGCTTGGGACTTTCTTTTCTCATTGATTTAAAATGTATCTACTTGTTTATTTTTGTTGTGTGGGCCCGATGTATGTATGTGGACATGCATGTACCGTGGCACATGCATGAAAACAGGGCAAGCTTGTGAAGTTGCTTCTCTCATTCCACTTTTATGGGGGTTTCTGGGATTAACCCCAAGTTGCCAGGCTTCAGGAAAGTGCTGTATGAGCTGAGACATCTTGCTGGTGCTGAGTGTGTCTTTCTCATGTGACAGTGATCTTTTGGTCTCTGTTATCTTTCAGGAGCACTTGCGATTATATTGAAACAGCTGGATATTCAAAGGATAATTTCCCAATTTTATATGAAGTGTTTATCAGTTAGCTAGAACTGTAGATTGGGAATGCCAACTGTATTGAGGCTTTGCTTAAAATAAATTGCATCACCTCAATCAAATTAAAACATCTCGGTGCATTATATACCCCAGTCTCATTTCCACTGACCATGAATTATGTTAGTAAAAGTTTTGGTTGCCATGTGACATATAAAATGTTTTACTAATGAGTTTTATTATAAATATAAGTCCTATTACAATTTATTGTGGCTAGCCTTCCATATGTATTTTTTCCATTTTTTATTTTACTTATTTATTTCTGTTTTGAGGCAAGGTCTTGCTATGTAGCTCAGGCAGACATCAAACTCACTATGTATCCTAGGTTTGGAATAAACTCATGATGAACCTCTTGCCTTGGCTTTCCAAGTGTTGGGATGGCAGGTATGTATCATCATGCAAGGCCTTCTTTCATGTTTGTAAAGTCATCGAGGCAGACAAACGCAGGAAATAGCTTATCAATTTAGTGCTTCAATAGGCTTCGGCTACATAGATGCCACTCCTCTGACAGTGTTCTTGAAAACTTATAACCTTTTCTGCATGTGCCGTATGCACATAACCTTCTCCTATCAATGCACATAGACACCTAAGACCTTCACCTGTGATAGGCTGCATGTACCTACTTTAAACAGTGTAAAAAGCTATTCCCTTTAACAACCTCTCGATGATTCTCCAGTTCTATTTGAACATAGCCTGAAACACATTCTGAATCAAGGAAGATTGGCCTATCAATCCTAAACTAGCTCCAGGGGTATGTACAATCAGAAAATGGGGTGATGCCTTTGGAAGTTCCCTTATTGTTCAGGATTGTTTTGGCTATCCTGGGTTTTTTGTTTTTCCATATGAAGTTGAGTTCTTTCAAGGTCTGTGAAGAATTGTGTTAGGATTTTGATGGGGGATTGTATTGAATCTGTAGATTGCTTTTAGTAGGATTGCCATTTTTACTATGTTGATTCTACCTATCCAAGAACATGGGAGATCTTTCCATTTTCGGATACCTTCTTCAATTTCTTTTTTCAAAGACCTAAAATTTTTGTCTTACAGGTATTTCACTTGTCTGGTTAGAGTTACTCCTAGATATTTTATGTTATTTGTGGTTATTGTGAAGGGTGATGTGTAGTAAGGAGGGGAACACTTTTTGGTTCCAGGCCACTAGCCCCGAAATAATCACACAGAAACTGTATTAATTAAATCCCTGCTTGGCCCATTAGTTCTAGCTTTTTATTGGTTAACTTTTACATATTAATTTAACCCATTTCTATCAATCCATGTATCGCCATGTGGCTGTGGCTTACTGGCTAAAGTTCCAGCATCATCCTTCTCAGGCGGGGCTACATGGCTTCTCCCTGACTCTGCCTCATTTCTCCCAGCATTCATTTTAGTTTTTCCTGCTTACCTCTGTTCCTGTATAGCTCTGCTACAGGCCCAAAGCAGTTCCTTTATTAACCAATGGTAATCACAGCATACAGAGGGGAATCCCATATCAATGATGGTTCTCTGATTTCTTTCTCATTCCATTTATCATCCGTATAAAGAAGGGCTACTGATTTTTTTTTTTGAGGTAATCTTTTATCCTGACACATTACTGAAGGTGTTTATCAGATGTAGGAGTTCCCTGGAACAATTTTTGGGGTCACTTATGTATGCTATCATATTATCTGCAAATAGTAAAAGTTTGACTTTTTCTTTTCCAATTAGTATTCCTTGATCGCCCTTTGTTGTCTTACTACTCTAGATAGAACCTCAAGTACTGTATTGAATAGACATAGAGAGAGTGGAAAGCCTTGTTTTGTTCCTGATTTCTGTGGGATTTCTTTGAGTTTCTATCAATTTAGTTTGATGCTGCCTGTTGGCTTGCTTTATAATATTGCATTCATTATATTTATCCCTGATCTCTCCAAGATCTTTATCATGAAGGGGTATTGGATTTTGTTGAAGGCTTTTTCTGCATCTAATGAGATGATCATGTGTCTTTTTTTCTTACAGTTTATTTATATGGTGGATTATATTGATAGACTTTTGTATGTTAAATCTTCCCCACATTGCAGGGATGTAGCCTACTTAATCATGGTTGATGACTTTTTTTTTAATGTGTCTTTGGATTCAGTTTGACAGTATTTTATTAAGTATTTTTGCACCAATGTTCATGAGGGAGATTGCTTTGTCATTCACTTTCTTAGTTTTGTCTTTGTGTAATTTGGGTATGAGGGTAACTGTAGCCTTATGAGAAGAGTTTGGAAATGTTCCTTATGGTTTTATTATGTAGAATAACTTGAGGAGTGATGGTATTAGCTCTAATTTGAAATTATTGTAGAATTCTGCATTGAAGCTGTCAGGCCTGGTTTATTTATGGTTGGGGGACTTTTGATGACTACTTCTAATTCCTTGAGGAATTAAAGTTCGTTTAAAATTGTTTATCTGGTCTCAACTTAAATTTGTATGTGCTACCTTTCCAGAAAATTATCCATTTTTAAAAAAATAATTTAATTTTGTGGAGTGCAGGTTTTTGAAGTATAACCTAATGATTCTCTGGATTTCCTTAGTGTCTGTTGTTAACATAACAACATTTTATTTAATTTTAAATTATTAATTTAATTTATAATTTTCTTAATTTGGTTATTCTTTCTCTGCTGCAATTAAAGGTTTGTGTCACTAGTACCAGCTATGCACAGTTTAAGTGAAGTAATCAAATAATTAATGACGATGTCCCTACTCCATGCACCAGGCTAACAAATACAACACCTGGTGCCAGGAATGTGTTACATTTTTTGGAGTTATTGGCAAGTAAATTGTCCTCTGAAACCTCTTAAGCCAGGCCCCCACAGTTCAGATTATGTACCACTGTCCTTCATGCTCCTTCTAGGATAGCCTATTAGGCAGTACTTAAAGCAATCAACTGCTTTTCTAATCTAAAGCCCCAAAGTGCACATTTCTCCAAATAAAAGCATGGTCAGGCATTTCCCAATAATACCCCACTCCTGTTATCAACTTCTGTCTTAGTTAGCATGATCCAGGGCTTTAAGGCTCACATTCTTTATGAACATCTCCTATTTCTTCTATATTTATTTAAGATAGAGTCTTCTCTCATGCAATACATCCTGACAATACTTTCTCCTCCCACCACTTCTCCCATCTCCCCCCAGATCCATACTGCCTCTGTTTCCCTTCAAAACAGAGCAGGCTCCCAAAGAGACAACAACCAAACACAGCAAAATAAGATCCACTATGACAAGGCAAAAGCCCTCAAACAGAGGCTGCACAAGGCAACCCAATAAGAAGGAAACAGTCTTAAGAGCAGGAAAAAGAGTCAGAGACACACCTGCTCCCACTATTAGGAGTTCTACAAGAACACCAAGCTAAAAGACGTAAAACAGTACCTTTTAGGTACTGTATTTGCTGCTTCAGCCTCTGTGAGTCCATGTGAGTCATGCTTAGTTGATTCAGTGGGAAGTGTTCTCCTGGGGTACTCCATCCTCTCTGACTTCTGCATCTTCCCTCCCCCTCTTTTGTGGGGTTCCCAGATCTCCAAGGGGAAGCCCCCCATGGAGCCCTCTAATTTAGACTCTCTGCATAATGTCTGGCCACATCTTCTGCAGGAGGAAGCCGTTCTGATGATAAATCAACAAGGCAATGATCTATGAATATGGCAGAATATCTTTAGGACTCAGTTATTTTATTTGCCAGTCATATTTGGTTTTACCCTTGGACTCTGGGTCCTGGCTCTCCAGACAGAGGAAGGCATGGGCTCCCTCTTGTGGCATGGGTCAGACACTGGTTGTTCACTCCCATAGGTTCTGTGCCACCCTTGCCCCAGCACATCTTGCAGGCAGGACAGACTGTAGATTGAGGGTTTGTTGGCTGGGTTGGTGTCCACTTTCTTCTTTCTGTACCTTGCAGAATACCTCCTGAGAGAAAGATACTAGAATGTATGGGTGAAGGCTCCACTTGGGCACAAGCTGGACCTCTGTGTTCTCAGTGTTGCTGGAAGATGCGGTCTCTCAAATGTCCTTCTCAGAATCATTTCTAAAACTTCTCCATTCTGAAGCCAACCACCTCCTCACAGGCCTTAAGCTGACACAGTCAGCATCTCCTGGCCACTTCTCCTTTACCCATCTCACACCGTCTTAAACTTACTGGCACCTTACTAATCCTTTATCCTTGTCTCTCTGCCTATCTCCTAGGAGAATGTGCAGTGTGTCATTCTTTTGGCCAAGAGAGACTGCATCTCCCTGTGTTGCTTTGGAGTATATTTTCTGCTATGCCATACTGTGAAACCTTTTCTTCACTCTTTGACCTGCAAATGTGCTTTGTTTGCTGACTACTAAATATGTGCTCTCTCTCCTACTTTGAGCTCCCATGAATGACCTCAGTCACTCTACTAGCTATGACCTTATCGTATTTATTTTCCTCAGATTCATTTCCACATACAAGAGTGTCTCTTTCTGTTTTTTTTAAAAAAATTCTCTCTCATTTTTCAAGTGACCTAATTTGAAAATGGCCTTTGATTTCTTATACACTGTTAGTACACATCTACTTTGTACTGTCTTTTTTTCTCCTCCACTAACTTCCCTTTTCTCATTCTCCCTTCATTGCATCCACAGTTATGAAAATCAAAAGGCCATACTAAAGTAAATTAATGCATACACTTTCTAAATATTTCCATTCCCCAGAAATCCATATTCCTTCCCAGTTGTTGATTTTCAATGTTTTTCCATTTTGGTCTCTATTCTTCCACAATAGCTCCCATGCCCATCTGTTGATACAGGGTTCTGTATTTTCATCTACAGCTTTGATCCTGAATTTCAGATCAATGAATGTGTTTACTGAATAGTGCATAACTACAGATCAATAGCAGGTCATAGATACCCAACATGAACTCTTTAACAGGAATCTTTTGCCCAAATTTCCAACAAGATATTTTCTATGCTTTACAAAAAATGCTCAGATCAATAGAATTTATCCTATGGGAAACAGAGTACAAAGGGTAGAAGGCAAAGAAAGGGAATTGGATAATACAATGAAGATCAATTAGAAATAAAATATTGGGCTAGAGAAAAGGCTCAGTGTTTAGGAGTGCTTGGAGGACCTGAATTATGTTCTGAGCACTTACACCATAACTCACAGCATTCATAACTCCAGCTATAAGGGACAGGATGTGTTTTCTGACTTCTTCAGGCACCAGGCACGTGAGTATATACGCACATATGCAGGCAAAGTAATAACACAGAGAAGGTAAAATAAACATATCTAAAAGAAAACCTCTGAATAGAAGATTGGAGAGCTCTGGTATACCATGAAAAGATTAAAATTTTGAGTTATCAAAACAGAAGAAGAGGAAAGCTGTGTAAAGCATAGAAAATATTTTTAATAAAAACATAAAGAAAAAATTCCCAGATTTAAAAAAAGAGATGTCGAACCATGTACAGTAAGCTTGTAGAACACCAGAGAGACAGGATGAGAAGAACTCCTGAGGGCAGTGAATATAAATACTGTTCAATATACATAAATCAATAGAAGCAATCCATCACATTAATGGGAAGATATCACATAAGCATCTCAACCTTTGACGAAATCCCATATTCAAAGCTAAAGAGATGGTTCAGTAGTTCAGAGTATATAGTGTTTTTGCACAGGACCTGAGTTCGGTTCCCAGAACCCATGTCAGGTAGCTCAGAACCACCTGGAACTATCCACTTTGGCTGAAAGACATACAATATCGTATGACTAGAGTACTCCACTCATGACTCTGTGATCTGAACTTCCTATGCACAAATTTGACATTTAAAGGTGAACAGGCTCAGTTATCAAATGGAAATAGTTCATTACAGATTGGACTCAGTCTGGGCATCAGATCTGTGTTAGTGTGCCAGTTCTCAAGTCAGCATTCCGAATGACAGCATTTACAAGTTGACAGTAATCAAGACACTATTAACAACAAACAAACATAGAAAAAAATGATTAACCAAAATTCCAAGGGTCACTAGGATCCATACACAAATGACTATATTATCAGAGTCTACCACATGACCCTCTATATGGGAGTAATTTTTGCTTGTTTGTTTGACTTTTTATTACAACAAGAAAGACATATTATTTGTCTTCTCACCTGGAGTAAATGACTCACAGGCATGACTATTAGCATTATCAAACAGAGTCCACTGAGTGGTAGCCTCTATTCATGTATTTAATCATTTTGACAATACTGGACATAGATATTCTGAGAAACGAACAAATTATATGGGGTGATGTTGACCATACAGCTCTCTAGATCTCATCACCATCATACCTTCCTAGGTTCTCCAAACACCCTCTCCAAACAGTGCTATCAACTGGGGACACAGCAGTCAAGAGCCCCAAACCATGGGGGTATATATGCCATTCAGATCAACACAGTAGGGAAAAGGAACATTTAAACATTGATAGTGTGAGTGCAAATTAGTGTAGTCCCTATGGAAACCAGTGTGTACATTTCTCACAAAGCTAAAAGTAGGACTACCTTCAGATCCAGACATACAACCCCCTAGTTCATATCAAAAGGACTACAGGGTAGTTATTTGATCATCTGTGCCCAATGTTATTGTATTCACAGTAGCTAGAGATGTAACCAGCTTCGATATTCATCACTTGATGAATGGATAATGAAAGCACAACATCACACAATCACACAATGAAATTTTATTCATCTCTAAAGAAGAATGAGATTAAAGTAAAATGGGTGGAATTGGAGAAAGATCATATTGAATGAATTTCACTGGGCCCAGAAAGACAAAATGCCATGTTTTCTCTAACATGTAACAATGTTTCATAATTTTTAATTGCATGTTTAATTTGGATTGCTGCAGAGCATGAAGCTAGAAAGAACTCATGACACAGATAGAGGACAAAGACTCCGGGAATAGTAAATAATGGGATAGGAAAATGTGCTTAGAGAGGGAATTTTTAAATGGTATGGGGAAAAGGATGGGAGAGAGGAATGCATAGATATAAGGGTAATTAAAACTAAAATTGTGAAAAGCCAAATGGAAAGCCTCTGTTCTCAAACTAATTAAAAACACAGGCAAAAATTATGTTTTGGTAAAGATTCCTTGCATAAGTGGACAATACTCCTACTCCTAAAAGTCATGGATTATTAAGCAAAAATCATCAGTGTCTTGCCTGGGCCAACAGGTTATTCTTCCATGATGGGCTTTAAGTGAGGAGAGCAGGAATGAGAAAATAAAGAAGACAGGCAAGTTGGGATCAGGATATTTTTGCAGAAGCTGAAGACTTTGCAAATAGAAGTACAGCATCTTACATGTAGTTTGTCGGGATGAGGACTGGGACAGAGTCAACAGAAAGCTATCATAGATTGGGACCAAGTGATCAAGAAGCTCATCAAGCATTGTTCATAAGTGGAACACAGGATATCTCAAGTGCACCACAGGCTGAGGACACAGCAATGCTGGGATTTATCAGTGTCTTCAGGTTGAAATGCCAAATTCCCCAGAACTGAAACCTTAACTTCTTCAAGGACCAGGCTATGCCCCAATCTGTACCTTGCTTAGTCTGCTCCTGGGCAATGACCCTGAGCTAGGTTCCTTTTGTCCATTCAACAGAGCTTCAGAAAGCCTTGAATCAGTCTGTCAACAATTTCAAGCAAAGCATATCTCCCTATACTTTGTCTAAGCTCCTAGAAGTTTCTTCTCTTGCATTTGATTGCTCACTGAATAGAGATGGTTGACGATATCACCTATATTGGCATATATTCGTTGTAGCACATAGAAAAATCAATTAGGAACTGAACTTCTAGAATCCTCCTCCATGTTGGCTAGCATTTACAGTACTGGAAGGTGCTATTTAAGCCACTAGCAAATAAGTCATTAATGTTTTAGAATGTACATAGTGCCTACTGACTTCATAAGCAAAGTGTGTATACTGGTACAGTAGTTATATATAGTGATGGGTCTCAATAAACCACTTTCTATTTAGATTTCAGGCACATTCCACAAGACGGAATTTATTCCTTGTACTATAGGCTGGATAAAGCTTTTGGTTCAGTAATTGAAAGACCTCAGATGCTACTCTGGTTAGAGTTGTTCTGGTATATGGATAAATTGCCTTATAAATATTTATGTACGCACCCTTAGACTGGTGCTGTTTTAGGCTAGGGCAGAGACGCTTTTTTTTTTTTTTTTTTTTTTGCATTGCACTTTGGTTAATGCAGTAATTGGACAAAGCAGAGAGAATATGTGATCATGAAATGTGGCACCATAAGACATCTATATTACCTCCTTTCTTGGGAACATTGCAGAAGAGAAGATGAAAAACTATAAGAGCACATCATTATACTCTTGAAAACCCTGCAGATGTGGTTACCCTCACAAGATGTCTACAAGATTGAGCTCATTGATATTACATCGTGGATGGGGGAGAGGACCAGAAAGCACAACCCTTAGCAGAAGAATATTAACTATTAATGGATACTAGTGGAGACCTGGCCATTTTCTTCAGTCACCCAGCATCTTTTCTTTTGCTCATATTCTGGTAAATAATCACAAACCCACGCTCATATAAATAACCCTGACTGAATATAACAGATTGAAAAAAGTGGATGAGAGCCAGTGAGATGGCTAGGTGGATAGACACACTTGCTACCAAGTTGGAAGATCTGAGTTCTGTCCCTGGACCCCCATGTTGAATGGGTTCCTAAGAGTTGCATCTTAGGATAAAACTAGATCCACCTAGGCATGAGTGTTCTCTGCCTTTCTGTGTCACTATCTCTGTCTCCCTGTCTGTCACTCCCTGTCTGTCAGTCTCTCTCCATCCACTTCCCACCCTCTCTCTTTTCCCCATCTCCTCCCTTCCCTCACTCTCTGTCCCCCCTACCCCCTTTTTCCCTAAGGCACAAAAGCATATCTAATAAAATATTTAAAAGGCAGAAGCACCAGGATACTTGTTGGAAAGAAGAAAGGGTTCAAATAGAACGGGTGGGACCAGAGATAGCAATAAGGGTTAATGTGATTAAAATACAGTATTCATATGAATGAAATGATGAAAGAAGAGGTACAAATATCTAGATATTTTATCAAAAATATCTGCATTTCCTTCTCATCATGACATCATTCAAAATAGTCAACGTGTGGAATCAAATTAGGTATTTATTCTTGGATTAATGATTAAAAATTTGTTCACCCATTAAAAATCTTGCAAAAAGTAAGCAAAGGAAAAGAACATTTGTCTTCATTGTAGAAAGCAGAATATTAGTCACCTGAGACAAGATTGTCTCAGAATCTTAGGGCAATGTTGATCAATGGATATAAAGTTCAGTGACATCAGGGGAATAACTTAAAAAATTTTTGAAAATAATAGTGGTTCTAGGTAATAATCATATTGTGGAGACTTGAATATTTTTAAGAGTAAATGCTAATCAGCTTGAATTAATCAGTTCACAACATTTGCATATGTCAAAACCACGTTAACTCAAAGTATACACAATTATTAACAAATAATAGCATAATAAAGCTATAAATAAAATGGGATAGAAGTGAATGATTTCACTGTCAAAAATCTAAAATAAATGGACAAAAAATTTAAGAAATGCTTCAGACACCAAAGTCACTGTGAATACCATGTTCTTGTAGATCCACCTGCCTCTGCCTCCCGAGTGCTGGGATTAAAGGCGTGCGCCACCACCGCCCGGCCAGCATTCCTTAAAGTGACATCAACCCAACCCATACTATAAGGCTTGCCCCATCTTAGGTGGGCAACAATCAGAACTTAGCATAATCAGAACTACTTGACATATGTCTTGACCTGTGACTTTTACTAGGAAACCGGACAAATGGTCTACTCAACACTGATAGGATACCAACAGTAGAACAAATAGTGGTTCCACAAAGCTCTAGCTTGGTGAACCAATATTCACTGGGTTAATTATAGCAGTGTGGGTAAGGGATAGTTAACAGGATCATGGACCACTCAGAGGTATTTGCATCACCAAAAATTCCACCTGGCATGAAGAGCATGTCCAGGGGCCACATCACTGAAACTCCTAAAGGACTTGTAGAATTTTAAGAGACCGGAGAATCAGCTGCAGACAATTCAATTGATCTGAGAGTCTCCCAACCAGACAATTTTTTAAAATATATTTTTTGTTCTTTGAAAGTTTCATACATTTAAACAATATACACCAATCATACCTATTCATAACTACTGTCTTCCAATAATCCTCAACTAGAAGTTCAACTTTAAAGTGTTGTTATTTTTAAAGACTTTGGGGACTTTTATAGTGAGAGGGTGATGGGTATAAGATGCGGGGTTCAAGAGGAGTAGGATGAGAGAAGAGGAAGCTGGCTGAGCTCTAGCAAACATGCATTAATTCATTTTTCTCTGCTCTTAACTATTGATATGATATGAAAAACTGATTCACATTCCTGTCACCTTTAATTCTATACACCAATAGGCCATGACCAGGTACTATGAGCCAAAGAATCCTTTTGACCCTTCAATGGCTTTTGTATTCGATCACAGTATCAGGAAACGGAGCCAAGACAATACTGGTGGGATTTCACCCGCTTCATTACTCCACCTAGCAGAGCGTTAATGTTGTCCTTTTTCTTGAGACAGACTATGCCAGACAATATTTAAAATCTTTTCTATTTTCAGATTATGAATTCTGTTCTTAAAAATATGAGGGAAAGGGGTTCACCTGGCTGCACGGAAAGGACAGAACTCATGAGGTCCATGTACGGCAGTAGTTTCTCAACCTTCCTAATGCTTCGACCTTTCCATACAGTTTTTTATATTGTGGTGACCCCAACCATAAAATTATTTTTATTGCTACTTCATAAGTGTAATTTTTCTACTGCTATGAATTGTAATATAAATACCTGTGATTTTCAATGGTCTTAGGTGACCCCAAAGAAAGGACCTTTTGACCCCCAAAGGGGTCATAACCCAGAGGTTGAGAACTGAAGATGAAATTCTATGTAGAAGAGAGGAGAAACAGAAGGAAGAACTTTGCAAATGGAATCGAATATTTTAAAACTCGGTTAATTCTTCCGTACATACACGTGGTGTTTTCCCTTCAGATTTTGCAGTCTTCTTATTCTCTCTGCTTCTTCCATTCAAATTCTGTGTAGCTCTATTTTCCAAAATGTGCAGGAGATTGACCTTTCTTCCAGATATAATGATGTTTAGATAGGCATCAAAGCACTGCTGGTAAATGTTGCAGCACAGACCAGCATGGAACAACTGAAGGTGTGCTAAGAGCTTCTGTCCTCAGTTAACTGGAGAAGCCTGAAAGTGGCCTTCAGTGACGACACGACTCTATGGCAGAGTTCATAGGAATTCTTGGAACAATGAACCATGAAGAGACAGAGGACGTTTCACAAAGGAAAGGACAAATACCAAGTTTACTCCATATTTATCATATGATGTACAAGTATACAGCAAATATCTTTTAAATAAATATTTAATGTTTTCTTTAAAATTATACAAATAACTACATGAATTGGCAAATTTTAATTTTAATTTATGGTGAAGACTGCATGAATGTTTTTGCCTCTGATGAATTAATTCTGTAATTTTGGCAATAACATCATTTTCCATTTTCCAAACCTAAATCTCACTTCATTCAGTAGATTTTAATTTTCTAAACCATCTGTGTTCTACCATTAAGATTGATTAAATGGCATCCAACACTGCATCTTTCCCCTTTTATTTCTTGTTTATTTAAGACTTTTTCCCCACACAATGTGTCCTGATCACAATTCCCATCCTCTATATTCCTCCCAGATCCTTCCTATAGCTCCACATCCCCACCCACCAAAATCCTTCCTTCCTTTCTTCCTTCTTTTCTTCTTTCTCTCTCACATACACACCCTATCTTTATTCCTTTCTTTCCTTCTTTCTTTCTTGAAATCAAACAAAACAAATAATCAATCCAGAATAGAAAAAATGAACAAATAATCACAACACGCACACACACACACACACACACACACACACACACACACGAGAGAGAGAGAGAGAGAAAAAAAACCTATAAAACACAAACTTGTATATGTGCCTCATGTTTTTCAAACCTTTTCAAAAAGTTATTTAATGGATTTTGTGTGGTCTGTAAAGTCGTAATAAAATGTTCTTTGTTGTCATTGTACAGATAAGAATTTCTAGCTGCTATCACAATGTTGTTTAATGTTGATATATATTTGGATATATGGTTATAAATTTAGTTTTAGTAGACATGCAATTGCAAAATTCAATACAATATGACTTAATCATATGCAAGTGTTGCTAAAACAGTCGTATTGCTTCAAAGTATTGCTAAAAAAGTCGTATTGCTTACATCTTCCCTTTGACATAATATTGAGTAGTTTGTAAATGGAATAACACTAATCATTGCAGAGAAGTTGGAGAAAGACTTACCATGGAATACAAAACTCTTTGTTTTGGATTGTCTTTTATTCTCTTTGCTTATTATATTTATATACCCATGCTTGAAAATATTGAAAAACACTGAAAAGATGGGTTCCTGGATGCTGGTCTAAAAATGTTTTCATTTACGATAATATATCTTAATATAATAGTTTATAAATTACTGAGAACTTAATGCAACATTTTAAAATCATTTTCTATGAATTGGGGAGTCCTTGTTACAGTTTTTTGATTTCTTCAATATTAATTATTGATTATGATGATTTCTTCAATAGTAATTTCAAAGAGACTTTGGTTTTCTTTTATTATGTGCCAATCAAAAAAAATCTTAGTGCTTTAGTTAATGCTTAGCTTGCTAATTCAATGTGCAGAAAGAGAAAGGCACAATGATTTCTAAGAAGCTATTTTGAAACTGAGAGACTATCATATGCTGATATCAGAATAAAAGAACTAATCTTGTCTAAGTCAATACTTGAGGAATTTTTAAGAAGTTTAAGTATATTCAATGCTTTTCAAAAAATAAGCTCTTAGATGCTACTAAAACTAGCATATACACACCAATTCTAATATTGTATGTATATTTAATCATTTGCTAATTTTTTTTCTTGGTGTGTTTAGTAAACTTATTCTCAGGAACCCTGTACATTCTTTGTGTTACTGTAACTCCAGAGAGGTTTTCAACGGCCAGTATTAACTGTTAGTAACTAACTCACCGGTGACGACGATGAGAATAAAAACCATTACAATCCAACACAGGGGTGTATTTGCATTAACATAAAATGTACTTTCAGTAACAAAAGACAATGAGAGCTGGGATGTCTTTCTTCATTTGTCAGATCCATGCAACACATTTTAAAAAGGAAAACAGCTGGCTATCCTGTCTGCTTTTGCATTAATTATTCAGTTGTAATATTCTATTTATGATAACTCCCTGGGAAGCGTCACTGTATTCTTATGAAGGTTTTCTATGACACACACTCTCTGACATATGTCAGAGACCCAACAAGCTTAAAGACACACCTTGAGTTATGCTGCTGTTGGGTCTATTTTGGGGCCTATGTTGCTGCAATTTAGGCTTAGTGCCTGAATCTGGACTCAAGCTTGTCACAGAGAAGATACCATGTCTCATTTTACCAAAATATACCTCTGTCTGGAAGCTTATGGATTTTGTAACAATAGGAAAATGTAAGGATAAGACAGGAGCAAACAATGAATGATCAGAGAAGACACCACAAGGTGGAAGATGCTTCTTATTGCCACAGAAGAGACAACAGGCTTCCCAGGCTGGACCACTCTCCGTTCTCATTTCTGCCTCTGATAGTATGCTTTGACAAATGCTGTCTATTGTAGTGAAGTAGGGTGACAGGACCTTGAAACTGTGGGTCATCTCACATCCACCATCAAGAGCGCAGAGAAATGTGTGCATGCCTGCTTGGTACTCAGCTGTACTCTTACATCATCCAGGGTCTGAAAACAGGAAGCAGTGCTGCCCACTTTAGTGCTAGATTGTCCTACATAGATAAATGTGACCAAGACTCTACTGTACAGGTATGTACAATCCCTTACTGAGAATTGAAGGTGATTCTACACTGTGTACGATTAACTGTTAAATCTAAACATCACAACACATAACTCATTTTCTTTACAAAGTCCAAGATTTGCAGAGTCACTTTTGATTTTATTTATTTCTCCTTCAATTGCTAGTGTCTTACTTGGTTTTGTCCACAATAAAGGAGAAAGTGAATGAGCAAGTGGCATTCTATAAAGAATGACTACATTATCCACCTTGAGTAGCTCATAAGACTTCAAACTGACTAACAATCATTTGCTCAAGTATATGGATGCATTCATAAAACACAACTGTGGAACTTTAAATTTTCATGATACAAGTAATACATGCTTTTGCTTATGCCTGTATATGTATGAACAAAATATAAGTTAAATTATCATCCTAGTGACTGACCATCTTCCACCTAGAGCTCAATCAAAACTCATTTGATTTTTAATACTAAATTATAATCTCAAAATACCTTAAAGAAGCAATTTTTAGATTTATTTATTTAAGTTTATGTATATGATTTTTTCCTGGGACCTCTGAGGGAGTAAGCCTGAGCCAGGTCCTCTGGGGGTCTGGGCGCATCTGAGCCTGGGAACTCCAAGGGAGTAGACTGGAGCCAGACTCCTTTACAGGACCAACCCCAAGCCAGGGACCTCTGCAGGAATGGATCCAGATCAGGGACATTTACAGAAATAGGTCTGAACCGACAACCTAGGCTAGAGCAGGCCTGAGACAGCAAACTCCAAGGAAGTGGAGCAAAGCCCGGGAACACTGAGCAATTTCCAGAACACAGAGCCACCAACAGGGTAACTACAACCATGGCACAGACTGTACCATGAGGAACAACCATCTGAGCCTTGGATTCACTGGCACCTACAATATTAATCAACAGAATCACCAATAGCCCCAACCACACCTATTAGAGGAAAAGATAAGTAGAAAAGGTAAGAACACATGCAACACCACAAAGAGCAACATGATACCAATAAAACCTAAAGACCCTACAACAGCAAGACTTGAACAACCAAATAGAGATGAAGCAGATATTTATATTATGGTTCAAAGCAGTAGCAAAATTACAGTTATGAAATAGCAATGAAATAATTTAATGGATAAGGTCACTACAACATAAGGAGCTGCATTAAAGGGTTGTTCATGACTGTTTTAACTATCTTGTTTGTTTATTTTTATTTTTATTTTTGTTTATTTTTTATTTTTTCGTGTGTGTGTGCTTCCACATGAGGTTGAACATTGCCCTTTCAAGACCTGTGAAGAATTGTGTTGGGATTTTGATGGGGACTGCTGAATCTGTAGATTGCTTTTGGTAGGATGGGAGATTTTTCTATCTTTTGATATTTTCCTAAATCTTTCTTCAATGACTTTCAGTTTGATCATACAAATCTTTAAGCTGCTTAGTTAGAGATACTCCAAGATATTTTATATTATTTGAGAAGCTTGTGAAAGGTATTATTTCCTTGATTTTTTTCTTAGACAGTTTGTCATTTGCACATGGGAGGGCTGCTAATTTTTGTGAGTTTTTTTTTTTTGTACCCAGCAACTTTGTTGAAAGTGTTTATCAGCTGTAGGAGTTCTCCAGTGGAAGTTTTAGGGTCACTGATGTGTACTATGGTATCATCTACTGATAGTATTTTGATTTCTTATTTTCCAATTTAAAATGGCTACAGCAGCTTGTTTCTTAGGTCCATTTGCTTGGAATGTCTTTTTCCCAACCCTTTACCCAGGAGTGATGTTTATCCCTGATGTTGTGTTTCTTGGACGCAGCAGAAGGATGGATCGTGAATTTGCATTCATTCTGTTAGTCTGTGTCCTTTGTTTGGGGGAATTGAGACTGTTTAGGTTGAAAGATATCAATGACCAATGATTCCTGTTATTTTGTTGTTGCTGTGATGGTGGTAGTGATGATGGTTGTGGTGGTGGTGTGTGTGTATGTGTGTATGTACACGTACATGCGCACACACACACCTATATATATGAATAACGTATGTGTGCTTCCTCTCTTTTGGCTTTGTTGGGTTGTAATTATTTTTTTCCCAATGTTTTCTTGGATGAAGTTACATCTTTAGGTTGGACTTTACCTTCTAGCATATTCTATGGGACTGGATTTGTAAATAAATATTGCTTAAATTTGGTTTTATCATGATATGTTTTATTTTCTCTATCTACAGTGATTTGAAAGTTTTGCTAAGCATAGTAGTCTGGGTGGGCATCTGTGGTTTCTTAGAGTCTGCAGCGCATCTTTACTGACCCGTCTGACTTTTAGCATCTCCATTGATAAGTCAGGTATAATTCTAATTGGTCTGCCTTTGTGTATTGCTTGGTCTTTTCCCCTTGCAGCTTTTAATATTCTTTCTTGGTTCTGAGTGCTTAGTGTTTTTAATATGTGCCAACTGGACTTTCTTTTCTGATCCCATCTATTTGATGTTCTGTATGTTTCTTAT
Source organism: Arvicola amphibius (assembly GCF_903992535.2). Lineage (NCBI taxonomy): Eukaryota > Metazoa > Chordata > Mammalia > Rodentia > Cricetidae > Arvicola > Arvicola amphibius. The sequence continues at coordinate 19,669,046 of NC_052057.2, read as the reverse complement.
CTTAGATAGGCATCCCTTTCTTTATGTTAGTGGTGCTTTCTTCTGTGATTTTATTGAAAATATTTTCTGGTCTTTTGACCTGTGTTTATTTTCTTTACTCTGTTCCTGTTATTCTTAGATTTGATCTTTTTATAGTGTTACAGATTTCCTGGATGTTGTGCTAGTATGTTTTTATTTACTAATATTTTCTTTGACCGAGGTATTCATTTCTTCTATTGTGCTTTTGATGCCTGAGATTCTTTCTTCTATGTCATATTTTGTTGGTGAGACATGCCTCTGTGTTTCCTGCTTGAGTTTCTAAGTTTTTTATTTCCATATTTCCCTCATTTGGGGTTTTCTTTGCTGATTTTATTTCCACTTTCATGTTTTTAATGGTTTTATTCATTTCCTACCACTGTTTATATTTTCTTTAAGGTATTTATTTGGTTCCTCTTTAAGTACCTCTATCGTATGCACAAGAGATTAAGGTCTTTTTAGTATTCTTTTTAAAATTAAATTTACTAATTTATTTTACATATCGACCTTCTCTTCTCCTTCCCTTCCTTCTACCCACTAACTCTCTGCCCACCCCAACCCATTCCTCCTCTCTTTCTGTTCAGAAAGGGGCAGGCCTTCCCTGGGTAACAGCAAAGCATGGCAGATCAAGTTGAGGTAGGACTAAACACCTTCCCTTGTTTTAAGGCTGGGCAAGCAATTCAGCATCTTCTCCACAAATAATGCTGGCATAACTGGACGTCATCATGCGGAAGAATACCAATAGATTCCTATCTGTTGCCCTGCACAAAACTCAAGTCCAATCCAAAGAGCTCAACAAAATTCCAGATACACTGATGCTGATAGAAGAGGAAGTAACTTGAACACATTGACACAGGAGACAACTTCCTGAATAGAACACCAGTAGCACAGACACTAAGGTCTTTTATTTGTGTGCCAATCATGTTGGAATATTCATGACCCGTTGTGGTAGTATTCCTGGCATCTTGTGGAGACATTGTCCTGGCCATTATCGATTGTGGATTCTACGCTGGTGTCTAGGCCTCTGGGTTTGGGAAGATTAGAATTTGAGGTGCTGTTATCAAATCTTGTCTTTGTATGGTGAGTGTTTTGTTCTTTGGTTTCTGCTTTCTAGTTCTTAGAGCAGTGTGGTAGCTGTGTGTTTCCTATGAGAAAATCTTTTGGGTACCTGAAAGGCACTCTGGTGGGGGGGTCCCCAGGTAAAATGTATTAGGATCTAATATTTAGGGATGGGAATAGGCTGTGGCTTCACAAAAGGAAGAAAAGCAGGGTGTTCCACCAGGATCTGCTTAGTTAGGCCCCTGACAATGGGGGCAGAGAGTGAGGAGAGGCCACAGCAAAGGGTCTGCTGCAGAGCTGGGAATGGGACGGGTGATGCGGAGGAGTGGAGAGAGAGGGGACGACCTGGAGTGGCATGTGCTTACAAGGACGCCTGCTGGAGTTGGGGCGGAGCAGACACAGAGCAACCACTGGGGGAAGGGAGCTCTGGAGGTGAAGATCTGTGGGGTCCTCCAGGGATGCAGAGGGGGAGCTGCTGCAGGTGAGCTCTGCTGCAGAGCTGGGCGTGAGTCTAGGGCATTAGATGTGGAGGAACGGAGGGAGAGGTAAGGACTGCAATTAGCCTTCCAGTTTCCCTGGCAGCTGATCTGTTCAGAGCAGGGAGGAGACTGGGGTTGTGTTTGCGGGGACAGGAGGAGAGGAGAAGATTTGCTGTTTGCCTGCTTGCTTCCCTGGCCTAAGTGGCTCGTGGGTTTCCAGGGAGTGGCTGCTGAAGGTGGGGGCTGGGATAAGGCAACCATGGGAGCAGTTAGGAAGGGAAAATCTGTAGGATCCACTACAGATGGGGGGGGGGCGGCAGCAGGTGTTCTGTTGCAGAGTTGGGGGTGAGACTGGGGGATTGGGTTTGTAGGGGCGGAAGGAGAGGTGAAGATCTGCTCATTGCCTCCCTGACTCCCTGGATGGACTATTTCAAACTAAGATAACCCTGAGCTCCTTCTTTTGGGCACCATTTCGTCATTTTCTGATTTTTTTTTCTTTTTAAAAATTTCTTTTATTAAAAATTCCCATCTCCTCCCTTCCTCCTCCCCATTCCCTCCCTTCCCTTCTGCCCATACCCTCACTCCCTCCCTCTCCAGGCCAAAGAGCCATCAGGGTTCCCTTCACTATGTTAAGTCTAAGGTCCTCCCAACTCCCCCCAGGTCCAGGAAGGTGAGCAACCAAACTGACAAGGCTCACACAGAGCCCGTCCATGTCGTAGAGACCAGGCCCATCGCCATTGTCCTTGGCTCCTCGGTCAGCCTCCACCATCAGCCACCCTCAGAGAGTCCACTTGGAATGGGACTGATGGAACATGCGGTCATTTTCTGATTTTAATATCAGTTTCTTCTTAAAGCCTGTCTATAGTGGATAGCTCCTCTCTTGCCCATCCAGCACCCACCTGCATTCCTCCTAATGGCAAGTTCCAGCTTCAGACCGAGCCCATGGGCCTCCAGTAGCCAGCTATTACATTCTCTTAGCTACTTCCTTGTCAGCTTGTTGCTCGTATGCACATAAAGTTACTCGCTGTGCTTTTCTGCTGCCTTTTCCTCGGAGAGTAGACTTCCTGGCATGAAGCACACTAAGGCGGTTGTCCCTCCTGTGTCCTGTCAACTCCTAGATAATCAGAGCCTCCTGCTGCAGTTTGCCACCACTTCCGTTTCGCCTCCACAGCGTCTGAGTCTGGCACGAAATGTGCAGTGGTGCACACAGCCCACTGGTTAGGGAACACGTGCTTTATCATCCGCTGCTTCCCATTCCAACCTCGGCTCATGTATACTCTTATTTCCCGTAGCATGGACCACTTAGTCTCAATGGGACTGGGGTCAGCATCCTACCTACTCACCCTGCCTCTGGGTCCACCACAAGCTGCAGCTTCAATGATTTAAATCGAAGCCACCCTATCTGAAAACATAATTCTTGAAAACGGATATAGTTTGTATTGACTATGGTGTAGCAATGGCTTCAAAGAGGGCACGTGTGGGAAGGGCAGGAATTTCAGGAAATTGATTTGTATAGAAGATTAAAAACATTGCTTTAATAATGGAAGCAATGGTCTAATACACCATAATTGGAAGAAGTGACTGATGGGGATAATGGTTGAGCAATGAATTCCTCTTTTATTGGTAGAAAACAATATGAACAGACATTCGCAGTTTATCCAGGAAAGGGGGGGTGTACATCGCCACCATTAGAGACAATAGTCTGGCAGATTATAGTGCAACTTGACATGTACTTAATTTACTCTGCCACACGAGTAAACTGTATTCGAACCTTTGTCTGCCCAACACAGTTCTTAGGCTCCTACTAATGAATGTCATCTTTGTACAAATTTGCCAGTTGTGAACCCCATTTCATCCCTTTATCCATCAGAATGAGAGTGGAGAACAGATCAAACATAGACGAGTCAGAATTGTTATGCAAGTATGGCAGACACCCACAGGAGACCCAAACTGAATGTCTCCACTGGGAAACCCTCTTGAGACCACCCAGATTCTAGCTTTCCGACTCTGTCCTGGGGATGATCCTTTCAGGCAATGCAGGAAGAGCGCAGTCAGTGTGGAGCGTGAGGTGGCTCCTCACTCAGGTGCTGCTTCAGCAGCAGCAGCAGCAATATTCACTGTATCTCGCTTCATTTGCTGGACACAGTGTACACGCTAACTGTAACTGCGTCTGCTGGACTGCAGAGTACACGCTAACTGTAACTGCGTCTGCTGGACTGCAGAGTACATGCTAACTGTAACTGCATGTGTTGGACTCCAGAGTACACGCTAACTGTAACTGTAAAGATGTTACAAAATACCAAAGCAGTATACACAGAGCTCTTTTTTTAAAAGAAGGATACTAAATACCTCAAAACTAATAAAAGAAGAGGATTGTCATAACCACTTCTGGCTGTTGGAATAATATAAGCTTTCTTTGGGTTTATTCTTCTATACACCTAATGGAAATAGACATATATATATATACATATATATGATTTAAAAATAGAAATCTAGTATAGATAATAAACACTACAAGAAGTAGAAAATTCAACCCCCCTGGGTTAAATAATATAGGAAATATATTATTCCAACATTAACAAATTTTAGAAGCAGAGTGTTAGAGAGTGGTAACATCCATAGCAGAACTATTTTATTGTAGATCCGGGTTTTCTCTTTTGAGCTACTTTGTCCCTTCATTGTGGTTTTGCTTTTCTTCTTGGATATCACTTTGTGTAAATATGGAGACTGTATTATCTCCAAACTTCACATCTCAAACCTAGTCAGAGATCACAAAGGGTAGAGAAAGCAAATATTTTTCTCAAGCCTTTTTACAGTTATGTTTCTCGTTGCTGTAACGATGCCCAAGAAGAAGCGGGTAAGGAAAAAGTAGATTTATTTTGGCTTACAATTTGAGGTCATACATCTATCATGGCAGTAAGGCATTGCAGCAGGAGTGGGAGATGGACCACACCCATTGCGTCTGCCGCCAGGAATCAGAGAACAAGCAGAAAGCTGGGCCAGCCAATAACCTCAGGCCACCCACGGCTGACTCACTTCATCCAGTGAGGCTTTTCCTAAGAAAAGTGCCCAAATGGTGCTACTAACTGGGGACTAAGTGATGGAGCACATGAGCCTGAGGGCACATTGCACGTTTGTACCACAACACCCTTCATAAAACTATAAAGGTCAGATCCTGCACTCGGAACTGATTGCACACTTGTTTTGAAAATCATTGACAAGGTAAAATAAATTTCAAAAAGTAACTTAATCAAATCTGTTCCCTAAGATAAATAAGAGTCCTAACCCTCCTGGACAAGCATGCCTACCCAGTTTCTAAACATTTCTTCCTCTGTTAGTGAAGAATAACATGAAACAGGCACGAGGTGTATAGACGATTATTCTATGCTCCTGCATAGGGATCCATCCCCTCCTTAGCCCTGTTGGCAACTAAGTTATGGAAGTCAGAATTTAAACAGTATCAGTAGAGCTGCCTTCTTTCTCACGGCTCTAGGGAAGAGGTCATTCCCATGCCTGTTTCAGTTTCTAGGAGTTGTCTATGTTCTTGGTTTGTGGCCCAGCATTACCCCATCTTCTGACACAACTTTCACATCTCCTTGTCTGCTTCTGGTCACCCTCTCATGGGGGGTATTTGTTAGTTACTCTCTAGAAGATCCAGGGCAACTTCCTTGCTGCTAGTCCTTAACTTAATCGTATTGATAAAGTCTCTTTTAGAAGAGCAGACAGCATAAACATACATTGTAGCAACTGAGAAGTCTTTAAAAAATCATTATCTTGGAGAGTCAGAGCCAGGAGGAATCTCTGTGGGTTTGAGGCCAGCCTGGTCTACAGAGTGCGTTCCAGGACAGGCAGAGCTACACAGAGAAACTCTGCCTTGTAAACAAAACCAAAACCCATCAACACACAACATTTCACAGTGATGTTGCAAAATGGCCAGTTTTCTCCAAAGCATTATATAAATTTAGGGCAGCATTAGTCAAAATACCAGACAAATTTGTTAAAATGTTAGAAATTCTAGTTTTAATGAGTTCAGAAAATTAAAGCTTCCCTTATATAACTAAATCAGCTCTGTGAAAGATGCCCAAATGAATGGGATACTTCTTTTATGCAATATTTAGAATGACACTAGGATTTGTCTCTACTGCATGTACTGGCTTTTTGGGATCCTATTCTATTTGGATGCATACTTTCCTAAGCCTGGATGGAAGGGGGAGGGCCTTGGACTTCCCACAGGGCAGGGTACCCTGCCCTCTCTTAGGACTAGAGGGGTAGGGAAGGAGGATAAGTGGGGTAGTTTGAGGGAAGTGGGAAGAGGGGAGGAAGTGGAAATTTTGATTCCTATTATTTATAAAGTAATAAAAAGTTATCAGAGAGAAAAAATATTTAGAATAGTTGAAGATTTTTGCAACAAACACTAGGATGGGATTAGCCAGTGAGACAGCACTTCATATCAGAGACCTAGAAAGATGGCAGCCGAATAAAGTCACACCATAAATCTATGATGAAATTAATTCACTTGCTGCGCGCACACACACACACACACACATTCTATCAATTCTGTTCTCTAGAGAACCCCGACTAACGCACAGCCCAAAAGAGAGAGTTGTGTTGCAGCCAGCAAAGCTAAAGGGATGGAACTGTCTAAGTCAGCCCTTTGACATTAGACACAGAGCTACAGGATTTGGAGTTTGATGGGTTTGGTGGCTTTGGTCCAGTATTTCCTCACTGTCCTCTATTATTTTACCATGCATTTTGGAATGGTAATGTATAATTGTGCAATTGTTTATCAGAAGTATATGGTTTGATTTTTTTTTTATTTTACGGGGGGTTACAGTTAAGAGAGTACTGTGATATTGTTCAGGCTCAAAGACTAAGTGGACTTTTGGAGTTGGACTAAATGCATTCTTTATTCTGACATGTTGGCCATAAGCCAACAAGAACTGAATGTGGTCGTTTGAATGAGAATGACTCTCATAGACACACATATTTGAACACTTGACCTTCAGTTCGTAAAACTATGTGGGAAGGATTGGGAGGTGTGGCATTGTTGGAAGAGGCGTAACTGTTAGCTCTCTATCTGCCTCACGTGTTTCAAGACGTGAGCTCTCACCTGTTGCTCCTGCACCATGCCTGTTTCCTGCTGCCGTGCTCCCTGCCATGAAGATCACGGACTCATCCTCTGATGAGGAACAATGTAGTTGGTGGCAATTGAACCCACGACCTATGGAAGAGCAGCCAGTGCCCTTAACCACTGAGAAATCTCGCCTACTCTCACCTCAGACTTGTACTTAAAAACATCCCACTGCACTTTCTGCTGGCATTCTCACTGGCTGTGTCCCTTTCCTCCACACGGGGGCAGTCGTGAAGCTCAGCAGTCACTGGGGAAGATGGGAATGGGGAGGAGCTGCTGAAAGCTCCAGGCCTTCTGGCTGGATCTTTCCCCAGTGTCTTTCCCTGCACTGCTTCCCTTGCTGGCAAACTTTCAGAATAAAGGAGGAGACATTGGTGATGCCTAGGTGCAGCTACCTGAAGGAGTCTGTAACACAAATCAAAAAAAAAAAAAAAAAGTTCAAGAAAGCAACCATCATAATTAACTTAAACAAATGCCTCACTCTTGACCCTGGTTGTGGCACATGCTTTCATTCCCAGTACTCAGGAAGCAGAAACAGGTGGATCTCTGGGAATTCCAGGCTAGCCAAGGCTATACAAAGAAATCCTGTCTCTAAAGAAAATACAAAACAAAACATTTTTTTTAAAAAAATAAAATTGCTAAAAAAGTCCTACTCTAGTTCCTCATGAAAACCCAACACACAGATGATGTGTGCTTATATTTCATAGAGAACACACACAAAGTAGCCTAGAAGCAAGGCAACATGGCAAAGGTTTAAGGTGTGCTGGGGAAATTAGGGTTGGGTTTAGAATTCCAGATGCAGGTCAACAATAGGAGCTCAGATTGTAAAGCCGAGGTGCTGCCTGTACCCAGACACCCTAGGAGCAGTGGAATGGAAGCACCTTTGTATCTTTCCGTGTCAAATAGTGCACGTGGGAGGAGGAAGAGGACCTAGGAGACTTTTGGGAAAGTCCTGTGTGAGGAGAAGACTCAGGCATGGGTGGTAACCCATGAGAGATCTCACTTCCTTAACAATGGCCATAAAGATGCAGAACCCTGCAATCAGGCAGCCAAATGTTTAGAGACAGGCCAGCAGGCTCACTTGTCTTGGTACAAGATTGGTGAGAGACATGCCTTCGTGATGCTGTTAGTATTGGGGGAGTAATGAGACCTCCCAAAACACCAATACTAGACGTATGAGAAGTAGAGGCCAAAGCAGAGGCCGTGGAGGTACCTGGAGACGCCAGGTTCAAAAATGGCTCAGGAGGCTCTAGCCATTGAGCCCTGAGGAAAGAGTGTTGTGGCAGGGCAGCCAGAGCAAAGACCAGGTAGACCAGGTAGCCACTCTGAAATCTCGGTTTTCCCAAATTTCACTCTTGGTGTTTGGCAGAGTGAAAGGGTCAGGAAAACATGGAATGATAATAACCAATCATGGCATTGCAGTCCTGTGCCAGTTTGAACCACCCACCCTGATCTCTCCTCAGGTTTTAGAGGATCAGAAAAGGGACTGCGCCCCTGGGGACAATAATGTTGGGGATCCAGTAAGTCAGGTCTTACTGAGACCGACTCCAGTGACAAGGAGGAGTCCACGCCCGGGGACCCCATGCTGGCTACGTTCGAGGCCCAGCCGCATGGCCTCTTCCCCGGGGACCTGGGAACACAACTTCAGTGTGTAACTAGGGTGAGTCTGTCGAACCTCAGACTGTGAACACCATCCGGGGACCAGGAGGAGTCTGTACCTGAGGACCCAAGGGAGACCACCCCTGGGGACCTGAAGTTGTTCAACTTCAAAACTCTGAATGAGGTGGTGAAAAACCTGGTGACTTCCATGTAGGATGGGAACTGCAACTCTTTCATTGCCTTCCTGTGCATATACCCTGTTTACGCCAGCACAAGTAGGTACTTGATATGCTCTTCAGGCAGTGACTGCCCACTTCTGAGCTCAGAGGTTTCACATCCTCTTGTCGTTTATGGGAAGCCTCTTCATTTCTCTGAGCCTGCCTAGTTGCTAGAGTCTTGTCAGAATGTAGTCAGACATTGCTTCCTCCAGGTTGAGCCCTTGGGACTACTGTGTCCGCAGCTGAGACCCTATGAGTGTGAGTGTCCTCTGCACCTTCAGGAAGCTCTCTATCCTTGGCCAGTTTTTCTGAAGCCATTTGTCAAAGCTCTTTTCCCATTGTAAAGGAGGTTCTAGGATTCATATTGGAGTACCCGATATAGATGGGTCTTGAGTGGAGACCCTTGGAGGGTAATCCAAGGGAATCTGTATCCACTGAAGTGTCCAGGTAGACATACTTGTGATCACCCACTGCACAAACATATTTGAAGCACCTACTGAATGCAGGTGAACTAATAACCTGGGATCAGAGAGAACTTTTAGGCTCTGTACCAGGATTCTGCTCCAGGAGTCAGCAGGTCCTCCTGATGTCTTTTAAGTAGGGAACTGAGACTCCACAGGTAATATCCTTTCTGATCTCCTCCAGGTATTCAGGCTTCTGCCCTGATTGTGAGAAGGATGAGGAAGTAAAGAAGTAAGTGAGCTTTACAACATGAGAAAGGCCTTGGCTCTGCAAGGCGGGCTCAGTTGGGTACCAAGGGTGAGAGATGGCCCATGCTTGGGGCTCACGCTCCACGTTTCTAGTACCATACTGAGGTCTAAGCAGTGACTGGAGGGTGAATAGAATTGCACGGGCACGGTCCTTACAAGTGGAGATATGGGCAAAGCCTGTGGCCTCCGGTGGCCCTCTGAGACTCTACCTTCATCTCAGTCCATGGCACGAAGGCTTGCTCAGCTGTGCTCCATTAGAGCCTGAGCATGGGGCATATGGGGCTTCCTGCTCCCATGGACCTCTCAGCCCTGCTCACTGTGCTCGTATGGCTAAGGGCTGGATAGCCTCTCCTTTGCAGTCTCACATGCACGGAGTCTTGGGATGGGAGGCAAAGGAAAGTCCAGGTCACTAAGTGTTCTGTCTGTCCCTTTCCGCCAGCACCATCTGCACCCTCCTGGACACATGGACTAGTGTTTTCCCTGAAAACTTTGTCAAAACATCAGACATATGCGCTCTGAATAGGGTAAAGAAAGACATACTTGATCATCAACTTGCCATATTCAGATGTCTTTGTCTGTGTCCACGAGCTCAATACCAATTTGCAGGGAGAAGTGGCAAATGATTCAGAGGATAGTGATTGAGAATGTGCCAGGTAGGTGCTTGACACTGTGAGGAGGTCTCAGGACCTGGTCTCAGGTCTCAGGAATGATTGGGGATCCTTTAGAGGCTCCTCTTTGCAGGAGCAGTTACCGGACCCTAGCCTGGGCACGTGATCTTTTGGAGGATAGGATCTGGGAATCCAGGCAGACAAGATCTCTCCTATGTTTGGCAAGACTGAGAAAGAGGTGTCATCCTGGGCATGTTGTTTCCTGTGCCTCTACTGCCACTTCCCCTTCTAGAGATGCTTGCATCAGCAGCACATCTGTCTCCATCCTTAGATCCAGAGAGCTGCAGGTAAAACTGCACATTGCCCATCCAAATCTAGAGTTCCAAGTTTGTCAACCAGCAATGAAGACAGCCACCATCAATACAGGATCAGCAAGAACCAGAGCAGCCGGAGATTAGAAAATCCAAAATAAGGTCCTGTGTCATGTGTACAGCTGGAGTAGTGGCCGGGGCCACATTCCTGCCAGCAGTCGTGGATGCTCCAGATGCTTGAGCTCTTACCATGTCAGCAGGCACAGTGCCACTTCATCCGGGGGATCCAGGGCTTGTCCCGGCCCACTTGCTCCTCTAGGCATCCTTCATCTATCTGCTCTGTAGACAGCACCATTTCTATTGTTCCCCACAGAATCTCCCCCTTATTTCAACCCAGCAGCATTTCCAGATCCACAGTCAGCTTCCCCTCCCCTTTTTATTCTTCTGGATGTTTTCAATGTTGCGTTCGCTTAAATATTGATTTTAACAAATTGTCTGCTTTTCGTTGTGTAAATTACTGTTACAGTGTTCACTGTCAGGGTCCGGTGCTAGCCTGGACCATAAATTATTTCTGTGGATCAGACCCCAACATAAACTATCTCTCTCTGGACCGGCATGGAGGCATGGGAATAAAGACACAACTCACATGGCTTTATCGGGAGGGAGATTCTCAGTGGTCCCTCATGAAGTCCTGAGTTGACATCTTGAAAATGTTTTTCCTCTTTATTCTCCAAACAGCCTTATATATCAAAACATAAACTGAGGAGGAAATACATTAGCATTCTGTTTCCTAGGTAACCAGGTGAATGGCTTTTTGTCACATCCACAACTACCTGTGCTTGCAGTCACATTTTCTTGGCCAGTGTTCTAGCTCAGTCACATAGGCTGAATTAGCACTTTTGTTTCAGGCATCCTCGAAATTACAAAGACAGGGGCAAAGCAACATCCTGATCCTTTGTTAGGGCAGCGACAGCCTGTCTGGAAGGCTACGTGACCACTACGGCTTGAGAGCCTGGCTGCCATATCATATAGAAATATGGGCCTACAGTTCACTCGGCATGCTTGTACATGGATCCCCAAGCATATCACACTAGTTCTGGAGAGGCTCCATAGAGACAGACCATCCTGGAGAAAGGGAGGCCAAAGCCACTGCTTTGACAGGGACCAGGTGAATTCCTGAGAGCAGTGCTAGACTTACAGATGGTTGTGTCTCGCTGCCATCTGCTGGGGAACTAAAGGCCAGGGTCATGTGCTTAGAGCTCAGGCTGACCAGTTGTCCTTCCGAGGGCTTTCTGCTTTAGGTGCAGTTTCCGATAGCTGGGTAGCAGTACTATTGGTGCAGCAGATGAGGACTAATTGTAATCTCGTGAGATCCCTGCTTCCCATGACCACAAGGCCAGACACACACTTACAGTTGCCCATAGAAAGTACACAGTTTGAAGAGACGAGTGGCCACAGTTTCCAGGAGAGTTCTTTCATGCTGTTGACGATGTTTAAACCATGTTGATCTTCTTGAAGTAATACCTAGCTTTTCTTCAATGTTCGGGACTGTCTATAAGTAACAGTGTCAAGTTATAAATAAAAATAATATTAATAATTATAAATAAAAATTTTTCCAGTGTTCAGGGGTATGGCTTGTAGCCACCCAACTGCCATTCACCGTGCTTTTGTGGCCCCTCCCCCATGAAATTCCATTGATGATTCTGTCACCAACTGTCACACATAACTGACTTTGGGCAGCTAAAGTGCTCATGTCCCCAGAGAGACTGAGTGTGTAGGACTTATAGGGTTCACAGATCTGCTTGTTATAGCTTCCTGGGGATGAAGGGATCTCACCCACCAGTCACCATGATGTTTTTCATGGGAAAAGATAACACAAGTCTCAGTCCTCTAGAGTGAAGTGTCCAGCCAACAGAGAGTCCACATCATAGCACGGGGATTGAGCTGCAGTAAGGAATCCATCCATAGGGTGAGGGGGCACCAGTTGTGCAGGAAGTCTTCTGGGAGGCCCCCATCTTGACTGGGCCAGAATCAGGCTTCCCCAGTGAAAGACAGCATCAGAGTATGCCAGTCCAGCACAGCAGGGACGGGAAATAGGCAGAAGTCATGTAGTGACTTCCAGGACAGGCTCCAAAGCTGCAGAGAAACCCTGGAGGGTTGATATAATCTTATATCCTGGCTCAGCCCCACACCCTGTGGTACTAATGCTTGTGGCCTCCCTCAGGCCCAGAGGAGCCAAGGTGGTGGGTCCGGCCTGGGAGCAGGGCGAGTCAGCATTTGGCGCAGGCAGGACTGCTCTTTTAGCATTCTATCAGACTTACTGGACAAACCGATTCTACACACAAACTTACACAACATTAAAACACTATCCCTCACTCCGTGAACAACAACTGCACCTCACTCAGAGGGTACCCGAGACCCGAGTCCTTTCACTCATGGGGGCATTCATTATCACGTCAACCCTAAGAAGAACCATTCTTCCAGGATACAAACGAAGAAACTGAGTCAAATATCTTAATAATTGTCTTGACATCAAAGGCCATCCTTTGCTAGCCTGCACCATCCAGAGGTTTTACATACATTGCAGTTGCACTGGGAAAAATGTCTTTAAGATAATGTAGCTGTTTCTCCATTCAGTATTGGAAGAGGTTTCCAAGTAATATTTTATAGTAGAAAATATGTATTAGTATTTGATTCATTCTGAAATCATGTTGAATCCATAAAAATTGGATCTGCATTGTTCCTTTTTTTAAAAAATAAAATTATTCATTTAACTTTATTTTATGTGCGTTGGTGTGAGGGTATCATATCAGATCCCCTGGACTGGAGTTACAGACAGTTGTGAGCTGCCATGGGGGTGCTGGGAATTGAACCCGGGTCCTCTGGAAGAGCAGTCAGTGCTCTTAACCACTGAGCCATCTTTCCCCCCCCCCCAGCGCTGGTTCTTTTATATATAACACTTACTAATTTTTCTCCTTTGATAGATGTATATATAAGGGCTACTCAGCCCACTCCCCCATCTCCCTTCTAACTCTGTCAACTCCCCCATCACTCTTTACTCTTTACGAGTCCCTTTCTTATATTTGCATCTTTGTGTGTGTTTGTGACCCACTGAGTTTAAGAAGGGCTGTTTGTGAATACTGGTTTTGAAGTAGTCGTGGGAGCCTTTTGAACTAGTCACAGGTTCTCCTGTGAATATCCAAGGAAAGACAATGCCTTCTTTCTCCTCAGAATCTACCAGTGGCCAGTATGTCATCGAGATGGGATACTGTCACACCAATCTTTGTCCAGGCTTGACTGATGACAGGCCCTACCTTGTGCAGGCCCAGTCAATGGGGGCAGGCGTAACCGCTGAGAGATTAACTGCATAGCTGTGTCATGCCTAGAACACAGCATTTCCCTGCCCCTTTCTCTGTCTCCTAGCTCTTACATTCATCTGTCTTCTCTTTGAGCACGTTTCCTGAACCTTAGACAGGACAGTATAGTGTAGGTACTGTCTCTATGGACGAGCACTCAGTTTTCATGTTTTCTCAGCACCTTGAGCAGCCATGAGTCTCTGCATTCACTACTATTTATTGCAAAGGTAAGCTTCTTTGGGTACGACTAGGACTAGCATCTGCCTATTGGATATAAACATAAAATATTATTTTTTGGTTTTTGTTTAAAAAAAAAAAAACAAGTGTAAAACTCGTATTGTTGTAACGGTTCTGCAGCTGTCATAGCCACCAGATGGCAGCATCGGACATTCTTTCCGAGTTGCTCTGCTTGGTCTCATTTTGCCAGGCGATGTAATATACAACCTGGTCAACAACGAAGCAACTGATACACGATGGAACACTTCACAGACCCAACCTTACTGCACAGCTGTCTAGTTGTTCCCAGGAAATGAGGACAGGCAGTCTTTTAAGGTGTCTGTGATCTGTACTATGTCACTCCAAACCCAGACACAGGAGGAAACGAATGCATTTAGTTTCACGAAGACAGAGAAAAGCACAAAGCATTTCCCTAGCTGTTACAGGATGAATCATGAGAAACCCATCATTTTCAGACAGAATCAGAAACAAAATACAGCTTCTGCTAAGTCTTCTTCAGTGCCACAGGCTGGGGGGGGGGGCTGGCAAGGAAAGTTCCCCAGCTTTCACTGAGCTGTCTGTGGTTCCTCAGCAGAGGCAGGAAGGGGTTGGAGAACTAGAAACATAGAAGTTGGTCGGCCACAAAAATTCATGAACTTGAAAGGAGAGGCAGAAAATGGTTGTTTTCATGAACTATAGAAACAGTTGACCCCTCACCCCCTGCCCCATGGAGGATCCAGTGGTGGTGGTGATGCTGTTGGTGCTAACATGGGTTTTGTAGATTCTTGGAAATCTCATGTGTCTTTTCAGGTCACCCCACCCAGACCATAATGCTGAAGAAGTTCAATCTCAAAGCCTCATGCAGGGATTAGGCCATAGAAGAGGATGCCAAAGAACTTAAAGGCAGAAGATGTATATCATGGACCTCACTGGCTATTAGGTGGACTTGGTCCCACAGACATACATGGCCAATCTTATGACTCATGCCCTCCTTCGGAGCTCCTTATTCAGGTACCACACATTCTGGAGGACTTTGGTGGCTAACGACATCACAATTGTCATTGCTGGGGCCATGAGCGTGGCTGGTTATAGTTTCATACATGTAACCAGCAAAGACTCAATGAGCCCATACTAGTGAGGTTTTGGGCATCTGCACAAATTCAGGAAGCTAATCACTTAGACACATGGAACAGATAAAGTGTCAGCTCCTTAGGCCTCCAGTCCACAGAAAGAAAATGACTAACAGCACGTACCAGTGGCTCATTCTGCTAGCGTGGAGACAAGCTATGAAGGGACTCTCAGATGCTACAGTCTACCATGCGATGGGAAGTTCTGAGCTCAACTGGAACCAAACGTAGGAGATGGATGAGAAAGAATCTCTCATAAGACAAGGATAAGAAACTATCTTGCAATGGTGTGTTCTCTATGAGGTATCTACAGGCATCCTGCTAAGCTCAGATGGAGGTGAAGTCTTGCCTGTATGACCTCATTGGAAACATGCAAGAGTACCAGAGTACCACATGAAGCTAATCCCAAATTTCCTGAGCAAATCTACTCTACCCAAGTCATTCAAGCAGGATTGGCCCTGGCCTCCCAGCCGGCCAATGCAGCCCACCACCATTGCAGGGCGTAACTAAGTCCTGGTCAGAGGACTCAATAGCTTCATTCACAATACCTGGTTCTATTGAAAGAGTGAGGCCCAGCTGACTGGAACCCTTCTAGAACTTTCTACAAATAGGAAGAAGTATCCTTTTTTTTAGCTTCTGAGGTAGAGATCAATTTTTAAATATAGATATCCTCTTCTGTCATTATTCTGATTGTTGTCCTACACAGAGATTTTCTACATAGAATCCTGTGGGTGCTATTCCCCTCTTCTACTTTCTATGAAAGTGATTTTCTTTAATTTTAGTAACAAGAAAGACTCGTTTTTCCTCTCAAAATGTGCAGAGAACTAATTTGAGAAAGCACACTCAGATTAGCCCCATGACATAAAATTTGAGTTTATTTCCAAATTTAATGATGCTATCTAGCTCTCCGTTATTTTTCTTTTAAACAAGTATTTCTCCCCCTCCCCCAAAAGACTGTTCAATAGTTGTCCTCGTGACTATGACAGAGCTTTAAATCATCATATAGTACTTTTGATTTCACCTCAGTTTTGTCATATGCAAATTTCTGAAATGTCAAAGAAGGAAAATTATTATACCAAATATAATTGAGGAGCAGAAGGAGAGAGATCATGAGAAAGAAAGTCAGAGCCATGAGGGATGCGTTCACCCACTGAGACGGCAGGACAGAACTAACGGGAGACCACTAAGTCCACTTGGAATGGGACTGATGGAACATGCAACCAAATCGGACTCTCTGAAAGTGGCTGATGGTGGAGGCTGACCGAGGAGCCAAGGACAATGGCGATGGGCTTGGTCTCTACGACATGGACGGGCTCTGTGTGAGCCTTGTCAGTTTGGTTGCTCACCTTCCTGGACCTGGAGGGAGTTGGGAGGACCTTGGACTCAACATAGTGTAGAGAACCCTGATGGCTCTTTGGCCTGGAGAGGGAGGGAGTGAGGGTATGGGTGGAGGGGAGGGGAGGGAAGGGGGAGGAGGAGGGGAGGAGATGGCAATTTTTAATAAAAAATAAATAAACTGGAAACAGAAAAAAAAGAAACTAAACTTCCATGATAAGCAACAGATCTGAATTGCTCTCTCAAATTAATATCTTCTCAGTAAAATAAAGTTCAACAACTTTAACTTCTTCCTCAGCTCATGAGTTTGTTGTCTCTAAGAAAGCACCAGCTGTTCCAAGTAGCACCGCAGGCATGCGCTTTGTTTCCCTTCCTCCGCACCTCTCCATCCCTCAGTGAACCATGTATCTTTTCTGTAACAGCCCAGGAAAAACTGTGTTTGTCAAGAAGAGTGGCAGATGCCCTTCTGATAAAACCCGAGAGTCACACCTCCTGGTTCATCCACACAAACTGTCCTTGTAGCTCTGGCAAACGACAGAAACCTTGGTGACGCGTGCTAATCCATGGCTATAGCTGTAGTTTTCAAGAGAATAATCCTTGTAGGGTTTTAATTGTATATTTCGTACTCCTATCTGTTTTTAATTAATTTTTTACTTTTGACAAATTTGTCTTGAATGAGTCCAGAAAGGCCAAGACCTCAGTAAATTCCCACAGACTGCCCACAACGGGCCATCTGCCCAGGGTCCTTGTCACAACCTTCCATTGCATTTCCTGAGCATTTCTGGTTCTTTCTCACATGTTAAAAAGCATTATATCTCCTTCGAGGTTGCATATGTGGAAGGCACTGTGCTTTCTAAACCTCTGCCTCAATCTTTTTTCCACTTTTAGCAAGCTAAGCCCAGACACTTTCAGCTTTGCCTGGAGCTTGTAATCCTTTCTGGTCTGTGGAAGTTTTGAAAATGTAAAACACACTGTTATTATGCCCAGACTCATAAAATCAGAATGCCTTAATGTGGGCTCAAGTGTTCCTTAAACCTCCCCAAGGGGTGATTCCATGTGTTCAAAGGCTGAGACTTATTGCTCAGAAATAAATTCCTTCCTTCCTTCCTCTCTCCTTCCTTTCTTCCTCCATCCTTCCTTCCTTCCCCTCTTCTTTTCATTCTGTGTCCAAGGCTGCAGAATGGTGAGAATGGGCTCATAATAAATGGCATCAGTGCACTTCTCCCCTCCATCACTTCCCCCTTCCTGGCCTCCATCCAGTAACTGAAGAACTCAATCCCACAGCCCTGGTGCAACAGGCTCTGGGTTCTTCCTCCATCCTCGGTCAGGTGGGGCGCCTTAGTTTGAAGGTATTGGATCAATGGCAGGAACAGCAGGGAAGAGGGAAAGGCTCTCCTCCTACAAATGGCCCTGAACAGTGCAGTGTGCTGAAGTAGGGGCTCTTATAGCCTGGGGCACCAAAATAGGGTCCTAGAGGAAATGATACAGGCTGCCCTGGGAAAAGGGGACACTGCGACCTCATATTCCTCTTATTGGCAATAATGGATACTTAATCGTTTGCCCTTTCCTGCACCGTTTATAAAACCGTACTCAGACCACATCGTTTCCCAGCCCAAGCTGCTCCATGGTGCTGCTGATCTGCTGCAGGGTGGTCTTCGGGCATTGCAGAAACACATTCTAGAGGCTCCCTCTCAAGCGGTTCTCAAACCTCCTCCGCTGCTTTCTCTAGCAGGCCCTCACCAGGGCTTGGCTTCGCGTATCTTCTAAAGGTTGTGGCATCCTCCTCCATCCTCTTCCTCTTCGGCAGCAGTTTACACACGTTCTTGCAACTGAAACGCAGGTCCTCAAAGTGGCAAATGGTCATCTGGCTGAACCTTTCCGACGAGAAGCCCAGGGTAACGTCAGACGGCATATCCCCTTCAGCTTCAGCGGTTTAGCAAACTGCTCTAGTTCTTTCTGCGGGGCCTTCAGGTCCTGGGACTCCTCAGGATGGTCCCACCTTCATGGCAGTGGGTCCAAGGGAGGCCCACTCTATGAGTTGCTTTTCTACCTGGCCCTCAGGCTGTAAACTCTTCAAGCCGATTGTGGACATTAGGCCCACTCCAACCTGAGGTCCACAGTATGCCACCCCTCCACAGAACTCATATGGCAGGAGACAGAGAAAGGTCCTCAACAACTCTGAGCCTGTCCCAAGCCCTGGCTCGTTTCCAGGTCAACTCGGAGGGTCTTGCAAGCTTAGTCAGATTGGAGGGTCCATCCAGCCTAGTTGCAACCCTCCTGATCCACCCATCACGCCTGGTGGGATAAGAGGCAAAGTCTGAAGCTAGGTGTATGTCTATGGGGAAATCAGACACCCCACGCTGGGTGCCTGATGGACAGAGGGTTCACCTAGGGACCCAGAGGTAAACTTATTATATCAACTACTGAAAAAATTAATTTTCTCCATTTCCTTCCTCGGGCGAGAGCTTTTCAAGAGCAGTGAGGGTATGTGGATGTGCTTGCTCTTTTCTTGATGACACTGCTGTTAACTAGGTTACTCTGGGAGCTTCTTCTTGGAATTGCTTTTCGTCAGTTTGCCGGCCCCCGACAAAGCATTCTCTTCTCTACCCACCAGAGGACTGTGGGAGAGCCACAGACCCGTAGCACCTGGGGACTATCTCTCCCCAGCTGCACCTGCGCTCATGAGAGGATGAATGGGCAGAGAGCTCAGAGGTCTCCTAGAAAGTCTGCTGCTTGCACCTTCCTTTAACCAGGGCTTCTCCACCTGTGGGAAACGACCCCTTGGGTCTAAGGACTCTTTCACTAGGGCTGCCTAAGACCATAGGAAAATACAGGTATTTATATTATGATTCCTAGCAGCAGCAATGAAAATAATTGTGTGGTTGGGGGTCACCACAACCTGAGGAGCAGTATTAAAGGGTCCCAGTGTTAGGAAGATTGAGAACCTGTGGGAGCCCATGTGTGACTCAGTTTCCACCTAACGTCCATTCTGACTTATAAGTCTTTGGAATTCAAGCTTGCCTACTCTGCTTTTTCCAAAATAACCTTGAGAGCTGTGAGAGACTTCTGATGTAGCCCATGAGAAAAGAACACTATCTAGCAGACAGTATACTGCTCATGACAAACCTCAGGAGCATCAAGATAGAAAGCAAGGCTGCTCCAAAGCAGCGAGCACATGTTGGGAAGGAGGCTGCTCACTCAAGGACAGACATGGTCTTGTGGTCAGACACTGGCTGACCGTCTGTGCTGTGCTTTGTTCTGCTTTTCTATATAAGCAAGTTCTGAAATAAACTCTGGGCTGTTTGGCTGCTTCAGCATGACCAGACAGACCTCCCGATTCTATCCTGTGTTTTCTGTCTCTGTCCCTTTCATCTGACATTTACTCAGCCTTGATGACCCCCAATCCAGGAACCCCTAAGTGACTTCGTATAAGAACCATTGCTTTAAACACTCCCATTTACTTAATAGTTAGAGCATCATAAAGGAGAACAGTACTAGGAGTGGTTCTGGATCTTCAAAGTTAATCCTCCTATGCCCCAGGTTCCCACTTATTTTAGGCATCCAGGCACCACTGTCTCTTAGACCCCCCAATCCCACCTGACTCAAATTTATTAGCCTCTGATCATCTATCCTTGGGCTTGTCACTCTTGCATGATATGGTCTGGAACCCCCTACCATTACAAACTCCCCCTGCGCACTCCATCTTTTTGTTGACTACTTCCTTCCCCTTCTTGGTCTAAGTAAATCTAATTATTCCATCAAAATGCAACCTTTCTCAACACCTATGGTATCCCAATACCTGACATAAATTACCCATGAAGTGCTTAATACAATCATAATTGTACCATGATAGTACCATCGGTAACCATTTAGATCTTGGGTAGAAGGCAAGATACAATAAGAGAGCAGTGGATAATGATAAGATTTCACATCAGTTTTTCCACCTGAAAATTCCTGAAGTGGGATGAAAAACAAAAGGTAATACAACATTAGGATCCTCAAGCTTCAGGTCAGGGGAAAGACTGTATCTTCATATTGTGATTAAAATTCAGACTATCCATCAAGCATGAATGCCCCAACAATAGCCTCTCTATGAAGAAGTGGAAAAGGAAAGAAGAGACTTTGCAATATGAGAGAGAGTTGAGAACCACTGAAGGGCAGAGGATGTGAAGAAGAGCATGAACTCTCAATGCCCTCTTTGTTCTGTGATGTTCTGGAAAAACAAACTGCACTGTCTGCTTTCCAGCCATCAACTGTAGTTGTTGATTTCTGTGGTGTGCACTTCCCCCCTCCCCCGGGGCAAATTACAAGCCAGTGGAATGACATCCCTGAAGCAGGCCCTGAGTGGGATTGAGGGCCATGGGCCCTCCTGGCAGTTCCAGCAGGCCTCTAGCTCCAGAGAGTCCTGTTGCTGGACTCCAGGCCGGCTAAGGTAATAAAGGGGAGATTTTCTGTGCTGGTGAAATCTGGGAACCATTGCTTACCAAACTTTAATTTGCATTATTCATTGTCTGGGCATCTGTTAAAATGCAAGCGCTGACTCAGTAGGTGCTGCTGGTCCATCGCAGGGGAAGCAGTGGACTGAAAGAGAAAGCAGTTGCTCACTCACCCACTACTGTCTGGAATGTTCAGGAGGGCGGCTTGTTAGAAAACGCACCAACTAGAAGTGTGAATTATTTATGATTGTATTGCTTTTTAACCTGAGTTACATTTCAAAGTCATAAAGTCCGTATCCACAACCTCTCCAGGGAGGGCACAGCACAGCACAAGAGAAGAGGATGTCACCATGTCCACAGCCTCTCCAGGGAGGGGACAGCAGTAGCACCCACAGCCACACTGCCCTTCTGCTACTTTTTGCCACTATTCCTGCCCGGTGAGCTCCACATGAATGCTTTGCTCTTCCTACCACTCCACATGACAGGGCTTCACATTTTTGATGTTTTCACAACGCGTTTCCTTCCCCAGTTGCAGTGACCTGATTTTCTGTGTCTTTCCATCATTCCTATTTGATAATTTTTCTTGAAATGTCTTTTACAGCCTTCTTAAAATACAGCATTTTTTCTCTCCCCAAACTACGGAGTGACAGATGCTCCCGGACACCCTTCTCTCTTCAGACACCACTTCCTTGGGCAGCGTTCCAACCACAGAGTGGCTCTTCATCTGCTACATTTTAATTTTTACATACTTTGGGGCCTCTTGTGTTCTCTGAGACCCCAAAAGAACCACAGGTTTTAGAGACTTTTGTATTTTCAAGGTGATACTTTGTCATATAGGAGATTTTTCAATAGATTTGCTAAATAACTTATGCATTAATTTTCATATTTTACATTCTTGTGTACTCTCCTTTGATGATACATCATGACAGTTTTGCAATTATTATCCC
The DNA here is from genome assembly GCF_903992535.2 of Arvicola amphibius. Classification (NCBI taxonomy): domain Eukaryota; kingdom Metazoa; phylum Chordata; class Mammalia; order Rodentia; family Cricetidae; genus Arvicola; species Arvicola amphibius. The sequence continues at coordinate 19,647,499 of NC_052057.2, read as the reverse complement.
ATCTAAAGCATACAAGTTAGTTCTCTCCACACCTGTCTATGGGTCTTCTTCAGGCTTTTTCTTCTCATCTGAACTGCAATTTTGCTGTTGTATACTCAACTTACAGACCATTGTTTATCTAGTCCTGTATAAATATAAGCAATCTCCAACTAAACAGTTCTTAATCATATACCTTTACAAATCATGATCTCTCTCTCTCTCTCTCTCTCTCTCTCTCTCTCTCTCTCTCTCTGCTTTGTTTTAGGATCCAGCTTCTCCTCATGTAAACTCACTATGCAGCCCAGGCTGCCAAGAACTTTCAATCCTCCTGCTACTCCTCCCTTAGTGCTAGATTGCAGGTGTGTCACCATGCCTAACAGTTCAAAGCACTCTTCTGTTATTTTTTGTAACTGTGGAAGTTTGCTTTGTTACCGAGTATATGGTCAATTTTCGAAAAGGTTCCGTGAGCCTCAGAGAAGAAGGTATATTCTTTCCTATTTGGGTGGAATGTTCTATAGATGTCTGTTAAGTCCATTTGGTTCATTACCTCCATTAAGTCTTTTAATTCTCTGTTAGGTTTCTGTCTGATTGACCTGTCCATTGGTGAGAGAGGAGTGTTGAAGTCTCCTACTATTAGTGTGTGTGGTTTGATGGCTGCCTTGAGTTCTAGTAATTTTTCTTTTACATAAGTGGGTGCTTTTATATTAGGGGCATAGATATTCAGGATTGAGACTTCATTCTGATGGATTTTTCCTGTTATGAGTATAAAGTGTCCCTTTCCATGTCTTCTGATTGATATTAGTTTGAAGTCAACTTTGTTAGAAATTAGTATGGCCACACCTGCTTGTTTCTTAGGTCCATTTGCTTGATAAACCTTTTCCCAACCCTTTACTCTGAGTAGATGTCTGTCTTTGTGGTTGAGGTGTGTTTCTTGTAAACAGCAGAATGTTGGATCCTGTTTTCGTATCCAATCTCTTAGCCTGTGCCTTTTTATAGGTGAATTGAGTCCATTGATATTCAGTGATATTAATTACCAGTGGTTGTTAACTCCTGTCATTTTTTTTCTGGTAGTAGAGTTTGTGTGTTAACCTTCTTTGAGTTGTGCTGGTGAAGGGTTGCTAGATGTCTGAGTTATTGTGGGCATTGTTGGACTCCTTGGTTAGTGATTTTCCTTCTATTATTTTCTGCAAGGCTGGATTTGTGGCTAAGTATTGTTTAAATCTGTTTTTGTCTTGAAATATCTTGTTTTCTCCACCGATGGTGAATGCAAGCATTGCTGGGTATAGTAGTCTAGGCTTGCATCCATGTTCCTTTAGTGTCTGTAGCACATCTATCCAAGCTCTTCTGGCTTTCATGGTTTCCATTGAGAAATCAGGTGTAGTTCTGATAGGTTTCCCTTTATATGTTACTTGACCTTTTTCCTTTGCAGCTCTTAATATCTGTTCTTTATTCTGTATGTTTTGTGTTTTGATTATTATATGGCATGGGGATGCTTTCTTTTGATCCAGTCTATTCGGTGTTCAGTAGGCGTCTTTTACCTTCATAGGAACATCCTTCTTTAGGTTGGGGAAGTTTTCTTCTATAATTTTGTTGATTATGTTTTCTGGGCCTTTGAGTTGTAATTCTTCTCCTTCTTCTACCCCAATTATTCTTAGGTTGGTCTTTTCATGGTGTCCCAGATTTCCTGGATGTTTTGTGTTAAGAATTTGTTAGATTTGTTTTGTTCTTTAATCTGTGAATTTATTTCCTCTATAGTATCTTCAGAGTCCGAGATTCTTTCTTCCATCTCTTGTAGTCGGTTGGAAATACTTGTCTCTGAAGTTTCTGTTTGTTTACTCAGAATTTCCATTTCCAGTCTTCCCTCAGATTGTGTTTTCTTCATTACCTCCATTTCATTTATCAGGTCTTGTACTGTTTCCCTTACCTGTTTGATTGCTTTTTCTTATTTTTCTTGTTTTTCTTGGGTATCTTTGAGAGATTTATTTATTTCGTCTACCTTTTTGTTTGTCATCTCCATTTCTTTATGGCAGTTTTTTACCTCCTGTTTAAGGTCCTCTATTATTTTCATAAAGTACTGTTTAAGGTCTGTTTCTTCTATATCTTCTGGAGTAGGGTGTTCAATTCTTGTTGTTTTGGATGTCTGGATTCTGGTGATGTCATGTTGCCTTTCATGTTGTTGGAGGAGTTCTTGCATTGGCGCCTGCCCATCTCTTCCTTCAAATGGAGCCGGGAGGTGCTTGGTGTCTTAGACCAATCTTTGCTGTGACCGAATCTGGTTGGATCTCCTCAGTGCCAGAGCAGGAGCTATTCCTTGCAGGCACAATCTGAAGGAGCCCGCACTCCCTTGCAGGAATCCTCAGACCTGCCTGGAGGCCAGAGTCTGACCCCTTTGGGTGGATGGCCTTAGTACCGGAGCAGGACACTAGAATACACTAAGGAAAGCTTGGGACATGAGAAACAAAGACAAGCCTGCAGCAGGAGCTGGGGGAGGGGATCCGTGCTCTCTTCCAGGGCAGGGTGCCCCAGGGTCGCACACACTCACCAGTCCAGATGGAACTCCACTGCACGGGATCAGGGATTCCTGGCAGCCCAGGGACGCTACCAGGACAAAAGGGCCTGTTTATAAATTCTTGTGGGTATTCCTGTGCTTTGACAGCTTGAAATTTTTGTCTATCCATATAAATTTTAAGATTTTTTTCTAGTTCAGGAAAAGATAGAACTACCATAAAACTCAACAAACGTAGAACTGCTGATGGAGGAGTATCTATTACTTTCATTGATTAATAAAAAAACTGCCTTGGCCCTTTAAGAGAACAGAAAATTAGGTAGACGGAGTAGACAGAACAGAATTGTGGGAGAAAGGAAGCAGAATTGGGGAGACGCTTCAGGCAGACGCCATAGTGAGTCGCCATGCCTCTCCTCTCCCAGATGGACACAGGTTAAGATCTCTCCTGGTAAGCGACCACCTCGTGGTGTTACACAAAATACTAAATATGGGTTAATTAGCCAATAAGAGGCTAAAACTAATGGGCCAGACAGTGTTTAAAAATACAGTTTCTATGTAATTATTTTGGGTAAAGCTAGCCAGGTGGTGGGACACAGCACGCCGCTCCATCTACAAACTGCCACAAAGCTCATATAACCTTTTGTTACAGGTAAAAGAATGAGACCTACTCATCCCAGTTTACTGCTTCTTGATTCATAACAGCAAGGGAATTGATTCATCACAGATGCTCACCAGGAAATGGAAGTATAGGAAATGCCTATATACACACAACTGAATTTTTTTAGCCATAAAGAAAAATGTTATTATGCAATTTTCAGGAAATGCCAAATAATCTGTTGATTAAGGCAGCCCAGGATCAAAAAACAAGACAAAACAAACCTAATTTGATCCTGGGTATCTTTCTAGAGTGCTCTTCACTTTACTTTTTTGAGGATCTCTTATTGAATCTAGAGGTCCCTGATTTGACTAATCGTAGCTAGCCAGGTAGCTTTGAGGAGACTCGTTTTTGGTTTTTGATTTTTCAGTGCTGGCATGCTACATTTTATTTCTCACTCCCTTAAGATATTTACACGGGTAATAAGCATTTGAACTCCAATCCAATGCTTGTAAGTGCTTTCCCCAGAGAGGGACCACCACCCCTGAGTTCTTTCTTCCTTATTTGTACTCCTTTATTTCTTTCTCTTGTCCTGTTACTTTAAGTCTTCTAACTATTTTGAAAGATTGGAAGTCATGGCATCTCTGGGTTGTTTCTGACTTTATAGGAAACATGCTCACCTTTTAACTAGGTGACCACAGATTTCTTCTCTGTAGCCTCTATTGCTTTGCAGTACATTCCAGTTTCACCTCTTCCTAATTTTTCTATGTCATTTACCAACAAGTTTTGTAAACTACTAAATGCACATATTTAAGTAATGTTCTTTGTTTATATGGAATGCTGCAGTTACTAGTTTTCATATTTTAAGATAACCTTGTATTTTACTCCCAGGATGAAACCAAATTAAGAACTATGTATGATTCTTTTAATGTAGACCTGAGCTTTCTGTGCATTCATTTCATTCAATAAGTTTTGATTTATGTTATTCAGGAAATTTTATTTGTATTTGAGTGCTTGTATGTGCATTCATGTGTGTGTGTTACTGTTGTTTTATATCAGGCTATACTGGATATATGGAGTTAGTATAGGAATATTACTTCCTTTTCTTTTGTGGAGAATATTTTGAAGTTTATGATGCTGAGCCTTCCTTAAAGGATTAGTGTCAGGCTACAAATGAGTTCACAGAAAAAGTTTATATTGTTATTTTTCTTTCAGTTTTTGAAAGGTATTGGTTATAAATGCAAATAGTTTAGTAATATTCAACAGTGAATCTCCCTACTTGTGGGGGAGACTATCGATTATCATATTTTCTTGCTTTTAATTTGTTTAATTCATTATAATTTCTATTGGTAATGCCAGTTTAGGAAGTTTTTCCATTTTTGTAATTCTTCCAGATTTTTGAAATAACAGTTTCAAGGCATTAGCAACTTGTTCTGTCAATTTCTTTTGAATCTATGTTAAAGACTCCCTTATAATCTATTATTTTATTTTTGTATAACTTTGTTATTTTATTAATTATGGCATCCTTTTACAAATTTGACTGGGAATTTCTTTATTTTGCTTATCTTTCCAAAGATCCACGCCTTTTATTTATTCTATGTAAAGATTTTGTAAAGTCTACATTTAACTAATTTCTGAACTAATATTTAATATTTATTGTCATCTCATGCATTTGGTTTGGCTTCGTCTTGCTTTTATAAAATATATTGGTGCCTTATAGGATTATATTTATTTTTCTAAAGGTTCAAAGATATGGTAAATTTAGAAGAACCCAAGAATGGAACATTCAGCAATTCTGGGACACTATTTAAAAAATAAAACTAAACTAAATTTATGAATGATAATTATAGAAGGACAAGAAAATCATGTCAAATGCACAGAAATATTTATAACACAATAATATAAGAAAAATTCCAAACCGAAAGAGATGCCTATCAAAAGAAAAGACACATACAGAATAACAATTAGATATGTCAACAAAAGAAACTCTTTATTTCATATAATTATACACTAAATTTATAAAGCAAAGAAAGGATATTGAATGCTTCAAGGAAAAAAAGAGCATGTCACATGTAAGACATGATTATCAGAATAACATCAGACTACCAGACTTTTTTTTTTTTTTTTTTTTTGAGACAGGGTTTTTCTGTAGCTTTGGAGCCTGTCCTGGAACTATCTCTAGTTCTTGTAAGACCAGGCTGGCCTCAAACTCACAGAGATTCACCTGCCTCTGCCTCCTGAGTGCTGTGACTAAAAGTGTGTGCCACCACCACCCGGCAACATCAGACTTTTCAATACAGATTTAAAAGCCAGATGGGTTGGACTTGCATTCTACAGGTTCAAAAAAAAAATCACAGATTCTAGACCAAATTACTACATCAGTCATAAGTCATAACTAAAAGAGAAAGAAAATTTTTCCAAGATTTAAGGAATGCATATACTACTAATCTGCTCTAAGGATAATGGTCAAAGAAATATTTGCTTTGAAGAGAAGGTTAAGCCAATCCAAGAGAACACAATGAATAAGTACATAATCCAGAACAGTTAGTTAAAAGGCATCTAAGAAAACATTACCACACTAACACAATGACAGGAAATGGTACAATGTAGATTAATATCTCTTAGTATTAATAGTCTCAGTTCCCCAACAGACTTACAGACTGGATGAAAAACAGACTAACAAACTGCATTATAAAGCAGGGTCCAACTCTTGGCTTCTTCCAAAAAACATACCTCACCAGCAGCAATAGATATTCCTTATGGTAAAATGAGTGAAAATGGTATTCTAAGTAAATACGACCAAGAAATGCAAAAGTATTCTAATGCTGAAAGACAGACTTCAAAACAAAACTAGTTTTTCATACTTATTGAACAAAAACTTAATCAAGAGAATATTACATTGGTAATCATTTACGTCACAAACAGAAGCACACAGTTTCAAAAACGAATTTGTATTCGATATAAAAAGTACAGATTGGCCCACCTTAACCCAGTGACAATGCACCACTTCCGCACCTCCAGACAAGGCTAAACAGAGGAATTCTGATGTTAAATGGCACCATAAATCAAACGGATCTAAAAGACAGCTGTAGGCCATTGAAATCAAATCCTAAAGAATATACTTTCTTTCCAGTGCCCCATGGAAAGTTCTCCCCAAATCCACCATATATTAGGACACAAAGCAAGTTTCACTCAGCATCGGAAAACAAATAATACTCTGCATCCTGTCGATCAAAAAGTCAGAAAACAGGATATCAGCCATGAAAGGAACTACAGTGTCAGAGCCTGCTGATGACTCAACTCGGGTACCTGGAGGATGGCGTAAGGATAGAAGAAGAAGCAGATGAAAGAAACTGAGACAGATACAAAGGATAGATTCAGGAGGCCCGTTGGTCAATGCCAAGAAGCCCAGAGTTCATTTCAAAGCCTGCTTATACATAAAGGCAGAGCAAAGCATGAGAGACAGTCAGACAGTATCGGAAACCACAAGGCCATTCTTGTTCTTGAGCAAGCAGGATCCTATCTATCATGCGCCTGCTGCTGGCTAACAGTTTGAATTTCTATTTCGATGTGCCCTTGGCCTGGCATCCGCAGTACGCATGAATTCTACTAGACAATGTGTTCTTTCTATTGAGAAAAGTGGTGCTCTTTCCCATTGGCTTAATCAGAACATTCTCACAAGCCTCAAGGAGACTGAAGCAAGCCAACTTGAATTCAAATGACTTACGAGTCAGAATGGACTCCAGATGGAACCCGAGTCACCTGTGGGCTCCCATACTACAGAAATTGCGCCAACTTTTGAAAGTTAAATGACGCACTACCCAATGATAATTAGGACAAGGGAGAAATCAAGAAGGTAATGGTTTTAAAATCTTCTCAACGGTTTCATAAATTCATATGATGAAGTACCCTCTCTCATGATTCTCCCTTTGTTGGAAACCTCTCAACAATATCCTCCTAACATCATACCCTTCTTTCATGAGACACCATGGGTTTAATTAGTTTTGTGCATGAGTGTTACTTACAAGAAGTGTAAATTATCAGTATCTAGATTGCTAGAGAAAGTGACATCACCTCTTACAGAAAACATTTACCGACAGTAGTTCTTAAAGTATTATGGTGCTTCACAGACCATGTCCATGAGTAAATGCCGATGGGACCCAACTGTGTAGGTCATGTAAAGGTAACCAACCAGATTGAGTTTTATTTAACTCTCTTTTTCTTTTTGCTTTGAATCTAAGCAATTCTGAATAATGTAATCAATGTTGTTTCTGAAGTAAGGATGGCAACTCTGATTTATTTGTTATAAATATTGTCTCATGTATTTGCCTTTGTGATTGTCTAGTGATGTTTTAATACATATTTATTTATTCTTTGAGAATTTTGTACAAGTGTACAATGTACTGCAATCAAATCTATCCTTCAGCCCCTCCCCCATCCAGATACTTCCAGAGCCAGCTACCCAATCTCCCTCTCAGTTTCACATCCTTAAAAAATGCTCCGAGTCCATTTAGAGTTGTTTCTATGTGCATGGTTTTAGGTCCATTTACAGGAGCCAGAGGAAGCTCCTAAGAGTCACCCCATAAAGGAAACTGACTCTCCATTCTCCACTAGCCAATAGCTTCCATACCGTGGAAACAGCCTACTGAGCCACTCAGCCCTCGTTACTAGAAAGTTGGCATTCACGCTGTGTGCAGGGAATCACAGTTGGTGTGAGTTCATGAGTATAAGGGTCCTGTAATGTCCAGAGGACTGGGTGCTAGCAATCTTCCCCAAGCTCAGGGCTTTGCACACTGCCTCCTCTTTGTGGTGGCTTCCTCAGGCCAGAGGAGGAATGCAACATACACACATGGTATTAGCACATCAGGTACTCATTTTTTACATTGTATCTGGATGTCCATTAGGTCTTATGAAAGGTAAACAATGTTTGCATGTTTGTTTCCACAGGCCACATTATTTGAAAACATGGGTCTTATGAAATATGAAGATTTTTTTGTCCATAATGGTGAGAATTCAACTGACAAAGTCAATTTCAGATGAAAACGTTGATTGACACAGATTTCAGTGACATTCCTGTTTGTCTGCATTTGTCAAAAAGTAAGTCTAAAAGACAAAGACCAGCTACCATTTACATTCCCGGTGTTGCCTTTTCCTTTTCCTTAGGAAGCTGCAGTAAGTGTATTTTCTAATGTGTGTATTAAATAAATTACCTCTAGCCACACTGAACTGAACTTTGGCCTCTTATGCACATAATACAGTCTTTTCCTCAATGATTTCATTTTCCCCCTGAGAATTTAATAGTATTTAGTATGCTTTTGTTTTGATTAATAAAGACCATTTTATGCTTTTTAAGCAAATTGGTTTACATTTATAACTAAAAGGAATTTTGACATTGCTTTCTGCTCAGGTGTTAATCACAGAAAATTAGCCCCATCTTCCACTTTCTTTAAAGTGTATAACTAGATTCAGTTCATAGTAAATTTCTATGAGGAATTACCAATGTAAAAATATGATATTGCTTATTTTAATGAACATGAAATTTTATTTCTGTTTAGAAAGCAAAGTTTGTTAAAGAAACTGCTAAATATGAATGGTTCTATGTAAGCGTTTAAGCCCATGACACTAGAAAAAGCTTATTTTAAAAAAAATTTACAACACCAAGTACAAATCTCAAAAGGCAACAACAATACCCATGCCAAAGTCATTTCAAGAGTTCCCCAAATAGCATTTATTCATAGATCATGACTTTGGCCCAAATTTTCAACCTTACACCAAAGATGGGAAGATTCACATGACTTTAATACTTATCAGGTGTAATCCATATTCATGAAAGCTTCATCATGAGGGGGAATGTATTTCCTGCCAACTCCATGGTGTGTAAATGGATTTGCAGAATTATGGACATTTCCAAATATACTAGAAAAATTTCTTGGCTGCAGTAAACATGCTGGAGGGGCCAGTGCTGTGCTCATGTTCATTCCTTGAAGCAATAAGAATAATAATTTGTGTTTTAAGAAATATCTGACTTACAATCTTAAGAATGGTCTGCTTTTTCCACTGTAATTTAGATCAAATCAACCACATTATCATTTTATATAAGTGTTTAAAATGGTGGATTATGTTGCACTTACTTTAATGATGCTACATATCTTTAGTTACTTGCAATTATTTACCTTGCTGTATGTTCATATTTTTAAATTTACTTTATTTAGATTTTGCTATTTTTAAAACATTTGGATACCATTTGAAATATAAAAATTCAAGAGGACCATCTGACTAACATTGTTTATATTGATGTATAAATAATTTAAGAATTCTAATGGTTTAAAATGATAGAGATAATTAACAAGACAGTCCAGTTGAGGTGTGCTCCTATAGCACACACACACACACACACACACACACACACATGCACACAAACTCACAGAATAAGAGGTACAATAGTATTTTATCTTAATAATTAACTTACAGTGTTTTACTAAGACCCACTAATATTCTTAAATAATTTGAAGATATGCTTTAAAATACAGAAATACTTAAATACTATTATTAAATAATATTTAAAAATTAAATATTATACCAACATTGACTCAAATTCTCAAGTTTGTGACTTGATATCCTACAACTTTATAGAATTCTGACTTGAATAAATTTCCAAATGGAGATCTCCATGTATATTTGGATATCATCTTCTCTGATTGCACATGTTTCTGGGGAATTCTATCAATAATTATGAATTGCTTTTGAGTCGCCAGCTTCACTGTGAGCTTGGCGAATCTAGTAAACTTTATGAGGGTGAAGACTAATCCTCCCGCTGTCATCCTACCATAGAACCAGCATCCGAAACCCTCTACACCAGAATCTACTTCTTGTTTTAAAACAGAAATTATTAGTGAGCCCAGGTTTAGTTGATAGTATTAAAGATTCAAAGTAGGGACAAGTTTTATTAATACATCTGTTGGTAAAATTGAGAGATCATCTGAATATATAAGTTTAATCATGGTGCATTTTGGGGTGTTTGATGTTTCTTTAAAGCTATAGACTTGCTCATCAGTATCCATTGCCAGATGCCCTTGAAGACTGTGTTCTGTGGTCAGGACACAGTTCTTAAAGTATATGGAATAGATGCTTTTCACATCTGTATTTCTGGAGACAGTTCTGGGGGTACATTGGCAGTGTCATCAGCTCAAGTGGTGTGTTGTGTTGCTATAGATGTTTGACTCTTCTGCCCTGGTGCTGACAACGCTGAGTCCTTCATTGCTCCTGTCTGCCTTTTTCTTTGCCTGTTTCTGTTCTGTGCATCTCACATCGCCAGCCACCCAGGTACCACAGGCAAACTTGACTTTTTGCTTTCCCTACCTGACTGTACGTTTCTTTGGAATGACTAATGAAATTCCATGAGGTGGTCCACAGGGCAAGTCTAGAAATAATTCAAGCAATTTAGGACACAGCATTTGATAGCTACTTCTTTGTCAGAGCAAAGCTTTTCAGGTTGAGGAGACACGGCTTATTCGTCATACTACTGTGCTTTTCCTTCAAGGTGCTGATGGCCAGCCAACTAGACAAAGGCTCTCTGTATCTGTGGAGTTTAAAGCTATGCATTATCTTCATGGCAATAACTCCGGTCTTCGCACAAAGTGCATGGGTGACCCCTCAAAGGGCTGTCAGAAAAAGTTGTGGAAAGCAGATGTTTATTACAGACCCACTTCTGTAGCTGTTCTTCAGGTGTCCACAGTCCTAGATTAATTCAAGCAATGAGAAGTTTTTCATAATTGCTATTTTACAAAAGAGTCTGCACTGTAGGTCCTGGTTATCAGAGTATTTCAGGAATGCTTAGTATGTGATATTCTGGAATGGTCTCACTGCATTGGGACCCACTATTTGGATTTCTAATAATAAATAACAGTAATTTGAATGCACGGATATATTTCTATTTTGAAATTTTAGTAGCTTCAGTACAATGGGTATTGAAAGAAGAGACCCAGTGTCTCAGGCCTGCACAGGAATAGTAAAATTTGAATACTGCCTTCTCCCTTAGTTCTTTTTCTTTGGGACTGCAAATTTAAACTATCATGTTAATGTACTAGTATTTCTTCCATCTTCTTTTAATTAAAGCTTGTGGAAATTTGAATTACTGCACAGACAGCCATTATTCTTTCCTTTTCCCATTAAATGTGATGGCTGTCCCTTAAGTTCTGTATTTCTTTTTCGTGTAAATGTGTACACATGTGCCTGTGAATTCACATGTATGCTGGTTCACGTTTATATGTATACTCAAGCATGAAGAAATCAATACATTCGTCATTCAGCCTTGATGTCTTTTTTGAAGTGAATTGGTGATTGACCTTGGGGTATAGGCATTCTGCTAGGCTAGGGGGACAGTGGACTCCAGGAATGAACTTGTCTCTACCATAAACATCTACTGCCTTCCTTGGGTTCCACACCTGCTTGCGTGGGGAGGAGCTCTTGCTTGAATCTGCTTCAGTTTTCATACAGTGTGCCATGCTGTTTAATCCCTGACCTTTATGACACACTGAATTATTTTTCAGACCAAGAACCCAGATAAGAGTCTCTTAGGAAACTATTTCTTCTTTGAACTTGTAGAACTTTCTATCTATTGCATGTGTGTGTGTGTGTGTGTGTGTGTGTGTGTGTATTTTAGGGCTAGCCAGTTCTTTTTAGGTACGCTCTGTTGAGATCTAATCCTTTTATTTTACACCAACCAACGTTTGGGTGAGGGCGTGACCTTGAAAGCTCTAGCTCTAGTGAGGGCTGCAGATATAGACAGTTGTAGATAGGGAACTGTCATCAAAGCACAGGTACTGCCTAGGTGATGAGCCTTAGCACCCCACTGTAGGTTCTCTCCTGTAGTGTACAGGAGTAGAAAATGAGAGGAAGGGAGATGCTTCTTACAGCTTCAAAATGAGAGACCTTCCATTTCTAGTAAAGACAGTGGCTAGGCACAATCCACTCCACATCATTTTGCACATTTTAAATATTTATTTATTTATTTATTTATTTATTTATTTATTTATTATTTGTTTAATTTTTCAAGACAGGATTTCACTATAGCTTTGGAGCCTGTCCTGGAACTAGCTCTTGTAGACCAGGCTGGCCTCGAACTCACAGAGATCCCCCTGCCTCTGCCTCCCAAGTGCTGGGATTAAAGGTATGTGCTACCACTGCCCGGCTTATTTTTATAAATAATATTGTGTGCTTTCCCAAAGGTAGGATGCTTGTTTGAATATTTTAATATGTTTAGGTTCCATTTGAATATGTCTTATATGTCAACTTTTGAATTACTTTTATATGTTGTTTCTGCTCATTCAGGTTATATGCCTATAACCTGAGCACTTGAAAGGCTGAGACAGGGAACAGTATGTTCTATAAACAACCTGGTATAGATAAATAGACACACCCCCTCCCTCTTTCTTTCTCTCTGTGTCTGTCTCTCTCAGGTTCTGTCTTTGTCTCTGCCTCTGTCTCTCTCTCTCATACTATATACCCCAAAACAAAACACTCAAAATTTGAATTTTCAGTAAGTAGTCTTAAACACAGTTATACCATCTTCTTCTCTAGGACTCTCCTCATCATGCTTCTGTTCGATTATCCTACTGTGAACAATTGGATGTGAGCAGGAGAGCAGACACCATTTCCTCACCAATGAGGGTGGAATGTCACATCCTCACATCTCTAAATGAGTAAATGTGAGAATAATCACCAGTGTTCACATTTTAAAAGTTTATTTACATTAGGTTATTAAGGAAAGGTTGTGATTCCCTTTGTGTGAAAACCACCGAGTATTGTTTCTATATCCACAGCTCCAGATTAATTCAAAACACAGAGATAAAATTAACACACAAGCCTTGTTATAACCTGTACATTACAGTCTATTGGCACCTTTCTGCCATCTCATCGAGAGTATGAACCTGGCCCCTTTCTACCAAGGGAGGTAGGAGTTAAGCTGTCAAGCTTATACCTCACTGAAGACACAGCCCTGCCCTAGGCTGGACTGAAGGATCAAGACACATGTTCAAGTTTGTGAACTGGAGTGACATCCTTTCTGAGGAAAAAAAAAAACATGTTTACACTAAACCTATTCTTGGAAAATTAAAAGCTTCCTATCTGGCACTTGTGGTTAACAAGCTGTTACCTTTGCTAGCCAATGACTTCTAGCTACAGAGTGTGCCCCAGACCTACATCCTCATTTGTGAACATGACCTCGTAAGAGATGGTGGTCTCATTTATGTCACATGGCTTAGAAATGTTGGAGTCCAAATTATGCATGATCATATAAAGGGAGAAATCCATGGAGCCCTGACCTTCACCCCAGCTTCAGTGTTTTTACATTCAGGATTAAGAATGAGAAATAGATTTATAAGTTGGTGAGAGGAAAATCTTTAAACCAAACTGTATGTAGGTAGGTCCTGATTTAGTAACATAATCTAATGATTATATTTTAAGTTTAGTAAACGTGATGATAATTTAAGTTTTAGATAAACCTAAATTTAATTTAGCATAAAGATCATTGTAACTAAGATTAGGAAAATTATATCTAAAAGATTATTGTATATGTTTGAGAAATAATTTTTTAATCTTAGTATAAGGGTTCTGTATTGACCAGAGGACTGGGTGCTAGCAATCCTCCCCAAGCTTAGGGCATTGCACTCTGCCTCCTCCCTGTGGATGCTTCCTTAGGCCAGGGGACAGATGCAATATACACACATGGTATTAGCACATCAGTTACTCATATTTTACATTGTATCTGGATGTCCATTTGGTCTTCTGAAAGTTAAACAATTAATGTTTACATTTTTGTTTCCACAGGCCACAATATTTGAAAACATGGGTCTTATGAAATATGAAGATTTTTTTGTCCATAATGGTAAGAATTCAACTGACAAAGCCAATTACAGATGAAAACATTACAGTTAGAAAGATTTCAGTGACATTCCTGTTTGTCTGTATTTGCCAAAAAGGAAGTCTGAAAGATGGAGACCAGCTACCATTTACATTCCCAGTGGTGCCTTTTCCATAGGAAGCTGCAGTAAGTATATTTTTAATGTATGTTTTAAATCATGTATTAAATAAAGTAAACAGTCTGGAGAACATGATGCTCACATTTTCAAGAGATGAAGTGGGTAGTCTTTGGTTATTTGGTAGGTTATGGATCTTTATTATCATTTAGGGGAATGTAGGAATAAAGGATAAAAAGGCAACTGTTAATCTCACACATTTTCCTTTGGCATGCATTTTGGTATATTGATACAAATTTAAGGTTATTTTTGTTGCAACATACTGCATATATGTTTCTAGCCTTGTTTAATGTATTGTACCTATGTAGCTAATTTAAAAATGTAAGGTAAAGTTCTAGTTTTTGAAAGCTATTGTTATAAACTATTTAGGATAACCAAGAAACATAGTTCAGTAATTTGTCATTTGTAACAATCAGATTCATAGATATGTTTGGTATGTTTTTAAGATCATACAGAGATATATTTTAGATAGATACATAATCTTCAAACACTCCAAAGATCTGTAGAATATGGCATTTAAAATATTTTACTAATATAGAGATTTTCATGACAAGGAGACACATCTACTCCTGACAGCACCAATTTATTTCATAAAAGGATGGAGGGCATCAAAGAAAATGCACATAGAATTTGTTTTCAGTGAGGCAACGCTAGGCAGATAGGCAAGAAATTGCTTATGCCTTGACTGTTTGAAAGTATGTTATACAGACTGTATAGGCAAGACAGAAAAAAAAGACTTGCACTTCACCAAGACAAGGAAGGGCAGTCCTTGGAGATTCCTGCTTCACAGAGGAGTCTGCCTTACATACTGTAGGAAACAGAAGAAAGTAACTGTTGACCTTTGTCAGTACAACGTGTGACTGTCCTTCACCTTCAGATTTCCTGCTTCACTGAAAAGTCTGCCAGATATTCTAGGCCTGTAGGCCAAAGATGGGTGCTTCAATGTTTCAGAGCCGCTTTAAGTTATTATCCAGGCAGCCAGATATCTCTGTTGTTAAGTAATATTACATCTTCCTTCTGAGATCTTTGATGGAGTTAAAAACTAAATTTCAGGTGTAGTTTTCTTTAGTTATGATAGAAAATAAATTAGGTATAAAATGTTGGAATCACCAAGATGAGATAGATAATAGAATATTTTCTCTGAATTTGCTAAATACAAATGGACTAAATATTGTAAATGTAATTGTTACTTGGTAGTTGTTTTTTTTGTATTTAGTTTTAGTATATTAAAGTTTAAAACTTTTTGTTTCAATTTAAATGAAAAGGGAGAAATAGTGTGGAATATTAATTTAAAATGTGTTACATTTGCTTATGTTGTGGGATATTTGTTTAATGATGCAAAGATGTGCTGCAATATTTTATGCTGCATTTGTTTAACTTTGTGAAGCTGTGCTACTTTGTCTGCCCAAAGCACCTGATTCATCTAATAAAGAGCTGAACAACCAATAACTAGGAATATGTACTCCAAAATGCATAATTATACCTTGCTCTGCTCAGCATATTCTATCCATGATCCATATATTTATTCCCAAATGCTTTGGAAAAATGACTTTTTCTGACTTTTTTGTAGTGTTTATCTTTCAGGCTTTATAGCAGGTAGGGGGAAAATGGTCCACAAAGAGACAAGAATGAATTGGTCTGATTGTGTTGTAATCTGTGCTGGAACCAGGACTTGCAGCGTCTGGTCCAGATCATTTTGCTTTAACCATGTTTAAGCATAGCACAATTTAAAAAATAAAAAGGTATTCCAATAACAATTAAATCAGTCCAAAGTGCACAACAATTTAAGACATTTACACTGAGATTCCTTACAAAGTACATCAGGTTTCTTTCACAAGAATGGAAACTGTTGTCTCAGAGATACTGCCCAAGATTTAGTGTCTAGAAAGCTTGTGTTAAGGGAAACATAGTACTGGTAGGTGTTACGATTGATCTGGTCTCAAGATAACATAGAAATCACTTAGGCTATTGTAAAACACAAGTGACATCATTCGTAAGGGTGGTGTTTATGGTCTAGAAATGATGCTCCAGGTTTAGGGAGAAAGGGCTTAAGGAAAAACTAATTCTGGGAAATACGGACAGAGTCTGTCTCATCAAACAGTAATGGCTCACCAAATTGTAAGACTACATCATTCCTAGCATTCCAGGGAGAGAGGTAAACTGTGTGTTTAATTTTCCTGGTTTCTCCAGTACCTATCTCTTTGCACAAGGCATTTTTGTCCTGCACATGTTTTTGTTCTGGTAGATGTCAAAAAAGGTTTCAGAAGCATAGCAAAGAACAACATGGGACAATTAATCATGCCAGTAACAGTTTCTGCCTCAAATTTCTTATAGTAACTTGGAAGTGGCTTCAAATAAGAAATTCATTCTATGATAATATACTAGACAATGCTTAGAACAATGGAAAAAAAGAGCAAGGAAATTTCATAAAAGAACAGATATATGTCAGGTTTATTCAAATATTTATTTCTTAATACAGAACATAATATAATGTTGGTACAAATGTTTGCTTAATATAATATAATATAATCATGATTATGCAAGTAGTTATATGAATTCCCTAAGTTTAACTTCAATGTGTGATTAATACTGCCCAAATATTTCTTCATTAATGAATTATTTATGTAATTTTGACTAGCATTTAGTTTCCTGCCTTCTAGTGCTTTCCTACTGCTCACTTGACACAGTAGACTTTATTTTTTAAAATAATCTGTGCTATAGGCTTTAGCCTTTGGGTTGATTAAATGTTACTCATAAATTATTTTTAAATTCTTGTCACTACTTTTGTTAAAATGACACCAGAAAGTGGATTTTAATCTTTCTTGTGCTGTGCTGTGAGACTCACTAAGATGTGTTTCACTGATGTGAAAGAATTTGCTACTCTTATGATGGTTTTACTCTTGACCCAATTTTCAATAGATTATTTATGGTACCTTGTGTTACACAAAGAAGCACAGTTGCACTACCTGTTACAACAGTGGCCTGATCTTAGAACTGAATAGTGAATGAGTTGCTTTATTGCCATGTTGTCTGGAAGACTTGGCCTGCTACCTTTGTCTTACTGTTTAGCGGTTTATATATGAGGTAGCAATTTGACTATCAGCAGAGAGAGGTTTGGAGTTTTATCATGGGGAATAAAACGCTGCTCTTTGGATTGTCTTGTATCCTTCTTGCTTATTATACTTATATACCCATTCCAGAAAACGTTGAAGAACCCTGGAAAGTGAGACTCATAGATATTCTTACGAAAATAACAACGCTTACGGTAATATATTTTTCCTGGGAAATTGGGAGGCCTTGTTACAAATATATACATGAAGTGTTATTGAATCAGTATTTTGAAGGAGACTTTGCTTTTTTTAATGCTTTACCTACCAAATAATATTATAGTTTATATAGTTAACATTTTAGTTAATTGCTAACATGCTTTATTGTCTAATGAAGACACACAATGCCAGTAAATATTACTTCTAAAGGTAAGTATATACTGACAGCAAAATAACCAATATTTCTAAAAGAATTCTTGAGTAATTGTTCAGATACTTGAATACATTTGATGCTTTTCAGAAAGGCTCATACGTTTTCTTAAACTCACATGTATAAATCATTCATATCATAACATTTTGATTTATTTTAGCCTTCTATTGTTTTAGTATCTTTTTTTCTTTTTCAGGTAGTTCTTAGGCTTCCTGTACTCAAAATTGTTTACTCTAATGCCAAAAGAAGTTTATATTTGGCTTACATCATCAATTTTAAATGTGTTAATAATTAGCTAAATGGCGATGATGATTTCATTACCCGTTTATATAAGTGCTGTGTTAATATTAAAATAAAATATCATCTACTCTGTTGGAGAGGAATGGCAATCTTCCTATGCTAGACAACTGTTCTGTTTTCATGCAGGTTTCCGTGATAACATACCCTGGTAAAAAGCCAGGTGAGAGTCCACAACAAAGAATACAGGCCATTATTTCAGGACAATTGGGGTGCTATGGTACTGATGTGCCATAACTTTAACAATCAAGAGAGGAGATAAATGAATGCATGCATAATTATATTTAGCTAGCTATCAGGGCCCAATTTGGGAAACAGAGCTGCCTACCTTAAGGCTGTGTATTACCATATCAATTAGTGTTATCAAGACACCTCCCCCATAAACATGCTTACCAGCTAACATGATCTAGAAAGTCCCTTGAGGAGACTCTCCTAAGATGATTCTTGGTTATGTGAAACTGACAGTCAAACAAATCATGAAAATAACTGACACATTTTCTTCTGAGTCCAAAATTAGTTGAGTTATCCTGGTTTGGGCTTCTTAATGCCTCATGTTGTTGACTGAACCGAAGGGAAGTGAGGGTGGACAAGTGCCATTTTATAAACGGTTACGACGTCATCCCTGAGTAGTACATCTATCACTGGTTCATCGTGGAGTAGTACATACATCACTAGTTCTTATATCACCAAAGCGACGCAATACTTATCATCTATCAATATAAATGTATTCTGAAAGCAAAGAATTGTAAAATTTGGCTTTTGTGTCCTCAGATGTGACATAGAATTATGAAATATATAAATATAGATGAAAAGGCTGAAAGATGCACAGTAAAAAAGAGGTCCAGACAGAAGAATCTCTAAACATGTTTTTATGTTGTTTAACAATGTGAGTAGGCTTAAGAAAGAAAGAAAATGGGTCTGGACAGTTATAGAAAACATAATTTAAAAAAAAAGTCTTTAGAGAGATATTAGAGTACTGTTTAAAAAGCCCAAAGATAAAAAATACACAAGGAGTCTGGATCCTGTATAATATTGTGTTAATTTTGAATTTTTTTGGTTGCTCAAAAGCAAAGGACATAAGATTGAAGGAGGTACTGACAAATTAAACCAACTGAAATATTTTAAAAATGTCTTAACTTTAAAACAAAAATTAAAAATAAACGTATTTGAAAATGTAACTTAGAAGATGCATTGCTTTGGAGGTAGAAGCAGTTCTGTTTTTGTTTCCATAGGCAATAAAAAGCAGTGGGTTCCATCTAGGTTAATATGGTTTGGTTGAGCAAGACCCTATAAAAGGTTTCCATTGGGGATGATGGCCCAGGTGATTCAACATCCACAACAGCTTCAAGGCTAATGGAAGAGATGGACCAACCACACAAAATACCCCAGTCAGGACTTGAGTGTAATTCTGCATTTTTTTAGGATTCCCATAAGATTATCAGTGCCTCCAACCAGTAGAAAGTAACATAGAAAACTACACCTAAATTCCAAAACACTGTTTAGAAATGTTTGATTACATTTAAAGAAGGTTGGTTATAAATGGTTAATGGCCATAGTCAATTTCTAAAGAAAAGAGGGGAATATGATATAGAAATGAGGAAAAGAACTTAGATGATTAAATCTACCTTAATCCAAAAAACCACTGTTAATCTCAAAATACTTTATATTAGTATGGATTTTGGTCTATTGATACAAATTTAAAGTATATTTTGTTATACTATTTGTATATTTCCACTCTTGGTTAAAGTATTGTGCTTATGCAACTTATTTAAAAGTGTGACATTAGTTAAGAAATGCAAATAAACAGTCATTTATAGTAGTCAAATTTATAGACATGTTAGGATTTTTAGATACACAAAGTCATATTTCTGAAAGACAGATAATCTCCAAATATTTCAGAGGGCTACAGAATATGGCATTTAAAATGTTTTAAGAACTTAGAATTCTTTGGATGTGAGACATGTGCTCCTGGCAGCACCAATTACTTCAAGAAGATGATGGGCATTGAATAAACTCCTTGTAGACTTTGCTTTCAGTGTGGCAAAGTTAGCCATTTGGACAAGAAACTGCTCTTACCCAGACTGTTTGACTGTATGCTGTATAAACTGGACATGCAGGACCCACAGGGAAATAACTGATGAGCTTCTCAAAACAAGGTGGGACAGTCCTTCAGGTTCCTAATTCATGAAAGAGTCTGTCAGATATTCTGCAGGACACAGAAGAAAGTGACTGACAAACTTTACAAAAATAAGTGGAACAGTCCTTCAAATTTCCTACTTCACTGAGAAATCTGCAAGACACTCTAGGCCTGTAGTCTGAGTATGGATGCCCCAATGTTACAGACGAAATTTGTGTAACTGTCCAAGCAGCAGGGTATCTTTGTAATTCTAGAATTTGGGAAGTTGCTTACAATGCATCCCCTGTTTACTCATTATATTTTAATATTGAAATAGTCGAAGACAAAGAAGATGGGTTGGTGGGTAAAGCACTTGTTAGGGAAAGATAAGTTTGGATGTCCAGTACCCACATAAAAGTACATATAGTGGTGTCCATCTGTGACCCCACAGCTTCCATAGTGGCATGGGAAGATGGGATATGAGAATCCCTGGAGGTTTATGGATTATCTCGACTGGCATATGTAGTGACAAGGGACAGCAAACCCTAACTCAAATAATTTGAAAACTGAGATTCAACATCTGAATGTATTCTCTGGCTCTCATTGACATATATGGTACACACATGGCTGCACACACAAACACACACACACACACACACACAGAGAGAGAGAGAGAGAGAGAGAGAGAGAGGAGAGAGAGAGAGAGAGAGAGAGAGAGAGAGAGCTAAACTTTAAACACTGAAACTAAATTTAATGAACAAAAATTAAAATAAAATATTGGGAATAGACATACAAAGAAAGGAAGCATAAAAGGCTTTTTCCAGTTAGTATTTTTAGGTAAAACTAAGCTAATAAGAACTTAACCCAATGAAAAGTACAGTGACAAAAATTTGTGGGATCAAATGAGATTATCTTGATTTTAACTTTTGTATGCTTTAGATTTTTAAATTTATAATGACCTTTTCATGTTTGGCAATTTCATAAATTCACATGACGAATTCACCTCTCTTGTAGAAACTGTTCTCAAAATTTCCTCTTTCTACTCTTACGTTTTCTTTGTGAATCCCCACTAATTTTATTAGTGTCTGACTTAACATGGGGGGGCATTATGTACCAGAAAAAAAGCTAGCTATCTACATCACTCAAAATGGCATCTCCTTTCTCGGCAACCATGAAGAGTCAGTATTTCCTGAGGTTTGTGTGGGACCTTCTTTACAAGTCCCTCATCTATCATGAAATGTTGGTTGGCCTAATATTATGCATGTCTTATTACAGATGAATTTATTGAGATTTATAGAGTATAAATAAGAGTACATGCATTGGGACATGTAATAAGTCTGATTGTTTAGTCTAGCAATACTTTCATGTTTTCCTAAAGTAAAGATAATCTTTACATATTTAGTACAAATATTTTCTCATTTTATTTTCCTTTGTGCTTGACTAATATTTTATTGTTTTGAAAATATAAATAAAAATATATTTACCGATATATATCTCTCATCTTTATATTTATATCTATATTTTGATCATATTCATTCTACAACTTCTTCCAGACCCTTCTTCATATTGCATAGCCCTCAGAACATCATGTCCTTTTTATAAAATATTTTTCGTAACTCACTGCATCCAGTTAGTGCTGCCTATGGACGTAGAGCCATGTGCTGGAGCCAGTGCAACTTTCCATATCCCTGAAGGTACCTGATCCTTTCATCCCCAGTAGCCATTAACAGTCAGTAGCTCCAAAGTTGGGGTTGGGGCTTCCTGTGTTACAGAGCCCCAATGAATGCTTCCATATTATTGGATTTGGTCATGTGCACATCTCATACAGATAACCAGAGCATTATGAGCTGATAAGTGCAAGTGCCTTGTCATGTTTGAAAGACACTGTATTTCAGCCATCTTTCCCTTCTGTGTTTCCGTACCTTTCTTCTCCATCTTCTGAGGTGTGCATTTCACCTTTGGTGAAGGATGTGCTATACACACTATGGCATTATTGCACCCCTTACTCTTTTTCCCATTGCATCTTTATGTGAATTTAGTGCTGCTAAAATAAAAAAATAATGCATACATGTTGGATGTTGTTTTGATAGGCCACAGTATTTGAATATACGGGTCTTATGAAATTTGAAGATCTTTTCTTCATAATAACGAAAACTCAATATATAGAACCAATTTCAGATGAAAACCTTACAGTGATTGACACAGAATTCAATAACATTCCTGTTCGTCTGTATTTGCCAAAAAGGAAGTCTGAAAGACAGAGACCAGCTGTCATTTACATTCATGGTGGTGCTTTTGTCACAGGAAGCTTCAGTAAGTGTATTTTTAAATGTGTGTTTTAATTTGATTGCAATTGCTATATGAAATGAAATTCTCTGCATCTCATGATCTTTTACACCTTCTCCTGCAATGAGTTAATTTTTCCATTAAGCATTTGATAGTAGTCATTATGTTTTATATAATAAATTAACCCTTTAAGTAAATTGCTTTTTGCTGAAACGTTTTGGCATTGTTTCCTGTTAAGATTTTAATCATAATAAATTTATTTTTTGTCCCTCCTGATATAACAACTAAGTTCAATCCATAGATAATTTATGTAGAAACTTTGTAAACAAGAATATGCTGATTGATTTTAACTACAATTAAAATTTTCACTTATGTTCAAAGAAGCAACTTAAAGTTTATTTTAAAGCCTAAGCCTCTTATTATGGAAAAATCATTTTAAAAAATTATCCTGAGAAGCATATTAGGCTTTAGGTAAACCAAAGTCCCTTTATTAAAAAGTCTGAGAACTCTAAAAGATATTTAAAGATAGTTTAATTAAGGTGACAATCTAAATTCATGAATATTATAATGATGATTACAATATGGTCTTTAACTTACTTCTAGAGTTCTGATTTATAGCCAGTTTTATGGAATGGACATGGTTACTTTGAGAGTGTCCAGTCATAAACTTTTTACTCTCCTGAAAAGTAAAATACAGGGGCTGGAGAAATGGCTCAGCGGTTAAGAGCATTGCCTGCTCTTCCAAGGGTCCTGAGTTCAATTCCCAGCAACCACATGGTGGCTCACAACCATCTATAAAGAGGTCTGGTGCCTTCTTCTGGCCTGAAGACATGCACACAGACAGAATATTGTATACATAATAAATAAATAAATAAATATTTTTTAAAAAGAAAAGTAAAATATAAATTCTATGAAAGAACAGCTTGCTGCTATTTAAGCTTTGGGACTGTGATCTTCACCACTGCTTGTCAGTCACTGCGACAATGCCTGGTGTCGTCCTTCTGTACTGCTCAGGCACAGCCTCCTGCAGATGTAACTGACCACAGGAATGAGCAGCAGGAGCACAGTCACAGAGCACCAGGCTGTGAATCTGGAGTCAGGTGAAGCTAGCAACACAGGAAGCCAGAGCGAGTTTTCTGAGAAACTCCAACCGGTCATCAAGGCACAAAATCTTCTTTCATTGTGACCTAGCAAGAGTCTTCTCTTCTGGCCTGGGTTAGGAGGGATTTAGTGGGTGGGAGTTAATGAAGGTTTGCTTACTCCAGTGGAGTTTTCTTACACGTGGTGGCCAAAGTGTTGACTGCAAGATTTCTATTAAGTAATCACAATTCCGATTTCTCTTAGGATTCATAGATGTCTGGGTTTCCATTGCCTGGCATTTACACAGCTCTGTTCTGTATTTATGTCTGTCATTTCAGAGATGCGGCCCTATGATTTTGTGAACCGAATGACAGCCAGCAGACTTGATGCTGTTGTGGTGGCCCCAGAGTAAGAGACTGGCTATTTTTAGTATTGTGCCCTTGCCCTCCTACCTAAGCTTAGTTTACAGTACAAGTTGCAAAATCCCCAGTGGTGGCTGGATTGCTGCTAGGAAATCTGGGTTTAAAAATCTTTTCTTAACCTTATAATATCAAAATTTCCTCAATAAGGCTCCATTTTGCATTCATCTCTGCCATGGTAGACTCCCATGAGAAGCAGAGATGTGAACATCTTTGCCAACAGAGCAGTGGCAGCTTTAACAACATAAAGCCTATCCAGGTAATGATAGTCCCTGGCCACTTAGATCTGAAATAATCACACAGAAACTGTATTAATTACATCACTGCTTGGCCTATTATCTCTAGCTTCTTATTGGCTAACACATATTAATTTAACCCATGTCTATTAATTAATCTGTGTCTCACAATGTGGCTGTGTCTTACCTGGCATCTGTCTCCAGCAGGGCTACATGGCTTCTCTCTGACTCTGCTCTTATTTCTCCCAGCATTCAGTTTAGTCTTCCATGCCTACCTAAGTTCTGCCCTGCTATAGGTCCAAAGCAGTTCTTTATTCATTAATGGTAGTGACAGCATACAAAGGGAAATCCCACATCATGAGGGGTAGAAAGCAATGTATGTTAGAGTTATTATTGGGCCAAGTAATATCAATTAGAACAAATGTTGGGACCACTCAAACATCTCAAGAACCTTTTCAATGACAGCTCTTATTAATTCATGACTTTTGTTCAAATGTTCAACAATATACCAGAAAGTTGAATACATGCTTATTGCTTTATGACCTTTTGGGTATATTCTATACTTCTTATGGCTCATCATGAAGTAGGAGAAAATTGGCTTTCCCCTGCCAATTTTATAGCATCGAAATGGATTTACAAAATTGGAGATTTTTGCTGAATCATTATCAGGATTTTTGGCTGACACTATAATAGAGTCAAATAGCATAAACTAGTGGGTTCAGTACTGTCGTGCTCATAGCCACTGCTTTAAATCAAGTGGAATTACTTATGTTTGAGAAATTTCTAACTTACAGTAGTAACATCAGTTTGCCTTTATCATTATAATTTAACCAACTTTATCACGTTATAATTTACATAAGATTTTAAGAGAGTAAAGTTACATCTAGTTTAAGGATTCTAAAATTATTGCAGGCAACTTCTGTTCTTCACCTTGAAATAAAATTATATTTTGATGTTTCATGGTTGATATTATGCTATTTTTAAACACTTAGACACATCTTAAAATTCACAAGGACTGAGTAATATTGTTTATTATAGAACTATGAATAATTCAAGAATTTTCATCCTAATTGTAAGAGTTTAAAAAATGAGACTGTTTAATTGAGACATGATTCTACAAAAGAATGCAAAGTGAGATGGGGTAAGGATGAGGGCGTAAAGATATGATATATTTTGTCTTAAGAATAACAGTATTTTAGTAATACTCATTGATATAGCTTACATATCCATATATCAAACTGCTTATTTTAATTCAAATCCTCATGCTTAGGAAATGAAATTCTACAATTCTGTGAAATTTTGGACAAATAAGTTTCAAATTGAAGGCAACTACCAACACTTTGCCCTCAGATTTTCTGCTTTTAAATTTCTTGAATAATCTAATCAATGAACATGAATTGCTTTTGAGTCACCAATTCCATCCAGGGCCTGGTGAAGTTACAGGCTTCCTGAGGATGAAAATACATGCTATAATACCAAAGACACTTTAAACTAGAACCTATGTCTTGTTTTAAAATAGATGCCATTTATTAGTAAGTCTGGGTTTATTTGATGGGTTTAAAGATTCAAAATAGGGCCAAATTGTATTTATATATCTGCTAGTAAAATTTAGAGATAATTAGATACTTGAGCCTAATCATCTGTATCTTAAGTTCTTTGTTTCTTTTTTGTTTGACTTACCTCTAAAGCTACAGACTTGCTCCTCAGGATCTATTCCCAGCTGCCCATGAAGATTGTATTAGTGTGGTCAAGTTCTTTCTCCAGGATAAAGTTCTTGAAAAATATAGAGTGGATCCTGCTCACATCTTTATTTCAGGAGACAGCTCTGGGGGTGCCTTGACAGGATCAGTGACTCAACTGGTATGTTATGTGTCTTATGTATGATTGAAATCAGCACAATTTAGTCCTAACACAAAGGAAGAAGTTTAGTTATTGTGTTTGAATGATGTTTTTACTATAATCTATAAAATGTAACATAACCAAATCAGTTTATTATTTTGCATGATTTTAGATTTAGATGTGGCTTTAATCAAGAAATTGGGTGATGTTGCATATGAATTTCAAAATCCTACTCTCTGTGTGTGTGCACGCACACTTAGTAAGCACTGAATCTATGGATATATGCTCACTAGACAAATGATCTACCATGGAATTATGGAACTACCTCATTTTAAGCTCTTCTAGAGTTGGTCTCTAGTTAAGCATCCCAGGCTGTATTTGAATTTGTTCTGTAATATGGCTATGCCTTAAACTTGCAATCTCTCCCCATCAGACCCCAGCTACTTGGACTATAGTCATACCATCCAGCCTTCCTTATTGTATTAATTAATAAAAATATAGCAATGACTATGAACGATTATTTAATATAAGTTTTATTGCTAGTTTTTCAAAGATAAACTATAAAATTTGTGTGAATTTGATGTCACTGTACTTGATGCAAATTGATTAGTTTCTTGTCTTTCTGACTAGAAGACCTAATAAGAAAAGGTAAATGGAAAATGAGTTATTTGGGCTTATGGGTTGACACAGTACAGTACCTGAAGGCAGAAAATCCATGGCAGCGAGAGGAGTTTATCCCTGTGGAGCAGACAAGTGAGGATGTTTTAATACATTTTTCAAGGACATACAGCAAGAGTCACGAAGCAGAAGCAATGGAGGAATGGTGCCCAGTGACTTATTCCTGGTGGCTTGTTCAGCCTGCTTGCTTATATCATCTAGGATTACTTGTACAGGGGTAGAACCTCCTATAGTGGGCTGGGCACTTCAATCATTTGTTTAGAAAATCTTCACAGTCTCACCCACAGACCAATCTTACAAAGTCATTTTCTTTATTGTTCTCTCATCTCAAATAAATCTAGCCTGTTTCAAATTTACAAAACAAAATGAAAAGAAAAACCAGCCAGAGCTACTGAACACTTGTCAACTTGATGCACAAACACATCATTATTTAACTGTGACCTTCCCTTTCTTGTTTATGCCCAATAGCTCATATTAATATCGTTATATCAATATTAAACACATTGCAACTTTGAAAGTCCCGCAGTCTTTACAAGTTCAAAGACGTTGATGGTCAGTCACTCTAAAATAGCCAGTTTTCTGAAATTTCAAAGTCTATTACTGTGGGTTCCTATAAGATAATAAATTAATTAAATACTTTCATATTCCAAGAAGGAAGAATTAGAGCAATGTCTCAATCAGAACAAAGTAAAACAAAAGTCTAAAATAGGAAAACTTGGGGTTAGACACTGTAGGGTCACTATATAGGCTGCAAAGGTCTGGCCACAGCACATGTAATATGTCTCATAGACTCAGGCTGTCTTAATCCCACACTTGCTGCTGTTCTTGTTGGTAAGACCATGATGCTGACATTTCCAAAATGTGTGGTCTCCACTGCACCTGGTAAGAGCTGCTCATTTGCTCTCTTCAGGTGCTTTGTCCATGATACACGGTTCTAAAACTCAATCCCATAACTCCATCAATCCCAGGGCTTCTCCTTCAACTAAGGATTCATAATCACCATAAGCTTCTCTAAGCCCTCATGGTGCCTGCCAAAGCTTGGTTGCTTCCCACGACCCCTTCATTCCTTCAAAAATCAGTACCACATGGGAAATTACATAATTCCACGTTCAGAGGCCAGCAGAAGGTAGAAACTTAGCCCCCCTCTGGACTATAACTGCTATGTATTGCTTCTGAGCAAACCCTTCCCAGAAGATTTGGACTTAGTGATATCAGTGGAATTTTCTGTCCCACCTTCCAGCTCCCAAATAACCACACTGAAATGTTAATCTAATTTATCTTAATCAATAAATCCCAAGAGTCAGATATTTGGGTAAAAACCTGGAAGACCAAAGACCCAGGAGAAGCCACCAGTTATTTCCTACCTCTTTTGTTACTCAGTCTGACAGGCAGAGATCCTGTCTCCACCTCCACTTCACCACTTTCTGTTTCCACCACCCAAGTAGTGGGAGTAAAGGTGTGAGCCACCACTGCCCTGCTTCTACGATTATGTAGTGGCTATTTCTGCCCTCTGATCTCCAAGCAAGCTTTATTTTCAAAACACAAACAAAATATCACGCAACACCACAGTGAGACTTATTAATTATGAATGCTTGACTGATAGCTTAGGCTTTTTCCTAACTAACTCTTACAACTTTAACCCATTTTTAACCAATCTACTTCTTGTCTCCTGGGTTTATTATCTCATCTCTCCTATCCTTATTGGCCATGTTGCTTCCTCTATGTCTTGCTGGCAACTCCACCCTTCTTTTTTCTCAGCGTTCTCTCATCTGGCTCTCCTGTCTCACCTCTTCCTGTGTAGCTATTGATGAGTTAGCTCTTTATTAGCCAATGAGAGCAACACATCTTCACTATATACAAAAAGATTGCTCCACAACACAGTAGTAGTGCTAGTCTCTTCTGAATCACAGTTGATTCTTCATCCCAAGAAATCAATACTGATTGTCCCAGGAAACCAAAAGTTTCACGTTAGTGGTTCTTAATTCAAAATATCACATGAATGCCCCTAGTAGCATCTAAGAGGTTTTCAAATTTCTGGAGAAATGCTGCTTACTGGCTTGATTCTCATGGCTTGCTCAGACTGCTCTGTTATATTTAGGACCACAACCCCAGGAGCTTTGTCATTCCCATGGGGTGGGCTCTCCTATAGCAATCATTAGTTAAGAAAATGCCCCACAGGTTTTCCATAGGACAATGTTACAGAGGCATAATCCAAATAGCTCTCTCTTCTCAGATATGTCTAGCTTGTGCTGAGCTGACAAAAGCTAATCAGGATAGCTGTCAAGTACAGTTTGGGCTGCCCATACATGCTTGATGTTTGGCCTTATGCTAGAGTGTGGACAAGCCCCTAGAAGCCACATCCTTAAAGAAAACCAGGTCTCTCTTTCCCAGGAGGAGCAACTGACAATAGTTCCTTAGAGAGCAGTGAGACTTTGTGAAATCAAGAACTTAATGATGTTTAAGACATATTATTTGCTAGGTGAATTTAACAATATTCATTGACACTAGAGACCTAAGCATATCTGTACTTCAATTCCTTTCACCGGAAAGTAGATAACCACATTTATAATGACCTTAATTTTTAAACATATAAATGCAACATTGCTTTCTGTTTTTATTTTTTCTTTGAAATTTTTTTACTTAACTTTATCTCTTGTATGTGTATGAGTGTTTTTGACTGCATGTATGTCTGTGCACCAAGCGCATACAATGTCCATGAAGATGAGGAATTGCAGAAACTGGAGGTCCTGACTATTTTTAGCCACCATGTAGGTGCTTAAACTTAAACTTGGCTTCTCTACCTTGGCTCTTTTCTATTTTCTAACCCATAAATACACTGCTGTGTCTTTGTTTCTTTTGATTTAAAGTTTGTGGAGCTTGAAGTATTCCCAAGAAAGCCACTAGTCTCTCTTAATTTCTTAATTCAATTTAATTCATTTTTTCTTGTCTTTTTTTGTTTCTCTGTGGATCCACATTCATGTGAGTGTGTGTGTGTGTGTGTGTGTGTTTGCTCTTGTGTGTACATATGTGTGGTAATCATGTGGAAGTCAACAGTTCCCTTATTTACTTTTCATCCTTTTTTTTCCCCTTTCTTTCCAAAATAGAGTCTCACTGTGTAATGTTTGTGAGCCTGGAACTTTCCAGCAAACCAGTTTGGCCTTGAAAATCATATTTTTTCATACAAGTATTTTCACTGTCCCTGGATCTTACCTAAATTATCTATCAGATTAAATGGCCAGTGAGGTCAGGAGATATATCTTTCTTCATCCTATCACTGGGGGCTATGCTGACATTATGCCCAGGTATCTTTTTGGGTTGCTGTCCATAGACTTGTTCTAGCAAAGATTTTACCAACTGAGCCATCTCCCCAGATTTCACTTAATAAGTTTCTCCTATACCTTGATAAAACATGGAAAGTTTAAGCTGCAGTATAATCTCCCTGCTTCAAGCATCAACCATAGGCCCTAACTCAACTGGGGACTATTCATGTTTTTATATGGAAGATCACCTGAGGCATTAACTCAAGTGGAGACCATGACTGTTAATATGCGGTAGAGTTATTCGGCTCAGTCTCAGTTTTACTGTTGTGTTCACAGTTGCTTATTCTCTCAACATTCTGAGACACGGCATTTTATTTGGAAAATTACCATCCTAAGGCCACTGGGAAGAAGAGCGGGAAAACTTTTTCTATTACCTCCTGAACTTGCAGTGCAGGACTTCTGCTTCTTCTTCTTCTTCTTCTTCTTCTTCTTCTTCTTCTTCTTCTTCTTCTTCTTCTTCTTCTTCTTCTTCTTCTTCTTCTTCCTCTTCTTCTTCTTCTTCTTCTTCTTCTTCTTCTTCTTCTTCTTCTTCTTCTTCCTCTTCTTCCTCCTCCTCCTCCTCTTCCTCCTCCTCCTCCTCTTCTTCCTCCTCCTCTTCTTCCTCCTCCTCTTCCTCCTCCTCCTCCTCCTCCTCCTCCTCCTCCTTTTTGGCTTTTCAAAACAACGTTTCTCTGTAGCTTTGGAACTTGTCCTGGAACTTGCTCTGTAGACCAGGTTGGCCTTGAACTCACAGAGATCCACCCACCTCTTCCTCCCGAGTTCTGGGGGTAAAGGCATGCACTACCACCACCGGGCTAAGGACTTTGTACCTATGGTGTGTTGTGCATTTTGAAGTTGGTCAGATACTTTCCTTGTGATGTGCTGTTGAGATTTCAACTATCCCTCTCATTTCATATAAATTCACTTTCTGATGAGGGCATGATCTTGCTCTCAGCACATCCTGAACTTCCTGTGGAGGGATGCAGACATGCTGCACTTGGCTATAGAAGCACACATGCTGCCAGGGCCCACTGCAAGGTCTCTCCTTCAGTGTACTAACTAGGAAATGAAAGGAAAGGATCTTCTTATGACTGTAAGCTCAGGACTCTTCCTGTTTCCGGTAGAGACGGATTACACATGAAACAGTCATTACTTTCTTCTGCTCTTCTGACTTTTGTAAATTATTCTTGTGTTTTCTGTCATATTATAATACTAGTAGCTAAAGGTGAGGCATATGATAGAATTGTTTGCAACATGTAACAACAAATGTTTATGCTCCATCTGAATGGGTTTTTGACATGCTGTTTTACTATATTCATTGTTTCTTCTATTGTAGATTCCTGTATGTCAACATTAGGAAGCTGGGCATGATAACACATGCCTAGGTTAAAACCACATGGGAGGCTAATACAGGAGGACAACATGTGATAGATAGATAAAAACAACTTGTCACCAAAAACTAAAAGTATTATTAAACATAGCCATTCTGCCATCTCCAGTAGGATTCTCCAACTCATTTGGTCTTGTTTGGCTGCCAAGTGTGAAGAAGGTGGAATGAGAGTCTCATTTCTCAAACCATGAGTAAATGTTATGAGAGCAATACTCAGATACTGTTTCAGTTTAATAAATTTATTTGCCTTAGGACATTAAAACAAAGTTGCCAATTCTTTTTTGTTAAAGCTATTGACTCATTAACACTCATCATGTATTTTGTTTACAGCTACAGGATGATCCAGAATACAGAAACAAAATTAAGGCACAAGTCATGATATATCCTGGACTACAGGCAATTGATATTGGGATGCCATCTTATCGAGAGTGTGAAAATGGTCCCTTTTTGTCAAGGAAGTTAGCAATTAGGTTGTCAATACTATATTTCACAGACGATAAAGAAGTGGTAAATGCAATACTGAGAAATGAACACATGCCAGAAGGATCAAGAGACTTGTTCAAGTTTGTTAACTGGAGTGACTTCCTTCCTGAGAAGTATAAAAGGAACCATGTTTATAGGGAGCCCGTTGTTGGAAAGTTGAATGTTTTCTTTACAGCATTTTTGGATAGAAGAATGTCACCTTTGTTAGCCAATGACACCCAGTTACAAAATTTGCCATTAACTTATGTCATCACATGTGAACATGACATCCTAAGAGATGATGGGCTTATTTATGTCACCCGACTCAGAAATGCAGGAGTTCCAGTTACACACGACCACATAGAGAATGCAATTCATGGAGCCATATCATTTGCCACAGCACCAATGTATTTACATTCAGGTTTGAGGATAATAGATAAGTATATAAGTTGGCTACAAAAAAATCTATAAATCAATTGTACATATAGCTAGGTAGTCAGTTAGCTAGCAATGCTACCTAAAGGTTATAATTTAAAGTATTTTAAAATTAAAGAGCTGTTTAAACATGATTTGAACTTTGGGTAAACCTAATTTTAAGTTAGAATAAATAGGGTTAGTATATTGGGGAAGCTACTTAATTTTGATAATTTTCAATTCAATACAATGGAGATATTAATTTTGTTGCCATCATTAACACCCTGAGTAGAGATACTCTCTGAGAAATCAAACCTGATAGTTCAGTACTAAGATGTGAGTGCTGTTATATCTAAAGGGCAGGAGACCCGAGGCAGTGACAGGAATGGGATGATGAAAGAGGAGGGAGAAACACTGTAATGGCAATTGTTTGCAGTGATCATTAAACTGTATTTCAGTCACAAGTTTTAGTTGTGTGTTGTTCATACAAAAAATCAATTTTCTCATTGTGAATTAGATCAGTATTTATTTCATTCACTGTAACTGAAGTCTATTTATTGCTTATTACTTACTAATATACTTGTCTGTATACTGGGCACCAAGGTTAACATCTTCACCACAAATTGTCCCAAAGCTAAAATATCTGAACCTTATTTAAACTTTAATAAGATCAAGTCAGGTATGTGTAGCAGGCTTTCCTGGACTGCCAGCCCCCAAATCATAACATGGAGACTTATTATTATTCACGAATGTTTGGCCTTATTTTATGCTTCTCCCACTAGCTCTTATAAATTAGTTTAACCATTTTTCTTCATCTACATTTTGCCTTGAGGCTTTTTAAATTTCTTAAATTCTGTAAGTCCTACTTCCTGCTTCCCCTCTGTCTGTTTGGCTGGTGGATGCCTGACTGGCTGGACCTGGGCATGCCCCTTTCTTTCTCCCTCATTCTCTCTGGAGCCTAGATTCCTCATCCTACTCATTCTGTCTGCCCACCAGTCCCACCTACCCCTCTACTGCCTAGCTATTGACCATTCAGTTTTTTACTAGACCCATCAGGTGCCTTATACAGGCAAGTAAAACCAATGCAACACTTCTTTACATAGTTAAACAAATGCAGCATAAGCCAATGTAACACACCTTTACATAGTTAAAGCAATATTCAACAACAGGTGTGAACCTCATTGACTATCTGATATCAAGTTGTCAGCCCTAGAATCACATAGTGGAAGTAGCACTAAAAGAACTTAGCAGATTGTCTTTATGTACTTAACCGTGTGTGTGTGTGTGTGTGTGTGTGTGTGTGTGTGTGTGTGTGTGTGTGTGTGTGTGTGATTTGAGAAGGAATAGGGGAAGTATGGATTTTAGGGAGAAAATGGAAGCTGATTTTAGGCAATTACAGTTTAATTTTTAAAAAGCTGAAACTTCATTCTCTTTTAGACAATGATTCCTAATCCGAGATGATACCTAGCCAACTCTATATGGGAGTCAGAATTATTCATAGTATTGTTTTCGTATTTTGTTTTTTTATTTTATTTTATTTTTTTTCTCATGGTTTTTTTTTATATTTAAAAATTTCCATCTCCTTCCCTCCTCCTCCCCCCTCCCTCCCTTCCTTCTCCCCCTTCCCTCCCCTCCCCTCCACGCATACCTCCCCTCCCTCCCTCTCAAGGCCAAGGAGCCATCAGGGTTCCCCACTCTATGCTAAGACCAAGGTCCTCCCAACTCCCCCCAGGTCCAGGAAGGTGATCGACCAAGCTGAGAAGGCTCCCACAGAGCCCGTCCATGCAGAAGAATCAGAGCCCAGAGCCATTGTCCTTTGCTTCTCAGTCAGCCCCCGCTGTTGGCCACATTCAGAGAGACGGGTTTGGTGCATGATCCATCAGTCCCATTCCAACTGGAGTTGGTGATCTCCCATTAGTTCTGTCCCACCGTCTCCATGAGTGAACGCACCCCTCTCGTTCCTGACTTTCTCCCTCATGTTCTCGCTCCTTCTGTTCCTCATCAGGACCTTGGGAGCTCAGTCCAGTGCGCCAATGTGGGGCTCAGTCACCTTCCCCATCTGTCGCCAGCTGGAGGTTCCCTCACGGTCCTGACTTTCTTTCTCATGTTCTCTCTCCTTCTGCTCCTCATCAGGACCTTGGGAGCTCAGTCCGGTGCTCCAATGTGGGGCTCTGTCATTTTCTTCATCTATCGTCAGGTGGAGGTTCTATGGTGATATGCAAGAAATTCATCAGTATGGCTATAGGAACTGGCCTTTTCAGGCTCCCTCTCCTCAGCTGCCCAAGGAACTAACTGGGGGCATCTCCCTGGAAACCTGGGAACCCCTCTAGGGTCAAGTCTCTTGACAACCCTCAGGTAGCTCCTTAAATTAAGATATATGCTTCCCTGCTCCCATATCCACCCTTCCTATATCCCAAGCACCCCATTCCTCCGAGCTCCCCCCGTTCTCCCCTTCACACTTTTCTCTCCCCATCTTCCCTTGGCCCAGTCTTGCCCAACCCTCAAGTTCCCAATTTTGCCTGGCGATCGTGTCTACTTCCAATATCCAGGAGGATTACTATATCTTTTTTTGGGAGTTCACCTTCTTATTATCTTCTCAAGGATCCCAAATTTATAGGCTCGATGTCCTTTAATTATGGCTAGAAACCGAATATGAGTGAGTACATCCCATGTTCATCTTTATGGGTCTGGGTTACCTCACTCAGAATAGTGTTTTCTATTTCCATCCATTTGCCTGCAAAATTCAAGATGTCATTGTTTTTTACCGCTGAGTAGTATTCTAGCATGTATATATTCCACAGTTTCTTCATCCATTCTTCCACTGAAGGGCATCTAGGTTGTTTCCAGGATCTGGCTATTACAAATAATGCTGCTATGAACATAGATGAGCATATGCTTTTGTTGTATGATTGGGCATCTCTTGGGTAGATTCCCAAGAGTGGAATTGCTGGGTCCTGGGGTAGGTTGATCCCGAATTTCCTGAGAAACCGCCACACTGCTTTCCAAAGTGGTTGCACAAGTTTGCATTCCCACCAGCAATGGATGAGTGTGCCCCTTACCCCACAACCTCTCCAGCAAAGGTTATTATTGGTGTTTTGGATTTTAGCCAATCTGACAGGTGTAAGATGATATCTCAAAGTTGTTTTGATTTGCATTTCCCTGATAGCTAGGGAGGTTGAGCATGACCTTAAGTGTCTTTTGGCCATTCGAACTTCTTCTGTTGAGAATTCTCTGTTCAGTTCAGCGCCCCATTTTTTAATTCACTACAGTGAAAGAAATTTAATGAAAGTAATGACGATAAGGGTTGTTTACTAACTGAATTCACAGATATCCATAATTTTCCAATTTGCTCAGCTTTAAGCAAAAAGGCAAAACAGGTGAAAACAAACATTTGAAAACAACAGCAATACCAAGACATCAGAAAATTTGACAACGATTTTAGTGCCTCCCAGTGGAAATACAGTTACTTATGCCCTTGTTGGTACTGACAGAGGTGTGGCTCCCATAGTAACAGATGCGAGTAAGCCTATGTATCATCACTTCAGATGGCTTCCTAGGTCAGGCATGCAGTAGGCTAATGATGCACTTCAAAATACGAAAACAAGACAGACCCCCTACCCCCACTTCCCTCTGCAGGCTTGTGTCGGTTCTCCGGTCCCTGTGTCTCCCGAGTTTTCCCTAGTGTTCTCAGGTGTCCTGCTCCTGTTCTAAGGCCATCCACCCAAAGGGGTCAGACTCTGGCCTCCAGGCAGGTCAGAGGATTCCTGCAAGGGAGTGCGGGCTTCTTCAGATTGTGATGCAAGGAATAGGTCCTCCTCTGGCACTGGGGAGATCCAACCAGTTTCAGTCACAGCAAAGATTGGTCTAGGACACCAAACACCTCCGGGCTCCTTTTGAAGGAAGAGATGGGCAGGCGCCAATGCAGGAGCTCCTCCAACAACATGAAAGGCAACATAACATCACCACAAGCCAGACATCCCGAAACAACAAGAATTGAACACCCTACCCCAGAAGATATAGAAGAAACCGACCTTAAACAGTACTTTATGAAAATAATAGAGGACCTTAAACAGGAGGTAAAAAACTGCCATAAAGAAATGGAGATGACAAACAAAAAGGTAGACGAAATAAATAAATCGCTCAAAGATACCCAAGAAAAACAAGAAAAACAAGAAAAAGCAATCAAACAGGAAGGGAAACAGTACAAGACCTGATAAATGAAATGGAGGTATTGAAGAAAACACAATCTGAGGGACGACTGGAAATGGAAACTCTGAGTAAACGAACAGAAACTTCAGAGACAAGTATTTCCAACCGAATACAAGAGATGGAAGAAAGAATCTCGGACTCTGAAGATACTATAGAGGAAATAAACTCACAGATTAAAGAACTAAACAAATCTAACAAATTCTTAACACAAAACATTCAGGAAATCTGGGACACCATGAAAAGACCAAACCTAAGAATAATTGGGGTAGAAGAAGGAGAAGAATTACAACTCAAAGGCCCAGAAAACATAATCAACAAAATTATAGAAGAAAACTTCCCCAACCTAAAGAAGGATGTTCCTATGAAGGTACAAGAAGCCTACAGAACACCAAATAGACTGGATCAAAAGAAAGCATCCCCACACCATATAATAATCAAAACACAAAACATACAGAATAAAGAACAGATATTAAGAGCTGCAAAGGAAAAAGGTCAAGTAACATATAAAGGGAAACCTATCAGAATTACACCTGATTTCTCAATGGAAACCATGAAAGCCAGAAGAGCTTGGATAGATGTGCTACAGACACTAAGGGAACATGGATGCAAGCCTAGACTATTATACCCAGCAAAGCTTGCATTCACCATTGATGGAGAAAACAAGATATTCCAGGACAAAAACAGATTTAAACAATACGCAGCCACAAATCCAGCCTTGCAGAAAGTAATAGAAGGAAAATCACAAACCAAGGAGTCCAACAACGCCCACAATAACTCAGGCATCTAGCGACCCTTCACCAGCACAACTAGAAGAAGGGAAACACGCAAACTCTACTACTAAAAATGACTGAAGTTAACAACCACTGGTCATTAATATCACTTAATATCAATGGACTCAATTCACCTATAAAAAGGCACAGGCTAAGAGACTGGATACGAAAACAGAATCCAACATTTTGCTGTTTACAAGAAACACACCTCAACCACAAAGACAGACACCTACTCAGAGTAAAGGGTTGGGAAAAGGTTTATCAAGCAAATGGCCCTAAGAAACAAGCAGGTGTGGCCATACTAATTTCCAACAAAGTTGACTTCAAACTAAAATCAATCAGAAGAGATGGAAAGGGACACTTTATACTCATAACAGGAAAAATCCATCAGAATGAAGTCTCAATCCTGAATATCTATGCCCCTAATATAAAAGCTCCCACTTATGTAAAAGAAACACTTCTAGAACTCAAGGCAGCCATCAAACCACACACACTAATAGTTGGAGACTTCAACACTCCTCTCTCACCAATGGACAGGTCAATCAGACAGAAACCTAACAGAGAATTAAAAGACTTAATGGAGGTAATGAACCAAATGGACTTAACAGACATCTATAGAACATTCCACCCAAATAGGAAAGAATATACCTTCTTCTCTGCGGCTCATGGAACCTTTTCGAAAATTGACCATATACTTGGTAACAAAGCAAACTTCCACAGTTACAAAAAAATATTAGTAACCACCTGTGTCTTATCGGATCACCATGGATTAAAATTAGAATTCAACAACAATGCTACCCCCAGAAAGCCCACAAACTCATGGAAACTGAACAGTCAACTACTGACCCACACCTGGGTCAAGGAAGAAATAAAGAAAGAAATTAAAGTCTTTCTTGAATTTAATGAAAACAAAGACACAACATACTCAAACCTATGGTACACAATGAAAGCAGTGCTAAGAGGAAAGTTCATATCACTAAGTGCCCACTTAAAGAAAACGGAGAAAGCGCTCATTGGTGACTTAACAGCACACCTGAAAGCTCTGGAAAAAAAAGAAGCAGACTCACCTAGGAGAAGTAGAAGACTGGAAATAATCAAATTGAGGGCAGAAATCAACAAAATAGAAACACAGAAAACAATCCAAAGAATCAATGAAACAAGAAGCTGGTTCTTGGAGAAAATCAACAAGATTGACAAACCCTTAGCCAAACTAATCAAACGGCAGAGGGAGAACATGCAAATTAATAAGATCAGAAATGAAAGGGGGACATAACCACAGACACAGAGGAAATTCAGAGAATCATTAGATCTTACTACAAAAGCCTGTATGCCACAAAATTGGAAAATGTAAAAGAAATGGACAGTTTTTTAGATAAATACCATATACCAAAGTTAAACCAGGACCAGGTAAATGCTCTAAATCGTCCTGTAAGTCGCGAAGAATTAGAAACTGTTATCAGAAACCTCCCTACCAAAAAGAGCCCAGGACCAGATGGTTTCAATGCGGAATTCTACCAGAACTTCCAAGAAGACCTAATACCTATACTCCTTAAGGTATTTCATAATATAGAAACACAAGAGTCACTGCCAAATTCCTTCTATGAAGCTACAGTTACCCTGATACCTAAACCACACAAAGACTCAACCAAGAAAGAGAATTACAGGCCAATCTCACTCATGAACATTGACGCAAAAATTCTCAATAAAATACTGGCAAACCGAATCCAAGAACACATTAGAAAAATTATCCATTACGATCAAGTAGGCTTCATCCCAGAGATGCAGGGCTGGTTCAACATACGAAAATCTATCAATGTAATCCATCATATAAACAAACTGAAGGAAAAAAACCATATGGTCATCTCATTAGATGCTGAAAAAGCATTTGACAAAATTCAGCACCCTTTTATGATAAAGGTCTTGGAGAGATTAGGGATACAAGGGTCATTCCTAAATATAATAAAAGCTATTTACAGCAAGCCGACAGCTAACATCAAATTAAACGGAGAGAAACTCAAGGCTATCCCACTAAATTCAGGAACACGACAAGGCTGTCCACTCTCTCCTTATCTCTTCAATATAGTGCTTGAAGTTCTAGCAATAGCAATAAGACAACATAAGGGAATCAAGGGGATTCAATTTGGAAAGGAAGAAGTTAAACTTTCATTATTTGCAGATGATATGACAGTATACATAAGCGACCCCAAAAACTCCACCAAAGAACTCCTACAGCTGATAAACTCCTTCAGTAACGTGGCAGGATACAAGATCAACTCCAAAAAATCAGTCGCCCTCCTATACACAAAGGATAAGGAAGCAGAGAGGGAAATCAGAGAAGTATCACCTTTCACAATAGCCACAAATAGCATGAGATATCTGGGAGTATCTCTAACCAAGGAAGTGAAGGATTTATTTGACAAGAACTTTAAGTCTTTGAAGAAAGAAATTGAAGAGGATACCAGAAAGTGGAAGGATCTCCCCTGCTCGTGGATTGGGAGGATCAACATAGTAAAAATGGCAATTCTACCAAAAGCAATCAATAGATTCAATGCAATCCCAATCAAGGTCCCATTAAAATTCTTCACAGAGATTGAGAGGACAATAATCAACTTTATATGGAAAAACAAGAAACCCAGGATAGCCAAAAAAATCTTATACAATAAAGGTTCTTCTGGAGGCATTACCATCCCTGACTTCAAACTCTATTACAAAGCTACAGTATTGAAAACAGCTTGGTATTGGCATAAAAACAGAGAAGTTGACCAATGGAATCGTATAGAAGACCCGGATCTTAAACCACAAACCTATGAACACCTGATTTTTTTGATAAAGGAGCCAAAAGTACACAATGGAAGAAAGAGGGCATCTTCAACAAATGGTGCTGGCATAACTGGATGTCAACCTGTAGAAGAATGAAAGTACATCCATATCTATCACCATGCACAAAATTAAAGTCCAAATGGATTAAAGACCTCAATATTAATTTGAACACATTGAGCTTGATAGAGGAGAAAGTGGGAAGTACTCTACAACAAATGGGCACAGGGAACCGTTTCCTACGCATAACCCCAGCTGCACAGACTTTAAGGGCAACATTGAATAAATGGGACCTCCTGAAGTTGAGCAGCTTCTGTAAAGCAAAGGACATTGTCACTAAGACACAAAGGCAGCCTACTGACTGGGAAAAGATCTTCACCAACCCTGCAACTGACAAAGGTCTGATCTCTAAAATATATAAGGAACTCAAGAGACTAGACGGTAAAATGCCAATTAACCCAATTAAAAAATGGGGCGCTGAACTGAACAGAGAATTCTCAACAGAAGAAGTTCGAATGGCCAAAAGACACTTAAGGTCATGCTCAACCTCCCTAGCTATCAGGGAAATGCAAATCAAAACAACTTTGAGATATCATCTTACACCTGTCAGATTGGCTAAAATCCAAAACACCAATAATAACCTTTGCTGGAGAGGTTGTGGGGTAAGGGGCACACTCATCCATTGCTGGTGGGAATGCAAACTTGTGCAACCACTTTGGAAAGCAGTGTGGCGGTTTCTCAGGAAATTCGGGATCAACCTACCCCAGGACCCAGCAATTCCACTCTTGGGAATCTACCCAAGAGATGCCCAATCATACAACAAAAGCATATGCTCATCTATGTTCATAGCAGCATTATTTGTAATAGCCAGATCCTGGAAACAACCTAGATGCCCTTCAGTGGAAGAATGGATGAAGAAACTGTGGAATATATACATGCTAGAATACTACTCAGCGGTAAAAAACAATGACATCTTGAATTTTGCAGGCAAATGGATGGAAATAGAAAACACTATTCTGAGTGAGGTAACCCAGACCCATAAAGATGAACATGGGATGTACTCACTCATATTCGGTTTCTAGCCATAATTAAAGGACATCAAGCCTATAAATTTGGGATCCTTGAGAAGATAATAAGAAGGTGAACTCCCAAAAAAAGATATAGTAATCCTCCTGGATATTGGAAGTAGACACGATCGCCAGGCAAAATTGGGAACTTGAGGGTTGGGCAAGACTGGGCCAAGGGAAGATGGGGAGAGAAAAGTGTGAAGGGGGAGAACGGGGGGAGCTCGGAGGAATGGGGTGCTTGGGATATAGGAAGGGTGGATATGGGAGCAGGGAAGCATATATCTTAATTTAAGGAGCTACCTGAGGGTTGTCAAGAGACTTGACCCTAGAGGGGTTCCCAGGTTTCCAGGGAGATGCCCCCAGTTAGTTCCTTGGGCAGCTGAGGAGAGGGAGCCTGAAAAGGCCAGTTCCTATAGCCATACTGATGAATTTCTTGCATATCACCATAGAACCTCCACCTGACGATAGATGAAGAAAATGACAGAGCCCCACATTGGAGCACCGGACTGAGCTCCCAAGGTCCTGATGAGGAGCAGAAGGAGAGAGAACATGAGAAAGAAAGTCAGGACCGTGAGGGAACCTCCAGCTGGCGACAGATGGGAAGGTGACTGAGCCCCACATTGGCGCACTGGACTGAGCTCCCAAGGTCCTGATGAGGAACAGAAGGAGCGAGAACATGAGGGAGAAAGTCAGGAACGAGAGGGGTGCGTTCACTCATGGAGACGGTGGGGACAGAACTAATGGGAGATCACCAACTCCAGTTGGAATGGGACTGATGGATCATGCACCAAACCCGTCTCTCTGAATGTGGCCAACAGCGGGGGCTGACTGAGAAGCAAAGGACAATGGCTCTGGGCTCTGATTCTTCTGCATGGACGGGCTCTGTGGGAGCCTTCTCAGCTTGGTCGATCACCTTCCTGGACCTGGGGGGAGTTGGGAGGACCTTGGTCTTAGCATAGAGTGGGGAACCCTGATGGCTCCTGGCCTTGAGAGGGAGGGAGGGGAGGTATGGGTGGAGGGGAGGGGAGGGAAGGGGGAGAAGGAGGGGAGGGAAGGTGGAGGAGGAGGGGAGGGAGGGGAGAGGAGGAGGGAAGGAGATGGAAATTTTTAAATATAAAAAAAAATAAACCATGAGAGAGAAAAAATAATAATAATTCTCAGCCTGCTAAAAGATATCAATGGAAGTTTCTCACACAGGGAATGTTAAGTAGCTCCACCCTGTGCCAATATTTGTAAGTTAGCCATTGAGAATGATAAATAAACAATTTTCTGAATAAAAAATAAAAAAAAAAGAAGGTGAACCCAAAGGAAAACATATAGTTATCCTCCTGGATACTGGAAGTAGACAAGATTGCCGGACAAAAAATGGGAACATGGGGGTGGGGTGGGATGGGGAGAGAAAAGTGTGAAGTGGAAGATGGGAAGAGCTTGGGGGAAGAGGATGGTTGGGATATAGGAAGGGTGGATATGGGAACAAGGAATTATATATCTTAGTTAAGGGAGCCATTCTAGGGTTGGCAGAGGCTTGACTCTAGAGGGGTTCCCAGGTGTCCAGGAAGACGCCCCCAGCTAGGTCCTTGGGCAGCTGAGGAGAGGGTGCCAGAAATGTCCAGATCCTATTCCCATACTCATGAATATCTTACATATCACCATAGAACCTTCTCCTGGCATTGGATGGAGAAAATGACAGAGCCCCACATAGGAGCACCAGACTGAGCTCCCAAGGTCCTGATGAGGAGCAAAAGGAGGGAGATCATGAGCAAGGAAGTCAGGACCGTGAGGAGTGCGTTTACCCATTGAGACGGTGGGACAGAGCTAATGGAAGACCACCAAGTCCAGTTGGAATGGGACTGATGGAACAGGGGACCAAACTGGACTCTCTGAATGTGGCTCACGGTGGAGGTGGACTGAGAAACCAAGGACAACGGCAATGAACATGACCTCTACAGCATGGACGGGCTCACTGTGAGCCTTGTCAGTTTGGTTGCTCACCTTCCTGGACTTAGGGGGAGCTGAGAGGACCTTGGACTTAACATAGTGAAGGGAACCCTGATGGCTCTTTGTCTTGGAGAGGGGTGGAGTGGGGGTATGGGTGGAAGGGAGCGGAGGGAAGGGGAAGGAGGAGGGGAGGAGATGGAAATCTTTAATAAAAAAATGAGAAAAAAAGAAATAAAAAAATAAAACAAAACATAATACATAAAACTGGGTGAGAATTTTGTTGTGGATCTAAGAGCAATTAGAGGTGGAGTGTGGGTTAGTGTGATCAAAATGGATTATGAAAGTCTCAAGAAATTAATAAAAGTATTATATTTTCATAGGTTGAACCATTCCTGTATTTCTGGGATGAAGTCAACTTGATCATGGTGGATGATTTTTTTATGTGTTTTTGGATTTAGTTTGCCAGTATTTTATTGAGTATTTTCGCGTGTATGTTCATGGGTGAGATTGATCTGTAATTCTCTTTCTTGTTTGAGTCTTTGTGTGCTTCAGTATCAGGATAACTGTAGCCTCATAAAAAGACTTTGGCTGTACTCCTTCTATTGCTATTATGTGGAACAAGTGTAGGAGTATAGGTATTATTAGCTTTTCTTTGAAGTACTGGTAGAATTGTGTACTGAAACCATCTGGTCCTGGGCTTTTTTTGATTGGGAAGCTTTTGATGACTGCTTCTATTCCCTTGCAGGTTATAGGTCTATTTAAATTGTTCACCTGCTCTTGATTTAATTTTGGTATATGGTGTCTATCCAGAAAATTATATGATCATATCATTAGATGCTGAAAAAGCATTAAACAAAATCCAATACCCCTTCATGATAAAGGTTTTGGAGAGATCAGGGATGCAAGAAACATATCTAAACATTATAAAAGCAATATACAGGAAGCCAACAGCCAACATCAAATTAAATGGAGAGAAACTCAAACAATTCCACTAAAATCAAGAACAATTCAAGGCTGTCTACTCTCTCCATATCTATTCAACATACTTCTTAAAGTTTTGGCTAGAGTAATAAACAACAAAAGGAAATCAAGTGGATTCACATTGGAAAGGAAGAAGTTAAACTTTCATTATTTGAAG
Source organism: Arvicola amphibius (assembly GCF_903992535.2). Taxonomy (NCBI): domain Eukaryota; kingdom Metazoa; phylum Chordata; class Mammalia; order Rodentia; family Cricetidae; genus Arvicola; species Arvicola amphibius. The sequence continues at coordinate 19,603,451 of NC_052057.2, read as the reverse complement.
ATGATATGATAGTATACATAAGTGACCACAAAATTGCTACCAGGGAAATCCTATGGCTGATAAATACCTTCAATAATGTGGCAGGATACAAGATCAATTCAAAAAAATCAGTATCTGTTCTATATACAAATAATAAAGAAGCTGAGAAAGAAATTACAGAAACATTACCCTTCACAATAGCCTCAAATAACATAAAATACCTTGGGGTAACACTAACCAATTAAGTAAAAAATCTGTTCACAAAAACTTTAAGTCTTTGATGAAAGAAATTGAAGAAGATACCAGAAAATGGAAAAATCCCCCATGCTCTTGGATAGGTAGGATCAACATAATATAAATGCCAATTCTACCAAAAGCAATCTATAGATTCAATGCAATCCCCATCAAAATCCCAACACAATTCTTCACAGATTTTAAAGAACAATACTCAACTTCAGATAAAAACCAAAAAAGCCCAGGATAGCCAAAATAATCCTGTACAATAAAAGAACTTCTGGAGACATCACCATTCTTGACATCAAGTTCCATTGTAGAGCTACAGTAATGAAAACAGCTTGGTACTACCATAAAACCAGACAGGTTGACCAAAGAAATCGAATTGAAGACCCAGATATTAATCCATACACATAGGAACACCTGATTTTTGAAAAGAAGCTAAAATATACAATGGAGAAAAGAAAGCGTCTTCAACAAATGGTGCTGGCATAACTGGGTGTCAGCATGTAGAAGAATGCAAATAGATCCATATCTATCCCCATGCACAAAACTCAAGTCCAAATAGATTAAAGACCTCAATATTAATCTGACCACACTGAACCTGATAGAACAGAAAGTGGGAAGTAGCCTCTAGTGCATGGGCAGAGGAGACCACTTCCTAAATATAGCACCAGTAGCACAGATACTAGAGCAATAATAAATAAATGGGACCTCCTAAAACTGATAAGCTTCTGTAAAACAAAGAACACAGTAAGTCAAAAAGGTAGTCTACTGAATGGGTAAAGATACTTACCAACCCCACATCAGACAGAGGACTGATTTCCGAAATATATAAAAAACTCAAGAAATTAGACATTAAAATTCCAAATAATCCATTTAAAAAATGGGGAACAGAACTAACAGAATTCTCAACAGAAGAATCTCAAATGACTGACAGACACTTAAGGAAATGCTCAACATCTTTAGACATCAGAGAAATGCAAATCAAAATGACTCTGGGATACCATCTTACAACAGTCAGAATCACTAAGATCGAAAGCACCAATGATAGCATATGCTGAAGAGGTATGTGGACTAAGGGGAATACTCCCCTATTACTGGTGTGAATGTAAACTTTTGCAGCCACTCTGGAAATCAGTATGGCAGTTTCTCAGAAAATTGGGAATCAACCTACCTCAGAACAAGACTATATCACTCTTGGACAAATACCCAAAGATGTTCAATCATACTACATGGACATTCGTTCAACTGTATTCAGAGCAGAATTATTTGTAATAACCAGAAACTGGAAACAATTTAGATGCCCCTCAATGGAAGAATGGATAAAGAAAACATAGTATATTTACACAGAATACTACTCAGCTGTAAAAACAATGACATCTTGAAATTTGCATAAAAATGGATGGAACTTGAAAAAAATCATCCTGAGTGTAGTAACCCAGACCCAGAAAAATGAACATGGTGTGTACTCATAAGTCAATACTAGCTATAAAGCAAAGGATAACAAGCCTAAAGTTCATGATCCTAGAGAAGCTAAGTAACAAGTTGAACCCTAAGAAAAATATACTTAAATCCACCTGGAAAGGGTAAATATACAAGACAGCCTGACAAAATTGGGAGCATGGAGGTGGGGGGAGAAGGGAGGGCAGAAGAGGAAGAGGAGGGGGAAAGGAAAGGGGAAGAAAACTTGAAGGAAAAATACAAGGTGGAGGAAGTACAGAGATGCGAGGAAAGAAAGAGATATTTTGACTGAAGGAGCCATTATGGGACTAGCAAGAAACCTGTCACTAAAGAAATTGCCAGGAATCCACAAGGGTGAACCCAGCTAAGATCCTAAGCAATCGAGGAGAGGGTGCCTGAACTGCCCTTGCCTTGTAGTCATATTGATGAATATCTGAAATGTAACCATAGAACCTGCATCCAGCAACTGATGCAAATAGAGGCAGAGACCACCCCCCCTCCACACACACAAGGGAGCACTGGGCTGAGCTCCCAAACTACAGCTGAAGAGTAGGAGTAAGAATATGAGCAAAAAGTCAAGACCATGATGAGGACACCCATTGAAACAGTTTACCTGAGGTAATAGGAGCTCGCCAATTCTAGTCAGACAGGAAAGGAACCAGCATGGGACCAAACTAGAACCTCTGAATGTGGGTGACAGTTGTATGGCTAGGGCAGACTGCAGATTCACTGACAGCAGCACCAAGATTTATCCCTACTCCTTGTACTGGCTTTTGGGGAACCATTCTCTTTGGGTTCCCTTACTCAGCCTAGATATAGGAGGGAGGGCCTTGGACCTTCCAGAAAGCAATGTGCCTTACCCTCTCTGAAGCATGGACGGGGGGATGGTTTGGGGGGAAAGGTTCAGGGAATGGGAGGAGTAGAGGGAGTGGGAACTGGGATTGATATGTAAAATGAAAAAAGATTGTTTGTTTTCTTTTCCAAAAAAATAAATAAATTATATTAAAAAAGCGAGATCTTATGTAGGTGTTTTCTCAATTGATGTTCCTTCCTTTCAGATGACTACTTTATGTGTCAGATTGATATAGACAAGCCAGCACAGTGCCTTCAACTATTTTTGATGTGATATTTTGATAATAGTTAGATGAACTATTCTCTTAAGAATAAAATGCTGTTCATCAATGGATGTGTGAAACAACTAAAGAACAAAATTGCTCTTCCTCCAAAGACACAGACCATTTCAGAAGAAGGGCAGAAAGGGCATAAGAATCAGAAGTCATGTTTGACTACATTTAAAAAATGTCCTCTGGATTCAGTATGGCATTTGTACATAAAATCTCACAGTGGTTGTGATAGCATGCATAAGGCCCATGCAAGCCTAATCCAGACCACCATAGAGAAGAGAGTTAGACTTAAAGTCCACCCTAGCCAAGAAATTGTTTGTTATTCTTAGCTCTGGAAGAGGTCGGATAAGTTTTTTTTGAAGAATAGTCCCTGATACACAGATGATGGTCTAGTGTGGTCGTTCTCAACCTGTGGGTCATGACTCCTTTAGGGGCTGAATAACCCTTTTATGGTGGTCACATGTCAGATATCCTGCATATCAGATATTTACATTTTGATTCATAACCATAGAACAATTATAGTCATGAAGTAGCAACAAAAATAATTTCAATGGTCGGGGAATTATATTAAAGGGTCATGCCATTACGAAGGTTGAGAACCACTGCTCTAGTGGAAGGCCACATATTGAAAAATATTGGTGCAGTCAAAATTAGCCTAATGAGGTAAATGATACAAATTTGGATGAGAAGGGAAGGGATGGTTCTGGCAAGAATTGATGAGGGAGAGTCAATATGAACAAAACACACTGCATAACATCCCCATAGAACTACTGATAAAAATAGTTAAAATTTGGTTGGGGTTACCTCACTTAAAATGAAGTTTTCTAGTTCCATCCACTTGCCTGCAAAGCAAACCAGCCCACAAATCGCAATCCCAGAGAACCTAGACAATGAGGACCCTAAGAGAGACATACATAGATCTAGTCTACATGGGAGGTTGAAAAAGACAAGATCTCCTGAGTAAATTGGGAGCATGGGAACCTTGGGAAAGGGTTGAAGGGGAGGGGATAGGTAGGGAGGGGAGCAGAGAGAAAATGTAGAGCTCAATAAAAATCAATAAAAAATAGTTAAAATTTGGATATGGGCCCAGTCCCGATATTTGGCTTCACTTGGTGACAAGAGATGGCTAGTTGGGGACTCCGTTTCCCTCATTATTTTGAGACTTCATTAGGATTGCCTTCATATTTCAGAAATTTCCAGTGTACTGATTTCCCCATATCATATCTCAAATGTCCCTCAATTACAGATGTCCTCTCCCTCTCCCCATATGGCTCTCCTATTCCCATGTCTTCTACCCCCAACACCCATAAAATCTTTTCTGTTTCCTTCTGAGATCTATGCTCCCCCACCCAAGTCCCTTCCTCTATGCCTAACCTCACTGGTTCTATGGATTGTAGCATAATTAGCATTTATTTAATAACTAATTGTAGCATAATTATCATTTATTTAATGACTAATTGTAGGAGCCAACCATGAGAAACAGAACACCCAAAGGAAGTCTTTTCCTTCAGACCATTATCACCTGCCAGAGTAGGACTCAGCCATGATAAGCTTAATGGAGCCTGAGTCTCAGTGGTTTACCCTGAAGCAACACCTGGTTGCCAGAAGCATCACAAACGGAGATTACCGAGCACCACCCAGGAACAGACCATCCAAAGGAAATGCCTAACGTTCCAACCGTTGTAGATAAAATCACCTTCCAGCACACTCACCAGGCCACCCCTAGATAAATGTCAGTCAATCACGTGTCCCAAAACTTAGAAATTGCTCACGCCCACCTTTACTACTATAAAAACCCAACTCTAACTCAGCTCGGTGCTCTCTGATTATTCCAATACGTTGGATACACAGAGAGACTGAGTTTGCAAACTTGTAAAAAATAAAGATTGTTTGCATTTACATACAGGACTCGGGTCTTCTTGTTGGGTTTTGGGGGACTTTGTGGATCTGAGCATCATACTAATATCTACAAAGAAGTGAATGTATGTCATATTTATCATTTTAGGTCTGGAACAGCGCATTCAGGGTGATGTTTTCTACTCCCATATATTTGCCAGCAAATGTCATGATGCCATTTTTTAAAATAACTGAGTAAGTATCCATTGTGTAAATGTACCATGTTTTTGAAAAGTTTCTGCACTGCACTCCGATAAGCTTCTCCACTGATGCAATGATCCAAATTTGGCCAAAATCAGACTGAATTAAAAATAGCCCAAGTTTAATAGATATAAACACTCCCGGATGGCTTTCCAGCCATCCAGAGAAGAGAAGGTAAAGGGTGACCAAAAAAACCCAATGTTTGTTCTCTGGGGACAGTTTAAATACCCTGCAGGAGTGGTTCTGAGCATCTCTGGGGAGGGGTCATCCTTTGGTAGACTTTTTCAGGTGTGGAGTCTGTACTGAGGAAGCTGGGGGGGGTAGTTGATGTGGAGCCATTTGGATATATGAATGCCAGGGGCTGGGGTGACCCTTCCATCCAAATATTCCCTACTCTTAGGTTATATGAATGCCAGGGGCCAGAACGATGCTTTCACCCAAACATTTCAGACTCTTCTAGAATAAACTGTCAAAAGATAGTGAAAAAGGAAATCTTATAAATAATGAAGAATTCTATATAAGATATATTCACAGAAAAGAAAACAATAAACTTGAAAATTACACATGGTTCCAAGCAGGGCAATTTCTAGAAGTGCCAAGGTGTATCAATAAGAAAGCATTTAAGATAATTAAAAAAATAGCCTATTTGATGCTAATGTAAAGGGCCTTGATTCACTTATTTCTTTCTCAAACCATTTATGATTTGTTTATAGAAGGGCTACTGATTTTTTTAAGTTAATCTTGTATTCAGACACTTGACTACAGGTGTTTATCAGCTATAAAGATTTTCCTGCTAGAATATTTGGGGCCCATATGTATATTATCATATCATCTATGGCAAAGGTACTTTGACTTCTTTCTGATTTGTATCCCCTTGATTTCCCTTATTTGTTTTATTGTTCTAGCTAGAACTTCAAGTATAATATTAAATAGTTATGGAGATAGAGGACAAACTTGTCTTGTTCCTGACTGGGATGATTATAGTTCAATGTGTTGATTCCTGTGTTTGTCTTTGTTGAATGGGTGTTTTGTTCTTTTGTTTTCTGTTTCCTTTCTGGTCTTCTGGCATAAGTAGCTAAGGGATCTGGTGATTTGTGAGTCTTCAGGTCCTGTTTGATGTCTCTGCTGGAATTTGGGGGGTTTTGGGTCCCTAGATCCATTCTTGCCTCAGATAAAGCTGAAGTTTTCTGAAGTTGTAGACCAGAATATCGAGCTCAGGGGAGAGGATGCTGTTCTGATGGTATAGGCTACCCTGGGCATAAGGAGTCTCCTGGCTTTGTAGGAAAGGGTTGTTCACAGGGAGGATGATGAGGTGAGAGGGTTTGAGATGGAGGGAGGTTTGGGGGAACAGAATTCAGGGGGTGGATACAGTCCAGCTTGGAGGTAGGTCTCTCCTCGGCTATCCCACTGGTAAGGACTGCACCAGAGCATTTGAATTCACCAGAGTGGGAGGTAGCATCCAACAGTGGTGCTGGTACTGAGATGGGAGGACAAGGCCAAGGGATGTGCTCTAGGGCTTAAGGTCTGGAGATTGAGGCTGCTCAGGTGGTAGGCCAGTCACTCACCTCTTCTTCCAACTGGTGTGGGCTGTACTTGAGCCTATGGAGTCTTCACAGTTGTAGGGAAGGGCTGGATTCAGGCGGTGGATATGGGGGGATGAGGTCTGGGTGGGGTGGGGGATGATGAGGTGGAAAGGGTTGGGCTGCAGAGTGGATCTTGGGGGATAAGAATCCAGGGAATGGTTACAGATCAACTAGCAGGCAGGTCCCTCACCTGTTTGTTGACTGACCTGATTTTTATTTATTTTATATCCTGACAGTAATTTTCCCACCCTGTTTTCTTTCCATTCCCTCCCTTCTGCCACCTCCATGGCTTACCCTTCCTTCTCCCACCTTGCCAAGCAGCCTGTTTATTTTTTAAAAAGGGAGTAGAATTGGGTGGGTGGGAGGTGGTAAGGAGTTTGGGGGAAAGGAACCATGATCACAATATATGGTACAAAGTTTTTTTTTTTAAATAAAAATTAAAAAGAAGTATTCATTGCCTCTAGTAATTAGGGAGATGAAAATAAAAATTTTGAGGCAGTGATAAAATATTTCTTACCAGCTAGCAATAATATTATTTGCAAGGATTTAAAACTAAATTTGTGGGGTGGAGAGATTACTCAGCAGGTAAGAGCACTGGCTGTTTTTCCAGAGGTTCTGAGTTGAACTCCCAGCAACCATATGGTAACTCACAACCATCCATAATGAAATCTGGTGCACTCTTCTGGGCTGCAGGCAGACATGTACATATACTGCATACAAAACAAACAAACAAACAAACAAACGAATGAATGAATAAACAAACAAACAAAATCTTTAAAAAATATTTAAAAATCCAAAATTTGTAAGAGGAAACAAAAACTGTTAATAGTTTGTTGGTAGTAAAATATTAAAAGAACCTTTTTCTGCCAAGGCTGTAACACCTAAAATGACATCAGGAAACATTGTGTGATTAAGAGAAAAGTAAAGCTGAGAAACTCTCTGGGGAGCTTAGGGGCTTTCAGGGGCAGAGTGGGGCTGTGGTGTGCATCTGCTGTGCTTTGACATTTCCATTTCCCGGGACTGAGTATCTACTGATTTCTTGGTTTCTTTGCACACAGACTACATAGACTCTGACAGTGTAAACCAAAACAACAAACCCTCTTTTTCATTTGTTTTGTTGCCCTAGAAACCCTGACCCTGCACATAAAGTATTTCAAAATGAAAGTGGTAATGATTTCATAACAAACTGTGTTTGGCTCACTGTATTGTAATGCAATACATGGCAAGACAGATTACAGAACAGGTCTATTGTGTCTCAAGGTTTCCTGGAAGACAGTGCCTGGCAGTTGGTCACATTTTACATACTATTTTGTGAAAGAGTGAGATGAATTGTGGGGCTTTCTCCTTTTGCCCGTTCTTATTCTGTCTAGGTCCCAGCACATGAAATAGTGTCACCCACATTTAGGGTATGCCTTTTTTTCTCAATTAAGATGGAAATGCTATCACAGATACACTTAAAGATGAATTTCTAGGTATTTTCAAATCCATCAACTTGGCCATGATCAAGAACCATCATTTTTGGTGCTAATATGGTAGTTGCATAATGAATTTTTTCCAGTTTATTTATTTTTTATTAAAAATTGCCATCTCCTCCTCCCCCTTCCCTCCCATCCCCTCCACCCATACCCCTACTCCCTCCCTCTCCAGGCCAAAGAGCCATCAGGGTTCTCTACACTATGTTGAGTCTAAGGTCCTCCCAACTCCCTCCAGGTCCAGGAAGGTGAGCAACCAAACTGACAAGGCTCACACAGAGCCCGTCCATGTCGTAGAGACCAAGCCCATTGCCATTGTCCCTGGCTTCTTGGTCAGCCTCCACCATCAGCCACTTTCAGAGAGTCCGATTTGGTCGGATGTTCCATCAGTCCCATTCCAACTGGACTTGGTGATCTCCCGTTAGTTCTGTCCTGCCGTCTCAGTGGGTGAACGCATCCCTCACGGTTCTGACTTTCTTTTTCATGATCTCTCTCCTTCTGCTCCTCATCAGGACCTTGGCAGCTCAGTCCGGTGCTCCAATGTGGGGCTCTGTCTCTATCTCCATCCATCGCCAGGTGAAGGTTCTATGTTGATATGCAAGATATTCATGAGTATGGTTATAGGATCTGGCCTTTTTCGGCTCCCTCTCCGCAGCTGCCCAAGGAACTAGCTGGAGGCATCTCCCTGGACACCTGAGTCAAGTCTCTTGACAATCCTCAGATGGCTCACTTAATTAAGATATATGCTTCCCTGCTCCCATGTCCACCCTTCCTATATCCCAAGCATCCCCTTCCCCCAAGCTCTTCCCATCCTCCCCTTCATGCTTTGCTCTCCCCATCTCCCCTTACCCCCATCCCACCTCACCCCCAAGTTCCCAATTTATGCCTGGCAATCTTATCTATTTCCAACATCCAGGAGGATAACTGTATGTTTTTATTTGGGTTCATCTTCTTATTGTCTTCTCAAGGATCACGAATTATAGGCTCGATGTCCTTTAATTATGGCTAGAAACCGATTATGAGTGAGTACATCCCATGTTCATCTTTTGGGGTCTGGGTTACCTCACTTAGAATAGTGTTTTCTATTTCCATCCATTTGCCAGAAAATGGAAGGATCTCCCTTACTGGTGGATTGGAAGGATCAACATAGTAAAAATGGCAATTCTACCAAAAGCAATCTATAGATTCAATGCAATTCCCATCAAGGTCCCAACAAAATTCTTCACAGATCTTGAGAGGACCATAATCAACTTTATATGGAAAAACAAGAAACCCAGGATAGCCAAAACAATCTTATACAATAAAGGAACTTCTGGAGGCATTACCATCCCTGACTTCAAACTCTATTACAGAGCTACAGTATTAAAAACAGCTTGGTATTGGCATAAAAACAGAGAAGTTGACCAATGGAATCGAATAGAAGACCTGGATCTTAACCCACATATCTATGAACACCTGATTTTTGATAAACGAGCCAAAAGTGCACAATGGAAGAAAGAGGGCATCTTCAACAAATGGTGCTGGTATAACTGGATGTCAAACTGTAGAAGAATGAAAGTAGATCCATATCTATCACCATGCACAAAACTCAAGTCCAAATGGATTAAAGACCTCAATATTAATTTGAACACATTGAGCCTGATAGTGGAGAAAGTGGGAAGTACTCTACAACATATGGGTACAGGAGACCGTTTCCTACATATAACCCCAGCAGCACAGAAATTAAGGGCAACATTGAATAAATGGGACCTCCTGAAGCTGAGCAACTTCTGTAAAGCAAAGGACACTATCACTAAGACACAAAGGCAGCCTACTGACTGGGAAAAGATCTTCACCAACTCTGCAACTGACAAAGGTCTGATCTCACTAAGACACAAAGGCAGCCTACTGACTGGGAAAAGATCTTCACCAACTCTGCAACTGACAAAGGTCTGATCTCTAAAATATATAAGGAACTCAAGAAACTAGATTTTAAAATGCTAATTAACCCATTTAAAAATGGGGCTCTGAACTGAACAGAGAATTCTCAACAGAAGAAGTTCAAATGGCCAAAAGACAGTTAAGGTCATGCTCAACGTCCTTAGCGATCAGGGAAATACAAATCAAAACAACTTTGAGATACCATCTTACACCTGTCAGATTGGCTAAAATAAAAAACACCAATGATAGCCTTTGCTGGAGAGGTTGTGGGGTAATGGGTACACTCATCCTTTGCTGGTGGGAATGCACACTTGTGCAACCACTTTGGAAAACAGTGTGGCGGTTTCTCAGGAAATTCGGGATCAACCTACCCCAGGACCCAGCAATTCCACTCTTGGGAATTTACCCAAGAGATGCCCAATCATACTACAAAAACATTTGTTCAACTATGTTCATAGCAGCATTATTTGTAATAGCCAGAACCTGGAAACAACCTAGATGCCCTTCAGTGGAAGAATGGATGAAGAAACTGTGGAATATATACATATTAGAATACTACTCAGCGGTAAAAAACAATGACATCTTGAATTCTGCATAATAATTTTTAAAACTATGTTTGAATTATTCTATTATACAGTAACATGCAAGTTTATACTATTTTATCTTTGATAAAATTCCTTTATCAAAGAAGTGAGATGGGATGGTGAATCAAAATCTCAGTGTATATGATGATCTTAAAAACCTCTTCAAAATGCTATACTAGATCTATTAAATTTCTGAGGTGAAGACAAGAGTTAAACACAATTGTATATAAATAATGTAAAGAAACCCCAGTAATACCAAAGATAAAATTAATAAAACAAACAAATACACCTACTGCAAATAATTTTAAGAATGAATCTTCAATTTTGTTTGCTCTGTGTGCAATTTTAAATGACATAAAATTTCAACTGTTGATTTTTCAGTTGACAAACTTTATGGCACTTCATCATCTTCAAAGCATCTCAATGATGTTTCCTTTAGTGTAGGAGGTAATATTTCTTTGGGGGCTGCAGCTTAATTGTACAGAATTGTAGGCATTGTCAGAGAAGGGACACCAATGTCACCAACAGCATGAGACTTGCAGTACTTTCAAGCATTTTTTATGTTGCAAACACTCCTACAATCTGGCTGTTTTTATGCCAATACCATGTGAGTATAAAAAGGACATACATGAACATAAAGCAGTTACAGCAAACCCATAGCCAATATCAGCTTAAATGTAGAAAAAAATCATAGCAATTCCATTAAAATCAGAATGAAGAGAAGATTAGCCACTCTTTCCATACCCACTCATAATAGTATTTGAAGTCTTAGCTAGAGCAATAAGAGAACTAAAAGAGAATCAAGGGGCTACAAATTGGGAAGAAAGAAGTCAAAGTATTATTTGCAGAGGAAATTATATGATATAATAGTATACATAAGTATCCCTAAAAATTCCACCAGGAAACTCTTACAGTACTTTCATCAAAGTGGTTAGATACAAGATTAAATTTTAAAAATCAGAATAGGCAAAAAAACAGACACATTGATCAATGGAATCAAATTGAAGACCAATACATATATCCACACGCCTATGAACACCTGGAATTTGATAAGGAATCAGAAATACACAGTGGTAAAAATACAGCATCATCAACAAATGGTACTCAAGAAACTGCATGGCTTCATGTAGAAGAATCCAAATAGATCTATACTTATCACCCTGCATAAAAGTCAACCGTAAATGCATCAAAGACCAAACATAAGGCCAGATACATTGAACATGATAGAAGAGAAAATCTTTAACTCATTGTCACAGGACACTTTCTGAACAGAATACTGTTTAGCATAGGCACTAAGAGCAACAATTAATATATGAAACCTCATAAAACAGAAAGTTTCTCTATGGCAAAGAATACCATCATTAGGACAAAGTGACCGTTTACAAAATGGGAAAGGACTATTTTCACATACACATTTGATAGAGACCTAATAATTAGGTAAATTCTACAAAGAAGTCAAAAATTGCCCAAGATCAGGCCATAAATCCCACCAATCCCAGGCCAGCCCCACCCCAAGGAATCTATATATAGTCTGCCTCCTGCTCAGTTCTTTGCTGCTGCTCACCTGAGCAGAGGCAGCCATCCTCCCATGTCTTTTCCAATAAATCTCTTGTGTGAAGTCTGATGTGTGGTATGACTTTCTGGTAGTCCCTGGCTCCTAACTGCCAGGATATCTTTCCCTTCAGAGCTGCAGCACTTACAATAACTAACCAATATTTTATTTGATTTAAAGCTTACTCTTTGAGATAGAACCCATACAAAATGCTGTCTGGGTGACCACTCACTGAAAGTAGATAGCCAAAGGACCTATGGGAAAACCAAATACTGCTATTCTACAAAATTAATATAGCAATTAAGTAGAAATTAAATGACTAATAATGACCTTCTGCTATTATGTAATATATAACATATATAATTGCATATAATATATATTATTACATACATAATATATATATTATATCATGGATTAGTGCCTTGCTCAGTCATCATCAGAGAAGCTTCTGTCTGAAGCAGATGAGAAGAAATACAGAGACCCACATGAAGACAATAGACAGAGAATGAGAGACTTTTAAATACTTAGCCCTAAATGTGATGTCTCCATCAAATCTATCCCCTCAGGGAGCAGCGGACCCTGCAGAAGATGAGGCAGAAAGAGTGGTTTGAGTATGTATTATGGCTTTTGATTTTATGTTTATTTGGGATTGATGAATGTGAAAATGAGTATGTCTCTGTGTACATATCTGCTTCTTGTGCCTTTTGTTCTGCTTTTTCCTTTCTTTTTGTTTGTTTTTCCTTATCAGGTTTCTTTGGTTTTCATTTTGTATTATTATACTTTATTCTATTATTCTTTAGAAGCCTTTTGTTTTTATTCTAAGGTGAGTCATTAAGGGTTGGATTCAGAGGGCAGAAGAGATGGGGAGGAGGAACTGGGGGAAGTAGAGGGCAGAAAAATATGATAAGAATATTTTGTATAAAAGAATCTATTTTTTATTTCAACATCTTTAGCCATGAAGGAAGTTCAAAATAAAACTGCCCTGAGATTTCACCTTACCCCACTCATAATGGTTAAGATCAGAGAAACAAATATGTGGAAATGGAGAAAGGGGACCACTTACTCACTGTTGCTACAGGTGCAGATTGGCATACCCACTAGGGCAGTAAGTATGAAGTTTCTGCAAAAAAAGTTAGAAATGAGCTCGCCATATAATCCAGTATAGCACTCCTGGGCATATTTCCACAGAACTCTATATTCTAGTGCTGCGTAACAAGACTCTTCCTAGGGAGGCCTTACACACACTCTACTCACCTCAAACTAGGAGTTGACAACAGACCAAAATATAGATAGCATCAAAGTCTAACTTGATGAACCTTGAGTCTGATTAGAGTTATTTATGGGACTACGGGAGAAGGCTTTTGAACAGGAGCAAAAATGACTGAAGGGCAGCTGCATCACCAAAGCACACACTGGTGTAGTGACCACTCACAAAAGCTGGAAGCTTGTAGTTTTCAGGCAGTTCAACAGGCTGGACAGTGTTCCTTCCAAGTGACTCAGCCAACCTAAACATCTTTCAGGCATCCATGCTGGTGTCTCCTTCTTCCAGGCAGCTGGTATGTCTGATGCTTCCTTGCAGCTTGCCTCATCTGAGAATCTTCTTTGCAGCTTGGCTTTTCTGGAAGTGAAACTCAGCCTGGTGGCTTGTTTACACTTTGGAAAAGAGAAGTCTAAATAATCTAGTCAGTTTCAGGGACATCCTGAGACTATTTTGAATTGTTTAACTTCCTGTTTTAAGGGGCTTCCCTGTAGGACGAAGTATTCCAATTCCAGAAGAAATGCGTATACAATATCCCCCGATAGATACTTACTTATTCATTTTTCATTGCTGCTTTATTCACAGTAGGCAGGAAATGGAAACAGCCTAGACTTTGCATTAACTGATAAACAGCTAATGCAATTTGACACATGAACACAATGAATTATTAGTAGCAAAATATATGAAATACTTAAATGCACAACTAAATGGATGGATCTAGAAATAATGGTTCTGAGTGAGGTAACTCAGGCCCCCAAACACAGCTTTTGCATGTACCCTTTCATGTGTTCTTGTTAACTCTAAAAATTTATTTTAAAAAATGTGTTTTAACTGGTGTACACATAGAAGTCAGAAACCTAGTAAGGCCATGGGAGGATTTCGAGAAAACAGATGGTATGAAAGAGGAGAATACTAGATTAGGGAGGATTTATGCGGTGAAGGATGGAAAGAGAGACTATGAGGAGGGATACCAAGCAAACCTTTTAAAAAGTCTTCTAGAAATTCACTATTTCAGGTGCTTCCTAAAACATATGCATACATGAAATGAGTTTAAAAGGAAGTAGTTTACATCGCAGGAGAGCAATGTGTCTCCCAGCAACCCTATTGTCTACTAAAGAATAGGCTCAGAGCCAGGTCAGCGTGATCATTTTCCAATTTATTGGTCGGTGAATCCTATAGTTCATCCCCAAATCTTGCAAGATATTGCAATTGCTCCTGGATATACTCCAGAACTTGAAGATAAGACTGTTGCTGAAGACATGTGAGTCATAGGACATGGAGAAATCAAGCTAATACTGACCTGTAAGCTCCAGCCATACTGTCTAGATTTCCATAAATGCCACTGGGAAGAAAAGTTAGCCACCAATCCTTAAAAAATGTGTGAGCCCTGTGATCTATTAAAAAAAAAAAAAAAAAAAAAACCAACTCTGATCTGGCAAGATATGTACCCTAGGACAATAGTGAACTGTTGTTAAATGGATAACCAACAACATTTCAATTTTGGAATTTCCAGCGTCTGTGGTCTCCACTGTAACTGAAGCTTCATCCTCACCTAAGGCCTGGCCTGGCCTCTGCAGGCAAGCTCTGAACCTGCCACACAGTGCTGAGCCTCAGCAGCTCTCCACGCCCCTCGTGCATTCCAAAAGTACCCTGTGAGAGACTTCTGCACTACACAGTATTTGCCAAGTTCTGTTGGCAGCTTGAAGTACACTCTTTGCTCCTCACTGGACCAAATCAGCTTCTGTTTGCTGATTCCCAGAAATTTTCACCATGCTGCCTCTCTCTCTCTCTCTCTCTCTCTCTCTCTCTCTCTCTCTCTCTCTCTCTCTCTCTCTCTCTCTCTCTCTCTCTCTTTCTGTTTCTGTCTCTCTGTCTCTCCAGGGTTTCTCTGTGCAACAGCCTAACAGCCCTAGCTGTGCTAGTTAGACCAGGCTGGCCTTGAACTCACAAAGATCCACCTGCCTCTGCCTCCCGGGTGCTGGGATTAAAGGCACCTTATTAAGCACTGCTGATTGCTTTCTACCCCAGACATCCAGCACCAATTATCCAATAAAGGAAAGCTTTCACTTCCACAGATTGCTAATCAAAATGTCACATAATTAACCCTGATATGCTATTTGTTTTGCGCAGAAACTTTACGAGTCAGGCTTCCTTCATCTGGACCTCCATCAACACTCCTATCTCCCTAACTGTCATAGCAAATGATAAATCTCTGAGCAATAAATGGCATATTTTAGCTCAAAGCTTCAAAATTTCCCACCTCAGTCCCCAAATAACACAGAAATATCCGACTCAGGGGTCGAAATTTTTGTTCTATTTTGCTTTCTGTTGCTCTGGAGAAAACAACAACAAAAACAAATGTACCAAAAGAACAAAAGAAATGTGTGTGTGTGTGTGTGTGTGTGTGTGTGTGTGCTTATTTAAATGCACAAGCTATAGACATCTTTAAGGGAAGCCAAGCAAGAGCTCAAGACAGAAATTTGGAGGTAGGAACTGAATGAGAGACCATGGAGGAACACCTGCTCACTGACTTGCTTTCTCATACAAGCCAAGACAACCTGCCCAGGGATAGCAAGGCCCACAGTCATCTGTCCTCTGCCCTGTCACTAATCAAGATGACCTTTCATAGATAAGGCTATGGCTACTAGCCAATGTGATGGAGACATTGCCTCAATTCAGGTTTCATTCCCTGATGACTGTAGCTTGTGCCAAGTTGCTACAAACCAAATAGCACACTGGTATTGTCCTGATACCAAAATCAGTTAAAGATTCCATGGACAAAGGAAACGGCAAGCTAATATTCACAATGAAATATTAACAAAATATTTGTAAACAAAATTCAAGAACACATCAACAAGTTTACTCACGACAAAGGGGCTCCTTTGCAGATGTGCACGGTTGGTTCTATATATATATACTAGAAAATGTTGAAGGTAACATAAGTGAATTCAAGAAAAGAAATTGTAGAATTGTCTATGTGTAGGAAAAGCTTCTGACCAAACAACACTCTTCACAATAATATTATTCAAACGGGAAAGAATGTATCTCAACATAGTAAAAGATGTATGTGCTAAAACTTTAGTTAACGTCATTTGAGTAAAAGGTCAGGTGTGTGCAAATTATCCATTTCATTCGGTACAGTGTTGAAAGTCTTTCCTAGAGCAAAGAGACAAGAGAAGCAAATAAGAGTCAATGGCAAGGAGAAGTCAAGCTTTAGTCTTTGCAGGTGGCATGAGAAACCCTTGCTCCATCAGAAGACACTAAGACCTGACGGGTACGTAAAAGAATGACTGGAGACAAAATTAAAATACAAAACCAGCCGGGCGGCGGTGGCGCACGCCTTTAATCCCAGCACTCGGGAGGCAGAGGCAGGCGGATCTCTGAGTTCGAGGCCAGCCTGGTCTACAAGAGCTAGTTCCAGGACAGGCTCTAGAAACTACAGGGAAACCCTGTCTCGAAAAGCCAAAAAAAAAAAAAAAAAAAAAAAAAAAAACAATTCCCCATCTATAAAAATTAAAACCGCTTGAGAAGTAAATTGTGGAAATAATCTCGTCACTGATAACTTGTGAACTTACTACCTTGGAATTCATCCAGAAGAAGAAATGAGAGAATTTACAAAGAAAATGTTAAAACTTCAGAGAAAGAAATTGAGGGAGACATTAAAAACCAGAAAACATGGCTATGGATATCAATAATTAATATTAATAAAATGATTATTATACAAAACCCTAATATAGATAGTAAACAATCCAATAAAAATTCCAGTGTAATTCTCAGTGAGATAGAGAAAAACAATCTTAAATGACTTGGGATGCACAGAAGATCTTGTATAGCCAAAACAACCCTAGAGAAGAGAATACTGCTTGAGAAATCCCCACGCTAGATTTCTTTTAGTACAGAGTCACACGAATGAAATATTCCTGATACTGATTTAAAAACAGGCACATGGATAAAGTATTATAAGACACAAGAATTAGTTCATGCCACTACATCTCCCTGATGTTAGACGAACATCCCAGAATCACACATTGGAGGAAAGACGAGAGAGGAGTGAGATCTGACTTTCTGTCCCCCTACCCACTATTTCTTTGGTATTGATAGGAACTGGTCGCCCCCTGACAACATAGTGCTCACTTCACTTTGTTTATCAGTTGGGGGCAATGGAAACTGCATGAAAATTCCTGGTAGTGATCAGAGATTTACACCAGCAGCTGGGATGCCCTCCTAACCTCTATTGAAAACTCAGAGCCCTGCAGCTTCAGCCTAGCCTGAAAATGCTCAAATCCCCACGAACATCACTCCAGTATTGCTAGTAGCAATGGAAGCCAGGGGCTGATGGGGGATAAAAACCAGCTAGCGGAAGTGGGCTGCTAGCTGCGGATCTTTGGATATTATACTGTAGTTTTCTACGGCCATCGAACTAAGGCTTCTTCCTGTCTAGGGACATTTCCTATTTCCCCCTCCCCCACTCCTCTCTTTCCTCTTAGCCCAGACTCTTCTCCCTCCTCCTGCTCTCCCTCACCATGTCCCCCCACCTCCTTGCCTCATTTACATTTTTTTCTCATTTTTTTATTAAAAATTTCCATCTCCTCCCCTCCTCCTCCCCCTTCCCTCCCCTCCCTTCTACCCATACCCCCACTCCCTCCCTCTCCAGGCCAAAGAGCCATCAGGGTTCCCTTCACTATGTTAAGTCCAAGGTCCTCCCAACTCCTCATTTACATTTTTGGGGAAAGGTCTTGCCCCATAGTCAGACTGCCCTGGGGCTTGCTGCCCAGATTGGCGGAGAACTCAGGATTCTTCCCTTGAACTCCTTATTGCTGGGATTTCAGCTGCACCCACCTGCCTGACTTAACTTTGTTTTTTGTTTCTTTCAGTTATTTGATTGGGAACAGCTCTCTCTCTTTTAAAGGCTACCATGTGACCCTCTCCACTTCAAGGGGCAATTGAGAGCCTCTCACATGGCCTCCCTGTTTCCTCTCCAGGCTTGTCTCATGTGTCTAAGGGATCATGTGATTGGTTAAGCTATCCTATCTAGTCACTTGGCAAAAAAAAAAAAAAAAAAAAAAAACCAAACCCCAAAAAAAAAAAACAAAAAAAAAACCAACCCTTGTTTGAAAACTTCATTCCTCTTACAAATTTTTTTCACTAAGTACTAAGATTATTGTTTGACTAGACTATATGAGTCTCCCAGTGACTGGAATTCTTGAGCTATTGATGTGGGATTTCCCTCTATATGCTATGAATATGTTTTATTGCCATTGGCTAATAAAGAAGCTGCTTTTGTCCAATGACTTAACAGAATATCACCAGGCTGGAAACGATATAGAGAGAGCGTAGGTGGAATCAAAGAGATGCCATGTAGTCACCACAGGTGACAGACGCCAGATGGAACCTTACCATAGGCCACAACCAAGTAGTGATACCCAGATTAATAGAAATGGGTTAATTTAAAATGTAAGCGCTAGCTAGGAAGATTCTAATGTTGCAATTAATATAGTTTTAGTGTGATTATTTCGGGTCTGGGTGGCCGGAAACGAACAAGCAACCTCTGTCCACAAGCTATCTTGAAATTCTGCTTACTACAAGGGTTTGTCTTTGTTTTGCCAGCAGTTGGGAGTCTGTTGTGGATTCCTCTGTGTTTATACGGCTTACAGTTCACTGAGGTGTTAGAGTGTGGGTTTGTGTCATTTGTGTCTTCTGTCATTTGTGACTCTAAGCCACCCTCAATCTCTTCCAGTTTCCCCTTCACTTGTTCTCCCTTGTGCTTGTGAGAGACATGAACCATGGACCACAGATAAAGGACCAAAGCATGTCTCATATGTCTTGTTACATTTACCTTATTTTTTTTCTCTGATTCTCATGAAATAAGCTTTATTGGCATTCCCGTCATGCCTTCATATTTATGTTTTTACTAAAACCATGGAACAAATCTTTAATTTTATGGCTTCTTTATATTCTTTCCTATTAAGAGAAAATATGGGATTTCAGAAGCCAGACAGTTACAAAGCTTTTTCTTTCTTTTTTTATTGATTATAATTCTGTTCTTGGAAATTTGAGGGTAAATGGAGCTTACCTGACTAGAGGGGAGGGAGAGTAAGGTCCGCTGAATTCCATATGAGTTCTCTGCAGTTCAGAGTAGAGACGGTGAAGGAACATGCGAAAAGAACCTGAGATTGTAAACGGTAGATTTGTCTTTCCAGGATGCACATGTGGGATTGATCCCTTCTGCTTCTTTGCAACCTCTTTAGTCCCCCCTTTTTATCCCAGTCCATGTAGTTCTAATCCCCAAAATTGGAGAATGACTTTTTACCAATATTCTGGTATTCAGATCAATATCAAAACTGAGTTAAGTTTAGGTTACGACATGAAACAGTTAAGAGTGCCAGAAACAGCTTTTGCCCAGAAGTTAGCAAGGAAGGTGGGAGAATCCTTATTTGAGGAAGAAGATATTCTACAGTATAACTGGTAGAACGTAGGTAAGAGAAGAATTTTCACAAAGGAATAGACAATTGCCAAGCTGTACTCAATTTTAAAATCTTCTATCCAATCTGAATATAGGGAATACCAGGAAGCTACAAATGTTTGATAATCAACTTATAGATTTTCTATGATTATATAAGATATACATCTACAAATTTTAAGTTTAATAGATGGTGAACTGCGTACAAATTTAATCATTAGATGAATTGGGTCCTAGCTTGGGAAAGAATAGCAACTTCATTTGTAATTGCCTCTAATGAGCACTGTCAGAATAGATTTGAATTCTCTAAGTGATCTGTGTTGTGGGTGTTAGCCTTAAGGTTAGTTAAATGTTACCTAACACTTTATCTTGCATTTACAGTGGTGTCGCTATCCTTTGAAAGAGCAAAGGGATCTCTTTGTCTTTTGGTTGGTGTGCTTTAATTAGGGTCCTAAATGCTTCCTCTCTTGTGATGTCATGAGGTGAAGGGGGAGTTCACTGCTCTCATAATGCTCTTGCCATTGCTGCATTCTTTATTCCATGATTTGTAGTAAATTCTGTTTCACCAAGCTGTACAGTTGCATAACCAGTTTCAATTGTGGTTCACAGCTGAATGTCAAGACACAGTTGCTAAAACCATCTGTTTGCTTCAAACAGCTCACCTTCTACCTTTATCTTACTGCTCTGTAGTCTATATAAGAGATGCTGTTGACTATCACGACAGGCAAGTTTGGAAAAGATTTATCATGGGGTACAAAACGCTGTGCTTTGGATTCTCTTGTGTTCTATTTGCTTACTCTGTTTATTCTCCTGTTCCAGAGAATATTGAAGAACCCTGGAAAGTGATATTCATGGATGCTGTCATAAAAATGACATCACTTGTGGTAATATATTCTTTACTGGGGAATTGGGTTGCCATGCTGTAAGCCTATTTGAAACTTATTTTATTTCAAAGTGTTTGAAAGTAATTTCAGTTTTCATTATGACATATAAACCAGTTACTCTTGATGTTTATTTAATCATTAATAGGCTGAACTATCTACAAGCAGAGGGACCCACAGTGTTTGCTATAACACTGAATGTTGTGATATTGCAGCATCAGAATAAAGGAAGTAGTATCATCTGAAATGAATATCTGGGAATTGTTAGGAACCTTGGATACATCTGATGCCTTTGACAATACCTAGACTCATACGCTCTCTGGAATTTCTCAGTTTACCTCCATCAAGTTTAATATTTTGGTGAATTTTAATCACTGTTGTTCTAGCTATTTTCTCTTTTAATGTAACTCTCAAACTTTTTGTTCATAGAAGCATTGCGTATTCTTTGTGTTACTGAGACCTCCAAATAAATTTGATTTGGGGCCTAATAACTAATATTGCCAATATTAACTATGTGGGTAATTTTCCTTATGATGATAATGATGTTGTCAATATAAGTTAATACAACTAATATATTTCCAATTCGATGAAATGTGTTTTAGTAACATACAGGAGTGATAGTGATATTCTATTTTCTCAGATCTTCTTAACTATGTCTGTGTGTGGAAGATAGTTGACTCTCCTGTCTGGGATTTCAGTAGTTTGTTGATATTTCTTATCTGGAATCTTCTGGAAAGCTGCACTGTGTACTTACAAGCAGAGTAGGTTGGCATGCTCCCTGACACATCTCAGATACCCACAGCAGCTCAAAAGCCACCTCTTGTGACCTGCTGCTGTTATTATCTTTCCTGAGTTCTAAGTTGCTGGAGTTCAGACATTTTTTTTTAATGGCAGTGATAAAATTTGAACACAAGTCTGTCACAGAGGGCATACTAGGTTACCCTTAATCAAGCTATGTTTTTGTCTGGAAGCCTTATGGATACAGAGATAAGAGGAAGCTTAGGCAGAAACAGGAGAAAACAATGAATGCCAGAGACACAATGTGAACAGTGTGGCAGATGAGGGAAATGCTACCCAACGCACTGCAGAAGCACTGTCTGTTTTCCCACCTGACATCTAACACATTATTCTCAGAGTCTGACATTTGCTGGGTCACCTGGAACCATTTTCTTTCTCTACAAATCCACAATTCAGTAGAGAAATTGCTATATCTTCTCTGAGTCACTCATGAATATCTGGACTTCAAAACTGATACCTTCTCATCAATAATAATGTATTCTGAAAACACACAATTGCTGAATTTGACATTTATTCTATCAATTTCAAAATAGAATGACTCATACAAATATATGTGTCTTTTCTTACATATGTACATATAGGATCAAAATATGACTTTTTAAAATGGTCATCCTAGTAATTGAGAAAAATCCATTGCCAAAATTGAGTTATAATGGCTTAGATAGCGTCCATAAAAGTAGATTTTAAAATAAATTTAACAGACTTGATAAATGCTGAAAAAAGATTAAGAACTCAACTGCAATCTACTCACATTAAATACAGTATAAGATGGTCGAAAGCAATCCACTCACATTATATAACAGTATAAGACAGACAAAAGCAATCCACTCTCATTATATACAGTATAAGATAAACAAAAGTAATCCACTCACATTATATAGAGTATGATTGACAGACACATGTAAGCTTTATTTTTGCTTTGCTTTTATATTTTTGAGGTTATAATATAATTGCATTTTCTCCCCCTCATTTTCTTCCTACTTAGCCTCCAACAAGCCCCTCCATATTATTTTTCATATTCATTATTGTTGAATAAATATACATTTTACATACATTTATATTCTTAAATATAATCTGTTCAATCTGATTTTATTTTTATTTCTATTGAGGCTTGCCTTTTGTTCAATAATGTGGTCAGTTTTAGAGAAAGTTCCATGAGGTGTTGAGAAAAATTTTATTCTTTTATGTTTGAGTGAAATGTTCTGTAAATATCTGTTAGGTTTATTTGGTTTAAAACTTCAATTAGATACAATATTTGTCTGTTTATGTTTCGTTAGATGATAGGTCTGTTGACAAGAGTGTGGTATTGAAGTCTACCACTATCAATGTGTAAGGGTCAAAGTGCAATTTAAGACATAGTAGTGTTTCTTTTAAAAAACTGTTCCCTTGTGTTTAGGTCATAGATGATTAGAATTGCAGAGTCATCTTGGTAGATTTTCCATTCAGTGAGTATGTAGTTCCCTTCCCTAACCCTTCTGGCTAGTTTTGGTTTGAAGCCTATTTTGTTAGATATTAAAAGGGCTAACCCAGCTTTATTCTTAGGTTCACTTGAATAGAATATCTTTTCCAGCCCTTTTACCTGATGTGATATCTATCATTGGTCCTAATGTGTATTTCTTGGATGCAAGAGAAGGATGTCCACTGTCATCTTAACTGATAAATGGCTACCACTTTGAGAAATTTCTCTTTTGAAACTTTAAAGGTGAATTGGTAGATGACTGAAGAGACATAAGACATGGTTGTCCAAAATGGTGAGATTTATATCTACAAAGCATATAAAGCCAATAATTATCTATAGCATATTTATTTCCAAGGCACAAAGATCAAAAGAGTTTCAGAACTAAAGAAGAATTACTAGTTTACAAATTCTTACTGTTTTTATATGCATTCATTTGTCCCTATATACACATGGATAGTTTTTAGTTGAAACTTCATAATATTTTTTACGAAATGTCTTGAATGTGATAAAACCTCAGTTCTGATACCAGCAACAGCATTTGTCACTTCTAAAACATTGTTCTTATGTAACTGCCATGTTAATCATATGCTAGTTGCATTCTTCTAGAACTTGGGATTTTAATATTTATTCTGTTGTTTAAATATATAATTTATCAGCTAATTATGTAGAGAAGCCCATATATACTGCTGACAAGGACAAGTGGTATCTACATTGTTCTTATAGTTTAAACCTGTGTAATATTGATCAGACAAAGTAATTTCTGGAGTCAATACACTCAAGTTTAATGTAGATGGGTATAATATCTCTATAGATTTATAATCTCAGCATCCTGAGGCAGACACAGCAGTATATGCTCTGAAATATTCTAGTCACATGAAATTATATTAATGCTTTAACTGTAATTAGTCCGTAATGTCTTAGATAACACATCAGAAATACTAAAGAGAGCCCGTCTTCAATGGTAAAAATAAAGTGACTTTTCATTCAAGTCATCTTAAGAAGAGAAGATGCCGTTTTGTAGCTGTTTCATAGGGGACATGAACTATGAGTAATATAGTTACTGAGTAACGTTTTAAAACATTGAACTAACTAGAGATGATGGAGACAGCATAGAGCACTTTCTGTGCTGGAGATCTGCCTCCAGCTCTCCAGAGCTTCTAGACTGCTGGATATGGTAGCAGACATCTCCTACAGAGGGAGGGGAGGTGGAGGCAGGAGGATCACTGGAAGCTCCTGGGCCAGAAAGACTGGCTTATACAGCTGGAACAACTGAACCTGTCTTTAACAAGTTCAAATGATCAGGACAACAGCCAAGTTTATACCTGACTTCCACAAACAAACATGGCAACAAGTTTACACACACATAAACACAGACATACACACACACACACACACACACACACACACACACACACACACACACAGAGAGAGAGAGAGACAGACAGACAGATAATTTTATAATACTAAATTGAGTGACCAACAAATAAAATGAAAATATTGGAACATGGATAAAATGTCATTTTCAAATAATTTTGCTTTAGATAAAACTACAGTTAAGAATAAATTTATTGGAACATGTGTAAAATGTCATTTTCAAATAATTTTGCTTTAGATAAAACTACAGTTAAGAATAAATTACACCAAGCAAGATATATTGCCAAATTTAGTTGAAATAAATGAGATTACTATTACTTTCAAACAATGCATACTTGAGATTTTTAGAAAAAAATGTATTTAGTTATTTATTTGTGTTTTATTTTTTCCTTTTTTTAAAAAAAATGATAGTTCTTTGGGAACTGTATACCATGATTTCTGACTACATTTACCCCTCTGGTATTTCCTTCCAGATTTATTAACACTTCTTTACCTAAATTTGTGTCCTTCTTTTTATACCCATTTACCTAGTCCAATCTGAACTTCCCATATACTCATCATGTGACCATACAGTGGATATACCAGGGGACACACCCTTAAAGAAAACTGAGCCTTCCTCTCTAAATCTCTATAAATTGCTAGCAGATATTTGGTGAGGGGTGGCATTTTTGTGACTATCTTCCCTTGGTGTGAGAAGTGCTGTATATGTGTTGCTTTTATTGGTTATTGAATAAAACTGCTTGGGTCAGTGGCTTAGCAGAATAGAGCAGGCCGGAAAACTAAACTGAATTATGGAAGAAAGAAGGCAGAATCAGTGGCATGTCATGTAGCTGCTGCAGGAGATAGATGCAGTGGAACCTTGCTGGTAAACCATGAGCTTTATGGTAAAATATTAAATAATGGATGTGAGATAATTTAAAATGTAAGAGCTAGCCAATAAGAAACTAGAGCTAATGGGCCAAGCAGTGATTTCATTTATACAGTTTCTGTGTGGTTATTTCAAGTCTGAGCAGCCAGGAATGAACAAGCAGCCTCTGACAACATTCCCTCTCTATGCCAGGCATTGGTCTGACTTAGGTTAGCACAATTCTTGTGCATAGTATCACAATCACTGAGTTTATAAATGCAACTGCATGTTGTGTCTGGAAGACATGACTTCTTTGTATTTCTTTTTAATAGCTCCGTTTTATAAAGTCTTTCAATCCTTTTTTTTTCCTGCAATGATCTATGAGCTCTGGCAGGAAAGAAAGCAGTATAGCTGTTCCATACAGATGTCAGAATAGATATGTCAGAGCTGAGTACTCAGTAGTCTCTTATTATACCCACCTTGACCCATTTTGCCTCTCTGAGTAAATCACCATCTACTGCAAATAGTACCTTCTCTGGTAGGGCTGAGAGATACATTAATCTAAGGGTATAACAATAAGTCATTAGTACTCAGTTAATAGTATGTATATTTAATAGAGTGTCAGTAGTAGGTTCTTTTCTATGGCCTATGACTTGCTATTCACAGATTCATGAGCTAACAATGGTGTTAGGTATGAGTTTGTCATGTGTAATGGAGCTTCAATCCAATAAGAACATGGTTGGTTATCCCCCTAACATTCAAAGTGCTATTACAAGAACGGGCAAGTCTTGCCAGTCCAGTGGCTATTGTAGTTCTTAGAGTTTACTGTTGTGTAAGATTGGTGATTGCTTTCCTTCTCTGAAAGTATGGTTAGCAACTTTAGGCCCTATAAAAGATAGAAAGTAGGGAAGTTTCCAGGTCAAGAACAGCTTAATATCTCTAAGCATTTATTTATTTATTGTCTGACAGATTTATGCATTTCCTTGATTAATTTCCTTCTCTTACTCCTTCCTGAGCCTACTAGAATCCATTTTCTTAACAAGTTCTGCTCCTATTTTCATGTTTTCACTCTTCTGTGTGATTCAATGAGTTAAATTAGATTTTCTTGTTTGAGCATTGGAAGGTGATTATTTACTATAGCAATGGCAACTTATTAACAGATGTTGGGAGCAGTGAGACCCCAGATCCTGAATTTCTTGTAATCCCCTGATCTGAGTGCCTACAGCTTCTCTGAGCAGGAGACCTTCAGGAGTTCCTGATGGCAGGAAAGTGGTTTCTGGTGGGTTTGGCTGGGGTGTGGCTATCTCTATATAATCTGCCCCTGAACACAATAAAGGGGGCATTCTAGGGGAATTCAAGGATGACCCGTGTCACTGTCTCTCAGTCTGTGTGTGTCTGTGTATTTTAACCTCCTGCCCCTTGCCCGAAGCTCGCGAACTGGGTTTAAGCGCACAGAGCGCAGACACGGGGGGCGCGGTGCGCGGCAAACAGCGATGCAAGAAAATACTCCTCCTTATTGACCTATACCTATCAATATTTTTCTCAGAAAGGGATGGTATTTTAATGACCCATTTCTTATTCAAGACAAATTCTTGGTCACTCAATCCTGTTCAGGTCTGATGCTGATAACCACACTGAGATTTCCATGCTACCAAAAATAACGTGAGGATATAAAAATCTGTTCTTTAGAGTATTATCACATTGTCTACTTTTTATCATTGCATCTCTGTGTATTTATTATTATTAAAATAAAAATCGACAGTTTAATTATTTTTGTTTTTACAGGCCACACTATTTGAAAACATAGGTCTTATGAAATATGAAGAAGTATTCTTTACTGTAGCAGCACTTCAGTTTACAGAACCAGTTTCAGATGAAAACGTTACAGTGGTTGACACAAACTTTAGTGACATTCCTGTCCGTCTGTACTTGCCAAAAAGGAAGTCTGAAAGACAGCGACCAGCTATAGTTTTCATTCATGGTGGTGCCTTTGTCTTGGGAAGCTGCAGTAAGTGTACTTTTAGTATGTGTGTGTGTGTGTGTGTGTGTGTGTGTGTTGTGTATATATTTATATTGAAATAATTGCTGTACACCATGTACCCAGAAGTTGACAACTCATTTGTCAGCACAATGTTGATTTAGGGAATATATGCACCTTAGCAGAGATACAGTGGGATAGATGGGTCATGGGTCACATATATTTCTCCATTTACAATTTGGTAACTAAAACAATAAGTTGAAATTAAGATGGTCTGCTAAAAAATATATTTTAAAATAAACATATTGATATCCTAGGCTTGAAAATTCAACCAACAAACTTGGGAGTTAGATTAAAATAACCTAATCATGTAAATAAAATAAACGTTGTTGTGAACCAGGATTTTTAACTGCTGAGTCTGAAAAATATGATTGCTGCCATATTGCAGTTAACATATGTTCAAGTAAGCCGGGTGGTGGTGGCACACGCCTTTAATCCAAGCACTGGAGAGGCAGAGGCAGGCGGATCTCTGTGAGTTCGAGACCAGCCTGGTCTACAAGAGCTAGCTCCAGGACAGGTTCTAAAGCTGCAGAGAAACCCTGTCTCGAAAAAACAAACAAACAAACAAAAGACATATGTTCAAGTAGTAGACTGTTATATAACAATAATGTTGAGGATTAGAATCCAAAGCATAATTTTGTGTTAAAATGATAAAATAAAGTAAAGCTGAGTAATCAGTTCTTATCTATAGATGAGTAGAGTAGCTAAGACAGACAGACAGGCACACACGCACACAGGCACACACACACACACACACACACACACACACACACCATTTTAGACTTTTGATGACTTACGGATTCACTATGTAGCAAAACGTTGGAATATTATACTGGGTACTTATGAAACAATTGATAACTCTCAAAGAACCTGTAACTTAATTACTATATCCATTATTTTGTCCTTGTGAATGTGAACATTTCGTGATAAACAAAAATACTGCTGTGTTCAACTGGGCAGCCAACTGAGTAAGCCTTTTGTTAGATAGGCATTATCATCACTGTTTTAGCTTTGCAGAGACAAATTATTAAAGAATGTTTTCGAAGAGTTTGAAGGAGGAAGCCACAGTCCTATTAGTAGAAACCAGGGCTTTGGGCTCCTGTTCTAGACCATCCAAGCTCTCACTGTGGCTGGAATAATGCTACCTCTTGGAAGCTGTTAATCCCTCTGTTTCACTCCGATGACATTTCTAAATTTCCATCCCAACCTTACCCGCTCCTTCCAAGACATAAATTCATATGCTTGGCATCTCCAGTCCCCTTCTCTCCTTACCCATCCCACACTTACTGGTGTCTTCCTCACATCTTACTAATCCCTTCTTCACTACGCTCTACTGCTTTTCTTACATCCTAGGCAAAGATATGTTTATCTTTTGGTCAAGATGAGTCTCTCTGCTTTCCTTGGGATATTTCCCTCCAGATCATCATCTGATTCGTGTTCCGTCTACCTGCAATTTTACCCCCTTTGTTTACTCCTAAGTATGAGCTATCTTTTCTGCCTTGACCTCTGTTGACCCCCATTGCTCTTCCCACTTATTATCCTGCCAGGTTTTATTTTATGAGACATTTCAGTATACTGTAGGGTCTGTCTGTTTCTCTTCTGATTCTTTTTTAAACTGTGTAATCTGAAAGTGGCCACTCTGCTATACTAATATTCTTTACAGTTACTTTGACTGAAAGAAATTTCTTCTTCCCTTCTCTCCTTAACCTTATCTATTCATTTGCAACTACAGCTTTAGAATAACAAAAAAACCCATGAAAACCATGTGGTAATAAGTTATTGTTTAGACTTTACAAATATTGATAATTCCCCATATTTTATTATTTAATTCTTTAGGTATCAACCCTACATTTTCTTCTGCTTTATTTGTCACTGTTTCCATCCTAGTCCCATGTCCATCTCATAGATATGAGTTCTGTTTTCCATCTCCAGCATTGTTGCTGAATTTATGTTCAATAAATTCAGCTGCAGACTGGGGTGCATACCTGATCCCTAATGTATTGTGTGAATTCCTTATCCGATACAATCTTATTCTTTTCTCAAAGATTAAAGAGGGGGAATAAATAAGACAAGAAGACAAGTAATACAAATGTCCCACAGTAGTGACCTCCGTGCTCTACTTTAACTGTCTTTGTGCTACAGTAATAAGTTGTAGACTGTCTTTCTTCCTGGACTCCGACAGAGTGTTGATGTACGTGACAATAAATGTGGAGATTGCCGAGTTTCCACCAATCAGTGGTAATTCACATTTCTATCACATGCACGAGCGTTGCTGGGTTCCCATTGTTTTCTATTTACAGGGCTCCATTCTAAATCCATTCCTTTTGTTTCAGAGATGTCAGCCTATGATGACCTGAACAGATTGACAGCAAACAAGCTTGGCGCTGTTATTGTGGGAATAGAGTAAGAGAACGATAATACTTCATACCGCAGCATTTGCCTTCACAACGTAGGCCTGGCTTTTTCAGGGCTTGTCACCCAACTATACCCATAACATATGAATTTCTGTTTATAGTAATTTTCTTATGATTGTAATGTCAATATGTTCTCAAAGGCATCAGCCTTGGCTTTGATATCGGCCACTGTGGACACAAATGTGAGACCAGAGGAATAAGCAATTTTGTTATCACAGCTGTGACATCTCTGGGACTATGAACTTCAGGATTCTCAAGCACCTAATTTTACCTGCAAGTGACATTCCTTGAAAGTTTATTCACTATGTGCTTGAGACATTGGGTTTTATGGGAGCTGTTTATAAACACCGTATGGGGTTGGAGTTGTCTTTAGTTCTAATTCTGTTAGGTAAAGGTATTTGCGTAATTTGAATGTTTCAAGATACCATCAAAATTATCCGTCTTAATATTTTATGACATGACTTTTGACAACATTTTCAATAATAGAGCAAAACTATGAGTAAGTGCTTATTGTGTGTCCTCTGAGCTACTGAGGCACTCGCAGGAGTATGGACTGAGTGCTGCACATCTTTCCAGTCCCTCAATGAAGAAGACACGGAGGTATAAAACTGTAGACCTCACAAGATCACTCTCAGGAGTTTCATGGTTGACAGTATATTTGGAGCCAGTAGCACATACTAGAGATCAGTTCTGTCCTGCTTCTAATTACTTCAAAATGGAACCAGACAAATTACTTAAGTTTCAAAAAATATCTAAATTGTGACATTAAATACACAATGCCATTACTGCTATGATTTTAGCTAAGTCCAACACAATATAATTTTTAGCTAAGCTTTTTAAATAGTAAGTTTGCTGTACATTGTTTACAAATTCTGCAGGTTACCTTTTAAGGTATTGGCTGTTCCTTATCTTGAAGAATATTAATGTTTCTGTCCTACTCTGCTCAGATTATACTAATTTCAAATATTTTAGACACAGGTTAAAATATAAACGCAAGAACCGTCTGATGAACATTGCTTAATATAACCATGTGAGTTATTCACTAATTCTAATGAATTTGAAGTTGATCGACTTAAAAAGTGAGATGGTCTGGTTAAGGTGCGCTCCTGTGATGGAGCACAAATGTACCCAGCCAAAGACAAACAAACACAATGGTCTTATCTCAGCCTTAGGAATCTTTGTAGGAGCCACTGGTATACTTAAAACATTCATATTTCAAATTCTTTGAAACAGCCCTATTTACTCTCATTCTTTCTTTACTTAAAATATCTGAGGGATCCCATTAGTAATTCTGAATTTTTTTTTTGAGCCGCAAGCACACTGAGGGCCACTGGAGCATACAGGATTCACGAGGATAACACACCTGACTTACTCATTCCTCCTTAGAATCAACACCTGAAACGCTGAACCCAAATCTACTCCTCACTTTTAAGACAAAAGTTACCAGTCATCTAGGTGTTAATTAGTGAGGGTTATTATTCAATATGTCAGGGTACCTGTTGGTGAGAGGGAGAGAGATTTAGTTGCATAATTTTAACAAGGGCTTTGTTGTGTTTCTGCTTGGTTTACCTCTAAAGCTACAGACTTGCTCCTCAGTATCAATTCCCAGCTGCCCTTGAAGACTGTGTTTTTGTGACCAAGTTCTTTCTCCAGGATAAGGTTCTTGCAAAATATGGAGTGGATCCCGCACGCATCTGTATTACGGGAGACAGTTCTGGGGGCACCTTGGTAGCAGCGGTGATTCAACTGGTATGTTGTGTGTGTTATTATTTGCTTTAATCCTAATACGCAAAAAAAAACCCCAACAACTGTGTTTTAGGTATATTTGCATTACTTTTACACTGCTATCTATAATACATGCTTGTTATTAGAGCACTTGGGAGACTGAGCGAGAGGGGCAGTATGTTCCAGAACAAACTAAGACACACAACAAAACTTTATTCTGAACAACAAAAACTAAGTTTCTAAGACAAATGAATGTGCAAAAAATGTAACATCATAAACATATTTATCCTGTCATCACCACTAGCATGTGGCTGATCATCTCCCTGTTTGATTGTTAGATGTGGATAAATGTGTGAGCGACAGAGAGTACATTGTTTCTGGACATATGACAGTGGAATTCCACACTCATGTCTCTCAGTCAGTGTGCAAATATTGTGAGAAAGATCACTAAATAGTGCTTCAGATTAGTAAATTTATTTATCTCAGGCTATTAAAGTGAAACTGCAAATCCTTTTGTTTGAAAACTATTGATTAATTAATATCCATTATATTTCTAGTTACAGAATGATCCAGAATTCAAAGACAGAATTAAGGCACAAGCTTTGATATACCCTGGCCTACAAGTGCTTGATACTTCTCTGCCATCACATCGAGAGTACGAACATGGTCCAATTGTGTCCAGGGAGATGATAATTAAGTTGGCGAGCTTGTATGTGACTGAAGACAAAACTCTGCTCCAGGCCTTACTAAGAAATGAACACATGCCACCAGGGTCAAGAGACTTGTTCAAGTTTGTTAACTGGAGTGACTTCCTTCCTGAGAAATATAAAAAGAACTATGTTTACAGGGAGCCCGTCCTTGGAAAACTAAATGATGCCTATCCAGCACTTGTGGATAACAGAATGTCACCTTTGATAGCCAATGACTCCCAGTTACAGGTTTTGCCATTAACTTATGTTGTCACATGTGAACATGATCTCATAAGAGACGATAGTCTCATTTACATCACACGGCTTAGAAATGTTGGGGTCCAAGTCACTCATGACCATCTAGAGGAAGGAATCCATGGAGCCCTATCCTTTACTGGAGCGCCGGTGTTTTTACATTTAGGATTAAGAATAAGAGACAAGTATATTAGTTGGTTAGAAGAAAACCTATAAATTAAGGAAATTAGTGGTACATGTAGCTAGCTCATCAGTAGAGTAACCTGTAAGTTACGTGTTGAACTGTGGTATGGTGAATGCAAACAAAATGACGTGACTTTCAGACCAAACTGCATTTCAGTTTGAATGAAGATTGATGTGTATGTTTAAGAAAACTGCTTTATCTTCTCAATCTTAATAGCGTTGCTAAAATGAGCAGACATACTTCTTTATTCCCATTCATTGCCATTTGTTGCGAAATCTGTATTCTTGAGTAGTCAGAAGTCAATCAGTGAAAGACTGTGATTGCATGTAAAAATGCTGGAGATTCCAGGCAGCGATAAACCAAATGCTGAGTACATTGTATGAAAAAAAATAATTTTGAACAAAAGAGGAATGGAATCATGAGGATTGGATGGGTTGGCACATTACGCTCTAGCATTTTAGAGGCAGAAAACCTGGCAGATATCTGTGAATTCAAGACAAGGCTGCTCTACGTGGCTAATTCTAGGTCAACCATTGCTGCACAACAGTGGTTCTCAACCTCTGGGTCACCACCCCTTTGGGGTTTGAATGACCCTTTCACAGGAACCATCCAATGCCATTGGAAAACAGATATGTGCACAAGAAGACTTTATGTATCGAAAGAAAAAGTTAACTGGACTGCCACCTGTTCCTAAAGCTTAAACATTTTGGCCTTACTTAAACTTTTGTAAGACCAAACTTGAAGATGCCTACGTGACTTGCATTCATTGACAGACAGTGCCTCTTGACGTATGATGGTACCCTGCCAACTGTGGAGTGTAGGTAGAGTTATTTATAATATTCTTTGGAATTTTTGTGGTGAATCGTTGTGCACACAGAGGCTGCATATCCGGGGAGTTGTCTGAGTGGTGATCTCCAGGCCTGTTTGCTTCCCTGTGATGATGTGACCCATACTCCCACCAGCGCAAAATCAACTCATAAATATCTGTATTTCCGCTGGGAAGCGATGAAATCAATGCTTACTTTTCTGATGTCCTGGTGGTTCCGCTGCTTGTGTGTCGTTGTTTGACCTGTTTGTGCTTTTTCTTAATGTTCAATAAACTTTGTGAAATGGACGTTAAGCGTGTCTTGTGGATTTAGTGTACAAACTAATCTGACTTTCATCTCAAAACATATTTTCACTAGTGCTTTTCTGCAGCTTGAACCTTATTGTTAATCTCAAACATGTCCTTCTCACTAATCTCGCAGACTTCATCTTATGAGCCTCTTTCCCCTCATTTAGACACGAAGCCATTTCAAGAATATCAGGAAAGGGGGACTAAAGGGTTCCTCTCCTATTGTTTGTACACTGTAACATCTTAAGTGACATCACTCTGCCTGTTTCATTTGCACAAAAGAGGGAACATTTGTCATCTTATATCAAACCCGACTTGATGAGAATTGCTTGTCTTCATTAACTACTAATCCCAAATTGAGAGAGGGTTAAAAGGACATAGGCAGACATGCAAAGTGAATGTGGGTTCCCTCAGGTGGCAGATTCTTGTTCCAGAAGATATCTGAGGAAGATAGTAGGGGAGGGGACGGAAGTCGGTATCCAAACATAACGAATAGAGGAGAGGGGAGGACTCAGGGGGCCCCATAAAGTACCCAGCCCAGAGCAAACTCCCAGCTTAGAATCTCTCCCATTCCAAGGAAGCTGTGTGCAATACATCTATTACATCTCTTTCTCTATGGATTGGTGTTATGTCATTCCTGGATGTTGAATTCTTTGTTCTTACTATGGAATGTGTCCTGCCGCGCACCGCCCCACCACATCTGCGCTCTATGCGCTAGAACCCAGTTCGCGAGCTTCCGGAAAGGGGCTGGAGGTTGAGGAACGCAGAGACAGAGCGACACGCAGACCTTCCAACACTGGTACCGAAAGCCTTTCTTTAATAGCACCACGGAGGCTTAAATACACTGCAGTCAATGGCCAACAGGTGAAAATCCCATCCTCTGATTCTCTAAGCTAGGCACAGCTTCTAATAACTTCAATTAGAAGGCTCTAGACAGGGAAGAGCAGCTGAAGGACTTAATTGGTCCCAACAGTGTCCAACAATTTCCTAAACAGCCACCTGCACCTTTGTTACAGGACTTGGCATTTCAGTCAGACTTTGAAAAGATCTCTTTTCTGAATTGGGTATATCTAACTGCCAACTGCAGAGAAGAAATCAGAAGGGGTTATGATAATCTGGTACTGCCTTGGGTCCTTCCTCCTCAGCCATAGTCAGACCCCCCATCTGTACCAAAAGTAAAGAGAATGGGAGACTGGAGCTGATGTAATAGTGGTCTTTGATCTCATAAAAGGAAAGAAAAGTCTCCCCTGAACAACAAGGTTTGGATTTATTCAGCCATGCTTAAACCAAATGACATTGCCAACTGGACCCCCAAGAAGCTGGTCATCGTCTCAGAAAGGAAGAATGGGAGAGGGCAGATTCCCTACTCAGTATGCCTGGGAAAGGCCCATTGAGAGTCTATGTTTGATCCCTAACCTCATGGCGAAGTTGGGGTTTCATCCTAAAGTTTCCTGATGCAGGAAAATGAAGGTCATACCAAACTTGCTTCGAGTTTGAGTGGGGTGTACCTGAAATACAAAATACAAAAAAGGGAGGTGGCTCTGAATGATTCACGAGGAAATTAAGGGATGTGATATCTGAGCTACGGGGGAAGGTTTGGGGATGACAGGAGCGGCATCTCCCTTAGCTGGTTATCCGGCAGGCACTAGCTCTGACCTGGAAAATGCTCTTCCACCAATGCATACTGATTCTTTAACCCAGGCTTCCCCATGCCCCTGTTATGTTGCAGAGTTTTGTGCTGGCCTTTACAAAAGATGCTGAGCTGTGTGAGGGGTCCTCAAGCTGTTGGGAGGGTATAGGATAAAGTGGCATAAATACTAAGTGTAGGGTAGGGTTTGGGTTCCAAGGGACGGGGCTTGCCTAACACATAAGAGGCCCTGGGTTCCATTCCCAGCTCTGAAAGTTAAACCACAGCTAAGTAATCCATAGCTAAGCTGTGAGCAGCTCCTGGCTTGGGCTGTGATGAAATTGGACTGTTTTCTTGCTCCATGAAGCTTAGGAGTGTGATTCAGGTCTCTATGTTTCCCAAGAACTTAACAATTTCTGCCAAGCTTTGTCAATGAAGAAATCATTTTCAGGGAGGCCCCCAGATGCGCCCAGGGCCATACACACTAGGTGTAGAAGAAGCCATGCACTCCTGCACAGTTAGGGGAACAGAAAGGGGCAAAGGCTGGGGCTCTGAAATCAGACTGCTGTGTACTGAAGACAGAGAGTTGTTTTCGTTTTTCCTTCTTCCTGATCCGTGCTTTTTGTGGATAGGAGGCAGATGTAGCATCTCATTTCGCTGCGTGTTGCAGTCTGGACTCTAATTATTTTGTTCTTCAGACACCATCTCCCTCAGCCTGACCCTGATCTGGTCACTACTGACAGGGAGGCATCTCTCTGTCCACGTTGTTATCTTAATGGACAAAAGCATCCTTGCAAATGTTCGCCAGTTGTTCCAGGGACTCTTCTAGCTGCATGACTCCTGGGAATACAGAAACTTTTCTTTCCAATTGCCACACCAGAGATGGCTTTAGGCCTCTGCCTGTTGGGAATCTACCATCTCTGCGGCTGATAAGTCAGACAGCAAGTCGAGTGTTTTGAAGGACAACAGCATCAAATATCTTGAATGAAAGTGAAGCTATAGAAAAAACAGCGCCTGAGTTCCTGTAAAGAGGGACAGGACAGTGATGTGACCTGAAAAAGACAAAAGGAAGAAACTGGAAGATGGAAGGGGGTCGAAACCACGGGCAGATGAGGAAATCCCACTATGTGTTCTAGCCTATCCTGACACAGAACAGACTGCCCCCGCTGTCACTAGCTAGCAGACCGACAGTCCTACAGGTAAACTAGGGAGTGTGGGTAGAGAAAGGGCAATCTGGAAAAGACTCTTCTCTCTTCATTTATTCTTAAAAATAGGAGAAGCTGGTTCCAAGATTCTTCTGAAGCCGACAAACAGGGGTCAGAATTAGACCCTCAGCCCCTCTAACAAATCTACGCTTTTTTCTCTTGTCAAGAGGCCTTGCCCCAGTGTTTCCTGAGATGCGTGTACATGTGAGTAAATGATTTCGTGTGTGTTCTGTATGGGTGTGCACTTGTGGGTGTGCTTATCCTTGCATTTGAGTGTGGAGGCAGAAGTCAATATCTTGAATTTTTCTCTATGAGCTCCCCCTTACTTTTTGACAAAGGATCTCTCACTGAGCCTGGGGACTGTCATTTAGGCTTGACTGGCAGGCCAGGAAGCCACGCCTATCTGCCTGGCTCCGTCTTTTCAGGGCAAGGGTGGCAAACATGCCACTACATCTGGATCTTTATGTAGTTATTAGGGATATAAACTCAGGTCCTCATGATTCTGCTCAAACACTTTACTCTGTCATGGATTTCCATAGGGCGCTTTTGCTGATTCCCTTACTTGTTCTGTGACGCTCTGAGCAAACATTGGTTCACCTCACATAGGACAACTTCAGTAGAGCAAAGACATGATTCTACCCAAGTCTAGCTTGTTGAGCCAATGAGTTTAATCTTGGCTACTTACTGAAGCAGTGGCAAGAGGCGGGAAGCTACACCCATGCTTGTCTGTTAACATTATACAAATAGAGGAGAAATGAGGAGCGGCACAGGGACGCTGAATTGGTGGGGATGTAAGTGAATTAGAGTGCCACCTACATAGACTGTGTATAGAAATCCCAATCCAAACACTTTTTTCTTATGCTTTTTGTTCCTAGTTTGTGCCTTGAGGAGACATGGATCTTGACCACCTGTTGATCCTAATCTCCAGCCGATGCTGACTCTAGTTGTTCCCCTACTGTAAATCTCATAGGAATAGACAACGGGACTGAGGCATGTGGTAGTAGTGAGGTCACGGAAATGGTGCTAGAAATGTCTTATCTTTCCTCTTGGCTGGGCACTGTGGTCAGAATTGCCTTGATAGCAGGACACGGCTAAGCTCACAAAGGTGAAAGTCCAGGTTCAAGCAACAGGGCACTGGATAATCAATGATTCAGAGGAGTTGGGACTTGGATACGATGACAAGGTAACTGAGACCACCCAGTCTGATTTTATCAATAGGCAGGCAATACTCGGGTCTTTGGGCAGATCACTAAGACACCATGGCCTTTACAAGCATGTGGTAGTAAAGACTGAAGACATGGCATGATCCACAGCTTTACCTGTGGCTACTGTAGACATCTTCACAAGGTGTAAGATAGACTATCCCAGTCCTCATTCTGTCCCATACCGCAGAGACTCTCTCATCCTGCTAGTGGTTACTTACCTATATAATTCTGCTCTTGCTACAGCTAAATACCAGAGCGTGAGATGTGGATTACCAAGAGCATCTGTCTCTGACTTCACAGGAGGCACCTAGATGGGGTGGGTCTAATATAACCAACTAATAGAAAATATGACAAAGTCAGGGAAAAAAAGCCACCCTTGGTGAGCTAATAAATTCAAGCAAAAAGCTGAGAATATATTGGTGAACTATCCAAGCAACACTGATAACAAGGACTTCTCAGCATCAGAGCAAATTAACAAACAACAATGTGTGAGCAAAACCAATGCCATTTAACTGATTTGAATTATAGCTGTCTGTAAGCCTGTGTTGACTTATTGGGACAAGATTACCTGATATGGCCATCAAGAAATTAAGCCAGGCTCGAATTGGAGGGACCACAGCAAGACTGAGGCTGTGTGACAAGTTTTATTGAAAGCAATCAGACTTTTTATACCATTATCAGAAACTGAATATGGTGGCAATTGCCAGGATCAATAAATACAGAGTAGTTGCCAGGTACAATGATGTTTGGAAGCTCTCCTGGGCACACAAGATTAATGTCTAAGACAAATTGTCCTGCTAAGCTTCCATGCTGCCTTAACTTCTAAGAGACCATACGTAGAAACACAAAGCAGCCTGAACACTTCACTGCCTAAGGAGTGCTTCTGATTCCCAGGAAGTGAAAAGATACCTAATGCCCAGGAGCCATGAAGTCTAACCTGAAAAACCTATTATGTCTGCCTTTAAAGGCAGCTAGATCAGGCCCACCGTGTGGTTCCCTGTAGCTGCTAATTACCAATACCACCCTCCTGATGAACTTGTCATTGAAGAGCAAATTGAGGAAGATGTACTCTGGGCACCCAGAAGCTATACCTTTACCTGTGTCCAGAATCAATTCAGATGCAAGGCTAGCAAGGGGATGTTGGAAAGCTATGAAAGGTTAGATCTTTGTTTTGCCAGCTTTGGGGATGAGGTGAGTCTCCTGAAGCTGTTTATTACGCTTTTCAGGCCCCTCCAGAGGTATAATTGGCTTGGAGTTTACATGTGTTCAGATCTCTGACACCATGCAGAAGAATCAGGGCTCACGAAAGCATTAAGAAACACTCACTTGATCATAGCAGATGTTGCTTGCATCACTTCTACTGCCTTGCTACTCCACAGGCACGCTCTGTTGCTCCCAAGAGTTGATTTAGAACATCAAAGTTGCTTTTCCCAGCATGGGCTTAGTTGTGTATGTGGGTGTGTTGTTGCCAAACCTGACGATATACATAGATTGGCATTTAGGGAATTTTCAAAACCTGAGTAGAGGTTATCTGGAGGGAGGCCCACCAGCTGCACAGCGGGACTATTTGAAGAAGCTACTTTGACCTTTTTGGCAACTTCTTAAATGGATTTCTGGGGTTCTAGGTTAGGTCACTGCCACAGGCAAGCCTAACCATCATTCTTGCAACAGTTGATGCTGCCTCAAGTGTATTGAAATGTGTTTTGGTCATAGCTCAATGGTGTTTCATTGACTGTCAGTTCAGGTGTTCTATCAAACTAATGAGACAATATTTCATACATGAATCTGGACATATAAAACAGGATCAACTACACAACACTATTTTGCCCTGATCCCCACATCATGTACATATGCATTCATTTTTTTTTATTGTCCTGTTGGGATGAGTCTAGCACCTCCTGGAAACCAGGCAAGCTACCACTGAGCTACATCCACAGCGGTCTTCCCCTTGCCTGCTTGAAATTCTCAAGCATAAATCCATAGTGTGCTAGGACAGAGTGTTTTGAGTTATGGGGATCTTGTGGAAGTAGTAGCCCAGTGTGCTAGCGTTGGATCTCCTTACTGTTTCTCAGGGAACGGTATCATGGGAGGCTGTTTTATGTCCTTCGCCTGCACTGTACATAGGCATGTGGAGTCAGAACATGACTCTTCCAGGCTCTCCTGACTGCAAGATATCCACCTTCAAAGGAACCTAAGCTTTTCCTTTCCCTTGTTACCTGGCTGTAAATAGCAGATCCGCTTCAGGTGGCTGGCGTTGTGGTTGGGTTTTCTGTTCCAACAATGTTGGAGAAGTCGTAATCAGTACACAGCGAGCTTGTTTCAGGTGGTGTTAATATCCCAAATAAACAAAATTTAAACAACCCAAGAAAAGAAAAATAATTCGATTTTGAAAAGGTATAAATGTTTGAAACAGACTTTTCATTGAAGAGGCACAAATGACACAGTGTCACAGGAAGAAAATTTTTGAACATTACCAGTCCCAGGAGAAATGCAAGTGAAAGCATTATTTCCCCTTCTGCGAGAATTTAGGTTACTGAAAATACCAAAGGTAAAAACCTTGGTGAGGTTGTGATGAAAATGGAAGGTATATTCTCTTTTAATGAGGTGACGGGTGAGGTCCCGCAGTTACAGAATGTGTGAAAGTAGACTAAAATATTTAGGATAACCATTACCATATAATACATAAATGTCATTTTTGGGTATATTGGCAAAGGGAATGAAATCAGTATGTTGAAGGGGTATCTACATCCACCTGCGTATTGTGGTGCTGTTACAATTGTTATGATGTAGAGTCACACTAAATGCCTATCTTTGGACAACAGAATAAAGAAAAGGTAGTACACATATGCAAAAGATAAAAACTATTTAAACATAACATAATTATAAAAGCCTGTCATTTTCCAGGTTATGAATGAACATGAAAGACATTGCCTTAACTAAAAGACCAGGCAGAGAAAAGCAAGACGTCATCTGTAAAAGTTTGTCTCATAAGGTGTAGAGACACTGCTTAGTGCAAAACACTGGTTTAGCAGGAGCAAGGCCCCAAGTCTAGTGCCCCAGAATT
This sequence comes from Arvicola amphibius, assembly GCF_903992535.2. Taxonomy (NCBI): domain Eukaryota; kingdom Metazoa; phylum Chordata; class Mammalia; order Rodentia; family Cricetidae; genus Arvicola; species Arvicola amphibius. Next base: position 19,562,845 of record NC_052057.2, on the reverse strand, counting down.
GTAAAAAGGAAATAACACAATAAGAAAGTTGGTCTCATGAATGACAATAGCATAGTGGTTACCTAAGGCAGGGATGGCATGGAGTACTAATTTACTGTTGGTCAATGGATAAAATATCTCCTTAACATTAGGGGAATAATTTCAGTTAGTATTATTAACAATCAAGTGTTGTGACTTTACTATCCCTGAAAGTACACTTTAAATTTTAATCAACTTGAAATAAACATTGAAATAGATGTTAAAAAAAAACACAATCCCATAACACAGAATTATGTCCAGTTATGGTAAATAATGACATAATAAAACCATCATCAAACAACATTTAAGGAAAACCAAGTGTAATGAGATGACAGCTGATATCAAGTCTGATTATGACATCCATTCTTTCTCAAGCCAGAGATAGTGTGACACTTGAGCCGAAGCTATAGGTCATAATCTCATCAGAAGCCAAAACCACTGTTTATATATAATGTTCTTAGCAATTACGTTTTAGGACTGAGCAAGAATCACCACTCACTCATTGTTTTCAGCTGTTGTATGCTGTGGGAACTCCTGTGGCCAACAGTTATTGAGATACCAGCACACTTGGGTGTGGTCTCTTATGTGCAGCTGTAAAGCTTGTGTGCTGTCTCTCAGTAGCTGGATTCGGTTCCTGTTCCCTGGTAGTGCAGAGGACACTTTATTCACTCAATTCTGAGCTAGTGTGGGACTCCTTTATAGCGTCCATTTACAGTTGTATGATGTACAACAATGTAACAATAGCTGTGCAACAGGAAACCCTCAGAATCAAGGTTGAATCAGTAAAATAAAATATCATAAATCAATTCAAAACATCTACATTCAGTATAAAACAACATAAAATGTAAAAAAGGTTATGAATATTACACATAAAATAAATGTCATATTGACTTGTAAACAACACTACAGTAACTAAGGACTGGAATATTCTGTACCTTTAAACTAATACATAATTTTCTGAAAAATAAGAATTTATGGTTCTCATGGAGATATAAAATAACTCTAGTTAAAGATTGTATTTTATCAGGACATGCTATAACTTTTTCAAAATGACATGTGTAATTAAATTTTGCAGAAGAGTTCAAAGATAATAACTAGGGTTTTTTTTTTCTATGTAGCCGAAGCAGAGATGCAAAATATTTAAAAGATTTTAAACTCCGTAACTCAAAATATCGAAAGGTAGATATTTCCCCTCTTCCTCCCTCTACAACTATTTTAATTTATCATAAAGGTATAAGGCAGTTTATCAAAGAGGAGATAGCTCTTCTGTAAATGGTCCATTTGGCCTTGACCAAGTCAGTCACAGTGGATTTAGTGATAAAGAATACAGACAAAGTGAGATAATGAAAAAGAATTTCCAAATGGAAAAAAGTAATCGATCAATGAAATGCTGGAATTCTTTTTTTTTTTAACGAAGTTTAGTGCCTACTGTTCTTTTTTTATCATTATTTTTCTGTCATACAATACATCCTGACCACAGTTTTCCCTCCCTCCAATCCTCATCCTCCACCACCACCCTTCTACCCCAGATCCATTGTCCAACTGATTCTGTTCAGAAAAGAACAGATCTCCAAGGTTTATCAACCAAACAAGGTATAACTAGATACAATAAGACTAGGCACAAACCCTCATATCAAGGCTGTGTGAAGCAATCCAGTAGGAGGAAAAGGGTCACAAGAGCAGGCAAAAGCATCAGAGACAGCCCCTACTCCCCATTAGGAGTCCCATACAAACCCCAAGCTAAATAACCACAATATATATGCAGAGGACCTAGCACAACCCTATTCAGGCTCTGCGATTGCCACTTCAGTGAGCCCCTATAAACCCTGTTAGTATTTTTCTGTGGACTGTGTTCTGGTGCCCTTGGACCCTCACACTACTACAATCCATGTATAGGATTCATCAAGGTTGCCCTAAAGTTTGCCTGTGGGTCTCTGCATATACTCCTGTAAGCTGCGAAAAGAAACCTCTCTGATGATGACTGAGCTAGACACCAACCTATGAGTATAGAAGAATAAGAATCATTTCATTAACATTTGTGGGGGCAGCCATATTCAGTTCCACCCCAATTGTATGGGCCATCCAGCTTCTGGTTCCTGATCATACAGATAATTTCAGTAACGGTCTCCCTCTAGTGGCTTGTGCATCAAATTAGACCAGTCATTGGATTCTCCCACAAGTTCTGAGCCACAACTGTCCCGGCACATCTTACAGGCAGAGCAGGTTGTAGGTCAAAGGTTTTGTCCGTAGGTTGGTGTCCCAGTCCCACCACTGAAAACCTTGCCTCGTTACAGAAGATGGCCGGTTCAGGCTCCATAGCCTCTCTTAGTGCCTGCTCAGCAATTGATACTTTGTTCAGGAAGTAGTCTCCTGTACCAATGCATTCCAGGCTAGTCCCCACTTTTTCTTCTGTCAGGTTCATTGTATCTGTTTTTATGTTGAGATTTTTTTTATTCACTTGGTCTTAAGTTTTGTGCAGGGTGGTAAATATGGATCTATTTGCATTCTTCTACATGCAGACATCCAGTTTGACCAGCACCATTTGTTGAAGATGCTTTATTTTTTTCCATTGTGTAGTTTGTCTTCTTAATCAAAAATCAGGTGTCTAGACATGTGTGGATTTATGTCTTGGTCTTTGATTTTATGCCATTGATCAATGTGTCTGTTTTTATGCCTATACCATACATTTTTTATTACTATAGCTCTGTAGTACAACTTGAAATCAAGGATGGTGAAACTTCTAGAAGTTCAATTAGTGTTCGGGTTTGTGTTAGCTATCTCAGATTTTTTGTTTTTTCATATGAAACTGAGTATTGTCCTTTCAAGACACATAAAGAATTATGTTAGAGTAAGGTGGTGGTAGTACATACCTTTCGTCCCAGCACTTGGAAGGCAGAGACAAGTAGATCTCTGAGTTCAAGGCCAGTCTAGAAAGAAAGAAAGAAAGAAAGAAAGAAAGAAAGAAAGAAAGAAAGAAAGAAAGAAAGAAAGAAAGAAAGAAAGAAAGAAACTGTGTTGGAATTTTTGAAATTTCAATGTGAATTTTGTTGAATCTGTAGATTGTTTTTGGAAGGATAGCCATTTGTAGTACATTTATTCTATGGACCTAAGAGTATAGGAGATCTTTCCATCTTCCCTAGTCTGTATTGATATTGAACTGGTGTGGATTTGGACCTGTAATAGCACGTCATGTCCAGAAGGCAACATTTCACGGCTCTCTTCCCCATTCTCCAGCTCTTGATTTCTTTTTCCCCCTCTCCCAAGGAATTCCTTGAGCACTTATAAGGCTATGTGTTAACCCATGCCCACTTCCTAGGTGTACTAGGTATATATTTTTCTTAAGTACTGCCTTTTCATCCTTTCATTTCCTTTGCTGAATACAAGGTATTCAGTGTGATGTAACTGAAGAGTTTTCAGGAACTTTTAAATTATAAAATCAATAATGATAATATGCACCACACAAATGCATAAGTAATACATTCTCATTCTATAAATGAGTGTGGAAACCACAATCCTGGCTGAGAAATGAAGCACAGATAGCCACTCACGTCTTTCTTAGCTTATGATCAAATCACTGCTGTCCCCTGAGGCAGGGCAATAGCACAAGCACAAGCAAGCGCATGCAAACTCAGGATGAGTAAGCAAAACTGGGCAAGACAATCTGTCAGCGGACCAAAGGCATGGTTAACTAATGACATGCGCTCCTAGCCAATCACAGCACACCAGCAGTAACCTCCAGTTTCAAAAGGACCAAACAGAAACGTTTCTGCAGCAGCAGCTTAATTTCCCTAACCCCATTAAAATCCCCTACCTTATTATAAGAAAGAGCTTCTGCTTTGGAAAGGCTCAGATTCTGTGTCATTACCTCTGCTTCTCCCCCCTCCCCCCCTGCCCCCGCTTCCCAGGAAATAGGGATCGTACAAAAGGCAGCAGCAACAAGCCCGCAAAAACTACAGTCCCCTTTCCAAATGCGACTACTCCACTAGATTTTATAGCAATATGTTTACACATTTCTACATAATGTTGTCATCCATTATGCATACCTGAAAGTTCAAGATAATTCTTGCACAGTAGAGAAGATGCTATATTTTAAATGTCTTAAACAGGGGCACACTACTCTTTCTAATTATTTGATGAACAAACTTTTTAACTGACCTGTGTAGTTTCTAAAAGCATCTAGGGTTTGCTATTACACACTCCTTTGACAGATTATCATGTTCTTCTCTATATTTTTATGGACTGACAAGGAGAACCCAGAGGTTTTGTCAGACTCAGATTCATTGCTTAATCTAGAATATATGCGGTAGAGTTTTACTTTTAAACTTTTATCTATATGTGTATGCACTTATGTGTATGTGCATGCAGGTCAGAGAGCAACTCTCTGGGGTTGTTTCTCTATTGTCATCTTTTGGAATCTGGAATTTGGAACCTGGTGGCCGCAGGTCATCAGGCCTCCAGGAAAGCATCTCCACCTACAGAAGGAACATCTTACCAACCCTCAGCTTTTTAGTTTAATAAAACTTTATTGTAAAGAACTTGTAACTAATGAAGCATCACAGCATGAAAAGAGCCAGAACCAAAGTCTATACAACTCAGTAAACTTCTGTATAGTCAGAACAGCTGTTCTGTAGCTGTGACCTTTAGTGAACTTCTGTACAGTCAGTACATTCAGTAGCTGAGGATTATCACATTGGGCTCTATGGTTCACTATCAAATATACTGCATGCACTTATCTACCACCCAAAACTGAAAAAGTTTACAATGGAGTTTAAACTAGAAAAAGGATAAGTTTTGCACTCTGTTTCTTTCATGACTCATGTTCCTTACTTGCATCCAGTCCCTCTGGTCACCTAATATTTACCCGTATATGGAATAGTGAGACAATCACTGTGGCTTGGGATGGTCTTAGATTATTCAGATAAAATATTATAGAAAACATATATGAAATGGACAAGAAACAACAAAGATTTGTCTTTCATAGCTTTTCAGGGTGAAAAGCCCAAAAACCGAAACAAGAAACCAAAACAAAAATGAGATTCCCTGTCTGATAAGGGAGCCTTGTGTTAATTCCTTTTCTTGTTGCTGTTATATAGCATCTAACAAATGACTTAGGGAAGAAAGGTTGGTTTGGACTCATGGTTGAAGAAGATCCTTCTGTAGAAGACAAGCTGTTGGCTTCTAATACTTGAAACACACCTCCATATATACCAGGGGTCTATATAAAATACTTGGACTGGCTGATGCTGTTGTAGAAGCAAAGTTCTACAGCCTTCTATTTACATGTTGGAGAATGAGAGATGCCACTGATGTAAGTCTGTACAAACTTAAAAGTCCTGAGGACTCAAGGGACAGGGGCTATGGTGTAAGACTATAATTCTTACATACCAATAACCAGAAACTTTGACATCCAAGGACAGGAATTAAAGAGTTCTTATGTGATTTTCTAAATGAAAGACAAGTAAAATAAGGTTATTTACTTAATGATCCTAGGAAAAGAGCAGAAATAAATTTCACAGGAGCAACAGTAACAGAGTGTCTTTCAGGTATATGGTCTTTCAATTAGCCAATAGATAGCAAAAGTCAGAGGAGTGAGCATGTGAACAGAATCCTTTGTTGAAGTGTGTGTGGCGGGGTATTAGGCAAGTTTCCTGAGATTGGATAGCACCGCTTAATTCAAGAAGAATAAATAATTACTCACAGGGATACAAAAATTACATCAGGAAGTTCACAGGGCTCAAAACTAACGACATAAGGAGGTTGAGAACTTCAGGGTGAGGGGACTTAAAAACAGGAACTGGGTGGAAACATTCTCAAATACATGGATTAAAGGTGACAGACTCAAGACAAAGACAGCAGGTGGAAGCAACTTAACATTAATATGATTAGAGTTAAAGCAAGACATGCTCAAGAAGAGAGAAAAAGGAATGAAACAATGCTTTCTTTACATTTTTCTCCTATTTGCTCTTTCTTTTTTAAATTAATTAATTTAATTTAAAAATGTTTTTTCTCATTTTACATACCAACCTCAGTTCCCACATCCTCCCCTCCTCCCACTTTCTCCATCCACCTTCCTCTCCATCCCATCCCCTGTCCACTCCTCAGAGAGGATAAGGCTTCCCATGGGAATCTAATAAAGTCTAGCCACATTGCTTTGAGGCCCTCCCCACTCTGTCTAGACTGAGCAAGGTATCCCTCCAAAGAGAACAAAATAAATTAGATAAATCCTGGTCCCACTGCCAGTCGCCTCACAGTCTGCCCCAGACACAACTGTCACCCATATGTGCCATTTGGCCTTATGCTGGTTTCCCCTGCAGTCAGGCTGAATGGGGTGAGCTCCCATGAGCTCAGGTAAGATGCTCCAGTGGGTATCCTCATCATGGTCTTAAGTACTTTCAATATATCAGATGATATCCGCCCACAACTGTGAGTCATGCTACCAACTAAAACATCAATGTTCTGCAAACACCTTCCCAGGCACACCCGGGGATAATATTTATCACTCTGTGCAGCTAATTCAAGTCATGTTGATTCATAAATTCAAATCATCATATTATGCAATCTTCTAAAAACCAGAATGTTTGCTGAAATACTTGTCCTGAACTTTCTGGTAATTCTGGTCTAGGTTTGAAATTCTAGCTTGCTGACTGATGGAGCTTGAATAAGTCTCCACACCCTCTACCTTTCAATCTAAAGCTTGTTCCACACTAGGTAGTATCTGCTAGCATAGGTAATAATCCTTAGCAATAATAGTAGCCTATATTTTGACTGGATATCAAGTAGCCTTCTATAAACCTTTTATAAAATATTGCAACCCGAAAAGATAATTTCAGGAATTATCCAGTGCTCGCATTGATTCTGCTTTCTGCTGATCCTGGTGTCACAGAATGAAGAAACACTTTAGGGAATTTTAATTGCATGTTAATAATAGGTACCTGACCTGATGAATTTCAACATCTGCTTCAGAGTTTGTGGATTTGCTAAACAAGTTAGGACTGATACTATAGGTCTGAGTTGAGAATCAGTCTCATACTGTGAGAATGGTTGGGTCACCTGAGAGAGTTTCCAGTCTATACTCATCCTTTGGTTTTTTTTTCCAACATTTATGGAAATATTTTAATCCCTGCATTGGGAAGAGGCGGGATACTATAATGGGATTCAAAACTCTCTGTTTGGGGCTGTTTTGTGTTAGCTTTTTATCTTATATTTATACACCTATACCTGACAACATTGAAGAAACTTGGAAAGTAATGGCCTTGGATGCAGCTGCTAAAGCTTGTACACTTATGGTAAGAATAATATAATTTTTTTCAGTGATTAAGAATGAATGCTTGTGAGTACTTTGATAATACTACTGATACAATTTTGAAAAAAGTACTATTTTTAAAAGAATTTTGTTAAATTGATTTTCACTTGGGTTCTAAGATAAAAAGCAATCTCAGTTATCTTATAGTATAATGATATGAATTATTGATAATAGCACTTATTTGATATTAAGTCAGCATTTTTTCTTATTGCCATTGCTTCTATTGTATGCCTTCAATTATAAATTGCAGAATTTCTGGGGTTATTTTAGGAGATCTGGAGTGGATATAATGGATGTATAAATAGTTCCCTTATCGCCAGAAGCTGGCATTTTTTGGCACTGCAATATATATGCTTTAGTTGCATATACATATATCGCCATTGTTTTCTAAATATTTCAGCTCATAGGGCAGGACAAAAATATTCAGAAGAGTGCATACAGGGAGGGAGGGACAGCTTTAATTTGAGCTCCAAACTGCCTTGTTTCAAATCTGTGCTCTTTTATGTGCAAAGCGGGTACCTTCCAAAAATACCCTCTGATGGCGGAGGCAAAATATTAGGAGATGATTAGAAGATCCAGCAGTCCAGGGAGTAAGAGCAGGAGGCACTGTCTAGGACACAGTCACCTGTAGCAGCTGGCCTCTGAGTCTTGTGCCTTCCAGCTAGTCCCAGGAGACTTCCACTTTCTCTACAGCTGTCTCTTTTTCAAATGTTCTGGTTCCTTGATTGAAGTAAATGGGAGAATACCTGAGCAAGCCCATATCAGCTCTGCAGAAAAACTCTGGGTTTTCCCCTTTGATTATTTCATGTGCATTTAGACCCGTGGGTGGCAAATATCCACGTTTTCATCAGCATCACATTATCAGAGTACCCACAGCAAAACTCTGTTTTTACTTTCTCAGCTCCAAATATGTCCATCCTAGCAAATTTAGAAATCTTTGGTAATTTTAGCACAAGGTTCTGGAAAGTCAAGGTTGCAAAGACAGTAACAACCACTGGTTTTTAACACAGGAGGGTGGAAACTAAAGCTCTTTATAATGCAGCCTTGGAAAATAAGTTTATTGTTGGGCAGTCATAAGTTGTTTTAAAAGAGTTTTGTAAAATATCCACAGATAACCTTGAAAAAGTTCTTGGACTGTACATTCTATCAATTAACTTGTGAGTGAGGTTGCTAACTGCAAATACTGTCGGCGTGGTTCTGTGTATTAAAGGTCAGGCATGCTAGAAGAACACCTGATAATCTCTACGTTAGTAGTTCTTGTTATAGCCTTAAAATTCTCGAGTGTCAATTTGCATACAGAAAATGTTGGCATAGAAGAAATAAAGCCATTGCTAAAATTTAAACTTAAGAAGCAAATTTACTGAATAAATAGAATAAATAATTATATGAATATACTTATTTCTCAAGAACTCACATTAACGGGTCATCTATTTGATAATAATAAGAAAGAAAATACTCAAGCACTATTCTTCTACATTTTTCTACATTTTAATAGTCAATTAGTTAATGTGTGTGTTGGAGGGGAGGGCAGGCTCTGGTATGTGCAGAGGTCACAGGATATGGTCTGAGGGCCAGCGCTCCTCATTCCCCAGATGGGCCTTGCAGGTGTTCATGACTGGGAGTAGGTACTTTTGCCTACTGAGACATCTCACTGGCCTCTGCAGAATCATTACTATAAAGAACACTTAAATAATGAGGCAAGGTTTGTTGAATATAGCATGAACTGCTATATACACTAAAAATATTGATTCATCTAAACTCCAATATAGCTCAGTAATAAATTCATTGTTGGTATTATCAATGCTTGGATTTTGAAACATTGAAGTTCAGAAAACACATTGATCAGTAGTTTTCTTTTTTATTTGTTTTTATTATATTTTTATCATTTGAGATAATTTTTAAACTTAAATATATTTTGCTTATATTCTTCCTCTCCACCAAATCATTCCACATCCTCTCCTCCTACCTCCCACCCAACTCTAAGTTCTTTCTCGCAAAACCAACCCAATATCCTGAGGCCTGCTCTGTTCTGGAGAGAAACAGAGGAGTATATTTGGAAGAGATGAGAAGTGGTGGAGTGAACTGGGAAGAGTGGAGGAAGGGGAATTTGTGGTCGGGACGCATTGAATGACAGAAGAATAAATAAATACATGCATGCATACATAAATGAATCAATAAACAAATAAAATAGAAACAAAACAGCCCCCAAACCCAATACAGCAATAAAACCCCAAATCCTAGAAAACAAAATAGAATAACACCCAAAGAATAAGAAACAAAACAAAACATAAAACCCACCAAACTGTAACCATAAAAACACACAAAAAGACTGTGGGGTCCATTATGTGTTGGTCAACTTCTCCTGAACTTGAGGTCTGTCCTGGCATGAATAATGTATCTGGTGCTACTCCCCTGGAGAAAACGAGTTTTCCCTCTCCCAGCAAGTATAAGTGACAGTTCAGCTGTTAACTTTTACCCTAAATAAGATTAAACAAAAACTATCACATAGAAGCTGGACAAGATAAACCAACAGAGGGGGAAAGGTCCCAAAAGAAGACACAAGAACCAGAGACCCACTTGTTCACACACTCGTGAATTCCTTCAAAACTCTACACTGGAAGCCAGTTTATAGTATAAACGCAGAGGGCTTGGTGTAGATGCGTGCAGCCCCTGTGCTTGCTGCTCCAGTTTCTGTGAGTTCATATGAGCTTTTCTCGGGTTGTGAGTGACTTGACACATACGATTGCTTTTTGTGCACACATTTCCCTTGTCGGCATGTAGAGAGTGGCTTTAACTGCCCTACGCTGTAATAGTGCACTAATAAAGGCCATTTAAAGCATCTTTGGATGTGGAGCTTTTAAGATTTGTTCCTTAAGTAAATTGCCCAGTTCCTAGGTAAGCTGGTCACTTAATCACAGGAAAAATTCTGCAATTAAATCAAGGAAAGCTTTAACAGAAATGGGCCTACGGAAACAAAATGATTTAGAGTAAAATCCATCAAATTCAGATCACGTATAATATGGTCATATGATAATACTTAAGAATTGAATGAAATAAAATAACTTTAGATGGAAATATGACAACCCTCAAAATTAGGACTTACAATTTTTACTATGAATTTATAATTGAGTAATAAATACAGAAAGGCTTTAAAATGTGAGCAGAGATGCTTTTATGAATGATATTTAATTGAAAACACCTGAGATTTTCAAAAGCAGAAGGGTCACCCAATAAGATCTTCATAATATTATTTGAGAATAATTTTACAAATTCTTTATTTCTTTTCATTTATTTTCTTTTTCAGTTTTATTCTTCTAAACATTCTCTTCACATTTGTCTGGCATTACAGATCTAATGCTGAATTATTTTGCTCATTTTGTTTTGTTTTTATAGGCTCTGTGTCTTGAAAATGTAGGTGTTATGAGATACGAAGAGTTTATTTCCATGATTATCAGTCTGGACTATACACAACCACTTTCAGATGAACACGTCACAGTAACTGATACAGCCTTTGTCAACATCCCTGTGCGTCTGTACATACCCAAGAGGAAGTCGGAAGCCCTGAGACGGGCTGTGATCTATTTTCATGGAGGGGGTTTTTGTTTCGGGAGTTTCAGTAAGTTCATCACAGAAAGATAGAGAATGGTTGCATGTTTATGATATACAAGTATTGGCATATTCAAATATACTTATATGGGCATGCTTGATAGGGATGTACATATCCGATATCCAACACAATGATAGGCACACACATATATGATGAATGACCTGATGGAGCTTTCACTGCAGGGTTTGCTCTGTACTGATCAACATTGGTTTTCTTTTGTTTTCGAGATAGGAACTCATCTATCCCAGTCTGCTCTGGAACTCACTACTTAGCTGGTGGTAACCTAGTACCTACGATCATCAGCCTCTTGAGCACTGGGACATAAAAATATGCCTCACTCCTGGTGTATGCAGTGCTGGGGTTCATACACAGTGCTTCCTGAAGGCAGCAATAGCATCCTAGCAAGTGAGCCCCAGACCAATCCCTTACCGCAGGAAGCATTTTATTCATGTTTTTCATGTGAGATAAACCACATAAAAAATGACAAGGACAAGTCATTTGCTTTGGAGTTTTCTCCTGGGGTTCATGATACCTTCAGCAACTACAACATTGACAGGAAGCATATGAGAAACACTTGCTCTTGCTACAAGAGGGAGTTTGTGATTTGTTACTAATAACGTTATTAACAGTAGGAGCAAAGCATAGAGGGAAGTTGTTCAACTTGACTCTAAAGGGAAAAAGCAAAACAGAACTAAATAATAACAAGCCATAACCATGAAGTCCAGATTCTCTGTTTGACTTTTGTAATAACGGCCATATACAGCTGATAAAAAGTAAAAATATCAAAAATTTGCCTTTATAAAATCTTCAGAAAATTCTATAATAGACTATAACAATATATGTAGAACTATTGTATGTAAATTATAAAAAAGAAAAATATAATGGAATCATAAAAATTTCAAAAGAATATGTGAATATTTATGTTTTAGCCTCAGGTAATATTTGAATAGCCAAGATTCCCCAATGAGATTTTTAATATAATAAGGAAAATGGAGTATGTTTCCTTGCACCTCAGGAATGGCAACAGATTTCAGTTTACTGAAAACTGATAGTTTGAGGTAGTCCCTGCCTCATGTTTGGCACTGTCTTAAAGAAAAAGTATTGTTAGTGCATTCCAAATGTTTTCTCCCAGTTATTCAAAGTTTATAGAGCACAGAAGGCAGGTAGTGACTCAAGAGAATAAATATGTCCTATTTGTACATCTAAGCCTTACATTAACTTGCTAAGGGATCTTTAAAAACTCGGTTGCCATTCCTTAGACCAGTGGCTCTCAACCTCCCTAATGCTGCAACCCTTTAATGCAACCCTTATTGTGGTGACACCAACCACGAAATTATTTTTGTTGCTACTGCATAACTGTAATTCTGCTACTGTTGTGGTTAATAATGTAAATATCTGATATATGACCCTTGTGAAAGGGCCATTTGACCACAAAGAGGTAGTGACCCACAGGTTAAGAACTATGACCTTAGACTTTGTGTTAAAGTTCTAATTATTGTAGTGTCATATATTGGGACATATTAAAAAAAAAGCAAATATTTTAAGGAATTACATTGTTATCTTAGGCAACCAATTATCTATCTATCTATCTATCTATCTATCTATCTATCTATCTATCTACCGATATCATCGGTAGATATCATCCATCTATGATCTCTCATCTACCTACATATCTATACACAAACACATAAGTTCTTAAAGAGAGAGAGATCTATCACATTCCTTTTTCATGAATTTATGATCATTTGAGAGATTAAGCCAAGAGTTAATGTATAGGAATATTAAAATGATTATTTCTAATAGAGAAATTGAAAGCTAATGTTTGGCTGTTGATAGGAGAATCTTGGTTTATAGACCTAGCTGTATTGACTTAGGAAGCCCAATTAGCTTACTCTACTGTCTAAATCTTCCAGACTGAAGTACGGTGCACCAGTCCACAAAGGGATATGAGAAAGGTCATTGTGTGGCTGATAGAAGAGGGCAAGATGAAAGCAGAATGTGCCAAGCCTAGAATATCAATTTACAAATCATCCTTTCATCTCTGGAGGGAGGTCAAGAATGGTGAATTGTTTTAGTGCTCTATGCATGGGACAAGTGTAGGAAACTTAGATTCCTGTCTAAGAATCTGAAATCACATTTCTCATATAGATATCTATCATTATTTATGTTACCTTTTTATTACAAGGAGTGCTTTGACCTTTCTCTTTTCATTTTAGAGCAGAGGGCTTTTGACTTCCTGAATAGATGGACTGCAAACAAACTTGATGCCGTTGTTGTGGGAATGGAGTAAGAGCTACATTTCTTTAACAACTGTGATTTTTGTCTTAACTGCTTACAGATTTAATTTCTGAATAACACATCTGTGCCTAAACTGTAATTTTAAAATTTTACTATATATCATCTGTCATAATTGCTGCATAGACCACCCCTTAAAGGAGTTCAGGGTTCAAACTATTCTCCTTAAATTGTGGAAACCTTTGAATTATATCCTAAGTTGAGCATTTTGTGAGATCCTTTTGTTTAAATCCTATGTGTATTAGTTGTGTCTCATATCACATAGATGGGAGGGAGCAAATTAATCATTGCACACTTGGGGTATTTGGTCATATTTAGGCCTGGAATAAAATGTTTGCTTTCAAAATAATTATTATTTAGAGAGTTATAAGTAATGAAGTGTGGGACCTGTTGAAATATTTGATGCATGCTCTCAAAAGTGGCTTTATACTCTGATTGTATTTGGAGCGTGCATAATGGAGTATCTTAGGATAGATCACCATTTTCTTTTTCTTTCTTTTTTTTTTTTTTTTGGTTTTTCGAGACAGGATTTCTCTGCAGCTTTAGAGCCTGTCCTGGAGCTAGCTCTTGTAGACCAGGCTGGTCTCAAACTCACAGAGATCCGCCTGCCTCTGCTTCCCGAGTGCTGGGATTAAAGGCGTGTGCCACCACCGCCTGGCTAGATCACCATTTTCTTACTTATATTAATACACTCTAGATTTCTGAATCTGGGTTTGACTCTGAAATTCATCATTTCTAAAAGGAATTTTTTTCTTTTGTCTTCTCCTTGGTTCACAGTAATAAAAACAGAATCAGAATTCAATATTGCTAATCTTATATAATGTCATTGCAAAGGAAGTAGGTGCTAACATGTTTATTATTCTAATAATTCCCAGAATAATTTTATATATTAATGACTAGGTTATGATACTTGGACAGTCTCCTTTAATTTGTAGAAAATTTGAAGTAATTGGAATATTTTAAATTCATTTTCAAATAATGATACTGGTTTATGTCTGCTACACATTTCATCTAATCCTTATGATTTGCATAGTTCTAAATTTACTGTTTGTCATAATAAATATAAACACCTTTTGGGTATATAAATACATCTAAATTATCCTTTAGGACTTTTAGGGAAGTTTACACTATATTCTAGGAACTGAAACACCAACATTTGATATTATATGTATTTATAAATTTGACATTCTAAAGAACAAAAAGAGAATAAGATGTTTTCATAGTCAGTTACATTAAGAACATGAGTCTGCACGGGACTGATCTAGGCCCTGTGCATATGTGTAGCTTGGTCTTTTCAGTGGGAATCCTTCCAGTAGAGACTGGGACTGTCCTTGACTCTTTTGCCATCTTGTGGGACCCTATTCCTCATATCGGGTTGCCTTGTCCAGCCCTAATAAGAGGGAAGATAGTTAGTCTTACTGCAATTGACTTGCCATGTTTTGTTGATATCCGTGGGAGGCCTGTCCTTTCTGAATAGAATAGAAACAGAGAAAGAGTTTGGGTGGGATGGGGGACAGGGGACAGGACTGGTAGGAGAGTGGGGAATGGAAACTGAAGTAGGGATGAAGAGAGAGAGATAGAGACAGAAAGAGAGAGAGAGGGAGGGAAGGAGAGAAGAAGGGAGGGAGGGGGGAAAGAAAGAAAGAAAGAAAGGAAGAAAGAAAGAAAGAGAGAGAAAGAGAGAGAGAGAGAGAGAGAAAGAGAGAGAGAGAGAGAGAGAGAGAGAGAGAGAGAGAGAGAAAGGGAGGGAGGGAGGAAGGGAGGAAGGAAGGAGGACAAAGAAAGATATAGAATATCTCCAGTATAAAATGCACTTGAAATAAAAATTTTACTTTCAAACCTAAGGGGGTTAGTAATAATTTGCTACCTGCAGGCATAATGTCATCCATTATTGACTTAATTACATATTCCAAATACCTTTATATTGATTTGCATTTTAATTAGACATTAGAAGGAAACGCTGGACCAGTTTCTAAAAGCTGAACGGTGGGGCTCAGGGTTAAATTGCATGCCTTAGATGTGCAAGACCTTGTGGCACACTCCTGCTCTGTTTTGCAGCTACAGGCTAGCTCCTCAGCATCACTTCCCCGCACAGTTTGAAGACGGCATCACGGCAGTCAAGTATTTCCTTCAGGATAAAATTCTTAGAAAATATGGAGTAGATCCTTCTCGAGTTGCTATTTCAGGAGACAGTTCTGGGGGCACTCTGGCAGCGGCAGTGACTCAGCAGGTAGGCATTTTTGGCTCTCCCTGCAGCTGGGAATGGTTGCAGCTCCTTGTTCCTCTGCTAGACCCATTCATCTGGTATCATGCCTTGAAAAGGAGCATTCTTTCCCACAGGATTACAATGGTGCTTGAGGGCAGCATCAACTCATCATAACAGCACTAACTTGGGCTTTAAATTTGCTGTTATATTGATCTACAGACCTATCTGCAGGTCGAGAATACTTTTATTTCAACCATCCTTTTCTTTTGTAAAGGGTGGTTCTAGAACTGCTTTTCTCAGGCATTGGAACTTTATAGACAATCTCGTTTCTCCTTAACAAAGAAAAACATAGTAGTATTTTAATTAGGCTTCTACTGGATCTGTGGGTGCTGGGATGGTTACTGCCAGGTTGATACTGAAACTTCTTGCTAAGACACACTAGATCTCATTTTTGAGTAGAGTCTGTTCAATTTTATACCAGTATTAAAATGCTAAACAGTAGAAATAAGTCAAATCTCCTATTAAACTTAGTTTATAATTATTTTTTAAAAATAATTAAGAGTTCTCAGTTATTTATTGATGACACATAAAAATACAACATATATTTATATTAGCTTCATGCTGTCATATTCTGGATAAGTTCACTTATAATTCTAAGTTTTCTAGAAGTATTGACAGTCATATCTTTAATAACTAGAGTACTTTCCTTGCCAATCCTTATGTCTTTTCCCCTTTGTTAATGTACTGGCTACAGTCTCCAATATAGTATCATTTGTAACTGTTATTGCTTTAATGTTGCAAATATTTCTAATTGAATATTTTGTTAATAGACAATTTAAAATGTACTAAATGTTTTAAGAAGTTGATAAATTCTAGAAGGTATTATATCTCATTTCTTCAAATAGTCTGTGGCTGTCAGTTGAAACAGGCTGACTGCTGATGTTATCCACGTATTACATTCTTCACTGATAATTTTCACTTATAAACTTGGCAGGGGAGGTTGTGTGATCTTAAAGAGATAGAGTCTGGCTGGACCAAGTGTGGTCCGGGGGGGGGGGGGGGAACCTGCACTGCTTTGGCCCATATCTGCTGAGATAGAAGCCAGCAATAACCACATCATCTCACTGACACAGATGGGCCTGCTGTTTCCTCACTATGGTGGGCTGTTTCCCATTTTCCTTTGCTTTCTGTCAGGCATTTTGTTACAGAAACAACAGAAGTAACTAATACCTAAAATCGGCACTGAGACCCGAAACCATTGCCATGACTCCCTGACCACATAGTCTCAGCTGCCGTGTGGAAGGAGTGGAAGGCCTAGAGAAGCGGTAGTGCTGTAAGCAGTGAATGGAAGCCAGCGATAGAGAGGGTTTAGAAGACAAAAGCTCTAACCCAAGTGAGGACAAAGAAGACTGTATTCATGAGACTTTGATGAAGAACACATACTCTGTTGGGAACCAGCTTAGAAGCAATTTGTGCTAATTCCCCTCAAAGTATCTGACTGTCTTCTGCCTTTGTCTCGAGATTTTGAGTGGTGCTGAATTAAAAAGTAATGGATTAACGTGTTTGCAAAGGGCATCCTTGAGACAGCATAGCAGTTAGACTATGTCATAACTATTGCTTGCTTCATTCATCAGACTTACAGTAGAAGCAAGCATAAAGCGAGGCAGAAAGTGTGAAAAATACACGAGTAAAGGAGCTTTTATCTAGTAAAATTGAGGGCAAGCAGAGTTCAGACAAAGTAACTATGGTTATTAAAGAGATTAGTGTCATTGAGGAGAAAATTTGAACTTTCCTAGTGCAATAGAAAAGATGATTTGAGAGAAAAACACACTGATCAAAAGTTTGGAGCTCACCATACAACTTTATTTGAAAAGAAAATGCCTGAGGAAAATTTTCCCCAGTTAAACTATGAAGGCACACAAAGACCACCACCACCATGGTACAGAGGGACCAGAATACAATGTTTACTAACAGTAGAATGTGACTGTCTGTATGTGTTCCTAGTTTTACAGGTGTGAAGTATACAACAATGAGGGGCTATTAAAATTTGTACCAAGGTTCCTGAATGTGATGTTTGATTTTATTTCATCTTGCTCCAGCAAAAGTATTTATGACATTTAAGAGCCTTCTGGTAGAGCATTTATTCATGTGAAATTTCTCTCTGTATGCTGTGATTACCATTCATGAGTAAAAAACTGCTTTGGACCTATAGCAGGGCAGAACTTAGCTAGGCATGGAAAACTAAACTGAATGCTGGGAGAAAGAAATCAGAATCAGAGAGAAGCCATGGAGCTGCTGCTGGAGATAGACACGCTGAAACTTTGCTGGTAGGCCATGACCTCATGGTGATCTACAGATTAATGGAGATGGGTTAAATTAAGATGTAAGAGTTAGCCTATAAGAAGCTAGAGTTAATGGGCCAAGCAGTGATTTAAATAATATAGTTTCTGTGTGATTATTTTGGGTCTGGGCTGTTGGGATGTTGAGAAATAAACAAGCGACTTCCATACAACAATTTATAGTTTTTGAGTACATATACCTGTATCATCTATAAATAGGCAGAAATAAATTTCTTCCTTTCCAGTTAATACCCGATCATGTTTTTCCTTCTTATTGCTCCAGTTAAGATTTCCACTGTTATTTGAAGCAGCATGGTGAGAGCAGATGCTTGTAGTTTTAGAGGAAATGTTTTCATTTGGTTTATTGATGGCTAGTGATTTCTTGAGTATAACTCTTCTCAAATATACTGTATCTTACCTCAGTTCTTTGAGATTTTTTTTAATCATGAAGGAATGGTGGATTTGTAAGAAAATTTTCATATCTTTTGCAACTATGTCAGCTTTTGGTCCTCATTATATTAGCATACAGAATTTCATTTATAAATTCGTATATGTCACACTAATTTTTCACTGTTTGGATAAAGTCAACTTCATCTTATTATATGATCTTTTCTAGTGTTGTTGAATTTGATTTGCTTATTGAGTATTGTTAAGTCTGCGTTTACCTTGGAAACTGATCTATGATTTCCCTTTTTGTTCCGGCCTCATTCAGCTTTGTTATCAGTGCTTGCTATCATTTATAGAATGAAATTGAAAGCATCATTACCCTTCTTATTTTACAGGTACTTTTGGTGAATATAGACTAGTTTATGGGATCATTGGACAGATCTCTTCAGTCCTAAGGTTTTGTTCCTTGTGTGACTTTTATTACTTTTTCAATCTCATCATATTATAATTATTTGAAGATTTATTACATCCCATAGGTTTTTGATTAGATAGAATTTTGTAAGCAATTTCACACTTTTAGGTTTAAAATTTCTTTTTGTTTTGTGCTAGCTTTTTAACAATAATGTGACACAAGATTACTGTTAGTCATGGATGTTTGGGGCACTAAATGTCTACTTCCTTAGATTTTGTGAATTTTCTACTAAAATTACTTTGACTTTTTTCTGTATTTTAATTTCTATTTCATTACTTCCTGTACTTCAACATGATTTCTTACCATGACACCAATAAACAAGCTAAGACAGCTTTTAGGGGATGCCTTTTCCATACATAGATATACTTAGCCTGTCCTAAAATCTATTGTAGAATTTCATAAAGGATGCCTGTGGACTTCAATGACAGTTTCTTCTCTCTTCTCATCTCAGTCCTGCTAAGGAGGAGCCTCCCTTTCTTTATAATACTAGATGCTAGTGTGACTTGGTTTCATCTTTTTTTTTTTTAAAAAAAAAAAATTAGTTCTCTGGGGAAGTAGCAAGCACGGGGCCTCCTTCAGGTCTTCAATATACATGCTATAGCTGTTAGCTTAGTTTTTTTTTTTTCGTGTGTGTGTGCACGTGCATGAGTGTGTGAAGACTCCTAACAGTGGAAGACTCCGCTGTGTCTCTAACTCTTTTGCCTTCTCTTGGGACTTTTTTCCTTCTCTTGGTTTGCCTTGTCTAGCCTCAATAGAAAGGCTTTTGCCTTGTCTTAGTATATTTTGTTTGTTCATGTTGGATTGTTGTCTCTTGGATGCCTGTGCTTTTCTGAAAGGAAATAGACACAGAGTTGACCTGGGGCAGAGAGGAGGTGGAGGGGGACCTAGGAGTAGTAGAAGGAGGGGAAACTGTGGTCCAGATATATTGTGTAAGAGAAGAATATATTTTCAAAAAGAAAAAAAAATAGTTCTCTGAAAAATTTCCATGCCATATGTTTTGATCATATTAACCCACTCTCCCAACTCCACCAAGATACATACCCCTCTTCCCTAACCACCAAAATTTATTTCCTCTTTTAAAAAACACATTGAGTCTAATTTGTCCCGCCCACATAGTCCTGGATGTTGATTTATTTACTGGATCATGTGCAATTCATCAGGGGCTACACTGTTAGAGGAAACTGACTCTCTCTCTCCCAGCAGCTATCAAATGTCAACAACTACTCTGTTAAGGGTGAGACATCATGCCCATTTCCCTCTGTGCAGGGATTTAGTCTGGTTTGGGCTTACACAGGTCTTACACATGCTTACACAAGCACCGTAAATTCATGTGTGTAACTCTTTTGCTGTGCCCAGACAGTTTCCACGTATCCATTAGCTATCTCTTGCTCTTACAATCTTTCTGCTTCTGAACCTTCGGAGGAGCTAAGCTATACAGATGTCTCATTTGGGGCTGAGAAATGAAGTCTCTTATCCTCTGAACCTTGGCCAGTTGTCAAGAATCATTTCTACAAATCTAAATGCTTAAATTCCTCCATCATCTTTAAGACTGTATTATTTCTGTTAGTTACATTTGATAAAAAACATACTTGTATATCTCTCCTCCTTTTGCCTTCTGTCACTCTACCTCCTTATTTTTTTTCTCATCCTGTCTCCTATACTCAAGAAACATTTTTAAAATGATCTTTCAATGTTTTGACACTTAGTACTGATCAAGGGCATTATAGGCATTTTGACATAACCATACTTTATAACAGTACTCTGCGTAGGTTTGTTCCCATGTCTGTGTCACGGTTACATTTTGTCTTTTAGAATATTGGAAGCCTTTGCCTCACTGGACATCATATTTTTCAGGTGCAGATTGATCCTGAAGTGAAGCATAAACTCAAGTTGCAAGCCTTACTTTATCCTGGCTTGCAGGTGATTGACACTTCTTTGCCATCGCATCGAGACAACGAACACGGTATAGTTCTGACAAGAGACATAGCGATAAAGCTCGTGAGTCTGTTTTTCACCAAGGACGAGGCACTTCCACGGGCCATGAGAAAAAACCAGCACATGCCTCTGGAGTCCAGGCACCTGTTCAGGTTTGTTAACTGGACCACTCTTCTTCCTGACAAGTACAGAAAGGACCATGAGTACACCGAGCCTGTGCTTGGGAAATCTGCTTACTCGCTGCCGGCCCTGATGGACCCCAGAGCACTGCCCTTATTAGCCGATGATGCCCGCTTACAGCATTTGCCACGAACGTACATCCTCACCTGTCAATATGATGTCCTGAGAGATGATGGAATTATGTATGTTTCAAGACTTCAGAACGTCGGAGTTCCAGTTTCTCATGACCATGTTGAGGATGGAATCCACGGAGCCCTATCATACATGACATCACCACTCTACTTACAACTGGGACTGAGGATAAAGGACATGTATGTTAGCTGGATGGACAAGAATCTATAATTTCACTTTCCCTTGATACTGAGGATAAAGGATATGTATGTTAGCTGGATGGACAAGAATCTATAAATTCACTTTCCCTTGATGAAGTTTAATTGTGAAAATATTTTACTTGTGAAAATAATCTGTGTTGTCTGAAACTAGACTGGAATCAATTAAAAGTTACTTTGTGTTCTTGAATTAAGATTTCTGTCCTTTAAACTCTGTATTTGTAAGATGTAAGTTAGTGCATTTCCCCTTCGTTATAATTTACTATTATTATGGTGGTCCCCAAAGGAGCCATCTCTTCATGAATTTGAGAAATATCCATTAGTATTATTATATGTAAATTCTCATATAAAACAGATGCTCTTTATTTATTCATTCATATATATATATATAGAGAGAGATTTTCTTAGTATTTTATTATATTAGTATTGACTAGATATTAAATCATTGACAGATATGAAATTTTCTTTTACTGAAAAATTGTCACCTGGTATTTGAAAACAACCCAATTTTCTTATCCTTGTAAAATTTGATAGTGTAACAGATTTAGCAGACATTTTTAGTTCAATTTTACAAGAATATGTTATTATATTATACTTTGTTTAATATTTTCTGCCCAAGTACATGGTTTATATTTTCAATAGTCATGTTTCAAGACCTTGTTTTTTTTCTTGAGCTGTACCACTATGAGTGATTCCTTTTTTATTGAAAATATGTTTTTCATACATTATTTTCTGATTATAATTTCCCTTTTCCCAACTTCTTCCAGATCCTCCCCACTTCCCTCATATCCAAATTTATACTTTCTTTATCTTTCTCATTAGAAAATAAACAGACTAATTTGGGGGGGTGTTGTTTGCTTGTTTTATCTTGAATTTCAGTTTTAGGAACTATTTCATTTCTCTTCTTTGAGTATTCTCCTATGGAAGTTTTCAATACCTCTGCTTTTGGTCATCTTTGTGTGAACTCATATTGTTCTGTTTTATTAAAGAATACTGCCTCCTTCATTCCTGACAATGAGAACCCACATGCAATACCATATAACCAGGAAGAAAGTTTAGACAAAAGATCATGTGGGAATCTTTTCCAAAAGGCCAATTGTTACTTTAACATGGTTTGTATGTGTATTCGTAGCTTGTGGGAGCCTGAGTCAGTAGGATTACCATGAGGTCTAGCCCATCCTAGTCTACAGAATGAGTCTCTGACTTAAAAATCAAAACAACATAGTTTATTTCTGCCATCTACCAAAAAAATATAATTATGTCTCACTATCTGAGACAGCCACCAACTCCATCTGGAGCCTTGAATAATTCATAGGGATATTGTACAGTTTACACTGTGCCGGAATCAATTCCACACTAGGCCTCTGCCCTGTGAGAATATATTTGTATGCTTCACCAGAGATAGTGGGGGAACTTCAAGAGACTACAGCTTCTGCAACTCAGCTCAATACCCTCAACCCAGTTCAGCCAATCTGTCCACATTTAACACTAACCAAAGAAATGAAAGACCTGTTCGACAAGAACTTTAAGTCTTTGAAGAAAGAAATTGGAGAAGTTACCAGAAAATGGAAAGATCTCCTATGCTCTTGGATAGATAGGATCAACATAATACAAATGGTAATCCTGTCAAAAGTCATCTATAGATTCAATGCAATCCCCATCAAGTTCCCAACACAATCATTCACAGAAATTGAAAGAACAATACTCAACTTCATATGGAAAAACAAAAAACCCAGGATAGCCAAAACAATCTTATACAATAAAGGAACTTCTGGAGGCATCATCATCCCTGACATCAAGCTGTATTATAGACCTATACTAATGAAAACAGCTTGGTATTGGTATAAAAACAGACAGGTTGAGCAATGGAATTGAATCAAAGATCTAGATATTAATCCACACAACTATGAACACCAGATTTTTGACAAAGAAGCTAAAATTATACAATGAACAAAAGAAAGCATCTTCAATGAATGGTGCTGGCAAAATTGGGTGTCAACCTGTAGACGAATGTAAATGGATCCATATCTATCCCCATGCATAAAACTCAAGTCTAAATGGATTAAAGACCAATATACATATATATATATATATATGTGTGTGTGTGTGAACCTGCTAAAAAAGAAAGTGGGAAGCAGCCTTCAATGCATTGGCACAGAAGACCATACCTAAATATAACACTAGTAGCACAGACACTGAAAGCAACAATAAATGAATGGGACCTACTGAAACTGAGATGCTTCTGTAAAACAAAGGACACAGTCAATAAGACAAAAAAGTAATGTACTGAATGGGAAAAGATCTTCACCAACCCCACATCAGACAGAAGACTCAAGAAATTAGACATCAAAATTCCAAATAATTCAACTAAAAAATGGGAGAAGGAGAACTTGATGGAGCAAGATAGACGAGATGAAGGAAGGAAAGAAATGAGAGCAAAGAAAGAGATATTTTGATTGAGGGAGTCATTATGGAACTAGCAAGAAACCTAGCACTAAAGAAATTACCAGGAATCCATAAGAATAAACCCAACTAAGACCCTAAGCAGTAGAGGAGAGGGTGCCTGAACTGCCCATGCCCTGTTGTCAGATTGATGAGTATCTTAAATGTTACCATAAAACCTTCATCAAGCCACTGATGGAAATAGAGGTAGAGACTCACAATGGAGCACTGGGATGAGCTTCCAAAGTTCAGTTGAAGAGTGGGAGGAGTGAGAATATGAGCAAAGAGGTCAAGACCATGATCAGAACACTCACTGAAACAGCTTACCTGAGCAAATAGGAGCTCACCAACTCCAGTTAGACAGGGAAGGAACCACCATAGGACCAAACTAGATTCTCTGAATGTGGGTGACAGTTGTATGGCTAGAGAAGACTGCAGAGCCACTGACAGAAGCACGAGGATTTATCCCTACTGTTTGTACTGATGTTTTGGGAACCCATTCTGTTTGGATGGATACCTTGCTCAGGTTATATGTAATAGGGACCACGGCCTTGGACCTTCCCCAAAGCAATGAACCTTACCCTCTCTGAGGAGTGAATGGGGGGTGAGGGGAAATGTGAAAGGTATGGGAGGAGGGGAGGGAGTGAGAACTGGGATTGGTATGTAAAATGAAAAGCAGATAGCTTGTTTTCATTTTCAAAAAAATAAAATAAATTTTAAAATAAGAGAAAGAAAATGTCTTACAGCCAGATCTTATGAAGATGTTTTCTCAATTGATGTTTCTTCCTTTCAGATGACTACTTTATGCATCAAACTGGTTTAGAGAAGCCAGCACAGTGTCTTCAACTATTTTTGATGTGATATTTTGATAATAGTTAGATGAACTATTAAGAATAAAATGCTGTTCATCAATGGATGTGTTCATCAAAATTGCTCTTCCTCCAAAACAGAGACCATTTCAGAAGAAGGGCAGAAAGGGTATAAGAATCAGAAGTCATGTTTGACTACATTAAAAAAATGTCCTCTGGGTTCAGCATGGCATTTGTACATAAAATCTCACAGTGGTTGTGATAGCATGCATAAGGCCCATGCAAGCCTAATCCAGACCACCATAGAGAAGAGAGCTAGACTAAAGTCCACCCTAGCCAAGAAATTGTTTGTGATTCTTAGCTCTTGAAAAGGTAGAATAAGTTTTATTTTGAAGAGTAGACCCTGGTACACAGATGATGGTCTAGTGCAGCGGTTCTCAGAAAGGGATGGAGAATTGCCCTGCTTATACAGGAGAGGCAAGGGTGAATGAGTGAGATGAGAGCAGATGTGCCCTTTAAAACTAGATTTCAGTAGCTGGGTAGGTATCAATTTGAGCCTGGAGAGATGGTACCAATGGTGAAGTTCCAGGAGCTGGGGCAGGGGCTGGCATATCTGAAGGGCCCTCTGTAAGTTGGTCTTGGCCCAGACAGGAGGAGTGACCTGTAAAATATTCTCAAAATTGGGTGGGGTTAAATTGGCTCTGGAGACTGATAGTTTTCACCAGACCAGATTTCTTGGTACAGCAGCAGAACCTTTCCCAGAAACCTGCAGGTGTCTGTAAGACAGCTAGGACAAATGGACATCTTGGTGTCATAGCAATAGGCTATGGCTTTAGGTTAAAAGGCATTAACATCTCACAAAATGCAATCGTCATAAGCACTTGGTTGGCAAAATGCTGAATTCGTGTCAGACATTGTGATATTTGGGGGGTTCATTAAATTCATGAGCAAAAACTAAAAAAGGCATTAACATTTTAGAAGACAATTAAAGGAAACTGGAAACTTTAAACCGCTGAAGATACATCTGAAACCTGTTAATTCTGGACTTTGAAGCCTGGGAAAGAGGCACACCTGTCTGTATTTTTAGTGGGAAACTTGATTAATGAAGTAATGAACTACCTTAAGTTATCAAATGTCATCAAACAGATCTGAGAAAAATTAGTAAATGAGCACAGGGGAGACAGCTTTACCAGCTACGCAGGCAAGCTTCTCGTGGTCTTTGGCAAATTCTAGTCTTAGAAGCAGTACTTGCCTTTAGCTGCCACACCCAGGGGGCCTGACAGATTTTCCTGTAAAGGTAGCCTTCAGTCTACCTGTCTTGCTGGTTGAGATGCTCCATTCCCCAGGGTACTGTTGTCCATTTCAGGAGAGTCCAGGCAGCTGATAAGGTTAAAGATAGCTTTCTCTCTGTGTATATATGGCTTTGTTATATTCAAAGGTAAACGTCCAGGAGGAAGTTGTGCAATCATGCATCTTCTTGGAGCTATAGGATGCTGCAGAATCTGGCATGTCTCTCTATCATAAGAAGCTCTTTTGTTAAATGTCATACTCTCAGATCTGTAAAGGCATTTAAGAATCAGGCAAGATACCATTATCTGTCAGATGTATCTAAATTAGACATATCAGTTACATTTAGACATATAGTTTACTCAAGCAGTTACAGCTTACCAATGTCAGTGGAGACAAAAAGATCAGGATATTTCAGTAAGCCAAAGTATATTGGAGGCAGAATGAGTCGTTGGAAGGGCCAGTGCACATGGGTACTCTTACCAAAGGTGGTGCTAAGGTTTTCGCTTTGAACTCAACCAAAATGGTAACTATTGGAGTATTTGTATTTTTCCGGAGCTGTTGTAATCTAGACTTAAAAGTTTTACAGATGTTAAAACAAGCACACTATATACACAGACGTTAAAGCAAGCATGCTGTGGCCACATTATTTTCACACATATATTAACAGACAGATGAACAAAACTTTTTGCAGGAAATTTTGTCAGCTGAACAACGTAAAAATCCTGGAGTAGGCTGCAGGAGCCAGGAGAGCACACAGGTGCGCCCACTGAGCGCCAGATAGGCCGATGCTGTAAGGGAGAACAGAAACATAAGGACAGAACACCTATGCAGCTCAGAGTGGGGGAGGAGCAGGAGGAGCAGATCTCTTGCAAGGGGAATCCCAGCTGGACCAGATCACAAGTCAGGGATGCAGAAATGGAGACAAACAGCCAGAGAAGGTGGGACAGTGGCCAGTGTGTTCAGCAGACCAGTGTTTGTGAGACACTGGCCCCTGAGGGAAGGGCACAGTATCCAGAAACCGTCGGAAAATGGGGGTTTTATTTTTCCCCACACTGGAAAAATTTTATGTGTTAAGTATGTATGGCAAAATTTTTAGGTGTTAAGTATTCACCATGTCAGATAGCCCCAATATTTTTAAAAAAATGTACAAAACA
Source organism: Arvicola amphibius (assembly GCF_903992535.2). Classification (NCBI taxonomy): domain Eukaryota; kingdom Metazoa; phylum Chordata; class Mammalia; order Rodentia; family Cricetidae; genus Arvicola; species Arvicola amphibius. Next base: position 19,536,079 of record NC_052057.2, on the reverse strand, counting down.
GCCCATAAGCATTTGACAATCAGGCTTCAAATTGCAGGTGTTCATTTTGCAGATCTATGCTGGGACCCAAAGCCGAGCACAATATGTTCACTAAGGTAGGCTTTGGGTCAAAAAACCAGGGGGGAATATGAGAACTTCTCTTGAACAGAAGATTGTCTGAAAAAGGGATCCCACAGGACATGGCAAGTCCTTGACCCACGGGACAAGGCAGGTCATTGTACCAGGGACAGGTTGAGAGCCTAACATGGCCACATTGCTGGCAGGACAACTTGAAAATTGCAGGAGGCCCTGGGCCTCTAAAGCAATGACTTGGAAAGACAACTTACCCCATTGAAGCTCATCTTAACCTGGCAGAGAGCAGGTATGGGGGAGTGTTTTAGAAACATGTGGTCCCAAGCCAGTGGGAGAAAAAAAAAATACCCCTTGGTGGGACCTCCTGATAAAAAGTCTCTGCCAACGTAATAATCCAAATCAGACAGAATTAGAAAAATCCCAAATTTAATGGATACAAATGCTCCCAGATGGCTTTCCAGTGCCCCAGGGAGAAGGGAAAGGAAGATTGGAAGACTCTGTAGGCGTGATCTTGAGCATCTCTGGGGATCTCTGGGGAGGGGGTCATCATTTGGCGGGCTTTCTCAGGGACAGAATATGGACTGAGGCAGCTCCAGCGAGGTGGGTGGGAGGCTTTGGGTGGAGCCTCCACCCAGTTTTCTTTGTCCATTCCCCTGTTGAGAGACATCTAGGTTATTTCCTGTTTCTAGCTATTATTAATAGAACAGCATTAAATGTGTTAAGCAAGTGTCTTTGGAGAAGGATGAAGTGTCTTTTGGGTATATACCCAAGAGTTGTATACCATATCTTAAGTTTGAATGATTCTCAACTTTCTTAGGAACTGCCACGCTGATTTCCATAGTAGATACACAAGTTTTCACTCCCACAAGCAGTGGATAAGTGCTACCTGAGAGAACTAAACAGAAGCTATAACAGGCTCCTCATCATTGCTTTTGGAAACATTGGAGATTGATTGTCCTTTGTTTGTGGCTCTCTCAGAAACTGTTTGCTTTGTCTCAAGAAACTGAAATTGAGGCCTGATCTCTTGAGAGAAACCCCAGCAGCCTGCTGTACCAGGCCAGGCCAGGCCTGAGCCGCAATCACCAGATAACCAGATAAGGACAAAGCCTGACCTGAGACTTGCCCCAAAATACAAAAGCTGTAACCTTAACTAGCCCTTACTAGCCCTAGCCAATTGTAACTAACTAATATGATTGCTTAAGACAATCATATCTAAAATGACCTTACTGCTCTAGGAATTCCCCTTAGTCATGCTTCAAAGAAGCCTATAAACTGGACCGCAAGATTATGCAGCGAGAGTTCTGCCCATCCTTCGGGCGTCAACTCATCAGAGATGCTTAGTGTCATGTGGGACACCTCATGTAGCAAGGCCTGAAGAGCACCATCACCAGAGAAGCACAGCTCACTAATCTTATCTGCAAGACAATAAGGAGGACTTCCTTCTGAGTATGTTAGCTATCTCTCTCGCAGACTTCTTGCCTGAGGAGCTCGTTCCCTCAGATTACAGCTTGGGAATTCTTCCCACTATCTCTCGGGCGTACCTGGTATATTGGATGACTACCCCCAGCAGTATGTGACTCTGGCAAGAAATTAATCACGTCAATGCCCTGAATTTTTCAACCAGGTATTTGTATAAACTTAAAAGTCTGCCCTCCTGCAATTATCTTCTTTGGCAGACAGTTGGTCAGTGTTAGAGTTCAGGCAAAAAGACCTCTACTGAGACTTTCACAGATACCCAAGGTCAAGAATTATGGCATATCTGTGGTTGTTAAGCCATGATTCTCAGAGAGACAGAGAACAAGAGCACACTGGCTTCTCTCTGCCAGCAGACAGGGAAGTACATTAAGTGCATTAACCTTGCATTAAGGTTAAAGCAAATCCTCAACTCTTTGTCCTTATTTTTACATTGGGCTATTAAAGCAAGAAGTTTACTTTTTGTATTTTACCCTGAGAGATAGTATAGAGTGTAATCCTTAGAGCCAAAAAAAGGCTGGTTTCAGTCAACTATTATCTAATGAAAGCACTGACAGAAACCAAACACCACATATTTGCTTTGTTTATTTATCTAGGTTGCATAGTTACCCCACACTCCCTCTGCCCTTTGGGAAAAGATGCACACTGAGAAAAAGATGATTCTTGCCTTGCTCCTGGTTTTCACTGATTACAGTCTCTAGCTCACTTATCTAGTTATATTTAAGATGACAGCAAAAGCACACATATTCTCTTCTTAGATTTCCCAAATAACTTAGCCTTTCTCTCTTCCTTAATTAAACACCCTTCCCTTAAGAAGTTCCTGGAGGCTTCAACTAACTGCACCTTGTCCCAAACAAAAAGGGTGACAGGTTACCACTTTGTGGCTTTCTGCAAAACATCTTTATCTGTTTCTTGACTCTGAAAACCTCTGACCTTTCACCTGGTGAGGGCTGGAGAGTTGCTGATTGTAAGTGTATATAGTTGGAAACTTTTGCAACACAGCAGAGCAAGGAAGAGCATATCTACATGGTACTTGTGTTATTAATCTTAGACAATCTGACAAAGGTAAGATGAAATCTCAAAGTACTTTAGATTTGCATTTTCATGATGGCTAAGGATGTCGAATATGTCTTTAAGTGTTTCTTGGACATTGAGGTTGCTCCATTGAAAATTATCTGTTTAGATATGTACACCATTTTTAAAAAATTGGATAATATGTTAGGGTTTTTTGGTATATAGTTGTTTGAATTTTTTTTTTTTTGGAAAAATCATTTGACTTTATCCACGGTGTCTTCTGACCATCCCACACACGCTGAGAGAGAAGTAAAATACAGGGAGGGCACTCAGGTTTTTTTTTTATTTATTTTGGTTTTTCGAGACAGGGTTTCTCTGTGGCTTTGGAGCCTGTCCTGGAACTAGCTCTTGTAGACCAGGCTGGTCTCGAACTCACAGAGATCCTCCTGCCTCTGCCTCCCGAGTGCTGGGATTAAAGGCGTGTGCCACCATCGCCCTGCGGCACTCAGGGTTTTGAGTCACAGGAGCAACCTTGTGGCCCTTTAGTCCAAACAACTGAGAAATGGGGAGAGTCCATTGTGCGCTCGATTTCAGTAAAAATAACTGCACTTGCTATGGCAATTCTTTACTGAAAAAGACATCATTTGACAGGAATAACTGAGGAACAATATCGCCATGAGCCACATTAAAATAAATCTAAAATCACTGCTGTTCCTATCTGAATTGTGAAGACTGGACAGGAGTAAAAACCACAGCGCCAGGAAATCGATGTGAATGATGAGAACAGAGACCCCAGAGGCAAATGTGTAAATATCAGGAGACACTTCAAATAAAACAAAACAAACCGTCAGCAGGAACACATTGATGAAAGCAAGCAAACGAATGGGTGTCTATCAAACCTCTACCTATATTTCTAGTTTCAAATATATTCCCACAATGTCATGCAGCAACCTCTATCCTAGCCCTTTATGACTGTGTGATGATTAGTTTTCTGTGCCATCTTTATTGTTCTAAACAATGCCAAGATTGCTGGTAAAACATTATCCATGAGTACAGTGACTGTTTGTGTCTATCAGGTATATGTTATGGAATTGTCTCCAGAAGAGAATAGTGCTAACATTTTCACACTGAGTAAGAATAATCAAATGCTGTGAGACAATGGTCTGGACCCTGTTACTTGTATTTTAAATAAATGCTGATTGGCCAGTAGCCAGGCAGGAAGTAGAGGTGGGCCAATGAGAATGCTTAGAAGAGGAAAGAGTCATTCTGCAGTACTCACACAGGGACAAAGGAAGCCAGACACAGAGCAAGCAAGATGTGCCTGCCTCGCCAAAAAGGTACCAAGCCTTTAATCCCAACACTAGGGAGGCAGAGGTAGGCGGATCTCTGTGAGTTCGAAGCCAGCCAGGTTTACAAGAGCTAGTTCCAGGACAGGCTCCAAAGCCTTGTCTCAAAAAAACCAAAAAAAGAAAAAAAAAAAAACAACAAATCAATACTTATGACTCATCTATTCATTCAAATTATTCTGTCATTGGAGTACTGGTCCAAGGTCCAGTTGAAGAGCAGAAGGAGCCAGAATATGAGCAAGAAAGTCAGGAACACCACGAGGGTTTGGTCCACGCACTGAGACAGTGGGCTTGAGCTAATGGGAGCTCACTAAATCAGCTGGACTGGGACTGAATGAGCATCGGGTCAAACTGGATCCTCTGAATGTGGCTGACAATTGGGGCAAACTGAGAAGCCAATGATAATGGCACTGGGACTGGTCTCTACTGCATTTACTGGCTTTTGGGGATCCTATTCTATTTGGATGCATACCTTCCTAAACCTGGAAGGAGTTGGGAGGGCCTTGAATTTCCCACAGGGCAGGGTACCCTGCCCTCTCTTAGGACTGGAGATGGGGAGGGTGAGTGGGGAGCAGGAGGGAAGTGAGAGGAGGGGAGGAAGTGGAAATTTTAATTGGTATTATTTATAAAGTAATAAAAAGAGTATTAAAATGTCTATGGTATGAAAATTTTAAAAGTACCATTCCAGAAAGAAGATAGGTTTAAGTTTTAAATGATTCTCGTATTATAAGTGTATAATTATTTCATTTTAAAATTAGTTGCTTTGGTTAATTTCTCATTGTGCCTAATTGATAAGTTGGTCCAGGTTATAGGCATGTGATTAGGATAAAATGGCACATAAACAGATGCCAGACTTCAGATGATTCCACTTAAAAGTTTTTTTTTAATTTCCTAAAATTTTATTAGGAAACTATTGTATGTTAAATCTCAGAAAGATGTAAATGGTTCAGTGTTCTTTTTGTTTTCAGTATCATCCATTTGGAATTTGTATCACGTCTCAAAAGGTTAAGAAGGGACTAATTTAATGAATAAATTATATGTATATATGTTTTCATTAATTCGCATTAAGATAGAAAGTATTAATAAATTGAATAGTGCTGAATATTAAAATACAAATACAAATAAAACAACAAAAACCAAATTGTTCAGATGAAGTTCCAGAGGCAGAATTCTTTTTATTTTCATTTTTTGAGATTATAACATAGTCACATCATTTCTCACATCCTTTTCCCTCCCTCAACCCTCCCATGCACCCTCCATCCCCTCCTTCAAATTCACGGGCTCTTTTTTCAGTTTCCCTTCACTGACCCCTTCTCCAAGGCTGTCCACCCCACAACCCTATCTCATGTGGGGAAAAACACTCACTGCATATGCATACCACAGTAGCCATGGTATGATAAAAGACAAAACTGGACCAGGGTTCCCACTTTCCTTTGATTTCATAGTGTGTAGGATAAATTCCCATGTAGCAGAGGATCTAACATAAAATACTAGCTTTAGAAATATGTAGCTCTGTTCACTCTTTATGAAGTAGTCTCCAATATTCTTCCTTCTGCTCCCATGCTGATAGGAAGACGAAGTGATGGGATGAACTTTCTAGAGAAAATAAAGTCCACAGTTTGATTTGACGTGGAACATGCTCCAAACTCAATAAAATGATTTAATCATTCAATGAATGAGTCATTTACTATCCAAGCAAATAGGGCTTAGAACAGAAAGTGACTTTTCTGTGGGTTTGCTGTTGGCAGCTATAAATTTTACAGACTGACAGAGACATCAGATTTTAGGTGAGAATACTAGACTGGAGGTAGGAAGGTGGCACTTTTAACTACCAAGACAGCCAAATATAAAATAAAGAGAAACAGTTTTTATAAGTGAATTGTCTAGACTGGGACCAACTGAGCTGTAAACAGGGAGGGAAAATGATGTAATTTTATCATAATCTCAAAATAAAAGAAGCAAAACAAATAAAAAAGAATTTCCTAAGCAGTGAAATTGAACACTCATTAAAAAAATCTGCTGAAGTTTCTCAGCAGGGGACATAGTAAGGCATAGAGGGAGAGGAAGGAATTTCCTTTCCAAAGTTCGCATTACTTTAAAGGTGCCCTTAGTCTTCTCTTAGTTTGTAATTGATGCACACACTAGGTTTCCTGGTTGTTTCAATACCCTTTATACACAGAACAGAGAGTCTGAAGGCATTATTTTTCTTATGATTACGTTTCTTTACAAATTAGCATAGAAACAGGGTCTGGTTCCTAGATTGGAAGTAACTTGAAGAGAGAAATTCTGTTTTGAAAACTCTGCGTGGGGATTATGATAAGAAAAACGGGTTTTGGAGAGCTTTTGCAAGAACCAGTTGTGCAGTGGAATTTGTACTTAATAAGTTAGATAACACTTTACGGCAGGTTAAAATTCAACCTCCAAAAATTTGAAAAACACCTTCATTTTCTGAACTGCCGAAGTAGAATGAGCAGAGAGAAACATGGGGAAAACCATTTTGCTTCTCATCACTGTGGTCCTTGTAGCTTATTATGTTTATATCCCTCTTCCAGGTGATATTGAGGAGCCTTGGAAACTGATACTCAAAATCAAAACAGAAAGCGTATTCATGGATTTGGTAAGTTCTGTAAGAACAAACAGTAAGTTCTGAACTTTATCAGCCTTATGAATACTGAATAATTTAATAGAAAGAAAATAGGGGTTGAGAAGTTTCTGCGCATCCCCAGTCTCCAGGTTTAATCCCTGGATAGACTGCAACAGGGAAGAAGCTGACAGAGGAGAAAGAAGAGGGAGCAAGGATGGAGAGTGTGTGTTGTACAGTACTGTCAGGTGAAGCTGCTTAAAGTATCAGCTTCAGGGAAGGAAGAATGGAATAGTCCTCTGTTTAATTACAGAAGTCGGGGTAGAACTCTTGGGCTGGTAACAGTGTATTTATTCTTTTCTTCCTTCTGGTTAGCAATAATCTTACAACATCTCTCTCTTTAGTCCTTGAGTTCCTATAATTCTGTTTTTTGATAGACTATGATATTTTAAGAATTCATTTCTGAAGCAGTGTATCATATAGTCTTATATACTCGCACTGAACACTTAGAGTAAATGTCATTTTGTTAGTGAACCATATAGTCTTATCATATTTCTGATTAAATTTCCTTGTTTATTTCCTTTTTGAATACTTGCACTGTTTATGTATAGTAAATGTCATTTTACTTGAATGTTAGGTGTACATTTCTTGCATTGTTAACTTGGCTGTTCATTGACAGTTTCAACTGTGTCTTGGGAATGCAGTTAAATCGTTTTTATTCAATTTTCATATTTAAGGAATCTTAATGCTATAATGTCTGCATATACAGATATATGCAATATTTAACCTACAAAACTACATGTAGTCTCTTGGAACTTCCTGACATATAATGCAAAGGGATGTATACCATGTCTGGGCATTTTGTTTGATAGTCTATAGCTTCTGTGAGGTGTCAGTATTGTGGAGTAATTCCATATATATACATATGTATATACACTCTTCATGTATATATACATATGTATATACACTCTTCATGTATGAAGTCTTCTTAGTCAGTGTTCTACTGCTGTGAAGAGGAACCATAACCACAGCAACTCTTATTAAAGAAAGTATTTAGTTGGTGCTTGCTTACAGTTTCAGAGGTTTAGTCTACAGTCATAATGGAAGGCACAGCGGTTTAAAGTCATGTTAATGGAAAAGTAGCTGAGAGTAGTTCTATATTCAGATCTTCAGTCAGCAGGAAGAGAGAAAAAGTGGGACTGGCTTGAGCTTCTGTTACTTCAAAACTCAAATCCAGTTGTACACTTCCTCCAACAAGGCCACTCCTCCTAATAGTGCCACTGCCTATGAGCCTATGTGGGGCATTTCTATTCAAACTATCACTTTCCTCTCCCTGCCACATAGGCTTGTAGTCATATTGTAATGCAAAAATGCATTCAGTCCAACTTCAAAGTCCCTGTAGTCTATAACAGATTCAATGCTATTTAAAACTCCAAAGTTCAAAGTCTCTTCTGAGACTCAAGGCAATCTCTGTCCCTTCCTTTCCTCCCTCTTCTTTCACTAAGTTTTCCTCTCCTCTCTTCATATTTCTTTCCCTCCTTCCTTTAATTGCTGCTTTTGAAAAATTAGTTACTAAATATTCTTAACTGGGCCTAAATGAAATGTAGGCATTTAAGAATTAACTTTAATACCTGGAACTGAAAAAGTAACTTAATTTTAATATAAAGATATAAAGCCAGTATATAATGATTCAAAACTCTCAAAATGGTCCTAGTGTCCAACCATATACAAATAATTTGGATATGTTTCATAATTTAAAACCAATTTTAAATCTTTCATGTATGTATCTGGGACCATTAATAAGCATGTTTTAATAAAATATATAGGGGATAATATAATATGACTTTATTCCTGAGCCTTTGTTAAGAGTATAGTTATTTTTTGCTTTGACATTTTATTGTATTCTTAATTTTTTGCTTTGTTTTGGTTTTAGTTTTAGTGTGTTTTCTTTTCTTTTGAGAGAGAGCATAAAGTTGGATGGGTAGGGAGTTGGAGAGGTTTTGAGTTGAAGGAGGGGAAAACATAATCAAACATAGTGTATGAAAAAACTTTCAAAGAAAAATTGCAATGTGTTTACCAAAAGTAAAATATTCTACATAACATGTGAAATTATATATGTGAAAATTATAAAAAGAATGTATGCCATGTTTTCATGACAAAATTATAAAAAGCATAAAGTGTTTTAGATGGTAATAGCACAGGCAGACATGCATACTAATAGGAATTCACATTAATAAAGCTGTTTCATATTTGATTAAGATCCAAAACACATACTGGAGAAAAGACAGCATCCTCAATAAATAATACTAGGACATCTGTATGTGAACATGTAGAAGAAACCATTATCTATCATACTGCACAAAAATATCAACTCCAAATGGATCAGACAACCCCATGTGAAACCTGAAATTCTGAAAGTGCTAGAAGGAAGTGTGGGCATCCTGCATGACATCGGTGTGGGGACAGACTTTCTGAGTGAGACACCTGTTACATAGAAATTAATATCAACAATTGAAAAATGGAACTTCAAAAAACTCAAAAGCGCCTGAGCAGCCAGGAAAACTCTCAGCGGCATGGAGAGGAAGCCCTTAGAGGGAGAGACCCTTTGCCAGCTATATATTTGATAGAAGGTTAATACCTAGGATATAAGAGAACTCAAAAGCAAAAATTCAAAGAAACAAATGATAAAATTAAAATTAATTTAAAAACAGGCAACGGAGAGATGGCTCAGCATTTACGAGCACTGGCTACTCTTCCAGAGGATCCAGGTTCAATTCCCAGCTTCCACATGACAGATCACAACTATCTGTAACCCAGTTCCAGGGTCCCTGGCACCCTCATACAAACATCAGTGCTAATGAACAAAACACTGATGTACATAAATTTAAAAAATGAAAAGAAGTACAGTTCATAAAGTACACAAATTAATTATGAGAGTGCTCGGTATCAACTGATAAGTCCACAACACTACCCTATACCTTAGGCTCAGGGAACATCATCTACAGTGGGCAGAGCAAAAGGGACTCAACGATCTGCACACACACACACACACACACACACACACACACACACACACAAACATGGAGAGAGATACAATTTTAATCATCTTTCTCCTCTTCATTTAGGCTTCTATTGCTGAACTTCTGGGAATCAATCATCTCATGAGCACAATACAATTGTTTAGTAGATTTCAAGAAGTCCTGGCCACTTCTGATGAAAATGTCACTGTAATAGACACAGCTTTCAGCAGTGTTCCTGTTCGCATATACATGCCCAAAAGGAAGTCAGAGACGCTCAGGAGGGGCCTGTTTTATATTCACGGTGGTGGCTGGTGTTTGGGGAGTGCTGGTACGTCCCTTTCCTTGAACACTGTTGTTTGTTCCACAAAATGTGATACACTCCACTTTAAACACTTACATATGTTAGTCATAATAATATAATAAGATATAATAATGCTTCAATTGTTTGAAATGCGTTCTTTTCTGAGATGGGTATTCATTACTACTAAGAACTGTAGACAATCTCAGGTAAGAAGAGGAAGGGTTTCTTGAATATATGGTATTATTATTGTAGAATTGATGGAATGCTGTAGTGAGACCCAAAGTGGGGGTGAACTGAATAGTGGGCGAAATAGCAGCAAATTGAGATGGTGACTGTGGTCTTTCATAAAGCGTTAATCTGGAGGAAGTCAGAACAAAGATGTTAGTCATGAAAACACAGAGCTGAACATACTATTTTTTTTGATTTTATATATTTCATTTGTTCCATGTAGATTATATAACATTTTACTGCATGTAATTGTATTCATTATAATTTTACTTTATTGAATGTAAACATATTGCCTATAACTAATGTAGCCAATATATCTTACATATTTTATAATGTACATGTTTCATAAGAGCATTAGTAGAGTATAACATTTTTACAACTTGATTTTAAGATAGAGGGATTTGAGGTGTTCTGGAATTTAAGTTGAGACTTGAGGAAGGGAATAAGTTCATTTGGCCTTGAGAACATGGGAGGTAATTGCGATTTTCCTTCTTCCTCGGGGATCATCAACCACTGGTCCAAGAGGGTAGAAGGAGCAGAAATGGAGAACAGGGTTCAGACGCTGTAGATACCACAGAGCTAGCTCTCCAGGATATGACTTCTGCGAGACAACTCAACTTTATACATAGGTTCGGAGATGGCAACTGGGGAATCACCTAATTTGTGTTAAAAAGCATACTCCTATCATAAAGCTGGGTTAGTGGCTGCACAGCCCTATGAAAATGGCTAGAGCCTATCATATAATTACCATGTGATAAGCAGGGGAACAGTGTTTGGGGGAACCCTGTCATGAGTCATGCTTGAGATAAGTCAGGTATCTGGGCCCAGAGACATTTTCCAGATAAGGCCAGGAAGAGAGCAGGCAGCCTCACTGGGGAGGGAGTCCTTTATGTTGCTGAGCTTGGAGAGAGCTGCCAGGCCATGTTCATGTTCTGAACAGCAGCCCTCCCAACATCTCCCTGTTTTATTTCATAAGGGAGTAGTGTCATTGTGAGTACTGAGGAGCCTGTCATCTGTATCACAAGGGTCCAGGGCCTGGTAGTGTACAATGACCTGATGGGTGGTAATAAATTCATGGTGATGTGCCACTGGAGGAACACAATAAAGCAGGAGGCAAGCATCAGAATAAAATGTAGTACAACTGGAAGACAGATTAAGAGTAGGAGTCAGGAAAACAAGGGGTTATAGGACCAACTAAGTTGCTCAATGGGTTGGAATTTGGAGAGCAGTTCTTTGCAGAGTTTGGAGTAAATCAGCTGATATTAGTTTCAACTACATTTGATTCATCTACACAGAAACAATATTCTTCCCCCAATATCAAGCAAACCCCCCCCCATATTCAGCAGTTATTAGATCCAGGGCTGGCAAAGATTGGGCTATGGGGCATTTATCAGAAGCATCTGATTATCTGCTCCAGGTGAAGGGACAGTGAGCATTCATATCAACTGCATTGGTGCGTATCAGTCTCAGCAAGGCCAGAGTTCAGTAGCTTATAGCAGGGGTATAGTCATGTATACTTTCAACACTTAACATTTGCTAAATGCAAAAAGTTATGGACATTCAATGAATAGCAGTGCTTTAGACTAGGCAGTGTGAAGCTAATAGAGCAAGCCCTTGACTGTGTCTATGTGAAAATGGCCAAGGATTCATTTTCTACATTGACGAAGAAGTGCTGTCAAGAGTACAAGCTGTTGTACACTGTCTGTGAGGAGCACTGTGCACTGCTGTGCTTTTGATGACATGCTGTTCCAGCAGTTCACTTGACACTCAGTTTTCTCAATTTCAGCTCTTTCTATGTATGACCTTCTGGCAAGAAAGACAGCTGATAGACTCGATGCTGTTGTCGTGTCAACTGAGTAAGACTGTGGTTTGCTTCTTTAATGTTTAGTCACGTGTTTTGTGTAGCAAGAAACTAACACTCTTGGTCACATTTTATTTTGAGGGGGTTATTACTGGAATATTTTAACTGAAATTAAGAGAGTGAGCAAAGAGAAAGTGAACTCGAGTTGGCAAGAATAGACTCAGAGATAACAAACAAAAAGCAAAACAAAACACTTAAAATCAACCAGGACTGAAAAGAGAAAGTTCAGCAATCATTAGAACACAGTAACACCGGTGCATAACACGTACCAGTGACCTGCATAGCTTCCTTCAGCAGGCTGAGTACTTAGAGAATCACATCCAAATAAGGTTTGAAACTTTGCCTTGACACTTTGTACATGTTATATACTATTAATTCAGTTTAGTTTATCTGTATGTGAACTGAGAAACATATATTCCCTACATGATGTGGTCTTTCTGGGGATGATATGGCAAACTGCACTTAAGGGGTTAATTTACCATGTGCCATGGCAAAACCATCATTGAAAGCAATTTGTCCTCAAGCTGCAGGTGGAAACAGGCAAATCACATACTAAGAGAACAATTGATAAGAAATCAATTTGATAGGAACAAATTGAATAACTAAGTAATTAATAAAACACAATAGTCACATACTGCTTTTTTATTAGGTAAAGTTTAAACATTAAATTAATAGGATTTGTTTGTCACTGACTAATTTCCAATCAAATATAACAACAGTAAAATGAAAAAGCTGGACAATGTATTCGGAAATGTATTTCCTGCTGCAGTTTTCATTCTTTTATTTTGCCTCAAGGAGAATTCAATTGTTTTACTCAAGTTTTTATTAGTATAATGATGAAATCAGGCAAGTTTTGGGGGTGAAATATATCCATGGGTATATAGCTAACTTAAAATTGTGTTTATTAAAAGAAAATTGGCCTTTTATTTTAGAGAGATGCCATATGAAACTAAATTTCATTCATTTGAAACAATTATTGTTCACACAGCTATGGCTTGGCCCCCAAATATCATTTCCCACGTCAGTTTGAAGATGTATACAGTGCCTTACGATGGTTCTTACAGGAAGACATTCTTGAAAGATATGGCGTAGATCCTCGAAGAGTTGGTGTAGCTGGGGACAGTGCTGGTGGGAACTTGGCTGCAGCTGTGACCCAACAGGTTTGTTTGAGGTCTTAAGACACCCTATATGTAAATATATGTGCTTCAGACCTGTGAAAGATCAGTGAAAATATGCTATTTTATTACCATGCTAAAATATTAGAGAAACGCCTGCACTGATGTTAGGACACATTTGATTTGTCTATGTAGTGTTTCTATGTGTGTTTTATGTCAGTGTTTTCTTTTTTATATATACTATGACAAAATACAATTTCTAGGCTTTTGGTTGAATATGATTATTATGGCCAGTTAGGTAACATCCCGTACATATTATAAGTTGTACTAGTAAAGTTGGTCAATGACACTAGTCGCCAAAACTGAGAACATGGTAACTGTAATATTAACAGTCGGAGGATGCCAGAACTGATTTCATATCTCTTGATAATGGAATAATGAAAATTTCTAAAGGAGAGATGTTAGTACAGAGAACTAAGAATGTAATTGGTCAGTTTACAGCTACCATTTGCTTGACAGAGGATTGATCATTTTCAGATCTGAGTTGCTCATAAACTTTTAGGATAGTTAGCTGCTATGAGTACATTTTGTGCCGTACACTGCTACATTTAAAGTACCTTCTTTATATCCAGAGGAAAGAAACTACAAATTCTGTGGTTTGTTCTAATATCTGTAAAACAAGTGTAGAATATATTCCACAGTTTTAATTCTATATTGTATATGCCTCATTGCTCTGGAAGGAAGCCAGGTACAGCATGAAGTACACGTCAAGAGACAAGAAGTTTTGGAACTAAAGCAGTACCTGATTGTGGATTTACCCATTTATCCTAATCACTGTAGGCATGTGTTTGTTTTCCATGTTGCATTATAAACCTTACTTTCATAAATTCCAACTTCTGTCTTTTTTAAAGATTTCTGACTCATAGTTACTTAATATCTATATAAAATATCATTTAATATGCTATAGACCAATACAGACTGAGAGGAAGCAGAACATTTCTAGACCTAAAACATTTTCAAGACAAAGATATTTCATGCATTAAACCCTAACTACATTGCCTTGTCTTTGGTAACATGTACTACTTAAAGGATTCTTTTTCCTAAGATGAATGTTGATACCCACTCAGGGCTACAACTGTGATGTCAAATAGAAGAACCTCCCCTCATTCTTCTAGATGGGACATTCAAAAAACCACCTCTTCTATAGTATGTTGAGATGACTGACTCTCGGTGTCAGAGAAAAACAATGTTCATAACAGTTAGAGACTTGCCTCTCATCATCTTCCCTGAGTTTTGGCTGGTTAACATATTTAATAATACATGACTTGCCAAAATCATAAAAGTACTTTCTGGAGAAATATGGCATAGCATTTTCTTGGTATTTTTTGAGATTGAATCGTGTGCATTGCATAAAATATGTCTACATGATGTCAATATTGCATTAAGGAATAGACACTGACAATATAGAAAATTGGAAAATTCTGTAAGATATTTTTGTTGTATCTGATTATCTGAATTTATCTCATCTCTACATATTATTTCCAGATGAAAAAGACCTATTAAAATGTCCATTCCAATGTGTTTTTAATTCCTTTTCAGCTCATACAGGATCCAGATGTCAAGACAAAACTCAAGGTTCAGGCCTTAATATATCCTGCTCTTCAGGCTCTTGATATAAATTTACCATCGTATCAAGAAGGTTCATATTTTCCAATTTTATCCCCCTCATTGATGGCCAGGTTCTGGAGTGAATACTTTACTACAGATCGAACCCTGGAGAAAGCCATGCTTCTCAACCAACATGTACCTCTGGAATCCAGCCATCTGTTCCAATTTGTAAACTGGAGTTCCTTACTCCCTGAGAGATATAAGAAAGGTCACGTCTACAAGAGTCCCACTCCTGGTAGTTCTGAACTGTCTAAAAAGTACCCAGGGTTCCTAGATGTGAAGGCTTGCCCTCTGTTGGCCAACGACAACACTTTGAGTCACTTACCTCTGACCTATATCATCACTTGTCAGTATGATGTCCTAAGAGATGATGGACTCATGTATGTCACGCGGCTTCAGAATGTTGGAGTTCAGGTGACACATCACCACATTGAGGATGGATTCCATGGAGCATTTACCCTTCATGGTTTTAAAATTGCACACATGATGCAAAATCAGTACTTGACTTGGCTAATGAAAAATCTATAGCAAAAGCTACTCACTGATTTGTTGAAGATACATAAATAACAAAAAAGGAATAAACTAGGAAAAACCATGATTCTGAGGTTTCATATCCTGTTTAAAACCTCTGTTGTTCCTAAGGAGTTGGTAGCTTCTGTGTTTTGTTACTGTTATTTATTATTAACAGACATCTTTCTACTCCTCCTGTATTTACCTACAGAAACACACCTGCAAACCAGGGTTTATGTAGGTGCAGACAATCTAAATTCATGTGCTTGTGAAGCAGGTGCGTTACCCACTGAGCCATGTGTCCAGGTCCAGATTCTGTAACAATTCTACGGTGCTCTTTTCCTATCCATTATTATTATACCTGTAAGAAAATTGGAGCTTAACGAAGTGAAACAATAACATATGTTCCAAATGTAGATACCAATTGCAGGAATGATTCTCAAGTCCATGTAGTCACAACAGCAATGCTTTAGATTTGGAAACTAAACTTAATTTTATACTTCATCATTAAAATGAAATCTGATCAAATTTGCCCTATGCTCTTGATGTATACTTTAAGCTAGGCTTCAAAGTAAAGCATAATTTATATAGTTTCTGAAGTTTCATACTACCCAATGCTTACTTTAAATTATTTTAATGTTGATAACATTTTATCAGTTCATTAATATTGAGAAGAATTTCACCGTTTTAGTTCAAAATCCATGTGCTTATAACAAATGTGCATATTTCATTCTGTTCTTCTTTTATATTTCCAAGAGAATGAGGTTTTGCATACAGCATTCTGTTCAAAGGACCTTGGAAGTAGATCCATAAAGTAGTAACATTAATTTCTGAATTTTCTAGTTTTGCTTCCCACTGATTCAGTGAAAATGCTCTGATTGTGTGGTTAAGTTCAATACATTATACTAATCTCTTTTCTGCTTGTATGAGCTTGCATGCATATTTATTTTCTGCACCAGTAAAATGGATGCAATTATGCCTTGTTAACAGGATTAGGTAAGAAATGAATTAATTCGAATATTCAATGGGAAATTTTTATATAATTCATTAAGTACTATAGAAGTATATTTCAGGTAAGGAGGGTACTGGATCCTGAGACCCAAATCTACATTTCTCAGCTTGCTTAGCTCCAAGGATGACAAGTCTCAAGTCCACAGACCTCCAACTTCTAACCCACACTTTTACTTTTAGCTTCAGATGTGTAATCCTACCCCTGAAACAGAAACAACATGAAAACTCTGAAGACCATGTCACCTTTAAAGTTTACTAATCCCAGAATAAGGGGCCTGATGAATATGACCTATGTAGAAGGAGCTGCGGGCTGCGTCCTGCCACCCAGCTCCCAGCCGCCAGCTAGCTTTACCCAAAATAATTGCACAGAAACTGTATTCATTTAAACACTGCTTGGTCCATTAGCTCTAGCCTCTTATTGGCTATCTCTCACATCTTGATTAACCCATTTCTAATAATCTGTGTAGCACCATGAGGTGGTGGCTTACCTGGTAAGATTAAGCATGTCTGACCTGGCGGCTGAGAAGTTTACAAAATTGATTGCCTTATTTCAAGTTATCTTGCCGACAATCACATGCTCTACATCATCAAAACAGTAAAAGTTTAAGGAAACAATTTGGATTAGGAAGAGAAATTATTCACTCGATTGTTAAGGAATATGATATATGCCCACAACATTTACCTGTACCTCACCTGGGAGTAAATCTTTGAGTTTTGCTTCATAATCATTTATGGCAAATTGCTGTAGGAAGTATTACAACGTGTATTCGCCTCCTTACTAGGGTGTGGCCTCTCTTACTATTTACATGGAAGCTGAGAGTGTGCATGTGCCCCTTCCCTCTCGTTCCCCTGGCTTCGTGCCCGGTTTTGCTGCTCCTTTGGGTTGCATGATTCAGCCGGTCAAGCAGAGAACTCTGATTTGTGAGTTTACCCTTTAATAAATGCCTATTTCTTATTTCTGAGCTAGCGTGGGATTTCTTTTAAGTGTCTGACTGCCTTAACTCCTGGAACACCTGGTACAGCAAATCATATCACAGAGTTTGGCATGTTAAGGTATGTACATGTAACAATTGATACATACTCAGGTTTCTTAGTGACCTCTGCACAAACTAGAGAAGCCTCTATGCATGTAATAACTCATTGCTTATAGTGTTTTTTATATATGGGAATTCCTAAAATTATAAAAACAGGCAATGGGTCTGAATATGTTAAGAAAGCATTTCAGCAATTTGATCTCAATGGATATCAAACATAAAACAGGAATTCCTTATAATTCTTAAGGAAAAGAAATTGTGGAGTGTGCCCAAGGCTCCTTGAAAACACAGCTTCAAAATATTAAAAAATGAGAATTATACCCTCAGGTGCTACATAATGCCTGAAATAATGTCCCTTTACCTAAATTTCTTGAATATGGATGCCCATCAACAATCTGCCTTGGACAGATCTTGGCATGACAGCACCAAGGCGACCTTCATTAAAGCAAGGTAGAAAGACACTTGTACTGGATTATGGAAAGGACACTGTCCTGTATTAATATCAGGTCAAGCCGGGCAGTGGTGGTGCACGCCTTTAATCCTAGCACTCAGGAGGCAGAGGCAGGTGGATCTCTGAGTTCGAGGCCAGCCTGGTCTACAAGAGCTAGTTCCAGGACAGGCTCTAGAAACTACAGGGAAACCCTGTCTCGAAAAAACCAAAAAAAAAAAAAAAAATCAAACAAAAAACAAAAAAAACATCAACAACAAAAATAGCAGGTCGATGGTGTGTCTGTGTATTTTGACAGAAAGAGGCTAAAGCAAAATGGCTTCTGGAATGTCTAGTCTGATATATATAGCAAAGAATATGCCAGCCCTTGGTCTAATGGGACCTCACGAAGGCCAGCGCGACCTGGACTGAAAAAACATGGGATCAAACCGGATTCTCTGAACGTGTAGGACAATGAAGGCTGACTGAGAAGCCAAGAACAATGGCACTGGGTTTTGATCCTACTGCATGTACTGGCTTTTGGGGAGCCTAGTCTCTTTAGATGCACACCTTCCTGGACCCAGATGGAGTGGGTTGGACCTTGGACTTCCCGCAGGGCAAGGAACCCTGACTGCTCCTTGGACTGGCAAGGAAGGGGGAGGGGAGTTAAGGGAGGGGGAGGTGGGGAGGAGGTGGAAATTTTTAATAATAAAAATAAAAAAAGAATATGCCAGCCCTGATGATGTCGTAACCACTGATGGCCCACAGAAGAGTTGGAGTGAAAATCCTGAACCTATGTTCCCGACTTATGTCATCATGCCACAGTTATGAGAAAGGATCATGGTGATCCCCAGTTGTTCTTGTGAACCGACTGGACAAATTCCTAGACCTTACTAAGTCCTGTTTACTTTGGTGCTGGTCCAAGAATGCTGACTGAATGTTTGACAGCTTATCCATACTATGTCTTGAGACACAGAACCCAGTTTTGCCAGTATGGCATTCAGTCTGCTGTTGAAATAAAGAACCTGAGAACTGAGACCTCAATTTTCCCCTCTAGGAAAAAAGACTCATCACAAAGGGTGGCCGAAGTCCCTCTTCAAAGATAGCATAAAAGTTTCTGCTGCTGCTCAGGGACTGGGACAGTTCAGACTTATCTTTGAAACTTAAAAGTACCAAAGCAGTTGGACTATAGGAGAGAAAAAAAGACTCATAGCTCACCCATCACAAAAACCTTTTCTTGTCTTTTGGTTAGAATAGATTTAAGAGAATTATGATTTGACATATTGTGTATTTCTTGCTAATTTCTATGTTAGGATTGTGGCACTGACCTGTTAATGTTTATAACTGCTTTAGTTCATTATGAAGATGCTATTGATTAGAAAAATATTAGAGCTTGTCTGAGACATATTTGACATGGTAGGTCCTTAGATTTGATATGTTTAAAAGGACAAATTTGAATTTTGATTGTAGCTGAAAACTGTTAAAAATACCCTACACCAATTTAAAAAGGCAGTCCCTCCTCTGGTCCTCCTCCACTCCTTTATTAGTAGATGTTGCAGATATAGGAGTATATGTATCACAAAGCATTATCTGTTTACATATGACTAACTCTTGACAGAAAATTGGCTCAAAGGTGCACAGAGCCGAGATGCCTTCTCTTTTAACCTTTTATTCACAGAGGCTGGTAGTCAGAGATAGGCAAGATTCCTGCCCCCTGCTCCTCCCACCCAGGCAATCTAAGACAGGACAGACATGACATAATGTATATAATGCTGACAGGTAAATCTGGAAAATGGGAAAAGGTCCCCAAGCATAGCACAGTCATTTGTCCTGTAGCAGAAGCACAGGCTTTATTAACTAAAATAAAAGCGAGGAATTGTGAGGACCCACAGACGTGAGCCTGTTCCACCTTGACTGGAGGGCAGAGAGTCTGAGCTTACTTTTGCTCTTTCAAAGCTTTTGACAACTGGTGTGCCTACAAACAAGAGATTCTGACCTAGGGTATGGTTAATTAGTGTTTTGGGTATAGAGGTGGGTCAGCTCCACCCTGACCAAAAATTGTAGAATTCAAGTCTATCCCTTATATGATGCTAATAAAATCTGTTGCCTCCCTGTCCTCTTTTGGAGTGAGGTATATAAGCATGTTGAACATAAAGACAGATGGATTCAGTGTCCACTGAATTTCCCTACCAATGCTGTTCTGTTTCTGTCTCTTAGTTCTCTCATATCTCTGATTCTTTTGCTTAATCATTCTAATCCTCATGCCTCATGTTCCTACCCTGGAATGTACAAATTTCATCGACGCCGCTCTTTGATAGGCTACATCTCTCTACTGAGAGAGGAGTTGAGCACTAATTCCCACCTCCAGCCAAAGAGCTATTGACAATTAATAGCAGCTGGGAGATGGAGGGTCAACTTCTTTTTCTAAGAATGTAGCCGTTTATAAATCACCATGCTCCAGTAGAAGGCCAAACATTCCAGAATACTTTGGCAGCACAAGCCAGCTTTATTGGAAAAAAAAGAAGTGAAAGTTGCTTGAGTAAGAAAGTGGTGTTGGATCTGCGTAGAACAGAGGGAGGAGGTAGGGTGAGGGTAAATAGAACCAAAACACATTGGTATGCAATTCCCAAAATAGTAATAAATTATATCCATATACAAAGAAATGCTAAAAAAATATCTGAGGGATTCATACGGAGGGCTAAGTGTGTGCCTGCCTGGCTGGCCAAACATCCTGAGAACAGAGTACAGGCCCCCTCTAATTCCCTAAACGTTTCTGGCCATTCAGCAAGGCATCTCTCTGGCTATTGGCTTTCTCTATTTACCCCATTCCATCTTGCCCTTAAGCACCCCTTTCTATCTGCAGGGTCCTAGGATCCCCCAACTCAGTCTGCTTCAGGGCTGAAGGTCTGGGGAGCCAGTGGTGAGTGCTCCTGCTGCAGGGGCTTCTTTGTTCCACAGGATCCTGCTCCCTGCCAAACCCACCTTTTGTCTACCAGGTTCTTGGCCCAGCAAGAGGCCCAGCTCCTGTACTGAAGAGATCCATACCGAGGAGTAAGTGTGTGCTTGCCCTCCAAGGTGGATGTCCTGGAACTGGAGTACAGGCACCCTCCAATTCCCTAAACATTTCTGGCCATTCAGTGGGGCTTCTCCCCAGCTACTGTTTTTCTCTATTTATCCCATCCCATCTTGCCCCCAAACACTCTTTCCATCTGCAGGGTCCTTAGATCCACCCACACAGCCTGCTTCAGGGGGGAGGGGATCTGAGAGCCAGCTCCAGTGTTGAGGGGACCTAAGAGAGGGCAGACCAAGAAAGACCCTAAAGTACATAGTCAGCCACAGCAAAGATTGGACCAAGACGCCAAGACTCTCCTGGCCGCATTTGAAGGAAGAGATGGGCAGGTGCCAATGCAAGAATTCCTCCAACAACCTGAAAAGCAACATAACACCAGAATCCAGTGAACATGCAACAGAAAGACTTGAACACTCTGATCCAGAAGAAGTAGGAGAAATCGCCTTTAAATGTAACATTATGAAAATGATAGAGACCCTTAAACAGGATGTGAAAAACTCCCCTAAAGAAATGGAAGAGAAGACAAACAAAAAGTTAGAAGAAATTAATAAATGCCTAAAAGATACCAAAGAAAGCCAAGAAAAAGCAACCAAACTGTTGGGAGCAGTGAGACCCCAGATCCTGAATTTCTTGTAATCCCCTGATCTGAGTGCCTACAGCTGCTCTGAGCAGGAGACCTTCAGGAGCTCCTGATGGCAGGAGAGTGGTTTCTGGTGGGTTTGGCTGAGGCAGGGCTATCTTTATATAATCTGCCCCTGAACACAATAAAGGGGGCATTCTTGGGGAATTCAAGGATGACCCGTGTCTCTGTCTGTATGTGTTTGTATATTTTAACCTCCTGCCCCTTGCCCGAAGCTCGCGAACTGGGTGCCCGTGCACCGAACGCAGACACGGGGGCGCTGTGCGCGGCATCAAACAGGTAAAAAAAGCAGTCAAAGACTTGAAGACCAAAATGGAGGTAATAAATAAAATACAAACCGAGGGATGGCTGGATATGGAAAATCTGGGTAAACTAACAGGAACTACAGAGGCTAGTATAACCAACAGAATACAAGAGATAGAAAAAAGAATCTCAGGCACTGAAGATACAATAGAGGAAATAAACTCATTGATCAAAGAAAAGAGCAAATCCTACAAATTCTTAACATCTGAAAAATCTGGGACACCATGAAAAGACCAAACTTAAGAATAATAGGGGTAGAAGAAGAATTACAGGTCAAAGACCCAGAAAATATATTTAAGAAAATTATAGAAGAAAACTTTTCTAACCTAAAGAAGGATATTCCTATGAAAGTAAAAGAAGCATATAGAACACCAAATAGACTGGATCAAAAAAAAATCCCCTCGCCATATAATAATCAAAACATAAAACGTACAGAATAAAGAAAGAATATTAAGAGCTTCAAAGGAAAAAGGTCAAGTAATATATAAAGGTAAACCTACCAGAATTATACCTGACTTGTCTATGGACACCATGAAAGCCAGAAGGACTTGGATAGATGTGCAGCAGACACTAAGAGACCATGGATGTAAGCCCAGACTACTATACCTAGCAAAGCTTTCTTTCACAATCGATGGAGAAAACAAGGTATTTCAAGACAAAAACAGATTTAAATAATATGTAGCCACAAACCCAGCCTTACAGAAAGTACTAGAAGGAAAATCACAAACTATGGAGTCCAACAATGCCCCCAATAACTCAGACATCTAGCGACACTTCACCAGCTCAACTCCTAAAACTGAGAAGCTTCTGTAAAGCAAAGGACACTGACATTAAGACATAAAGGCAACCTACTGATTGGGAGATCTTCACCAACCCCGCAACAGACAAAGGTCTGATCTCTAAAATATATAAAGAACTCAAGAAACTAGACTTTAAAATGCTAATTAATCCAATTAAAAATGGGCTACTGATCTGAACAGAGAATTCTCAACTGAAGAAGTTCAAATGGCCAAAAGACACTTAAGGTCATGCTCAACCTCCTTAGCGATCAAGGAAATGCAAATCAAAACAACTTTGAGATACCATCTTACATCTGTCAGAATGGCTAAAATCAAAAACACCAATGATAGCCTTTGCTGGAGAGGTTGTGGAGTAAGGGGAACACTCATCCATTGCTGGTGGGAATGCAAACTTGTGCAACCACTTTGGAAATCAGTGTGGCGGTTTCTCAGGAAATTCAGGATCAACCTACCCTAGGACCCAGCAATACCACTCTTAAGAATATACCCAAGAGATGCCCTATCATACTACCAAAGCATTTGTTCAACTATGTTTATAGCAGCATTATTTGTAATAGTCAGAACCTAGAAATAACCTAGATGCCCCTCAATGGAAGAATGGATAAAGAAAGTGTGGAATATATGCACATTAGAGTACTACTCAGCGGTAAAAAAAAAAAAAATGACATTTTGATTTTGCATGCAAATGGATGGAAATAGAAAACACTATCCTGAGTGAGGGAATCCAGACCCAAAAAGATAAATATGGTATGTACTCACTCATTAGTGGATTCTAGCCATAAATAAAGGACATTGAGCCTATAATTCATGATCCTAGAGAAGCTAAATAGGAAGGTGAACCCAAAGAAAAACATGTAGTGATCCTCCTGGATATTGGAAGTAGACAAGATTGCCTGGAAAATATTGAGAATTTGGAGGCCGGGGTGGGATGCAGGTAAGGGGAGATGGGGAGAGAGAAGTGAGAAGGGGAGGATGGGGAGAGTTTGGGGGAATGGGACAGTTGGAATGGAGGAAGAGTGGATATGGGAGCAGGGAAGTATATATCTTCATTAAGAGAGCCATTTGAGGGTTGGCAAAAGACTGGACTCTAGAGGGGTACCAAGGTGTCTAAGGAGATATCCCCAGCTTGTTCCGTGAGCAGCTGAGGAGAGGGTGCCTGAACTGCCCCTATACTATAACCACACTGATGAATATCATGCATATCACAATAGAAGCTTCATCTGGCGATGGATGGAGATAGAGACAGAGACCCACATGGGAGCATTGGACTGAGCTCCCAAGGTCCAAATGAGGAGCAGAAGGAGGGAGAGCATGAGCAAGGAAGTCAGGGCCCACCCACTGTGATAGTGGGGCTGATCTAATGGGAACTCACCAAGGCCAGCTGAACTGGGACTGATGGAGCATGTGATCAAACCAGACACTCTGAATGTGGCTGATAAGGAGGGCTGACTGAGAAGACAAGGACAATGGCACTGGGTTTTGATTCTACTGCATGTACTGGCTTTGTGGGAACCTAGTCTGTTTGGATCCTCACCTTCCTAGACCTGGATGGAGGTGGGAGGACCTTGAAATTCCCACAGGGCAGGGAACCCTGACTGCTTTTTGGACTGGAGATGGAGGGGGAGGGGGTATGGAGGAAGGGGAATGAAATGGGAGGAGGGGAAGAGGTTAAAATTTGTAATAATAATAATAATAATAATAATAATAAAACATATGTTATTGTTTCACTTCGTTAAGCCCCAATTTTCTTACAGGTGTAATAATAATGGATAGGAAAAGAGCACCGTAGAATTGTTACAGAATCTGGACCTGGACACATGGCTCAGTGGGTAACGCACCTGCTTCACAAGCACATGAATTTGGATTGTCTGTACCTACATAAAACCTGGTTTGCAGGTGTGTTTCTGTAGGTAAATACAGGAGGAGGGATACAATAGAAAGATGTCTGTTAATAATAAATAACAGTAACAAAACACAGAAGCTACCAACTCCTTAGGAACAACAGAGGTTTTAAACAGGATATGAAACCTCAGAATCATGGTTTTTCCTAGTTTATTCCTTTTTTGTTATTTATGTATCTTCAACAAATCAGTGAGTAGCTTTTGCTATAGATTTTTCATAAGCCAAGTCAAGTACTGATTTTGCATCTTGTGTGCAATTTTAAAACCATGAAGGGTAAGCGCTGCATGGAATCCATCCTCAATGTGGTGATGTGTCACCTGAACTCCAACATTCTGAAGCCGCGTGACATACATGAGTCCATCATCTCTTAGGACATCATACTGACAAGTGATGATATAGGTCAGAGGTAAGTGACTCAAAGTGTTGTCGTTGGCCAACAGAGGGCAAGCCTTCACATCTAGGAACCCTGAGTACTTTTTAGACAGTTCAGAACTACCAGGAGTGGGACTCTTGTAGACGTGACCTTTCTTATATCTCTCAGGGAGTAAGGAACTCCAGTTTACAAATTGGAACAGATGGCTGGATTCCAGAGGTACATGTTGGTTGAGAAGCATGGCTTTCTCCAGGGTTCGATCTGTAGTAAAGTATTCACTCCAGAACCTGGCCATCACTGAGGGGGTTAAAAATGGGAAATACGAGCCTTCTCGATACGATGGTAAATTTATATCAAGAGCCTGAAGAGCAGGATATATTAAGGCCTGAACCTTGAGTTTTGTCTTGACATCTGGATCCTGTATGAGCTGAAAAGGAATTAAAATTACATTGGAATGAATATTTTAATAGGTCTTTTTCATCTGGAAATAATATGTAGAGATGAGATAAATTCAGATAATCAGATACAACAAAAATATCTTACAGAATTTTCCAATTTTCTATATTGTCAGTGTCTACTCCTTAATGCAATTACTGACATATTTTACACAATGCACATGATTCAATTTCAAAAATACTAGTGAAAATGCTATGCCATATTTCTCCAGAAAGTACTTTTATGACTTTGGCAAGTCATATATTATTATACATAATATCCAACCAAAAAACAGGAAAGATGATCAGAAGCAAGTTGAAACAGTTATGAACATAGTTTTGCTCTGACACTGAGAGTCAATCATCTCATCATACTAAAGAGGGGGTGGTGTATGCATGTCCCATCTAGGAGAATGAATGGGGCAAGATTCTTGTATTTAACATCGCAGTTGTAGCCCTGAGTGGGTACCAATACTCATCTCAGTAAAAAAAATGTCTTTTAAGTACTACATGTTACCAAAGAAAAGTCAATGAATTTACGGTTTACTGTGTGAAATATCTTTGTCTTGAAAATGTTTTAGACCTAGAAATGTTGTTCTTCTTTTAAGTCCATGACAGTCTATAGCATATTAAATGATATTTTATATAGATATTAAATAACTATGAGTCAGAAATCTTTACAAATGACAGAAGTTGGAATTTATGAAAGAAGGGTTTATAATGCAAGAAGGAAAACAATTACATGCCTAAAGTGATTAGGGTAAATGGGCAAATCCACAACCATGTACTGCTTTAGTTCCAAAACTTCTTGCCTCTTGATGTGCACCTCATGCTGTACCCAGCTGCCTTTCAGAGCAATGAGGCATATGCAATGTAGAAATCAAACTGTGGGATATATTCTACACTTGTTTTACAGATAAAAGAACAAACCACAAAATTTGTAGCTTCTTTTCTCTGGAAATAAGGAAGGTACTTTAAATGTAGCAGTGTACGGCAACAAAATGTACTCATAGTAGATAACTATCCTAAAAGTTTACGAATAACTCATATCTGAAAATTATCAATCCTCTGTCAAGCAAAAGGTAGCTATAAACCGAAGAATTACATTCATAGTTCTCTTTACTAACATTTCTTCTTTGGAAATTTTCATTATTCCATTAAAAGGGATATGAAATCAGTTCTAGCATCTCTCAATATTACAGTTACCATGTTCTAAGTTTTGGTGAGTAGTGTCATTAACCAACTTTACTAGTACAAGCCAAACTAGGTATAGGATATTACCTAACAGGCTATAATAATCATATTCAACCAAAATCCAAGAAATTGTATTTTGTCATAGTATATATAAAAAAGAAAACACTGACATAAAACACACATAGAAACACTACATAGACAAATCAAATGTGTCCTAACAGCAGTGCAGGCATTTCTCTAGTATTTTAACATGGTAATAAAATAGCATCTTTCCACTGATCTTTCACAGGTCTGAAGCAAATATATTTACATATAGGGTGTCTTAAAATCTCAAACAAACCTGTTGGGTCACAGCTGCAGCCAAGTTCCCACCAGCACTGTCCCCAGCTACACCAACTCTTCGAGGATCTACGCCATATCTTTTAAGAATGTCTTCCTGTAAGAACCAGCGTAAGGCACTGTATACATCTTCAAACTGACGTGGGAAATGATATTTGGGGGCCAAGCCATAGCTGTGCAAAGAATAATTGTTGCAAATGAATGAAATTTAATTTTATATGGCATCTCTCTAAAATAAAGGCCAATTTTCTTTTAATAAACAATTTTTTGCTAGCAATATACCTATGGATATATTTTACACCAAAATCTTGGCCGATTTCTCCATTATACTGATAAAAACTTGAGTAAAACAATTGAATTCTCCTTGAGGTAAAAATAAAGAATGAAAACTGCAGCAGGTAATACATTTCCTAATATTTTTTCCAGCACTTCCTTTTTATTATTGTTATACTTTATTGGAAATTTGTCAGTGACAAACAAATCTTATTAACTTAATGTTTGAACTTTACCTAATATAAAAGCGGTATGTCACTACTATGTTTTATTAATTACTTATTCAATTCATTCCTATCATATTGATTTCTTGTCAATTAATCTCTTAGTATGTGATTTGCCTGTTTCCACCTGGAGCTTGAGGACAAATTGCTTTCAATGATGATTTTGCCATGTCATATGGTAAATTAACCCCTTAAGTGCAGTTTGCCATGTCATCCCCAGAAACATCACATTGTGTAGATAATATGTTTCTCAGTTCACATACAGATAAACTAAACTGAATTAATAGTATATAACATGTACAAAGTGTCAAGGCAAAGTTTCAAACCTTATTTGGATGTGATTCTCTAAGTACTCAGCCTGCTGAAGGAAGCTATGCAGGTCACTGGTACGTGTTATGCACTGGTGTTACTGTGTTCTAATGATTGCTGAACTTTCTCTTTTAATTTTAAGTGTTGATTTTAAGTGTTGTGTTTTGCTTTTGGTTTGTTATCTCTGAGTCTATTCTTGCCAACTTGAGTTCACTTTCTCTTTGCTCACTCTATTAATTTCAGTTAAAATATTCCAGTACTTACACCCCAAAATAAAATGTGACCAAGAGTGTTAGTTTCTTGCTACACAAAACACGTGACTAAACATTAAAGAAGCAAACCACAGTCTTACTCAGTTGACACGACAACAGCATCGAGTCTATCAGCTGTCTTTCTTGCCAGAAGGTCATACATAGAAAGAGCTGAAATTGAGAAAACTGAGTGTCAAGTGAACTGCTGGAACAGCATGTCATCAAAAGCACAGCAGTGCACAGTGCTCCTCACAGACAGTGTACAACAGCTTGTACTCTTGACAGCACTTCTTCGTCAATGTAGAAAATGAATCCTTGGCCATTTTCACATAGACACAGTCAAGGGCTTGCTCTATTAGCTTCACACTGCCTAGTCTAAACCACTGCTATTCATTGAATGTCCATAACTATTTGCATTTAGCAAATGTTAAGTGTTGAAAGTATACATGACTATACCCCTGCTATAAGCTACTGAGCTCTGGCCTTGCTGAGGCTGATATGCACCAGTCCAGGTAATATGAATGCTCGCTGTCCCTTCACCTGGAGAAGATAATCAGATCCTTCTGATGAATGCCCCATTGCCCAATCTTTGCCTAGCCTTTCACAGTTCCTGAGCCCTGACAACCTATGCCCTAGGTCAGCTGGAAGCAGCTACAGAAGAGAACACATCATCCTTTCTTTCATAACAGTTGCTAAATAAGGTTAAGTCAGAATATATTCCCTGACATAGGGAACAAAATGACTATAATGTTAATTTCAATTGATATACAAAAAGTTGGGCTCAGATTTATCAACAGGTAGCTTCATCAATTAAAATGGTTCTGTAATATGATAGAAGACCTAACCTGCTTTATGCAGAACAAAGAGATTTTGTCTGAATTTCAGAATCCCAGGAAGTTGCTGTTCCGTTTTTGGTCATTACTACTTACTCAGAAATCATTAATATAGTAACTAAATGATTGTACCTGTCTTGTTATCATTAGCCATGGTTAAAAGATTGTAATGTAAACCAGTTCCCATCATACAGTCAAAGATTTGACCCAAGATACAACTTCGGGGGAAATGTTAGACCTGAAGTAACCTATAGGTTAGTTGCTGTTTCAAAACCTAAATAACCTTCTCATCATTATCACCCCTGGAATGAAAGATGCAAAACAGGAGTCATGGAAAAACTATGTCCCACTGAGTAAGCTGCTCATCCTTTGGATGATATTCATATTTCTCAATGGCTATGCGGGCTTCTCAGTCCACACTAACCATGTTCTTAAGGCCAAATGAACTTATCCCTTCTTCAGGTCTCAACTCAAATTCCAGAACACCTCATATCCCTCAATCTTAAAATCAAGTTATAAAAATGTTATACTCTACTCATGCTATTATAACACATGTACATTTAAAAATATGTAAGATATATTGGCTATATCTGTTATATGTGATTTATTTACATTCAATAAAGTAAAATTATAATATATAAAATTACATGCAGTAAAATATTATATTACACAATCTAAGCAAGTGAAATATATACTATCAAATAAAAACAATATTTTCAGCTCGGTGATTTTTATAGCTACTATCTTTGTTCTCACTTCCTTCAGATTAATGCTTTATAAAAGACCACAATCACAATCTCCATTTGCTGCTATTTTGCCCATTGTTCAGTTCACCCCCACTTTGGGTCTCACTACAGCATTCTATCAATTCTACAATAATAAAACCGTCTATTCAAAGAAGCTCTTTCTCTTCTTACCTGAGATTGTCTACAGTTCTTAGTAGCAATGAATACCCATTTTAGAAAATAACACATTTCAAACAATTGAAGCATTATTATTTCTTATTATATTATTATAACTAACATATATGGCACATTTTGTGGAACAAACAACAATGTTCAAGGAAAGGGACGTACCTGCACTCTCCAAACACCAGCCACCACCGTGAATATAAAACAGGCCCCTCCTGAGCGTCTCTGACTTCCTTTTGGGCATGTATATGCGAACAGGAACACTGCTGAAAGCTGTGTCTATTACAGTGACATTTTCATCAGAAGTGGCCGGGACTTCTTGAAGACTCAAAAAGAATTGTATTGTGCTCATGTAATGATTGATACCCAGGAGTTCAGCAATAGAAGCCTAAGTGAAGAGGAGAAAAATGATTAAAATTGTATCTGTGTGTGTGTGTGTATGTGTGTGTGTGTGTGTGTATGCAGACTGTTGAGTCCCTTTAGCATTTGCAAAATTGTAGATGATGTTCCCTGAGCCTAAGGTATAGGATAGTGTTGTGGACTTATCAGTTGATGCTGAGCACCCTCATAGGTAATTTGTGTATTTTATGAATGTACTTCTTTTCATCTTTTAAAATTTATGTACATTAGTGTTTTGATCATGAGCATTCATGTTTGTATGAGGGTGCCAGGGACCCTGGAACTGGGTTACAGATAGTTGTGAGCTGTCTTGTGGATGCTGGGAATTGAACCTGGATCCTCTGGAAGAATAGCCAGCGCTCTTAAGTGCTGAGCCATCTCTCCAGCCACTGTTTTTAAATTAATTTTAATTTTGTCATTTATTTCTTTGAATTTTTTTCTGTTGAGTTCTTTTATATTCTATGTATTAACCTTTTATCAAATATATAGCTGGCAAAAGTCTCTCCCTCTAAGGGCTTCCTCTTCATGCAGCTGAGAGTTTTCCTGGCTGCTCAGGAGCTTTTGAGTTTTTTGAAGTTCCATTTTTCAATTGTTGATATTAATTTCTAGGTAACAGGTGTCTCACTCAGAAAGTCCGTTCCCACACCGATGTCATGCAGGATGCCCACACTTCCTTCTAGCACTTTCAGAATTTCAGGTTCACATGGGGTTGTCTGATACATTTGGAGTTGATACTTTTGTGCAGTATGATAGATAATGGTTTCTTCTACACGTTCACATACAGATGTCCTAGTATTATTTATTGAGGATGCTGTCTTTTCTCCAGTATGTGTTTTGGATCTTTATCAAATATTAAATAGCTTTATTAATGTGAATTACTATTAGTATGTACGTCTGTCTGTGCCATTATCATCTAAAACACTTTATGCTTTTTATAATTTTTATCATCAAAATATGGAATACATTCTTTTTATATTTTTTTTTTGATTTTTCAAACAGGTTTTCTCTGTGGCTTTGGAGTCTGTCCTGGAACTAGCTTTTGTAGATAAGGCTGGCCTCGAACTCACAGAGATCCACCTGCCTCTGCCTCCCGAGTGCTGGGATTAAAGGCATGCGCCACCACCGCCCGGCTTTCTTTTTATATTTTTCACATATACAATTTCACATGTTAGTTAGAATATTTTACTTTTAATAAATATACTGTAATGTTTATTTAAAAGGTTTTTTAAACACTGTATTTTGATTATGTTTTGCCTTCCTTCAACTCAAAATCTCCCCAACTCCCTACACATCCAGCTTTATGCTCTCTCTCAAAAGAAAAAACAACACACTAAAATGAACACCAAAACAAACAAGCTAAAAATTAACAAGACAATAAAATGTCAAAAGAAAACATAACCATAATCTTAGCAAAGGCTCAGGAATAAAGTAATATTAAATATTAAATTGTCCCCTATATACTGTAATCTACCAAAACATGCTTGTTAATGGTCCCAGATACATATATGAAAGATTAAAATCTATTTTAAACAATAAAACTTATCCACATTATCTGTATATGATTGTACACTAGGACCATTTTAAGAGTCTTGAATCATTAAATACTGGCTTTGTATTATAGCAAAGTTTACCTTTTTAATTCCAGGTTTTAGAGTTTATTCTCAAATGCCTACATTTTATTTAGGCCCAGTTAAGAAAAGGCTACTTAATAACTAATTTTTCAAAGCAGCAATGAAAGGAATGAGGGAAGAGAGGGGAAAAATCTTAGAAAGAAAAGATAGGAAAGAAAGAAACAACTTAGGGAGAGAAGAGAAGGAAAGGTGCAAAGGACAGAATAAAGGGAGGAAAAGCAAAATAAAAGGGAAGTGAAGGGAGGGGAGAGAATAGATAGCAAATGGTCCCTAGGTTTTAAAACTGTACCTGGAATTTCAGGTATCATTCTAAAAGTTCACACATTTACACTTATGAACATTTTGCTTGAACAACACACCACAAATAGCATCTGCATTATGTAATAACTTTTAAAAAGTGCTAAAATGTGGCAAACATGGGGGACACTCTTCAGTTATTTTTACTAATTCCAGACATATTTTGTTCCATTGAGCCCTCTTTATTAGAGGCTTAATTTTGTTGTTAAAGCACAAATCCATTATTGGGATTCATTTGGGTTCAGTAAGAATCATTTCCTGGTAGGAGATTTCTTCTGTAAGTGACAATGCCAGATATCCTCACTGAGTGCCCCAGAATGCCCCAATAACAAGATCTGTGGGCTATCTCAAGGTTCTAGGTAGACAATCCTTAGGTGCACCTCACAAACAAACCATTGAAAGCACTGATCCAGGACAGCCGTAGGTTCTTCTGGTTTATTCCTGGGAGACTGCTGTATATAATAAGTCAGATGCCCCCAATACATCCCTTTGAACCCAAGTCACCAAAAGTCCCCCCTAGCAGTCACAAAGAAGCACTTGGCTTTTCTTTCAGGAGCCCAGAATTCCTCATATAGACAAATTCCAAATTGTGCTATTGCTGTAACCTTCAGATTACTGTTTCCCTTAAGAAAATCATCATTGACCAAGATTAATGTATTAATATACAAACAGCACAAGCACAATAAAGAAATTCTGAATAACCCTGGGATGAATTATTCCTTCATTCTCTTTAAGTCATAGTTTTATAATAATTAAACTAGTCAGCTAAATATTCTATTAAGTGTAATATTTGGAATACAAATAAGGATCTCTATTCTAATATCTGACAGACAAAACAGACTTCAAACAAAAGTTAAGGAAGAGAGATAAATAAATCTTTAATACTTTATTATGATCAAGGGAACATTCAACCATAAAGACATTACAACTCTAAAAGAAAAAGAAATGTAAGTACAGATATACTCTCAGCAGAAATTTAGAATGGCTCAACAGACATAAGCTAAGAAATCTAATGAATTAAACAGACTTTAAAGATAAAATTACACAGTCATACAAAATTATCTTACAAGAGCCAGTAACATGTCTATATCACAATATCAAATATTTTGAGAAAAAAATAGAAACAATACCATCCCAATAGCCTCAATAATTAAACCTTTTAATAAATCTTACCAAGGAGGGAAAAAACTTCTGTGATTAAAAATTTAAATACTAGAAGAACAAAAATGAAGATAAACATTAGAAAATGTAAACATTATCCATGATCAAAGAATCAGTAGAATTAATGTTGCAAAAAATACTATACTAACAAAAAGAATTCACAGAGTCAATGCAACCCTAATCAAAGGGAAGAGCTGGGGAAAGAGAAACTCAGATCAGAAATATTTACAATTATAAAATTTTAAAAATCCACTGATATTCTTCACAAAAATAGAAAGAGAAGGCTTAAAATCCATATGGAAAGACAAAATATGCCAGTCAGATGGTCATTTTGAACACATTCAGAAAAACCAAAAGGAAGAAAACTATTATTACTAGTAGTACCACTAACAACAACAACAATACTAATGTTGGTGGTGATGTTGTAGGAATTGCTATATTTACTCTGAAACTATACTACAAAGTCAGACTAATAGAAAATGAGACCGTCTCTAAAGCAGACATATAGTTGAATTGAACTTAAAATAAATCTCGGACGTACATTCATGTAACTGTAGCTGTTTATTATTCCACAAAGATGTCGTATGTAAAGGGAAAAATTAGCACAGAAAATAAAAAATGGCTTAAGTTAAGAGAATCAGTAGTTGGTGAATAATATTGAAAGACATTGCATGCAGGAACCTCACTAAACTAAAAAGTTTCTGTAAGGCAAAGGACACTTTCAATAGGACAAAAAAAAAAGGCTACAGAATGAGAAAGGATTTTTACCAGTACCATATCTATTAGAGAGCTAATATCCAAAATATGAAAAGAACTCAAAAAACTAAATATCAAAAAATAATTATTTTTAAAAATGAGGTTCATATCTAAACAGAGAATTCTCAATAGAGGAATCTCATATGGCTAAAAAACAAAGAAGTTTCAGCATCCTAAGCCATCAGAGAAATCAAAATGGCTTTGAGATTCCATCTTACACCTGCCAGAATTGCTATGATCAATAACACAATTGACAACTCACGATGGTGAGGATGTGGACCAAGGGGAATACTCCTCCATTGCTACTGGGAGTGAAAACTTGCACAGCCACTATGGAAATCAATATGGACATTCCTCAGAAAATTGGGACTCAATCTACCTCAAGATTAGTTATATCACTCTTGGGTCTATGTCCAAAGGACCCTCCATCCTACCTCATGGACACTTGCTGAACTATGCTCACAGTGGGCTTACTCATAACAGGCAGAAACTGCAATCAACCTAGAGGCTCCTCAACTGAAGTCTGGACAAGAAAATATGATGCATTTACACATTGGAGTATTAAAAGCAATGACATAATGAAATTTGCAGGCAAATGGATTGAACAAGAAAAAAAATCATCTTGAGCAAGGTAACCCAGTCCCAGAAAGACAGACATAATATGTACTCGCTTATATTCACTTATAAGGGAATATTAGCTGTTAAGTAAATGATAATCATGCTACAATCCACAGAGCCAGAGAGGCTAAGTAACAAGGAGAGCTCTATGGGACATGCATGGCTCTTCCTGGGAAGGTGACCCTACTGAGGGTTCCTAGCAATGGAGAATATGTAGCCTGAATTGGCCATCTTAAAAAGCCAGGGAAGGGAACTAGTGGTGTAACTGGAACACCAACCCAGCCACAAAACCTTTGATTTAATCCTGTCCTGCCTGCAAGATGTACTGGGGCAATGGTGGCTCGGAGCTTGTAGGCACGGTGAACCAATGACTGATCTAACTTGAGGCCCATGCCACAAGAGGAAGCCCATGCAGTATACTGCCTGGAACCATTCTTATTTAAACCACCGCATCTTCCCTATGGAGTTTGCAAACATCATTAATATGATTCATTTATCTTACCAACCTCCCATAATCCTTCCCAGTTAAGTATTCCCTAATTGTTCTCATTTCCTACTTCAGAACACATGTGTTCTCCTCTCTGCCTTCTACTTTACTAATCACCTTTTCTTCCCCTCCTACAATTGTTCCCTCTACCTCTCTGACTTCAATTGTTACTCCAAGTTACACACAAACCTAAACATTCAGAGCTAGGGTCAACAAATCAAAGAGATAATGCCATCTTTGTTTTTTGGGGTTTGGAGTACCTCACTCTGTGAAGTATTTCCCAGTTTGATGCTTGGGGACTGGAAGTATTTTTTGGAGTAGGTGTGGCCTTGTTGAAATAAGTGTATCACCGGAGGGCTTTGAGGTTTCAAAAGTCCAACCCAGTTTCAATTTTTCCATGTATCTGCTGCTTGTGGATTCAGGTATAGAAATCTCAGCTACTTCACCAACAACAAGTCTGCCTTTGTGCTGCCATGCTTCCAGCAAGATAATGGAGTAAACCTCTGAAACCCTATGCAAGCCCCAATTAAATGCTTTCTTCTATAAGAATTGATGTGGTCATGGAGTCTGTTCACTGCAATAAAACACTATTTAAGACAAAAGTTGGTTTCGAGAAGTGGAATGTTTCTATCACAGGCCTGACCACACTGCCTGTTGGCAGAATGTGGACTTTGGATTTGGAAAGCATTTGAACACTTAAGTGGGCCTTAATGGGTCATATTGGTAGGAGCATGGGAGACAGTGGTGCTGAGAGCAATGTAAATAATGATGGCTGGGTGAAGGGTTTCCAGAGGAAAATAATATTAGTAAGTGTCCTATAGACTGTTCTGGTATTCTGGTCAAGAATATGGCTGCTTTCTGCTCTTGTCCTAAAATTCTGCCTGGGGGTAAATTGAAGAGTTTAGACTATGGTCTTGGCAGAACTGTTTTCAAGACAGCCGAGTATTGACTGTGTTGTATGGCTTTTAGTGGTTACTCATGTAGATCTATAATGAAAAGGAGCAGGTTGAGCAAGGAAACAAAGAAAATGTAAATATACATTTCGAGGAGAAAAAGATGACCAGGAAGTGTGAAGGAGTCTAGTTTATCCCCAGGAGATAAGAAGCTTAAAGAAAATCTTGGTACTAAAGGGAATAAAGGAGCGCTGACCTCAGGGAAGATCCTGCCCAGCTGTTTCTAACTTGTGAAAAGGAATTAAAGAAAAGCTCAAGCAGCAAATGGAACCTCACAAAACAGAAAGCTGATGAAAACATATAGGAATGAGGGGAGTAGGTTTCAGCCCCAGAAAGAAGGAAAACTTATCAGCATTGAACAGGTGGTTCCAGATTTAGAGTAAAGGATACATGAAAGAGGTTATGAAATCCCCTTCATGGCTATGGAAAGCTACTGAGGCCAGGTATGTGTCGTGTGTCATTGCAATGGAGACCCAGAGAGGCCATAGTGTAAAGCTACGAGATGTGAAAATGAGGCCTGGAGTTGTGGGAGCCCCCATGATATTGAGGAAGCCAGAGTCATGGGGTACCTGCCAAGAGAGGCTGATAATGGGGTGTGGAATCAGCTCAAGAGGGAGAAATGTGTTGCAGTCAACCAAACAAAAAGGAGCTGGGTATCTGGAGAGCCTTTGCTATCACACATGGAAATGCAGAAATTGTTTGCCCTGCTCCTTTTCATTCTTACTTTGGTCGAATATTTTCTCACTATGCTGTTTTTCCTCCCTTTTTGGTAATATATAGTCTCTGCCATTGTATATTGAAAGAT
This sequence comes from Arvicola amphibius, assembly GCF_903992535.2. Taxonomy (NCBI): domain Eukaryota; kingdom Metazoa; phylum Chordata; class Mammalia; order Rodentia; family Cricetidae; genus Arvicola; species Arvicola amphibius. Next base: position 19,499,455 of record NC_052057.2, on the reverse strand, counting down.
TGTGATCTGTACTTTGAGTGTGATTATATAGTGGGTTGCAGTTAAGAGATTGCCTTGAGTCTCAGAAGAGACTTCGAACTTTGGAGTTTTAAACAGCACTGAGTCTGTTATAGACTACAAGGACATTGAAGTTGGACTGAATGCATTTTTGCGTTACAATATGACTACAAGAAAACATGGCAGGGAGTAGAATGTGATAGTTTTAATAGAAATACCCCACATAGCCTGATAGGGAGTGGCACTATTAGGAGGAGTGGCCTTGTTGGAGGAAGTCTACAACTGGATTTGAATTTTGAGGTTTCAAAAGCTCAAGCCAGCCCCACTTTGTTTATCTTCCTCCTGACTGAATATCTGAATATAGAACTACTCTCAGCTACTTTTCCATTGATATGACTGCCTTTATACCACCATGCTTCCCACCATGACAATAGACTAAACCTCTGAAACTGTAAGCAAGCACCAACTAAATACTTTCTTTAATAAGAGTTGCTGTGGTTTGGTGCCTCTTCACAGCAGTAGAACACTGACTAAGATAACTTCATACATGAAAAGTGCATATACATATGTATATATACATGAAGAGTATAAATACATATGTATATATATAGAATTACTCCACAATACTGACACCTCACAGAAGCTATAGACTATCAAACAAAATGATCAGACATGGTATACCTCCCTTTGCATTATATGTCAAGAAGTTCCAAGAGACTACATGTAGTTTTGTATGTTAAATATTACATATATCTGTGTACATAGCATTAAGATTCCTTAAATATTAAAGTAGAATAAAAACAATTTGACTGCATTCCCAAGACATAGTTGAAAACTGTCAATGAACAGCCAAGTTAACAATACAAGAAATGTACACCTAACATTCAAGTAAAATGACATTTACAATACATAAACAATGCATGTATTCAAAAGGATATAAACAAGGAACTGTAATCACAAATATGATAAGACTATATGGTACACTAACAAAATGGCATTTACTATAAATAAACAGTGCGAGTATATAAGACTATATGGTATACTACATCAGAAATGAATTCTTAAAATATCATAGACTATCAAAAAACAGAATCATAGGAACTCAAGGACTAGACAGAGCGATGTTTTAAGATTATTGCTAACCAGAAGGAAGAAAAGAATAAACACACTGTTACCAGTCCTCGTGCTAGAATTAAAAAAGGAATAAGAAGAAATGCCAAAATAACTTCACTGATAAAATCAGACTAAAACTCAAAATATTACATATCGTGAAAAAGAAAATAAAACAAAAGAGGATTGTAGAAATAGTTCAGAAAGAATGAATGACTAATTAAATGCCCCAATTAAATTAATTAAATGATTTCCATTATAAGAGTTGTTATTGTCGTGTGTCTCTTCACAGCAATAGAATCCTAAGACAGCGCATCACATGTTTGTTACTCAGGCTAAGTGTCATTGACTTATGAATCTTTTGCTCCACAAAATACATTCAATAGGAAGAGGGCTACAGAAGACGTGCATGGTTTTATTTCTATATACTAAAATTCTCTCAGAAAGAACTAGCAGTGACAATCATAAGCAGCAAGCCAGGTAACCACATTCTCCTACAGCAATACACCTTGCTCCAACTGGGAATCATATGTGTTGCTTTTTTATTGTTTTTATTATTTTAATCAGTCAGTCTCATGAACTGTGTCAACAAGCATGTATGCTTATGCCTAAGTGCAAGAGTACTACTCAGACTTCTGTAATTAAACAGAGGACTATTCCATTCTTCCTTCCCTGAAGCTGATACTTTAAGCAGCTTCACCTGACAGTACTGTACAACACACACTCTCCATCCTTGCTCCCTCTTCTTTCTCCTCTGTCAGCTTCTTCCCTGTTGCTGTCTATGCAGGGATTAAACGTGGAGACTGAGCATGCTAAGAAACTTCTCAACCCCTATTTTCTTTCTATTAAATTATTCAGTATTCATAAGGCTGATAAAGTCCAGAACTTACTGTTTGTTCTTACCGAACTTACCAAATTCGTGAATAGCTTTCCTGTTTTTATTTCGAGGATCAGTTTCCAGGGCTCCTCAATATCACCCGGAAGAGGGGTATAAACATAATAAGCTACAAGGACCACAGTGATGAGAAGCAAAATGGTTTTCCCCATGTTTCTCTCTGCTCATTCTACTTCGGCAGTACAGCAAATGAAGGTGTTTTTCAAATTTTTGGAGGTTGAATTTTAACCTGCCATAAAGTGTTATCTAACTTATTAAGTACAAATTCCACTGCACAGCTGCAAAAGCTCTCCAAAATACGTTTTTCTTATTATAATTCCCACATAAAGTATTTTCAAAACAAAATTTCTCTCTCCAAGTTACTTCCAATCTAGGAGCCAGACCCTGTTTCTATGTCAGTCTGTAAAGAAACATAACCATAAGAAAAATGATGCCTTCAGACTCTCTGTTCTGTGTATAAAGGGTATCGAAACAAACAGGAAACCTAGTGTGTGCATCAATTGCAAACTATGAGAAGATTAAGGGAACTTTTGAAGCAATCCAAACTTTGGAAAGGAAGTTCCTTCCTCTTTATTCCCTCTGTGCCTTACTATGTCCCCTGCTGAGAAACTTCAGCAGATTTTTTATTTTTTTATGAGTGTTCAATTTCACTGCTTAGGTAATTCTTTTGTGTTTGTGTTACTTTTTCTATTTTGAGATAATGTTAAATTACATCATTTTCCCTCCCTGTTTACAGCTCAGTTGATTCCAGTCTAGACAATTCACTTGTAAAACCTGTTTCTCTTTATTTTTATATTTGGCTGTCTTGGTAGTTAAAGTGCTACCTTCCAAGCTCCAGTCTAGTATTCTCATCAAAAATCTGATGTCTCTGTCTGCCTGTAAAATTTATAGCTGCCAAAAGCAAACCCACAGAAAAGTCACTTTTTGTTCTAAGCCCTATTTGCTTGGATAGTAAATGACTCATGCATTGAATGATTAAATCATTTTATTGAGTTTGGAGCATATTCCATGCCAAATTTAAACTGTGGACTTTATTTTCTCTAGAAAGTTCATCCCATCACTTCATCTTCCTATCAGCATGGGAGCAGAAGGAAGAATATTGGAGACTACTTCATAAAGAGTGAACAGAGCTACATATTTCTAAAGCTAGTATTTTATGTTAGATCCTCTGCTACATGGGAATTTATCCTACACACTATGAAATCAAAGGAAAGTGGGAACCCTGGTCCAGTTTTGTCTTTTATCATACCACGGCTACTGTGGTATGCATATGCAGTGAGTGTTTTTCCCCACATGAGATAGGGCTGTGGGCTGGACGGCCTTGGAGAAGGGGTCAGTGAAGGGAAACTAAAAAAAGAGCCCGTGAATTTGAAGGAGAGGATGGAGGGTGCATGGGAGGGTTGGGGAGGGAAAGGGATGTGAGAAATGATGTGACTATGTTATAATCTCAAAAAATGAAAATAAAAAGAATTCTGCCTCTGGAACTTCATCTGAATAATTTGAATGAACAGGTGAGTCATCAGAACTGATTTGTGATTTTGAGGACACGAATTATCCTCGTTTTTCATGCCACATGAGTTTTCTCATGGCTATCTGACCACTTGGGTTTTGATCAGTGGTTCAGAAAATTTTTCCTTTTATTCTTTCGCTTCAAGTTGTCACTCTTCTTTCAGTTGACAGGTTTGAAATGTTCAGGAAAGACTAAGCTATAACAAAGTTGTGGTGATTTTTTTGCCTTTTGGACTGGAGTTCTGAACACCAAAATCTATCTGCAGTCTGCCCCTACCAGAAGATACTAGACTCACCTGCAGGCCCTAAAGTCAACACCAAACTGATCAGGAAACTGTCTTCTCCTGGCTAGCTTTTATCATGCTAGGAGGGCCTGCACAGATGTCAAGGGTAGAAAAGGGCCTCAGTGGTTTACACAGCACTGGATGGGGTAGAATGCAACACCAATCTCTCAAGAAAGATGAGCTTCTGGTGTAATAGTAGCTCAAGTTTACGAGTAACTAACCCCTTTCTGGTTAGATTTGAATCTTTGTCCACAGGAGTGGATATCACACACGGTACTCTTAAACCCGGTCAAAAGTCTGTGGCTTTGATAACCAGAGGCCTCAGGGTAGAACACACTGTTTTTCTGAATGGCTATGTTATCAAATTCCCTTCACATATTTATGATCATAACAATAGACTTGGGCCTCTCGACCTTGGTCAGATTAGATTGTTTTTTTTTTTTTCAGTAGACAGCAGCCAGTAGAGAAACCCATGATTATTATAGTATTGAGAAAAAGAAACTCAAAATAAACCTTAAATAGGACATGTTATCACCCACAGCCCACAATGGCTCTGTAAACATCATGAACGAAAAGGCACAAAGAACGATACGTTCACAGCACTGCTCTCTATCCTACACTTCCTAAATATAACCCCAGCAGCACAGACACTGAGGGAAACAATTAATAAGCAGGACCTCCTGAAACGGAAAAGCTTCTGTAAAGCAAAGGACACAGTCAACAAGACAAAATGACAGCCTACGGAATAGTAAAGATCTTCACTAACCCCATATCAGACAGAAGTCTAAACTCCAAAATATACAAAGAACTCAAGAAATTGGACACCAAAAGATCACATAATCCAATAAAAAAATGGAATACAGACCTAAACAGAGAACTCGCAACAGAGGAATCTAAAATGGCTGAAAGACACTTAAGGAAATGTTCAACATCCTTAGTAATTGATCTTAAATATGTATCAATAAAGCTAGATCCATACAAATGTAAATTATTCATATCTATTTTCTATCCCCTTTAAATGTAAATAAACAGTTATAAACAATATTGGGAATATGGGTACATGATGGAGAGAGGGTCCCTTTGTTTGTCCAGGCTGCCTGGCTAGCTTACACCTGAAATAACCAAACAGTATCTGTATTAATTAAAACACTGCTTATCCTATTAGCTTTAGCCTCCTATTGGCTAACACTCACATCTTGATTTAATCCATTTCTATTAATCTGTATATCAACACAAGGTTGTGGCTTACCGGGAAAGATATAGTATGTCTGACCTGGCAGCTCCATGATGGCTCTCCCTCTCTCTTTCTTCCTCCCAGAAACCAGTTCTGTCTTCTCTGCCTACCTAAGTTCTGCCCTATTAGGCCTAGCAGTTTCTTTATTGATTAATCAATGAAAGCAATACATAAACAGAAGGAACTCCTACACCATTTTCCATTTTCTGTTTAAACAAAAAGGGAGGCTTTAACATAGTAAAATTAATACAACAAAACAGTTATCAAGCAATAATTACAGTTATAATATTTATATCTACTTTATCTTTTATCATGACTAAGGAAAACTATAATTATAACTATCTATCTATTCTTTAACTCTATCATCAAAGACTCCAAAAGGATATAATATTACCGAAGTAAACAGGAAGTGCATTGTAAGCAACTTCCAATACTCTAGAAATGACAGAGACGTCTTGCTGCCTGGACAGTTACCCAAAGTTCTTCTGTACCATTGGGGCATCAACCTTCAGCCTATAGGCCCATAGTATCCAGCAGACTTTTCCAAGAAGCAGGAAATTTCAAAGACAGTTCAGTCATCTTCTTCTGTATCCTGCAAGACTCTTTTCATGAATCAAGAACCTCACAGGACCATCTTACCTTTAGGCAAGTTTATCAGTTGTCTCTTTGTGGGTTTTTTATGTCCAGTTTATGCAACAGTACAGACAAGAGTAGTTTCTTGCCCAAATGGCTAAGTGTTGGGGCAGCTGGCCCAATCCCTGCGTTCAGGGGCGTGGCTGCTCCAGCAGGGTAGCATTCCCCTTAAATAGGATTGGGGCGCCGGAAGGGGCTCCGTTTTGATTCTTCCCTGCGTACCTTCTGCTCCACTGGACCCTTGGATCTGTAAGTTCCCTTATTCTCCCCTTGTATTAAAGTTAATTAATTATAAAAGGACTATCGTGGTTATTTCCTAACCCCTCCGACCGCTGGCAGCCGCCACATCTGGCGCCCACGCCCCCCCTCCCAACAAAGTTTACCCTCAGATTTAGGGACACTAATTGGTGGCTGGTATAGGGTGGTCGGGTTGTGAAAGGCTTTATATGGACTCAGGGGTATAAATTATGTGTATATATATATATATATATATATATATATATATATATATATAAAAGGGGGGAGGGAGGGATTAACTGGTGATCTGAAGAAATAATTGATTTTTGTGAGTTATTGTTTTTTTAAAAAAAAACTATATGAGTGTTGATTCTTGTATATTGATATATTAAACATTGTATGAGAGTATGATACTACCTCTGTTTAAAACAATTGTTATATTGACATTGCTTACTATATTACAATGTACATCTCTACCTCTGATACTATTTATGTAATGACATTGTTTACTATATTACAATGTACATCCCTACCTCTGATATTATTTATGTAATGACATTGTTTACCATGTTGCACTGTACATTTCTACCTCAGATATTATTTATGTAAGGACCCTGTTTACATTTGAAAATCATTGTCTTCATTTATTGCACAGTTGTCTATTCTATTCGTCATACAGTTACGTAAGTGTTAAAAATTATATGTTGGTCATATTTATATTTAGGACAATCAGGTTTTTTAGACACATAGAGGTTGTATTTAGTATAGATAGCATAACCTTCAACCTCTTTAAAGAGCTGTAGAACATGGCCTTTAATCTAACCTAGAGTTTTGTATTTATGAGACACAATCACTCCTGGCAACAATGCTCTACTCCCGAAAAAACGTTGAACACCAAAGACACTCCACTGGGAGTTTGTCTTCTACTTGACAGAACTGGCCTTGGGGCAAAGAAAAGCCCATACCTCCATTACTGACTAAACTACAAAATATCCATAAGTGGATAAAACAAAATTGTCTTATCTTGCCAAGACAGGATAAGATTGTTCTACTAAAGGTTCCTTGCCATTGTATAATGGTATGTCAGGTTTTTTCAGGCCTCAGCCAAAGTTGGTTACCTCAACATTGCTATCAAGACTTCGTGTGGTTGCCCAGGTAGTCAATTGTCTCTGTCTTGTGTTGCATTTTGAAAGTTTCTCGTTTGTGCTTCCTGGTTGCTTTGGTAATTTTACTCTCCTTCTCAGATCTTTGATGGGGTTAAAGATTAGATAATGGTAGCTACCTTCTAGATTATTTAGACTTCCCAAAGTAGAGTGATTAAAAAAATTTTTCGTTATATACTTCTCGCCTGATATTGTTTACTTTTTGTAATTTTATATGATCTGTTCCCATTGTATATAGTTGTATTTGGTTTCTAAATCTGTCTTATTTAGACAAAAGGGGGAGATGTTGGGGCAGCTGGCCCAATCCCTGCGTTCAGGGGCGTGGCTGCTCCAGCAGGGTAGCATTCCCCTTAAATAGGATCGGGGCGCCGGAAGGAGCCCCGTTTTGATTCTTCCCTGCGTACCTTCTGCTCCACTGGACCATTGGATCTGTAAGTTCCCTTATTCTCCTCTTGTATTAAAGTTAATTAATTATAAAAGGACTATCGTGGTTATTTCCTAACCCCTCCGACCGCTGGCAGCCGCCACAGCTAAGAAGCCTCTTCTATGCCCATCTTCCTCTCAAAGTAGCTTGGTGCTGCCAGGAGCAGACATGTCTCATGGTCATGAAAAGTTCTAAGTTATTAAAACATTTTAAGTTCCATATTCTGAAGGTCTCTGAAAGATTTGAAGAATATCTAACTGAAATATATTTCTATATACCTATAAAATCTAACTAACATGACTACAAGCTTGACTATTAAAGATGACTATTAAGCTATATTTCTTAATTATACATTACATTTTTAAATGAGCTCACAATCACAATACCTTAATCAAGATCAGAAATACATATGCATTAACAAAATTGACCTTAAATATGAATCAATACAGCATGATCCATACCAATATAAATTATTCATATCTATTCATATCTATATCACTTAGTCCTCAGAGAAATGCAAATCAAAGCAACTCTGAGATTCCATCCTACACCTGTAAGAATGGCCAAGATCAAAAATACTGATGACAAGTTATGCTGGAGAGGTTGTGGGAAAAAGAGAACACTTTTGCATTGTTGGTGGGAATGCAAGATGGTACAACCCCTTTGGATGTCAGTGTGGTGATTTCTTACAAAATTAGGAAACAACCTTCCTCAAGACCCAGCAATACCACTTTGGGGTATATACACAAAGGATGCTCAATCGTGCCACAAGGGCATGTGCTCAACTATGTTCATAGCAGCTTTGTTTGTCATAACCAGAACCTGGAAACAACCTAAATGCCCCTCGACCGAAGAATGGATAAGGAAAATGTGCTACATTTACACATAGAGTACTACACAGTAGAAAAAAATAATGGCATCTTGAATTTTGCAGGAAAATGGATGGAGCAAGATTCTGCGGGAAGGTTTACAGCTAGTAACTACCTGCCTACTGGGGCGAGGCCTCATAGACTATTTACCTACATGCAGAAGAGCATCCAACTCTTTCTCTCGTTCCCTTGGTTCCCTCTTGGCTAGATAGGATTGTTTTGGATCTCATCTCCATCAGCGTTCAAGCAGAGAATCCTAGTTTTCTAAGTTTCCCCGCTAAATAAATAATGATCTATCAATTCTGAGCCAGTGTGAGATTTCTTTTAAGCGCTCAATTTCTCTGCCCATCACCTGGCACCCTAAGTGGATTGGTACTCCATGCCTCTCGGGTGGATTGCCCACTTCACGGACCGGAATCCCCGCCAAACTCCCCGCCACCACAAGGGAGGTTCCAGCTGAAAACCTGTGCAAGTAGAAACGCTGTTTGCCAGCCGCTGCGACCCCGGCATGTGCAGCTTCTGGGTTTGTGTTCTCTGCCTCTGGATTCTGGGTTTCTTGCTCCATGTATGGAACTGATTTGATTACATTTAATCTGTGAAGTACCAAGATGGATTTTAACACAGGATCATTGCATTGATTCCAGTCGTGATTCAGAAACATCACCATCTGCTGGTTAACAGGTAAAATGGCAGATTTCGTATCAAATGGGACTTTTGCTGCATATTATGCTACAACAATGGAAAACATTACACAAGGCCTCTGTGAATATGGTTATTAGGTTTCAGTTTTCTTCTCCATATTATATCATTAAGAAAGAATATGGCACTAGTTCACAGGATTAATATAATTGAAAATCAGAGATTATCTGAACAAGTGAACACAATGATAGGCAAAATTGTCTCCATATCTAAGGGTACTAGAAAGTTATATAAAAGAGTTAATGCTGTTGAATTTGACATTCAGAAGTTATCTCAAAGTTTTGATAAGGTAACACACAGAATGTACTACCAGGATGGCAATCTACATGCTATCCAAGAGCAGTTCAAGGAGGAGATGTTATCTTTGAAGGGTTACATGAAAACCTTGGAATCACAGGTGCAGAATGGGGACCAGAAGATTGATACCATAGGGAAATCACTAGAAACATATGCAGGTCAGGATATTCAGGCTTTACGAGAGACAAACCTCTATCTATATTTCTAGTTTCAAATATATTCCCACAATTTCAAGTAGCGACCTCTGACCTAGCCCTTTATGACTGTGTGATGATTAGCTTTCTGTGCCATCTTTATTGCTCTAAACAATGCCAAGATTTCTGGTAAAACATTATCCATGGGTACAGTGACTGTTTGTGTCTATCGGGTATATGTTATGGAATTGTCTCCAGAAGAGAATAGTGCTAACATTTTCACACTGAGTAAGAATAATCAAATGCTGTGAGGCAATGTCTGGACCCTGTCACTTGTATTTTAAATAAATGCTGATTGGCCAGTAGCCAGGCAGGAAGTAGAGGTGGGCCAATGAGAATTCTGAGAAAAGGAAAGAGTTACTCTGTGGTACTCACCCAGAGACAAAGGAAGCCAGACACAGACCAAGCAAGATGTGACTGCCTTGCCAAAAAGGTAGCAAGCCATGTGGCTAACACAGCCAAAAATTATGGGCTAATATAAATTATAAGAGTTAATAAGAAGCCTGAGATACTAACCAAATCAGTTTATAATTAATGTAGACCTCTGTGTGATTCTTTGGGACTCAATGGCTACAGGACTGGGCAGGACAGAAACTTCAGACAACAATCAAACAATTAATGTATTCTGACATTATTCTTTTGTAAATGGAGTGGCGGGCCACTTCCCACCACCCTGCTAGCTTTACCTGAAATAATCACATGGAGATCTGTATTAAATAAATTGCTGCCTGGCCCATTAGCTCTAGCCTCTTATTGGCTAACTCTCATATATTAGTTTAACCCGTCTCCATTAATGTGTATTGCCACTTGACTGTGGCTTACCAGCATGAGTCTAACTAGCATCCATCTCAGAGAGGAGAGCCATGGCATCTGCCACACTGCCTTCTTCCTCCCAGCATTCTGTTCTGTCTACTCCGCTCACCTAATTTTCTGCTCTATTAAAAGGCCAAGGTAGTCTCTTTATTTAACCAATGAAAGTAACACATAGACAGAAGACCCTCCTACACCATTATTCAATTTATTTAAGCCTTCTCTTCCTGAGTTAGAACATCTACTTTTTCCTGGCTTGGATGTAGAAGTCCCAAGTTTCCAGAACATCGGCCTTCTGGAATCTTATTAGCATTACTTCTCCCAGTTCTCAGGCCTTCAAGTGAAGATTAGAGATGAAAATATGTCCGTCATGCAAACCTTTTAGCACAAGATGAACCACACCAAGAATTTTCCCACTTTACCAGCTTGTAGATAACAGACAGTGGAATTGCTTGATATCTATATTAATGTAAGGTGAAACAACTCCCATAATAACCATGTTTCTTTTTGAGAATTTTATACATGAGCTGAGGTCATATATAACCCCCATTTTTTTTCATCCAAATCTATAAACTTGCCAATGATCCCCCCTTTCATCTTCATTCATTTCAGGGTTTTATGAGGGTGGGATGATCTCTCTCTCTCTCTCTCTCTCTCTCTCTCTCTCTCTCTCTCTCTCTCTCCCTTTTTCTCTCTCTCCCTTTCTCTCTCTCTCTCCCTTTCTCTCTCTCTCTATCCCTTTCTCTCTCTCTCCCTCCCTCTCTCTCTCTCTCTCTCTCTTTCTCTCTCTCTCTGTGTGTGTGTGTGTGTGTTTGTGTGTGTGTTTGGTATTTGACTAAGTTCAGTTCAAACTACTAGTAAGTAAATGCATCTGTCCACATCTTCAATGAAGAATGATTCTCTTCATTCCAGCCACTATCTACTGCTAATAGTGCCTCAGGAAGGGTGGAACTTTGATACTGTTTTCCTCATGCATGCTTAGATTTTATCTGGCTTAATCTTTTCTAAGCCTTGCATATGCAACCACAGGTGCTGTGAGATCATGCCTGAGATAGCACTGGCATGTCTAGGTGACAGCATTCACAACACTGCTCTGTGTCCTCCACATGTATCGATCTTTGTGCCTTTTCATTCATGATGTTTACAGAGCCATTGTGGGCTATGGGTGATAACATGTCCTATTTAAGGTTTATTTTGAGTTTCTTTTTCTCAATACTATAATAATCATGGGTTTCTCTACTGGCTGCTGTCTACTGAAAAAAAAAAAAAAAAACAATCTAATCTGACCAAGGTCGAGAGGCCCAAGTCTATTGTTATGATCATAAATATGTGAAGGGAATTTGATAACATAGCCATTCAGAAAAACAGTGTGTTCTACCCTGAGGCCTCTGGTTATCAAAGCCACAGACTTTTGACCGGGTTTAAGAGTACCGTGTGTGATATCCACTCCTGTGGACAAAGATTCAAATCTAACCAGAAAGGGGTTAGTTACTCGTAAACTTGAGCTACTATTATACCAGAAGCTCATCTTTCTTGAGAGATTGGTGTTGCATCCTACCCCATCCAGTGCTGTGTAAACCACTGAGGCCCTTTTCTACCCTTGACATCTGTGCAGGCCCTCCTGGCATGATAAAAGCTAGCCAGGAGAAGACAGTTTCCTGATCAGTTTGGTGTTGACTTTAGGGCCTGCAGGTGAGTCTAGTATCTTCTGGTAGGGGCAGACTGCAGATAGATTTTGGTGTTCAGAACTCCAGTCCAAAAGGCAAAAAAATCACCACAACTTTGTTATAGCTTAGTCTTTCCTGAACATTTCAAACCTGTCAACTGAAAGAAGAGTGACAACTTGAAGCGAAAGAATAAAAGGAAAAATTTTCTGAACCACTGATCAAAACCCAAGTGGTCAGATAGCCATGAGAAAACTCATGTGGCATGAAAAACGAGGATAATTCGTGTCCTCAAAATCACAAATCAGTTCTAATGACTCACCTGTTCATTCAAATTGTTCAGATGAAGTTCCAGAGGCAGAATTCTTTTTATTTTCATTTTTTGAGATTATAACATAGTCACATCATTTCTCACATCCCTTTCCCTCCCCAACCCTCCCATGCACCCTCCATCCTCTCCTTCAAATTCACGGGCTCTTTTTTTAGTTTCCCTTCACTGACCCCTTCTCCAAGGCCGTCCAGCCCACAGCCCTATCTCATGTGGGGAAAAACACTCACTGCATATGCATACCACAGTAGCCGTGGTATGATAAAAGACAAAACTGGACCAGGGTTCCCACTTTCCTTTGATTTCATAGTGTGTAGGATAAATTCCCATGTAGCAGAGGATCTAACATAAAATACTAGCTTTAGAAATATGTAGCTCTGTTCACTCTTTATGAAGTAGTCTCCAGTATTCTTCCTTCTGCTCCCATGCTGATAGGAAGACGAAGTGATGGGATGAACTTTTTAGAGAAAATAAAGTCCACAGTTTAAATTTGGCATGGAATATGCTCCAAACTCAATAAAATGATTTAATCATTCAATGCATGAGTCATTTACTATCCAAGCAAATAGGGCTTAGAACAAAAAGTGACTTTTCTGTGGGTTTGCTGTTGGCAGCTATAAATTTTACAGACTGAAAGAGACATCAAATTTTAGATGAGAATACTAGACTGGAGCTTGGAAGGGAGCACTTTAACTACCAAGACAGCCAAATATAAAAATAAAGAGAAACAGTTTTTACAAGTGAATTGTCTAGACTGGAATCAACTGAGCTGTAAACAGGGAGGGAAAATGATGTAATTTAACATAATCTCAAAATAGAAAAAGTAAAACAAACAAAAAAGAATTACCTAAGCAGTGAAATTGAACACTCATAAAAAAATAAAAAATCTGAGCCGGGCGGTGGTGGCGCACGCCTTTAATCCCAGCACTCGGGAGGCAGAGGCAGGCGGATCTTTTGTGAGTTCGAGACCAGCCTGGTCTACAAGAGCTAGCTCCAGGACAGGCTCTAAAGATGCAGAGAACCCCTGTCTCGAAAAACCAAAAAAAATAAAAAAATAAAAAAAATTAAAAATCTGCTGAAGTTTCTCAGCAGGGGACATAGTAAGGCACAAAGGGAATAAAGAGGAAGGAACTTCCTTTCCAAAGTTTGGATTGCTTTAAAGGTGCCTTTAGTCTTCTCTTAGTTTGCAATTGATGCACACACTATGTTTCCTGTTTGTTTTGATACCCTTTATACACAGAACAGAGAGTGAAGGCATTATTTTTTTATGATAATGTTTCATTAAAAACTGGCATAGAAACAGGATCTGGCTCCTAGATTGGAAGTAACTTGTAGAGAGAAATTCTGTTTTGAAAACTCTTTGCGTGGGGATTATGATAAGAAAAATGGGTTTTGGAGAGCTTTTGCAAGAACCAATTGTGCAGTGGAATTTGTACTTAATAAGTTAGATAACACTTTACGGCAGGTTATAATTCAACCTCCAAAAATTTGAAAAGTTTTATTTGCTGTACTGCCGAAGTAGAATAAACAGAGAGAAGCATGGGGAGAACCATTTTGCTTCTCATCACTGTGGTCCTTGTAGCTTATTATGTTTATACCCCTCTTCCGGGTGATATTGAGGAGCCTTGGAAACTGATACTTGAAATAACAAGAGAAAACACACTCACGAATTTGGTAAGTTTGATAAGAACAAACAGTAAGTTCTGGACTTTATCAGCCTTATGAATACTGAATAATAGAAAGAAAATAGGGGTTGAGAAGTTTCTTAGCATGCTCAGTCTCCACGTTTAATCCCTGCATAGACAGCAACAGGGAAGAAGCTGGCAGAGGAGAAAGAAGAGGGAGCAAGGATGGAGAGTGTGTGTTGTATAGTACTGTCAGGTGAAGCTGCTTAAAGTATCAACTTCAGGGAAGGAGGAACGGAATAGTCCTCTGTTTAATTACAGAAGTCTGAGTAGTACTCTTGCATTTAAGCATAAGCATACATGCTTGTTGGCACAGTTCATGAGACTGACTGATTAAAATAATAAAAACAATAAAAAAGCAACACATATTATTCCCAGTTGGAGCAAGGTGTATTGCTGTAGGAGAATGTGGTTACCTGGCTTGCTGCTTATAGTTTTCACTGCTAGTTTTTTCTGAGTGAAGTTTAGTATATAGAAATAAAATCATGCACGTCTTCTTTAGCCCTCTCTGTAGTGAATGTATTTTGTGGAGCAAAAGATTTGTACATAAGTCAATGACACTTAGCCTGAGTAACAAACATGTGATGTTCTGTCTTAGGATTCTATTGCTGTGAAGAGACACATGACAATAACAACTCTTATAAAGGAAATCATTTAATTGGGACATTTAATTAGTCATTCATTCTTTCTGAAGTATTTCTATAATTCTCTTTTCTTTTGCTTTATTTTCTCTTTCCACAATATGTAATATTTTGAGTTATAGTCTGATTTTATCAGTGAAGTTATTTTGGCATTTCTTCTTATTCCTTTTCTAATTCTAGCATGAGGACTGGTAACAGTGTATTTATTCTTTTCTTCCTTCTGGTTAGCAATAATCTTATAACATTTCTCTGTCTAGTCCTTGAGTTCCTATGATTCTGTTTTTTGATAGTTTATGATATTTTAAGAATTCATTTCTGAAGTAGTGTATCATATAGTCTTATATAACTCACACTGTTCATTTATAGTAAATGCCATTTTGTTAGTGTACCATATAGTCTTATCATATTTGTGATTACAGTTCCTTGTTTATTTTCTTTTTGAATAATTGCACTGTTTATTTATCATAAATGTTATTTTTATTTTAATGTTATATGTACATTTCTTGTATTGTTAACTTTGCTGTTCATTGACAGTTTTCAACTATTTCTTGGGGAATGCAGTTAAATTGTTTTATTCAATTTTCATATTTAAGGAATCTGAATGCTATAATATCTATGTATACAGATATATGCAATATTTAACATACAAAACTAAATATAATCTCTTGGAACTTCCTGACCAATAATGCAAGGGGAGGTATACCATTTTCTGAGCATTTTGTTTGATAGTCTATAGCTTCTGCGGGTTGTCACTACTGTGGAGTAATTCCATATATATACATATACATGTGTGTGTGTGTATATATATATATATATATATATATATTACACTCTTCATGTATGAAGTCTCCTTTGTCAGTGTTCTACTGCTGTGAAGAGGCACCATAACCACAGAACTCTTATTAAAGAAAGTATTTAATTGGTGCTTGCTTACAGCTTCAGAGGTTTCGTCTATTGTCATGGTGGGAAGCAGGGTGGCATGAAGACACTTGTGTTGCTGAAAATATAGCTGAAATTAGCACTATATTCAGATCTTCAGGCAGTAGGAAGAAGCTTTCTGTTTTGTGAGGTTCCATTTGCTGCTTGAGCTTTTCTTTAATTCCTTTTCGCAAGTTAGAAACAGCTGGGCAGGATCTTCCCTGAGGTCAGCGCTCCTTTATTCCCTTTAGTACCAGGATTTTCTTTAAGCTTCTTATCTCCTTTACACTTCCTGGTCATCTTTTTCTCCTCGAACTGTATGTTTACATTTTCTTTGTTTCCTTGCTCAACTTGCTCCTTTTTATTATAGATCGACACGAGTTACCACTAAAAGCCAATCAACACAGTCAACACTGTCTTGAAAACAGTTCTGCCAAGATCATAGTCTAAAACTCTTCAATTTACCCCCATTCTGTAAGCTTTTTTTGTTGTTTGTTTGTCCTATTGAAGGTGTCCTTAGCCTTACAGAAGCTTTTTAATTTAGTGAGGTTCTTGCATGCAATTTATTTCAATACTATTTACCAACTACTCATTCTCTGAACTTAAGCCATTTTTGAGTTTCTGTGCTAATTTTTTCCCTGTACACAAGACATTTTTTTGGAATAATGAACAACTATAGTTACATGAATATGCATACATCTGAGACATATTTTAAGTTCAATTGAGCTACATGTCTGTTTTTAGTGACAGTCTCATTTTTTATTAGTATGATTTATAGTATAGTTGGAGATTAAATATAGCAATTTCTACAGCATCACCACCATCATTAGTATTATTATTGTTATTAGTGTTAATTTGAGTTAATTATTAGTGTTATTAGTGTTAATGGTATTTTTCTTTGTTTTGATTTTTCTGAACATGTTCAAAATTGCCTTAGGTATCTGGTTGGTGTATTTTGTTTTTCTGTATGGATTTTAAGTCTTCTCTATCTATTTTTGTGTATAATGTCACTGGATTTTTAAAATGTTATCATGAATATTTCTGACTACAATTTTTCTTCCCCCAGCTCCTCTCTTTGATTAGGTCTGCACTGACACTGTGAATTCTTTTTGTTAGGATGATATCTTCACGACATTCATTCTGCTGATTCTTTGATGATGGACAATGTTTTCATCTTTTAGTGTTTATCTTCAGTTTTGTTCTAGTATTTTTTTTTAATCAGAAGTTTTTCCCCCTTGGTAAGATTTGTTACAAGGTTTAATTTTTGAGGCGCTTGGGGATGGTATTGTTTCTATTTCTTTCTCAAAAATATTTGACATTGGGATATAGAAATGTGTATTTTTTTTCCTTTAAAGTCTGTTTGATCCATTAGATTTCTTGACTTAAGTCTGTTGAGCCATTCTAAATTTCTGCTGTAAGTACATCTGTACTTATTTCTCTTTTTCTATTTGAATTGTAATGTCTTTCTGGTTGAATGTTCCCTTGATCATAATGAAGTATTAAAGACTTATTTATCTCTCTTCCTTAACTTTTGTTTGAAGTCTGTTTTGTCTGTCAGATATTAGAATAGAGATCCTTATTTGTATTCTAAGTACTCCACTTATTAGAATATTTGACTGACTAGTTTATTATAAAACTATGACTTAAAGAGAGCAAAGGAGAAATTCATCCAAGGGATATTCAGTATTTCTTTTATTATGTGTGTGCTATTTGTATATTAATACATTAGTTATTGTCAGTGATGATTTTCTTAAGGGAAACAGAAATCTGATGGTTATAGCAATAGCACGATTTGGAATTTGTCTATATGAGGAATTCTGGGCTCCTGAAAGAAAAGCCAAGTGCTTCTTTGTGACTGCTAGGGGGGACTTTTGGTGACTTGGGTTCAAAGGGATGTATTGGGGGCATCTGACTTATTATATACAGCAGTCTCCCAGGAATAAACCAGAAGAATCTACTGCTGTCCTGGATCAGTACTTTCAATGGTTTGTTTGTGAGGTGCACCTAAGGATTGTCCACCTAGAACCTTGAGATAGCCCACAGATCTTGTTATTGGGGCATTCTGGGGCACTCAGTGAGGATATCTGGCATTGTCACTTACAGAAGAAATCTCCTACCAGGAAATGATTCTTACTGAACCCAAATGAATCCCAATAATGGATTTGTGCTTTAACAACAAAATTAAGCCTCTAATAAAGAGGGCTCAATGGAACAAAATATGTCTGGAATTAGTAAAAATAACTGAAGAGTGTCCCCCATGTTTGCCACATTTTAGCACTTTTTAAAAGTTATTACATAATGCAGATGCTATTTGTGGTGTGTTGTTCAAGCAAAATGTTCATAAGTGTAAATGTGTGAACTTTTAGAATGATACCTGAAATTCCAGTTACAGTTTTAATACCTAGGGACCATTTGCTATCTATTCTCTCCCCTCCCTTCACTTCCCTTCCCTTCTTCCCCTTTTCCTCCCTCTATTCTCTCCTTTGCATCTTTCCTTCTCTTCTCTTCCTAAGTTCTGTCCCTTTCTTTCCTCTCTTCTCCCTAAGATTTTTCCTCTCTCTTCCTCTCTCTATCCCTCGTTCCTTTCATTGCTGCTTTGAAAAATTAGTTATTAAATAGCCTTTGGTTAACTGGGCCTAAATAAAATGTAGGCACTTAAGAATAAACTCTAAATCCTGGAACTGAAAAAGTAAATTTTGCTTTAATACAAAGCCAGTATTTAATGATTCAAGACTCTCAAAATGGTCCTAGTGTACAATCATATACAGATAATGTAGATAAGCTTCATTATTTAAAATAGATTTTAAATCTTTCATATATGTATCTGGGACCATTAACAAGCATGTTTTGGTAGATTACAGTATATAAGGGACAATTTAATATTACTTTATTCCTGAGCCTTTGCTAAGATTATGGTTATGTTTTCTTTTGACATTTTATTGTCTTGTTAATTTTTTGCTTGTTTGTTTTGGTGTTCATTTTAGTGTGTTGTCTTTTCTTTTGAGAGAGAGCATAAAGCTGGATGTGTAGGGAGTTGGGGAGATTTTGAGTTGAAGGAAGGCAAAACATAATCAAAATATAGTGTAGAAAACATTTTAAATAAAAATTACAGTGTGTTTATTAAAAGTAAAATATTTTAACTAGCATGAGAAATTGTATATGTGAAAAATATAAAAAGAATGTATGCCATGTTTTCATGACAAAATTATAAAAAGCATAAGGTGTTTAAATGGCACAGACAGACATGCGTACTCATAGGAATTCACATTAGCAAAGCTCTTTAATATTTGACAAAGATTCCAAAACACATACTGGAGAAAAGACAGCATCCTCAATAAATAATGTTGGGGGATCTGCTGCACAAAAGTATCAACTCCAAATGGATCAGACAACTCCATGTGAAACCTGAAATTGTGAAAGTGTCGGCATCCTACATGACATCGGTGTGGGGACGGACTTTCTGAGTGAGACACCTGTTACCTAGAAATTCATATCAACAATTGAAAAATGGCACTTCAAAAAACTCAAAAGCTTCCAAGCAGCCAGGAAAACTCTTAGCGGCATGAAGAGGAAGCCCTTAGTGACTCTTTGCTATCTATATATTGGTAAAAGGTTAATACCTAGGATATAAAGAACCTCAAAAGCAAAAATTCAAAGAAACAAATGACAAAAGTAAAATGAATCTAAAAGTGGGGGCTGGAGAGATGGCTCAGCACTTACGAGCGCTGGCTACTCTTCCAGAGGATCCAGGTTCAATTCCCAGCTTCCACATGACAGCTCACAACTATCTGTAACCCAGTTCCAGGGTCCCTGGCACCCTCATACAAACATGAATGCTCATGAACAAAACACTAATGTACATAAATTTTAAAATATGAAAAGATGTACAGTTCATAAAGTACACAAATTAAGTATGAGGGTGCTCAACATCAACCGCTAAGTCTACAACACTACCCTATATTTCAGGCTCAGGGAACATCATCTACAAGTGGGCAGACACTAAAGGGATTCAGCAGTCTGCATACATACACACACACACACACACACACAGAGAGAGAGAGAGAGAGAGAGAGAGAGAAAGAGAGAGACAGAGACAGAGACAGAGACAGAGAGAGGCAGAGACAGAGACAGTGAGACGTAGACAGAGACAGATGCAATTTTAATCATTTCTCCTCTTCACTTAGGCTTTTATTGCTGAACTCCTGGGTATCAATCATTACATGAGCACAATACAATTCTTTTTGAGTCTTCAAGAAGTCCCGGCCACTTCTGATGAAAATGTCACTGTAATAGACACAGCTTTCAGCAGTGTTCCTGTTCGCATATACGTGCCCAAAAGGAAGTCAGAGACGCTGAGGAGGGGCCTGTTTTATATTCACGGTGGTGGCTGGTGTTTGGGGAGTGCAGGTACGTCCCTTTCCTTGAACGTTGTTGTTTGTTCCACAAAATGTGATACACTCCACTTTAAAAACTCATATATGTTAGTTATAATAATATAATAAGAAATAATAATGCTTCAAATTTTTGAAATGTGTTCTTTTCTAAAATGGGTATTCATTGCTACTAAGAACTGTAGACAATCTCAGGTAAGAAGAGAAAGGGCTTCTTTGAATATACGGTTTTATTATTGTAGAATTGATAGAATGCTGTAGTGAGAACCAAAATGGGGGTGAACTGAATAGTGGGCGAAATAGCAGCAAATTGAGATGGTGACTGTGGTCTTTCATAAAGCGTTAATCTGAAGGAAGTGAGAACAAAGATGGTAGCTATAAAAATCACAGGGCTGAACTACTATTTTTATTTGATTTTATATTTTTCATTTGTTACATGTAGATTATGTAATAGTTTTTACTGCATGTAATTGTATTCATTATGATTTTACTTTATTGAATGTAAACATTTCGCATATAACTAGTATAGCCAATATATCTTACATATTTTATAATGTACATGTTTCATAATAGCATTAGTAGAGTATAACATCTTTATAACTTGATTTTAAGATAGAAAGATATAA
The DNA here is from genome assembly GCF_903992535.2 of Arvicola amphibius. Classification (NCBI taxonomy): domain Eukaryota; kingdom Metazoa; phylum Chordata; class Mammalia; order Rodentia; family Cricetidae; genus Arvicola; species Arvicola amphibius. Next base: position 19,478,847 of record NC_052057.2, on the reverse strand, counting down.
GGTGTTCTTGAATATAGTTAAGACCTAAGGAAGGGATGGGCAGCATTCTCAGTGGGACATAGTTTTTCCATGACTCCTGTTTTGCATCTTTCATTCCAGAGGTGATAATGATGGGAAGGTTATTCAGGGTTTGAAACAGCAATTGACCTATAGGTTACTTCAGGTCTAACATTTCCCCCTGAAGTTGTATCTTGGGTCAAGTCTTTGACTGTATGGTGGGAACTGGTTCACATTTCAATTTATTAACCATGGCTAATGATACCAAGATAGATACTGCCACTTAGCTATTATATTAATATTGTAAGAGTTAATAGTAATTAACAAAAATAGAAAGGCAACCTCCTGGTGTTCTGAAATTCTGACAAAATCTCTTTGTTCTGCATAAAGCAGGTTAGGTCTTCTATCATATTATAGAACCATTTTAATTGATGAAGCCACCTGTTGATAAATCTGAGCCCAACTTTTTGTATATCAATTGAAATTGACATTATAGTCATTTTGTCCCCTATGTCAGGAAGTATATTCTGACTTAACCTTATTTAGCAACTGTTATGGAAGCAAGGATGATGTGTTCTCTTCTGTTGCTGCTTCCAGATGACCTAAGGCATTGCTAGCTATGGCTCAGGAACTGTGAAAGGCTAGGCAAAGATTGGGCAATGGGGCATTTATCAAAACCATCTGATTGTCTGTTCCAGGTGAAGGGAAAAGGAACATTCATATTATCTGGACTGGTGCATATCAGCCTCAGCAAGTCCAGAGCTCAGTAGCTTATAGCAGGGGTATAATCATGTATACTTTCAACACTTAACATTTGCGAAATGCAAAATGATATGGACATTCAATGAATAGCAGTGCTTTAGACTAGGCAGTGTGAAGTTAATAGAGCAAGACTTTGACTGTGTCTATGTGAAAATGGCCAAGGATTCATTTTCTACATTGACGAAGAAGTGCTGTCAAGAGTACAAGCTGTTGTACACTATCTGTGAGGAGCACTGTGCACTGCTGTGCTTTTGATGACATGCTGTTCCAGCAGTTCACTTGACACTCAGTTTTCTCAATTTCAGCTCTTTCTATGTATGACCTTCTGGCAAGAAAGACAGCTGATAGACTCGATGCTGTTGTCGCGTCAACTGAGTAAGACTGTGGTTTGCTTTTCAATGTTTAGTCATGTGTTTTGTGTAGCAAGAAACTAACACTCTTGGTCGCATTTTATTTTGAGGGGGTTATTACTGGAATATTTTAACTGAAATTAAGAGAGTGAGCAAAGAGAAAGTGAACTCGAGTTGGCAAGAATAGATTCAGAGATAACAAATAAAAAGCAAAACACAACACTTAAAATCAACCAGGACTGAAAAGAGAAAGTTCAGAAATCATTAGAACACAGTAACACCGGTGCATAACACGTACCAGTGACCTGCATAGCTTCCTTCAGCAGGCTGAGTACTTAGAGAATCACAGGCAAATAAGGTTTGAAACTTTGCTTTGAGAATTTGTACATGTTATATACTATTAATTCAGTTTAGTTTATCTGTATGTGAACTGAGAAACATATTATCTACACAATGTGATGTTTCTGGGGATGACATGGCAAACTGCACTTAAGGGGTTAATTTACCATGTGCAATGGCAAAAACATCACTGAAAACAATTTGTCCTCAAGCTCCAGGTGGAAACAGGGAAATCACATACTAAGAGAATAATTGACAAGAAATCAGTTTGATAAGAAAGAATTGAATAACTAAGTAATTAATAATAAAACATAGTGGTCACATACCCCTTTTATATTAGGTAAAGTTCAAACATTTAATTAATAAGATTTGTTTGTCACTGACTAATGTCCAATAAAGTATAACAATAATAAAAAGAAAGTGCTGGAAAAATATTAGGAAATGTATTACCTGCTGCAGTTTTCATTCTTTAATTTTTACCTCAAGGAAAATTCAATTATTTTACTCAAGTTTTTATTAGTATAATGGAGAAATCGGCCAAGATTTTGGTGTAAAATATATCCATGGGTATATAGCTAACTAAAAAATGTGTTTATTAAAAGAAAATTGGCCTTTTATTTTAGAGAGATGCCATATGAAACTAAATTTCATTCATTTGAAACAATTATTCTTTGTACAGCTATGGCTTGGCCCCCAAATATCATTTCCCACGTCAGTTTGAAGATGTATACAGTGCCTTACGATGGTTCTTACAGGAAGACATTCTTGAAAGATATGGCGTAGATCCTCGAAGAGTTGGTGTAGCTGGGGACAGTGCTGGTGGGAACTTGGCTGCAGCTGTGACCCAACAGGTTTGTTTGAGGTCTTAAGACACCCTATATGTAAATATATTTGCTTCAGACCTTTGAAAGATGAGTGAAAACATGCTATTTTATTACCATGTTAAAATATTAGAGAAACGCCTGCACTGATGTTAGGACACATTTGATTTGTCCATGTAGTGTTTCTAAGTGTGTTTTATGTCACTGTTTTCTTTTTTTATATATACTATGACAAAATACAATATTTTGGATTTTGGTTGAATATTATTATTATGGTCAGTTAGTTAACATTCTGTTAACATTGGAGGATGTCAGAACTGAATTCATATCCCTTTTAATGGAATAATGAAATTTTCTAAAGGAGAAATGTTAGTACAGAGAACTAAGAATGCAATTCATCAGTTTACAGCTACCATTTGCTTGACAGAGGATTGATCATTTTCAGATCTGAGTTGTTCATAAACTTTAGGATAGTTAGCTACTATAAGTACATTTTGTTGCCGTACACTGCTACAATTAAAGTATCTTTTATTTCCAGAGAAGAGAAACTACAAATTCTGTGGCTTGTTCTTTTATCTGTAAAACAAGTGTAGAATATATTTCATAGTTTGAATTCTACATTGCATATGCCTCATTGCTCTGGAAGAAAGCCAGGTACACCATGCAGTACACATCGAGAGACACAAATTTTTGGAAGTGAAGCAGCACCCAGCTGTGGATTTGTCCATTTATCCTAATCGCTTTAGGCATGTGCTTCTTTTCCCTATTGCATTATCAACTCTTCTTTAATAAATCTAACATCTGCTATTTTAAAAGATTTCAGACTCACAGTTACTTAATATCTATATAAAATATCATTTAATATGCTGTAGACTGTCACAGACTAAAAAGAAGCAGAACTTTTCTAGATCTGCAACATTTTCAAGACAAAGATGCTCCATGGAGGAAATCCTAACTTCATTGTCTGGTCGTTGGTAACATGCACTTCTTAAAGGACACCTTTTCCTGAGATGAGTGTTGGTACCCACTCAGGGCAACAACTGTGATGTTAGATTTAAGAACCTCCACCCATTCATTCTCCTAGATGGGACATGCATCTCTCTATGCATCTCTCTATGCACCCTCTCTCCCGTATGTTAGATGACTGACTCTCGGTGACAGAGCAAAAAAAAAAAAAATGTTCAAAACAGTTAGAGACTTGCTTCTCAACATGCTCCCTGGTTTTTAAGTAGCTAACATGTTTAATAATACATGACTTGCCAAAATCAAAAAAAGTACTTTCTGGAGAAACATGGCATAGCATTTCCACTAGTAAAATTTTTGAAATTGGATCAAGAACATTGTGTAAAATATGTCTACAGGATGTCAGTAATTGCATTAAGGAATAGACACTGACAATATAGAAAATTGGAAAATTCTGTGAGATATTTTGTTGTATCTGAATATCTGAATTTGTCTCATCTCTACATATGATTTCCAAATGAAAATAAACCTATTAAAATATTCATTCCAATGTAATTTTAATTCCTTTTCAGCTCATACAGGATCCAGATGTCAAGACAAAACTCAAGGTTCAGGCCTTAGTATATCCTGCCCTTCAGATTCTTGATATAAACTTACCATCATATCAAGAAGGTTTATATTTTCCAATTTTACCTACCTCCTTGTTGGCCAGGTTTTGGAGTGAATACTTTACTACAGATCGAACCCTGGAGAAAGCCATGCTTCTCAACCAACATGTACCTCTGGAATCCAGCCATCTGTTCCAATTTGTAAACTGGAGTTCCTTACTCCCTGAGAGATATAAGAAAGGTCACGTCTACAAGAGTCCCACTCCTGGTAGTTCTGAACTGTCTAAAAAGTACCCAGGGTTCCTAGATGTGAAGGCTTGCCCTCTGTTGGCCAACGACAACACTTTGAGTCACTTACCTCTGACCTATATCATCACTTGTCAGTATGATGTCCTAAGAGATGATGGACTCATGTATGTCATGCGGCTTCAGAATGTTGGAGTTCAGGTGACACATCACCACATTGAGGATGGATTCCATGCAGCGTTTACCCTTCATGGTTTTAAAATTGCACACAAGATGCAAAATCAGTACTTGACTTGGCTAATGAAAAATCTATAGCAAAAGCTACTCACTGATTTGTTGAAGATACATAAATAACAAAAAAGGAATAACCTAGAAAAAACCATGATTCTGAGGTTTCATATCCTGTTTAAAACCTCTGTTGTTCCTAAGGAGTTGGTAGCTTCCGTGTTTTGTTACTGTTATTTATTATTAACAGACATCTTTCTATTGTATCCCTCCTCCTGTATTTACCTACAGAAACACACCTGCAAACCAGGGTTTATGTAGGTGCAGACAATCCAAATTCATGTGCTTGTGAAGCAGGTGCATTACCCACTGAGCATGTGTCCAGGTCCAGATTCCGTTACAATTTTACGGTGCTTCTTTCCTATCCATTATTATTACACCTGTAAGAAAATTGGGGCTTAAAGAAGTGAAACAATAACATATTTTCTAAATCTAGATACCAGTTACAGGAATGATACTCAAGTCCATGTAATGGCAACACCAATGGTTTTAGATTTGGAAACTGAACTTCATTTTATACTTCATCATTAAAATGAAATCTGATCATATTTTCCCTATGCTCTTGATGTATACTTTAAGCTAGGCTTCAAAGTAAAGCATAATTTATATAGCTACTGAAGTTTCATGCTACCCAATGCTTACTTTAAATTATTTTAATGTTGATAACATTTATCAGTTCATTAATACTGAGGAAAATTTCACCTTTTTAGTTCAAAATCCATGTGCTTATAACAAATTGCTTATTTCATACTGTTCTACTTTTATATTTCCAAGAGAATGAGTTTCTACATACAGTATTCTGTTCACAAGTAGATCCACAAAGTGGGGACATTAATTTCTGAATTCTCTAGTTTCTCTTCCCACTAATTCAATGAAAATGCTCTAATTGTGTGGTTATGTTTGAAAATTTGTACTAATCTCTTTTCTGCTTGTATGAGCTTGCATGCATATCTATTTCCTGCACCACTAAAATGGATGCAATTATGCCTCAGTAATAGGATCAGGTGACAAATTATTTAATTCAAATTTTCAATGGGAAATTATTGTGTAATACATTAAGAACTATAGAAGTATATTTCAGGTAAGGAGGGTACTGGATCCTGAGACCCAAATATACATTTCTCAGCTTGCTTAGCTGCAAGGATGACAAGTCTCAAGTCCACAGACCTCCAACTCCTAACCCACACTTTTACTCAACTAGTTAGCTTCAGATGTGTAATCCTAGCCCTGAAACAGAAACAAATGACAACTCAGAAGACCATGGCTCCTTCAAAATTTACTAATCCCAGAATAAGGGACCTGATAAATATGACCTAGAAAAATAATCAGGCAAATAAATGAAAAAATGATTGTCACTATGTACAAACAGCTCAAGAGAGGTTGGAGTATACCCCCCAAATAACAAAAATATAAAATTGAAATAAACAAGGAAGTCAATCCAAGTTGCAAAATTACTATGTCATAAAGAAAAGTACTACAGAAAACCCAACTGAAAGGATGGTGGAAATGAAAAACTCGGGGAACCAAATACAAGCCTCAGTAGGAAGCCTCATGGTGTAGGAGGTCCTTCTGTCTTTGTGTTGCTTTCATTGGTTGATAAAGAAACTGCTTTGGGCCTGTTTATAGGGCAGAACGTAGGTAGGCAGGGAAGACAGAACTGAATGTCAGAGAGATGCCATGAATCCGCCACCGAAGATAGACTTGCTTTGCCGGTAGGCCACTGCCACATGGTGATACACAGACTAATAGAGATGGGTTAAATTAAGATGTACGTCTTAGCCAATAAGAAGCTAGAGCTAATGGGCCAAGCAGTGATTTAATTAATACAGGTTTTGTGTGGTTATTTTGGGGCAAAGCTAGCCGGGCAGCCAGGACGAACAAGGGGCCACTCCCAACTAAAATGTGTCTGTAGAAAGCAAGGGATTATGACTAGAAGACAATGCAGAAGTATCAAATTACTCAGTAAACGCAGGTGAATAAACAAATTGGTAGTTCGAAAGCAATATAGAAGCAATAACCCTGGATTTGGAACATAGAGGAAAGGTAATTCCTTACAAAAACTATAGAATATATTTTCAAGAAAACCAAAGAAGAAAAAAATTACAAAACATTAGAGAGAGAGTCAATTGAAAGAATGGGGAAAAATTTTTAACAGCTGTTCACCGGACAGAGGATTAATATCTAGAATCTGCAGACAAGTGAAAAGTCTAAACATCAAAGAAACAACACAGTTAAAATTATATTTGGATCTAAACAAAAATTTCTCAACGAAAGAAACACATGAGATTAAAACTACTTTGAAATTCTGCCTTACACAGTCAAACTGGACATCACCTGTAAAGGAGGGTATATATGTAGTCAAATAGAAACTCGTAGGAGTGCAACCCATTTTACTCAGTTTGGAAATCATTCTGGAAGTTTCTTGAAACCCTAGAAATGGAATTATAATATTATCTCTATCGATATTAGCATCTAACTAAGGGCTTTTAAATTCCCTTGTAAAGATCCTTGTAAATCAGTGTTCACTGATGCTCTACTCAGAGGAGCTGCAGAACAGAGTCAACTTAGATGCCCATCAACAGAGGAATGGATAAAAACATAGTAGATGTACATAATTAAATATGACTAAGCTGCAAAAATAAAGAGGAATCAAAATCAATTCTCAAGAAAATGGATGGAATTGCAAACAACTTACATTGAGTGAGATTACCCAGGTCCTTCTTTTTTTTTTTTTTTTTTTTTTTTTTTTTTTTTTTTTTGGTTTTTTCGAGACAGGGTTTCTCTGCAGCTTTTTTAGAGCCTGCCCTGGAACTAGCTCTTGTAGACCAGGCTGGCCTCGAACTCACAGAGATCCGCCTGCCTCTGCCTCCCGAGTGCTGGGATTAAAGGCATGTGCCACCACCGCCCGGCAACCCAGGTCCTTCTTTCCTGGCTTACTCTCTCTTTCCCTCTCTCTCTCTCCCTTGCCCACTTCAAATCGCAGGTGCACAGAGCCGAGATGCCTTCTCTTTTAACCTTTTATTCACAGAGGCTGGTAGTCAGAGATAGGCAAGATTCCTGCCCCCTGCTCCTCCCACCCAGGCAATCTAAGACAGGACAGACATGACATAATGTATATAATGCTGACAGGTAAATCTGGAAAATGGGAAAAGGTCCCCAAGCAAGGCACAGTCATTTGTCCTGTAGCAGAAGCACAGGCTTTATTAACTAAAATAAAAGCGAGGAATTGTGAGGACCCACAGACATGAGCCTGTTCCACCTTGACTGGAGGGCAGAGAGTCTGAGCTTACTTTTGATCTTTCAAAGCTTTTGACAACAGGTGTGCCTACAAACAAGAGATTCTGACCTAGGGTGTGGTTAATTAGTGTTTTGGGTATAGAGGTGGATCTGCTCCACCTTGACTAAAGGTTGTAGAATTCAAGTCTATCCCTTATATGATGCTAATAAAATCTGTTGCCTCCCTGTCCTCTTTTGGAGTGAGGTATGTAAGCATGTTGAACATAAAGACAGACGGATTCAGTATCCACTGAATTTCCCTACCAATGCTGTTCTGTTTCTGTCTCTTAGTTCTCTCATATCTCTGATTTTTTTTTTTTTTTTTTGGTTAATCATTCTAATCCTCATGCCTCATGCTCCTACCCTGGAATGTACAAATTTCATCGAGGCTGCTCTTTGATAGGCTACATCTCTCTACCGAGAGAGGAGTTGAACACTAATTCCCACCTCCAGCCAAAGAGCTATTGACAATTAATTAATAGCAGCTGGGAGAGGGAGGGTCCATTTCTTTTTCTAAGAATGTAGCCATTTATAAATTGCCATGCTCCAGTAGAAGGCCAAACATTCCAGAATACTTTAGCAGCACAAGCCAGCTTTATTGGGAAAAAAAAAAATCGCTGAAAGTTGGATGGGTGAGAAAGTGGTGTTGTGTTGGGTCTGGGTAGACTAGAGGGAGGAGGTAGAGTGAGGGTAAACAGAACCAAACACACTAGTATGCCATTCCCAAAACAGTAATAAATTATATCCATATACAAAGAAATGCTAAAAGACATATGAGAAAAAGAGATTACAAGGAGGAAGAGGGAAACAAAAAGAAACAAGACTTTTCAGAAAAGTAATCATTCAAACAAACTCATCATGTTTGAACCTAAACATGATGCATAGTTCTATTGCATTTTTAGTGTGAACGGTAAAAAAAAATCAACTAAAATTACCTACATAAGTAAGTTTATGTACTACCAATATAGAGATATGTAAGATGGGATGTCAAAATGTTAAATGTAATAAAGATTGGAAGTCAAGCATGGGTATTTCTATTATTTTTGGTTTCTTTTGTCCTTGTTCTTGGTTTTATGATTAACGTTAAGTTGCTATCATCCTGAAACAACTTTTTATACAAAAACAAAACAAAACAAAAAAACATTTCAGTAAGCCTCATAGTAACTGAAAAGCAAATTTTAGTGGCAGACAATCAATAATAATAAAAAAAAAACACCAGAAAAAATCATTTACACAAGAAAAAATAAGAGAGAAGAAATGAGAGAAGGCATGGAAATAAGGGAGGGGAGGAAGAGGGAAGAAGCAACACCGTACTCAGAAATGAGTATAAATTAAGTCATCCAACTAAAAGACATGTGGTGACAAAGCATATTTTTAAAAAGAAAGAAAATAGAGACTCTGATGACAAGAAATTCACCTTGGGAATTTGTAAAAGTCTACCACTAATAGCATCATGCAGTGGCCGTGGGAGACTGAAACCATATTTTGTATGCCAGCCAAATCTAATGCAGATTAAAACACCTACACTGATATAAAATGAAATAGAATTTAAAGATAATGTGATTATAAAAAGTAAAGAAATTCATTATATAGGATGTCATGTCATGTTTGCAAAATAAAAAAGCAGCTATAAACCATATATATTCAATACCAGAACACCTAAATGCATAAAAGTATTAATAAGCAAAAGAGAGCAATAGACATTAATAATTGTGAAGAGATTTTAGCACCTCTCTTGCATTAATGACCCAGGGAGAAAATCCACTGAGAAACAGAAAAGTGAAATTTATTATGTGAGGGTCTTCTCTGAAAAATGGTGGATTAAACACAAATCTGTAAAAAACACATGGAGGAAAGTCAAGATAAAAAGCAACAACTGCAGAAAAAGGAGAAAAACTAAGAAAACAGGAATAAGACTAGATGGGATTATTTTCTCCGGAGAAGCTAGCTAGTGTTTCTAGCCTAACTGCTAGAGCTGAGCGGTATCTTGCTATCAGAAGTATGTTCAGTGTCTCTAGGCTTTGGTACTCTGAGAACCAGCCACAGTTTATGCTGCTGTAAACCCAAATCTGAGGCTGAATCCAATGTCCCCCAAGAGACATATGAAAACATACCACATGAAGAGGTGTATGGAGAAAAAAGTAGAGAGAACTGCAATATGTTTCAAGGCTCTGCCTTCACAACTGCTGTGCAAAGCGAGCAATTTTGATTGCATGAAGTGCATTGCAGAACTTAAAACATGGAATGGTAAAATGATGAGAGCACCGGAACAGAAGGAACAAAGGTGGTTGGGATGGTAGAATGGATTAAGGGAGTCTGAATCCATGATCTCAATGCCCTACCACTCACTCCCCAACCTACACCATAGCTGGGACAAGCTAAATGGAGCCTGGGATCAGGGATGAGATCTAACTTATCCTGTGACTGAACTGGCTGCAATCTTCTGATGGACCAGAGAGTACTCAAACCCAGTACTGTAAACGTGGCTGGAGAAGTAAAAATCCCTTGGGTAGAATCTATTGTTATTTTTCAGATTAACAACATCAATCTTCCTTCTATCTAGATTACTGCAGCTCTTACTCTTTGACAAAAGCTTTTCATTTCACTATATGTTGGTTTACAGAGAAACTAAAAAACAATAATAAAAGTGCAGAGAATAAATGATTACAGTACCTGGTATGAGTTCTGTCATAAACAAGCTTTTAAGCCACTATTGTCCCATTGGGCATATGTTGCTAGCCTGCTTGTATTGTATCTTTCTGGGTTCACATCAGAGTAAAATTTGTTTTTAATTACACTTTATGCTTATACTTTTGTGTTTTACTTTTTTAATTGTGTTTTAACTGTATCTCACTGCAAATTCTAGCATGTCTGGATGCTTGTTAGCTTGACACAGGTAGGGCCATTAGAGAGGAGGGAACCTCCGTAATATCAGGATGTAGGCTGGCTTGTGGGGCATTTTCTTCATTAAGGGTTGATGGGGGAGAATCCAGGCCATCGTGTGTGGTAGTATCCCTGGGATGGTGATCATGGAAACTATAAGAAAACACAAGGAATAATAAGCCAGTAATCAGCAATCTTCCATGACCTCTCTGTGCATCATTTCCTGTTGACTGAGTTTTCTGTCCCAACAGATCCCACATATATTTAGTCCCAAATATACACTCAGGGGCCCATATTAATTATAAACTGGTTGGCCTAGTAGCTAAGGCTTCTTATTAATTAATTTTTACATCTTACATTAACTTATTATTCTTGTCTGTGTTAGCCACATGGCTTGGTACCTTTAAGGCAGTCGCATCTTGCGTTCTCTGTGTCTGGGTGACGACTGCAGATTGAATCTTTCCTCTTCCCAGAATTCTCCTGTTTTCATTGCCTGCCTTTACTTCCTGCCTGGCTACTAGCAAATCAGCATTTTATCAAAATACAATTGATAGGGTACAGACCATTGCTTAACAGCAATTTCCTGCCTCTAGGTTCCTGCCACGTTTGAGCTCCTTCAAGGGGCTGTGACTCCAGATATGTAAGACAAGTAGACCCTTTCCTCCGCAAATTGATTTTGGTGACAGTGTTTCCTTACATTAACAGTAACCCTAACTAAGAGAGTCTGTCTTTCCTCTATCTAACCCTAGCATTATTTTTTTTTACTCTTTGTTATCTTCTAAACTATATACTTCCCTTTAAATTTTTCTTCTATGTTTTCCCTTCCCTTACCACTTTGATGATGGAAATCATATAGTTTAGTTAACTGATTTGAGGGCTTCACCTGATTTGAGACTAAACACACATTTTTTTTCTGATAATAATACATGTATTTGTTTGCCTGAGATTCCTGTCTCCATGAACTCTGCATGTATATGCCTCTTTATGGCTAACAACCTGTTAGCAACATAGTACTCTTGCCTGTATCAAGCTACAAACACACCCTCTGTAAATAATGGAACAAGTTCCTCTTCCCTTTGATGACTATCACATTTAAATTCTATTTAATCATATTATCTGTATAAGCTGATATGAGACCAAGCAGGCCAGTTCATCCTGAGATGGTTTTGGGTTCATCCATAATACACAATAAGAACAAACATGTCCTTGAGTTAATGCATAAGGGGAATCCTCTATTTATGTACCATCTTATAATGTGTATAATTGAAGTTACATATAATTAATGTCAGATGCGTTATGGAAGGGAACATGTACTGTACAGAAATGATTAAATAACTTAATCTAGTAATCAAAATAATAACTACCAAACTTCACCTTTTGTATTCATTCCATTTTCCTTTTAATTCCACACAAAGAGATATTGGACAGTAACCTGGGGTCCTGTCGCTATTCACTGTGTGGCCTGTAGCCCTCTTGCAAGGTATTCAGACCCTTTTAGTAACTTTGTTTTAGATAAAACTCCCTTGATACTTTGCTATAAATTTGGACTTTATTTTATTCTTCCATAAAAATTAAGAACTTGGAAATTCTCATCTCAGATCTCAGCCTCCAGAAACAATTTCACTGCTTAAACACCCTATCCCTAATAATGTCTGAAGTACCTTTACACCAGGCAGAAAGCTAATGCTGCGCCCTCTGAACCTTGTTATGGACACAAATGAAGTGTGTGTGTGTGTGTGTGTGTGTGTGGTGTGTGTGTATGTGTGTGTGTGTTTAATCATCATTCTTTTGATCAAAAATCCAAGCGAAGACAGCTCACTAAGTTTCTCTAGTAAAATAAATTTAAAACACAGAGGGAAAGAAATAAAATATACATAAATGTAGAAAATACCCACTGTCAGATACATAAAATATGGCAAAACAACATAAAAACTATGAGACAGCATTCTATTGTGACATTCCCAGAAGCTCTTAATGTTTCCGTACCAGAAAAGAAAGAGAGCTGAAATGGCAGAAAAAGATGTCAGAGTCCTACTAGAAAAGTACAAATGGTTTATAGTGGGTGATATTCTGCTAGTCTCATCATTCAGTGCCTGGCCCCATCACCATCAGAGAGCTTAGAGCTTCCTCCAGCAGTTGATGGGAGCAGATGCAAGGACCCACAGCTAAAGATTAGGTGTAAATCAAGGAACCATATAGGAGAGTGGGAAGAGGGATTGTAGGAGCCAGAGGTAGATGACACCAGGAGAACACAGCCTACAGAATCAAGTAAGCAGGGCTAATAGAGGTTCACAGATACTAAAATGACAACCACAGGACCTGCATGGGTGTGCTAGGTCTTTTGCATATACCTTATGGTTGGGCACCTTGAGGTTTTTGTAGAATAGTGGTGGTGGGTGTTGTGTCTCTGATTCTTTTGTCTGCCATTGGGACCCTTTAATCCCACTGGGTTACCTCATCCAGGTTTAATGTGAGGGCTTGTGCCTAGTCTTATTGCATTTTGTTATGCTTTGTTCTGTTGATATCCCTGGGTGGCCTACTCTTTTCTAAAGGGAAACAGAAGAGGAGTCAGTATAGGAGGGGAGTGGGGAAAAAAAGTGGGAGAACTGGAAGGAGAGGAACCATTGATAGGGGTGTATTATATGAAAGAAGACTAAATAAAATAAAGAAAATAAGAACAGATTTCATTTTTAATTATTTGTACATGGTGTTTCTGTGTGGGGTTGTATGCAAACGTGTGGATGTCTGCTGAGGTCACAAAGCACATTCAGTCCTCTGGATCTAGAATTACAGGTGATGTGCATGACCCAACATGATTGTTGGGAACTGAATTCAGGTTCTCTCAAAGAACAATAGGCACTCTTACTTGCTGAACCAACTTTTACCCCAGGAGAAACACTTTTAAATACAAAAGTATGGGGACAGTGATATAAAAATTAATAAAGATCCATGAATCAATGGCTAACCAGAAAAGAATTTGATGAGTTATAGAAATACTACACAATGGAGAGTCACATTAAGAAAAAAATACAGCTGTAAGACCCAAAACAAAATAAATCCTGAATCATACAAATCATTGAATGAATATATCACAACAGCATTAACAAGCCAAAGATGTAATAATGAAGAAAATTAGAAATTAATAATGTAAATATAAACACCAAAATATGTAACAAAAAGAGTTGCTTGAATATTAATTTTTAAAAGTCCTAAAAACGTATGTTAATCATCTAGCAATTATCTTAGAAATTCAAATTTTGGTTTACATGCAAAAAGAAATGAATCGTCTAAAATCATGCTAAAATTCTAAAACCCAAAGCTAATTTCCTCCTTTACTGTAAAAGTGAACTAATTCAAAGCCAAATTATCTTGACTATTTCCCAAACTTTCAGGACTCAATAAGAGTATCTATGGAGAAAATCAAATGAAATTATGCAAAGTAGTAAGAACTAAGACTGAATAAAGAATAAAGGTGTGTCATTATTTCCATTTGTTATGATCCTAAGGATCATATTCAACATATATGGTGACAGAAATGCAAAAGTCTCTGAAATAAGAAATGGAAAGTTAAACTTTTCTCAATAGGATAGGATCATTCGTTCGAAAAAGAAAAAACCTCAAGCAATAGTAATAGTGAATAATGTTCTGTAGTAACTGTTTTATATGCAAACACAAATGTCTATTACTTGCTGTTATTAGATGTGTATATTGGTTTTCCTGATTCCTCAGTGACATGTGCATGCACATACATACACACACAGTCTCTTTACTAAACTGCCTAGCAACATAATAAGGCTGTTGGATTTTTGGAACTTACAGATAAGAGCTATTTCCTATGCAAAGGTCTTCCTTGACTATCTGTGAAGTATAATTTTCCTGTTCCTCCTATGAAAACTTCTTTCCCATGCATATGCAAAGTGAGCTGTGAAATGTAAACTGAGCAAATTGGACAATGTTTGATGAGACTTAAACAAACTGAAAACTGGACATGATGTTTCAAGGACATTTGCTGTTGTGCCAAAATACGAAGAACAGAGGGAGCATCTGGGACAGTGAGACTCTTTCACTTCTTAGTGGAGGGTTCTTCGGGAACACTATATCTACCTTCCCTCAACAATGCTGAGGAGACTTAGAACTTCATGTGGATGAACCAGTATCAAAAACAGTCAAACATTTTGTAAGTTTGGAGTTTTGTCAAGTCTGAATATTTAGTAATTCAATTTAAAGATTTCTACTGCCTTGATTTTAAGCTGAGGTTGTTTACTGGTTCTCTCTCTCTCTTTCTCTCTCTCTCTCTCTCTCTCTCTCTCTCTCTCTCTCTCTCTCTCTCTCTCTCTCTCTCTCGATGGAGGAGTGTCTATGTGTTACTTTCATTGGCTAATAAAGAAACTGCCTCCATCGCCAGATGAAGGTTCTATGGTGATGTGCAAGATATTCCTCAGTATGGCTATAGGATCTGGCCTTTTCTGGCTCCCTCTCCTGGAGAGGGAGGGAGTGGGGGTATGGTGGAGGGGAGAGGAGGGAAGGGAGAGGAGGGGAGGAGATGGAAACTTTTAATAAAAAATGAGAAAAAAATAGAAAAAAAAAGAAACTGCCTTGACCTCTTTAATAGGACAGAAAATTAGGTAGGCGGAGTAGACAGAATTCTGGGAGAGCGAAGGCAGATGCTTCAGGCAGTCACCATAGGCAGTTGCCATGCTTCTCCTCTCCAAGACAGATGCAGGTAATGATCTCTCCTGGTAAGCGACCACCTCGTGGTGCTGTATAGATTACTAAATATGGGTTAAGCAAGATATGAGAATTAACCAATAAGAGGCTATTACTAATGGGCCAGGCAGTGTTTAAATGAATACAGTTTCCCTGTAATTATTTGGGTAAAGCTAGCCGGGTGGCGGGACACAGCCCGCCATTCCATCTACTCTCTCTCTCTCTCTCTCTCTCTCTCTCTCTCTCTCTCTCTCTCTCTCTCTCTCTCTCTCTCTCTCTCTCTCTCTCTCTCTCTGTGTGTGTGTGTGTGTGTGTGTGTACATGCACACTAGAAACTAAACTTATGATTTGCACTTGCTAAGCAAGTACACTACACTGAGCAATAATGCCCCACCCAGTTTTAACTATTCCTGAATTCAGACATCTAAGAGAATGGAACTGGAGAAATTCTACTCACTTCGTTTTTAATGTATATGAATAATAAATATATTAGATAAAATAACCAACAACAACCACCCCCGTATTGTGTTCCAAATAAAATTAAGATCAGAAGAAAATTTTTGAAAAAAATGTCAGAAAAGGTAGAGCTAAGACACATGGTTTTCTGAAACAGAATTATTTGTAACTAATTGAAATACTTTGTATCAGAGTTACTTTGTAAAAGACCACAGGAACTGGTCAATTATCATTATAGAGGTTATCTGGGACCCACCTTTCTGTCTCCCCACTACTCTGAGATGGTCTTGTGGTTCTTTTCTAATGAGAAAATTACTCCATTTTCTTAGTGTATACATGTCTCAGGTTTAGCCTGGTGAGGGTCCTAAACTTCCATCTATTCATGATGCTCCCACACTCCCAGAAAGCCTAACTCAGGCCATGTAGCTTGTTGTCCAGAGAAGTGAGTGCCCTGCATCCCTGATGAGAAACTTCTTCCAGTTCCAGCTACATATGATGTGACATTATTCCTGGGGAGATGTAGACAAATGTCTATTCACTCTAGATAGGGAAGCAAAGACAGGCCAATGTAAAGATACCACTAAAATTCAATTTGGTGAACCAATGAATTGTTTAAAGCTCCTTATAGGAATATAGGTGGAAGGTTACTTAAAGGAGCAGAAATGACTCAAAGGCAGCTGCATTATCAAAGCCACCCCAGCATGGGTGACAACTGATGGCAGCTGGAAACTGGAAGTTCAATGCACCATCTGATGGCACCCCAACATGCTTTTTTTCATGTAACTCAACTGACCTGAGGTTCCAGGAAGCTCATCTATGCCTCTTCTAGCCTTATATACTAGTCTCATCTTTTTTCAGAAAACTCAATTTGTGTGAGTGTTTCTCCCAACTCCTTACTGTTTATACATGGGAGAAAGAGCCCTAGTGAATCTGGTAAGTTTCAGGGACTTCCTGATGCCACTGAGTTCCTGAGCTCAGACTGTTCTCTTCAGAATGAGTTGTATCATCTACCCTTAGGATATGCTGTTATTTCACTTCCTGTCAGGGACTGGCCTTAACAAAAATACCTCTCACCATTGGCAATCTGACTTCTGTGTCAGAAAACAGCCCAAAGTTCAATCTGTATTTCTGGTCTGACTCCAAATTAAACAGGAGTCACTAGGTCTGGAAGTTTGTCTAGCAAAGTCTATCAAAAATCTAGGAATCACCAGTCATCACCATGATCTTCTTTCCATTTTCAGACTGAAGCATGATGTTGTGAGTCAGGAACACTGGTTCTGGTACCTTTTTCCGTGGCCTGCAGCATGGTGGTATGAGGAGTTCAAGATCACAGTTTCAGCAACCTCTTTCCAATTCGCCATTGGAATCAGCAGCAGCTGTGGTATAATCAGGGCTGGCATTTCTCTGCTGTACACATAGAACCAAACGTTCTGGAAGACATTTCGCTTGAGCCCCATCCTGTGAAAAAATACAAACATATCCTAGACCCCAAATAAAAACAGGGTTGGAATATATATATATATATATATATATATATATATATATATATATATATATATATAGTCAGTGTAAGGGTCTTTTCACCTTGCTTTAGCAAAGGTCTCCTTGGTGCCATCATGCCAAAATCTGTCCGAGGTTTCTCACAGGTACCCGTAAAATGTGCATGACCTTAGGCACTGTGTGGCGACTTTTAATTCTCCTGCTTTTATCCTTTTAAGTTGTTTTCAAGGAGCCATGGGCATGCGCCACAATGACCTTTTACCATTAATAATATATGAAGCTCATCCATTGGAAGAGCCATCTGTAAAATTTAGCATAACATCCTTCAAGAGATCTTTTGTTATAACACAAAGAAAATATATAGTTGTGTGAATTGCAGCAAAAGTCAGCTGGGAAAGGATTATTAATCTGGTCTTTAAATTGAGCAAACGCAGTTGCCCAAGAATTACTATTTTAAAATTGTCAGTTAATCTGTTGCTTAGTGTAAGAAACATTGATCATAGCAGATTCTCTGCCAAAATAGCTCCTAGATTCCATTCTGCTCTTCTGTGCTAAGCAAGTTACTGGCTTCAAAATAAGAGTTTAATGCATATCTGCCTAGCTAACAGGTTTAACTTGCTCGTTTACATTTTCACAGACACTTGTTTCACCTGAAGCTGCAGATCCCTGAGGCTACTTTTTGCAGCTTGGCTGTCAGGTTTGGAATCTGGGATCTGGACTTGAAGCTGGGCCATGCGGCGGAGCACAAGCCATGTTCCCTCTGCTGGTTGGCCATCCTTTCTGGGTACTTGGGACCAGGTGGGTGGTCCCTCGTTGCCTGCTCTGCCTGGGCAGGTCATAGACCACCTTCAGTGGTCCTGCCACAGACAGTGACCAGCTGGCAAATCGTTTAGCCCGGGTTCTCAGGTGTCTGCCATTATAGTAGCTCTGATACTGCCCTGTTTATAAGCTAAGGCACGTATAACCTTACTGGTTTTTACTATCCTTGCCTTTAAAAAAAATCTTGTAATCAAAAAAATAAGAGAATTCCTAAATCCTCTCCTCTGTTAAAGCTGTAGATTTATCCACATAGGCTCCTTGGCTCATGGTTCAATTAGCCTCTAGGTATTCCCATTGGCCAGCTCTGGGCACTGACGGTGGGAGGTGTAGCTAGCCCTTTAAACTTTCCTGCCGGCCTTTCCTAGATCCACAGCCAGCATAGGTCAGACTCAGCTTGCCGCATGCGCATGCGTGGATGCCACACTCTAGCAGTAACCTGGGCCATTGCTAGGTCACATGCCATACTCCCTTCATTTTTTTCACCCACTCAGGAGCCAAAGCACTGCTGCTTGCAGAAGTAAAGGCGAGGCCTTATGTTGGTCTCTCCAAGACCCAGAGCAGCCCAAAGGTGGTGGTAGCTATGCTGCCAGGGTGGAAGTAGGGATATAATATTTACAAACTCTAGAAATCTCTTCCATTTTTTTCTGTTTCATTTCAGCTTCTTTTTCTATCAAAACACATCTAAGCAACTGTACAGAAAGCTGAATCCTATTTCTTGGTGCCATATTTACAAATATTTATAATTTACTCTCAATTTTACGTCCCGCCTTTCTCTTTTCTTTTTTATATCTACAATTTATTTCCGAGCATTCATTACTTACCTCTCCACCTGTGGTGCAATTTTCTTGTGGGTTCCCTCACATGCTCCCTTGTACACCTGGCCTCACTTCTGTGTGTTTTGGGATTCACCGGTTGGCTCCTTATTGGACACCATTTTGTCAGCTGACGGCACCACGTTGGGCAACAACTTCCCTGTAAACTCTTGTCTGAAAATATAATTTTGACCTTCCCTTTAGCATCTTGTGTCTTAATCCGCTTCCCTTCAATATGGGAGGCTTTAATCTCTAAGAAAATTGCGACACAACACCCAGGTAGCATATCTTTTGCATCAGTCAAGGCAGACCCAGGCAGGAGTCCCACATTCAGACCCTTTCTTATTTAACATTCATTGAATTGGAATTAAGCCCATCACTCTGATCAAAAATCAACGTTGCACATCTAAGGACTGACCTAGGACTGACCTACTAACTCTTCATACTTGATCTGAAATCAACGAAACTTGAAAGAACCAAACTTTCACTCACCCAAGGCAGGCTACTATCTTGTATCAGACACATAATGAATGAGCTTACAGGGCCAGACCACCTGACAAAAGCAAAATCAATACGAAAGGCTAAAATCATATGTCTCCCCCAAATGAGTCCTATATAAATGTTCTACAGTGATAATTACCTAGATGAACCCCAAAACACAGAGTTTAAAACAGCAATCATAAACATAAAAAGGATCTGAGTAATTTAAAGAGACTATGAAGAAAAACCTTAGCCAATTAAAGTGGGTGGGAATTAACTCCCGAGTGAAGTGCAGGCAATCAGTAATAGAAGCCTGCCTGGTGCTATCCTGTCTGTGCCATGTTCATCATGCAGGCCTAATCAACGATCAGCCTACACTGGTGAGCCCTATATGCACTCTTCCCAGGCTACAGGATTGGCCCGGATTGTACAGTTTCCATTGTTAGTCCAGAAGGCTTCCTCTGTTCCATCTGAGTCCCATATCCTATGCACCAGCCCAGCCTCCTGAGAGGGCTGCAGCCTAACCCACTCACTGCCATCTCCACACTCCAGGATCAGCCTGGGCTGCACATCCTGTGTCCTGGATCAGTCTGGTGAGTGTCCATGAGTCTAGCCCACCCAGACCATAGTCAGCCCCCAGGCCTTCCTTGAGATGCACATTTGTGTGGAGCCCTCAATCGCCTCTGCAGCCTTGTCTCTGTGTGGTGGTAACCGGACTTGGGTACGGAGGAACTTCTGTTAGAAGTTCCATTGTTGCTGGTTTCCATTTTCGATCTTACAAGCTGGGAAAGTCAGAAACTACATTGTGTGATTATCTCTAAGGTGACTTCGGGGAGGTCCCCACAGGCAGACATCTCTTTCAGTCTTGCCACAGCAAAGCCTGGGTACCAGGGCCTTGTAGCTCTGCCTACAGCCACTCATGACGGGTGACTGACATCCATGTACAAGGATGTAGAAAATGATTTTTCCTTTTTGAATTTTTAAAATTTTATTAAAACTTTATTAAAGGCATTGGGTCTGATTAATGTGAATGTTTGATTGTTTTATTTGCAAGATTTTTATAATACAGTTTATAAAGCCTTTATTATAAATAACTTGCAAATTAAAAACAAAATCACAGCTAAAGAAACTATACCCAAATTTTGTACATCCCAATGAATTTCTACACAGTTAAAAATTTTAAAAAATATTTAAAGATCACAAAACAACAAACTGACCCATCTATTTTTATCTTGGATAGCTGCTATTTTGCCAAAAGTCATTCCCTATAGTAAATTTTCTAGAATCGTTTTATAATGTGTTATTTTTCTTCCGAGTCTCATGAACTCCAAAGTTTCAGCTTACACACTATTGAGGATTCCAGATACTTCATAGGAAAGAAGAATGTTGCTGTAAAATTCATCTAAAGATAAACAAACAAACAGAAACTTCTCTTGAATAAAATAGAGCAATTTCAGGGGACAGAAATGGGATATGTGTTATGATAAGATAAAGCACATGTGCTTTTAGTCTCTACTTGATTGGTTTTGCTTAACTTTATAATAACGTGTCACAATCCACAGCATGGTAGGCCGCTGAAGAAGTAAATGGTTTTATAATGCTGTTTTGCTGCGGTTACAGACTCTGAAGCAGGGCAGGCTGGGCTTTCTGCAATCATCTTGAAACAAAACACACAAGTAGCTCAGCTGCACACATTGCGCCATGTTCTCCCTCCCTCCGTGGGACTATTAATAAGGGAGTTTATGGGCCTCTTCTAAAGCAGATCCAGGGCTCCACCCAGAAAAGGCAAGCCTATAGGACAGATGAGGTATTAGGGACAATTCCAAAGCATGCCCACATGGTGGCGAACACAGAACCATGTCAGAAATGCACTAGGTGGATGCCAAGCCACCGAGTCAGCAAGGATCACAGCTGATGCTTCTTGGCTCACGTTTCTTAGAGAGCTTGAGATCTGATGGGTCTGATATTTAGTGTTAGACCAACACCCAGAGTCAGTGAAATGCCCACAATTTCGTTTTCGCTCTGGGCTATCTCCGCAGGCTTTTTAAGAGGATCCCTCGATACAGTAACTGCGTTGTACCCCCACCCCATCCTCACCCCGACACTATTTAGAGCTGCCTAACGTAAAGGAGATTTTGTTAGGGCCAAATTGTCTCGAGTTTGGCTTCTGTACAATGTGGACTTTGTGTCCGATGCTCACTGAGAGCTTCTCCGTTGAATCCAGGTAGAGTTCTGTAGCTGCCTGCTTTCTGAATTTGCTAAAGGCTCACCGAGGACAGCATGTGCCTGCCTTAGGGTTACTGTCACAAACTGGAATTAGAAAGTTGGCCAGTATATCACAGAGAGTAGGAAGCCACTTTTTGTGGGCATACTATGGTTTCACAGTTCTTAGTCTCAAGTAAACATTTCTTTCTTTGGGAGGAGGCAAGAAGCAAACCAAAGCAAAGCAAAGCAAAACAAAAGCCTACCTAATCCATGCCACTTTAAGTGCAGATACCCAGGGAGTCTTCCCGTAGCCCTTTGAGGTTACTTCACCCTTCTGAGTTACTTCAACAAAGGACCTTTTCTTCTTTTTCATTTTGGCTGCAGGTATTAGTGGCACAATTTAAAAACTATGTATTTATTTTTGACCTCCATCCACAGTTGTCCCCTTCCACTTTTAGCAGAATGTGCTGTGTGCGGTCATGTACTCTGTATTAATATATTAGAAATCTGCAGGTCTGTTTTCTACGTGGTATACTGCTAGTTAATTATAAGCAAAGCTTTTTACTAAGGTCTAGAACAAGTTTAGTATTTCTAGAAAGTAAATAAAAGAAAACAATAAAAAAATTATGCTCAGGGGAGGAGATGGAAATCTTGAATAAAAGAAATGAGAAAAATAAAAAAAATAAATAAAAAGAAATTATGCTCTTGTTCATGGCTTAGAGTATTCTTTCGTCTCTTCTGCCCCCTTGTGGTGAGTAAAGGCTGTTGCCCAGAATAAACTAAAATGAAGATGCAAGGACGATTAGGTGTGTGTGTCAAGGTGAGTTTAAAGAAAACATTTGCACTTCCTCGGTTGAGAAAAGTATTTCAAATTATAAATATCTCAAAATCATCTCTAAATCAATACATACCTAATTGCTAAGTTTAAAGAATTCAAAACTATCTCCAATAATTTTTACTTACTCTTAAGTATTTCTTTTAGGTCCTAATAAGAAAAGAAAATTGAATAGACTTGATTATAATTTATTTTTCTTTCTCTTTTCTCTTTCTTGTTTCTTTTTTTTTGTGATTTTAATTACGCAATTTCTCCATTTTCTTTCCTCTCTCAAAGTCCTTTCATAAATCCTCCTTTCTCCCTTCCAAATCCATGGCCACGATTTCCCCACTAATTGTTGTTACAATTGTGTGTGTTTGTGTGTGTGTTCTTAAATATATACCCTGCTCAGTCTGAGCAATGTTACTGGTAGGTGTGTTTTCGAAACTGATCATTAGGAACTGGCTATCCAGTCGATGTGTTCTCGCCCGGAGGAGAATAATTCTCCCACCAGCCACATTCCTCCATTGCCTGTGGCTCTAGCACTGTCAGAAACTACAGCAGCAAAGTCTCACCAACACAGTTTCCAAAACTCGAGCTGAACAAGGACGGCATCAGTAAACACGCTAAAGCAGATGAGAGAAAGACCGCTGAGTCTCAGCTCTAGTTACATTTTATAGAGTTCAAGACTTTTTCTTTCAGTGAATGCTGAGACAATTGCAAGGAACGCCACAGGAAGCAACCTGGCAGGTGACCTTTCGCAGGTGGCCTTTTGCATTCGTTTAATGTACCCTGGATTGTTTTAGAAAGCAATTTATCATTTTCTGGGGGGAAGAAAAAGTCAACTGAGTCATTTTTATCCCAGGGAGCAAGAGGCAACTTACACATCCACTGTTGGGTGTTGCAATTGAGACTGCAAGACAGATTTGGACTCAGATGGTGTCAGTCCCTGGCTTAATTTTTAAATATTCAGACTTACAGGTTACAAACGTGTCTAGCAATAACTGCCTCATGACATGTTTTAGTAACTAATAGCTAAACGTGGCTAGTGTCTTTTGACTTCCAAATTTTAACTGTTTAAACAGGCAGTCTCTAAGCTACAATATCATGTCAATATTATACTCAACTTAGCCCTTCTTCTTCATGTTTCATTTTATCTTCTCCAGTGCACATTCTTCTCTCGTGAACTGCACCATATGCTGTATGTTTTCCTTTTAAGCGGCACTCGGGAGTTTTAGTTTTCTGGGTTTGGGTGAGGGGGTGAATTCTTAAATAAATAAGAATGAATACAGATATAATTAAGATGTATTTTTCCTAATGTGAACAGAAGTTCCTAGAAAAAATATTCCCAGTTTAAATAAAAAATTATAAAAGATTAACTGACTAGAACTTTTGTGATTGTGGGGATTGGAGTATTGCAGACACTCTTATGCTAGCTTTAGCCTCTTGATAGTCATTCATTGCCAGACTAATAATGTTTCACCTAATATTCTGTGACTGGCAGGGGAAGCAGGTAAAGCCTACTAAGAGATCAGCAGTTTCTACAAACCCAAAAGCAAAGAATGTCATCAGTTAGCATTTGAGACCCATAGTAGAGAATCCCTCCTGTTACTGTAACATGCTTTTAAATGGTTTTGACTTCTGGTTTTTGTTACTCTGTTGCTATGACACTGTTACTATGTTGGAACATGGAATTTTGGATAACCAGGCCATGGCTACTCATAATGGCTCCATAATTAACTATCTCTTATTCCACTTAAGCTTAGGGCAGAGTTTGTGCATCAGCACTAAGTAGGGTCAGAAGATTCAGTGTGGCAATAGCTTTTATTCTTTTATTATTTTATTGAAAATAGATTTACTCTCATACGATACATGCTGATCACAGTTTCCCCTCCTCTACTCCCCTCAGCTTCCCCCCTATCTCTCCTCTCCCCTCAACCCCCAGATTTTTCCTCCAAGTCCTCTTTAGAAAAGAGCAGGCCTCTAAAGGACAAGAACCCAAAAGGACAAAACAAAATACAATAAAGCAAGGCAAAAACCCCTCATGTCAAGGCTGGACAAGGCAATCCAATAGGAGGAAAAGAGTCTTAAGAGCGGGGAAAGGAATCAGAGATGCACCCGCTCACACTGTTAGGAATCCTGTAAAAGCACAAAGCCAACAGCCTTAACATACACACAGAGGACAAGGTAATATGTCACTTCAAAATCTAAAACCAAGGGAAACCCAAGTGTGCAAACAATGCCGTGTGCCCATGAGGGTACACCCAGCACACACAGAAACATCGTACCTTTTATTATTATTATTTTTATGAAAAGCGCCTGCCCTATAAGCCTTTGGTTACCCTGAACAAGGACCCTGGTCTCTTCTGTAACAATTCCCCACCCTGAAGTGTCTGTATAGCTTTCTTTCATAACTACAGGGTTCTAAGCATACCTTTGAATTGGGGATGATTTGGATGGGTACCTTGTAAGTGCTGTGTGTGACCTTGCAGTCCATCATAAGCTCATGAGCTCTAAGATGGTGCTTCTCAATACAAGCTTCTGGGTCTCTGTGGTCCTCAAAGGTATTTTTTTTTTTTTTGATTTTTCGAGACAGGGTTTCTCTGTGGCTTTGGAGCCTGTCCTGGAACTAGCTCTTGTAGACCAGGCTGGCCTCGAACTCACAGAGATCGACCTGCCTCTGCCTCCCAAGTGCTGGGATTAAAGGCGTGCGCCACCACTGCCCGGCTCTCAAAGGTATTTTTGATAGCCCATGGCTTCAGAGTTGAGAAACCTTTCTCAAACTGCTTTTAACTTTTTATGCTTATTTTAAAACATTATTTTCGCTTGGTAAGTACAGTTGCCACCAGAAAACAGCATACTGGAAAAGAAACACAACTATTTTTCTTCATGTGTTGAGCTCTCAGCAATTAGAACCATTCAAAACAATAAAATGAGCCAAATAAAACAAGATTTAAAACGTGCGTGGTGAAGCTGTAGCAATGTTGATGAAGGCTGTCAAACTCCAAAAACCCCGTGCCATGTTTGGTGGAAATCTCCAGGGCTCTTTCTCAAAACATGAAGAAAGGATGTCGTAAACTCTGACAGAAAGCAAAAGCCAAGCTTTTATGGATTTCATGGGGCCAACCATGGCATGCTAGTGACTTTAAGGGAACAAAGATCTTTTAGGAAAACATCAAAATAATAAAGCTGATGCCAAGATGAAGTGGCAAACGGATGGGGTGAATGTTGATAAGGAAAACTGAGCCTAACACAGGTGGCTGGCCTATCAATTCCAGAGTAAACACACTGGGAACGCCGCACTGGTCACACAAAAATCACACAGAAAGGCAGAAACAGGAGGAAGATGAATGGACTGCTAGGTGTGCATTTCAGTTGGGTTATTTTTAGAAGCATCTAGCAACTCAAAAAAGGAGTTCAAACTTGACTTCCAATCACAAATACTTTATGAACCACAAAAAAATCATAATTAAAAAAATTGAATAGAACATATGTGTGGTTTTCTGGAGCTAAATTAAGCAATTTAATTATTTTCTTGAGGTGATCCTCATTTTATTTGATCTAATAATTAGTTAAAAATTAAATAAAAATTCTTACCTAAACAAGCATTTTATTATAAAATAAAACCCACTATGCTAAAAAAATTACATCTTATTTTAAATTTTAAAATTTACATTTTATTATAAAGTAATGCTATGAGTACATTATTTCTTATTAGTATATGTTTTATTTCTGCACATACATTAGAAATGATATGAGTACTGAAATTATGACTTTTATTTAAAAAACAAATGTAATTTTTTACACATGTATTTTTAGGCCATGAAAGACAGTTTTCCCACTCTAAATGTTCATTTATGATTTATTATCAAATACACTAAAATAAATATAAAATGCAGATAAAATTAAATCTGCCCATGTAACTTGGTTTACCTCTTTCTTTCTAAGTCATGATAACAAATAACCACCTTGAGTAACACTGACGAAAGACACACCTGGCCCAAAGAACAAGACAAGCAGACGACCAAGCCTCCTATTTTATATGATGTTCACACAAACAAAAGAGAAAGCAAACATTATTCTCTCTGCTTCATAGCACAAAAGATTAAAACACCAGCTGGTGTTGCCTTCCTGAAGCCATCGATCACAGACATGATTGCCTAACAGCAACTTGAAGAGGAAAACATTTTATAAACTAAGGTGAAGTTATATGGAGAGAATAGACCCATCTCATCCATCTTAGGGTTTCTGGACACTCACATGCACACACACACACAGACACACACACACACACACACACACACCACATCCTCACCATGTGTGTGATCTTTATCTACATATTTAAAAGGTATCAGTGGTACCGGTTCTAACATAGCTGCCTACCGGGAAACCATGACCAGTTCACGACAATGAGCATTTCCTTTCAGATCATTTGTATTGTGTATTTACTGTACAAAATGATAGGCTTTGCAATGACATTTTCATTCAAATTCACCATGTACTAACTGCCATTAGCCTCTCCTTGTCCTCTCTCCTGCCTCTCACTAATCCTTATTTTCAAAGAAGTTTCCTTTTCCATTTTCATGGTGTGTGTGTGTGTGTGTGTGTGTGTGTGTGTGTGTGTTTTGCAGGTCCACATAAGAGAGAAAATATGGCACTTGTCTTTCTGAGACAGTTGTTTTGATGATCCACAGTTACATACATTTTCTTATAAGTAAAATAACTTTGTTCTTCATTAAGGCTGCATAAAAGTCTGTTGTGTATGTGATAGTTATCATGATTATCAGCTTGACTGCATTAAAAAACACCTAGGAGCATTCCTGCCAAGAAGCAGGTAGACTACCTGCAGGCCTTCACCTTGTTTCCTCCAGATAATATTCCCATTTCTCATGCCACGCTCTGCAACAGAATGCCTGTTGCAGCCTTCCCTCCACGCTGACCCCTATTTTGAACTAATCCTCCGATATTCTCCTAACTGTCCTCCCCCTATTCTGGTTTATTTCAGTACCCAACTCCAGTAAGCTCTCCCTGGGAAACCACAGGTCACTTCTGACAGGGAAGCAGACAGTTAACTGTATGTCCTCTCCTCCTCCTCTATTCCTCCAAGTCCAGTCCCACACCCATCCTCAGCTCTCTGGGGGGCCTTCTCCTGTGCTTTCTCCTAACTCCATACTCTCACTCTTAGGGGAATAACTAAGCAACCCTGGTGGAACACCCAACTCTTTCTACCCTCTTAACAAGGTCCAGTTGTGCGCCCAGCTTTTTCCCATTCCCAAGTTTCAAGTCCCAGTAGATAGAAACATGTTTTACCTGAAACCCCTGTGCTCCCTCCTATCTGGAATTCAGAAGATTTTCCAACAGGCAACATAGCCACCACACTCTTCTAAGAACCTGAGAGAATAAAGTTGAAACAAGGGAACAGAACACACACAGAGACAACAAAGATAAGACCAGATATCAGCATATGGAACTATAATCACCACCATCCCGGACATCTAGATGACAGCATAAAAACAAAATCAATAACAGCCAGTCCAATATGAATGCACTAGAGCCCAGCATCCCTACCACAACAGACCCTGAATATTCCAACGTATTTGAACCACGAACAAAAGACCTTAAAACAGCCTTTATGAATATGGTGGAGGTCTATAAAGAGGAAATGGATAATTTCCTTAAAGAAATCAATGAAAGCACAAACAATGGAAAGAAATGAATGACTGTTCAAGTCCTGAAAATGAAAAGATATCAATAAAGAAAACCAAACCTGAGGGAAATATGGAAATGAAAAATTTAAAAGCTCAAAACAGGAACGAACCACAGAGGCAAGTTTCACCAACAGAATACAAGGGATGGAAGAAAGAATCTCAGTCATTGAACACACAATGGAATAAACAAATACATCAGTCAAAATGCTAATGTAAAAAACTATGGGTACAAAATATCCAGGCAATTTGAGACACTATGAAAAGACCAAATCTAAGAATAATAGTAATAAAGGAAGGAGAAGAAAGGTCAAAAACACAGAAAATATTTTCAACAAAACCATAGAAGCAAATTTCCCTAACCTGCAGAAGGAAATAATAAATAGAGTACAAGAAGCAAACAGAACAACAAAAAGACTGGTTAAGAAGAGAAAGTCCCTTTGGCAGAAACCAAAACACTAAATGTACGGAGCAAAGAAAGAATAATAAAAACAGAGCCCCACATTGGAGCACTGGACTGAGCTCCCAAGGTCCTGATGAGGAGCAGAAGGAGCGAGAACATGAGGGAGAAAGTCAGGAATGTGAGGGGTGCGTTCACTCATGGAGACGGTGGGACAGAACTAATGGGAGATCACCAACTCCAGTTGGAATGGGACTGATGGATCATGCGACCAAACCCGTCTCTCTGAATGTGGCCAACAGCGGGGGCTGACTGAGAAGCAAAGGACATTGGCGCTGGGCTCTGATTCTTCTGCATGGACGGGCTCTGTGGGAGCCTTCTCAGCTTGGTCGATCACCTTCCTGGACCTGGGGGGAGTTGGGAGGACCTTGGACTTAGCATAGAGTGGGGAACCCTGTTGGCTCCTTGGCCTTGAGAGGGAGGGAGGGGAGGTATGGGTGGAGGGAAGGGGAGGGAAGGGGGAGAAGGAGGGGCGGGAAGGGGGAGGAGGAGCGGAGGGAGGGGGAGGAGGAGGGAAGGAGATGGAAATTTTTAAATATAAAAAAAAAAATAAACCATGAGAAAGAAAAAAAATAAAATAAAAACCACTATGCAAATCAATATGATTGTTGCTCAGAAATCTGGGAATCAATATACCTTAAGACATTGTTATGATATCAATTATTTTAATTACATTAATGAAATTAAATTAAGTAAATTTAATTAAATTAATTAAGGTATACATTATTAAGACCCAGTTATTCCACTCATTTGAATATATCTAAAAGATGCTCTATCCTACCACAAAGACACTTGCTCAACTATGTTCATAGCAACTTTATTCATTATAGCCCAAACTGGAAACAACCTAGATGTCCCTCAATCAAAGAATGGATAAAGAGTGGTGCATTTACACAATGGAGTATTACTCAGCTGTTAGAAATAATGACATCATGAAATTTGCAAACAAATAGAATGAACTAGGAAAAAAATCATCCTGGTGAGGTATCCCACACTAAGAAAGACAAATATGGTATGTAATCTTTTATATGTGTATATTAGCTGTGAAGTTAGAGAAAAACAAACTACAGTCTATAGCACCACAGAAGGTAGGTATAGAGTAAGGGACTAGAGGGAACAGATCTCCTTAGAAAAAGGAAATACAATAGATATTTATGGGTTATTTGTAGGGGTGAATGGAACGGTAGAACCATCTGGTGGGGATGGAAACAGCAGAGGGGGTAATAGATGAGAATATGGGGAGAGATAGCTAAAATTAGGGGTTATTTGAGCAGTAGTATGAAAACTTAATACAGTAGAAATAAATTGCCAAATAACAGAGAAGACAGAGTTCCAATTAGCCACCTCTTGTCACCAAACAAAGCACCCTGTTCTGGGTTTAGGTAGCATCTAGTTGAGTTTTACCCAAAGAGTTCCCCACAGAAGCCCCCTTCCCCAGTAAAAAGCCAGGATTTTTGCCAAGACTATAGTTTGCCCTCCAAAACCTGACAGCAAGGCCTCATTGTTAAAGACAACACCTACACAACTCATTGAACACTGAGATGGCATGGTGGTGCTTACAAAGAGACTTACCCCTATGTTCCAATATCTTTATCACAGGAAGGGAGTCTGCTCACTATCAAAAGAGAAATGGAAGCACCAAGCCATCCGCAAATGCTTTATGTACGATGGTGTACTACCTGCAAGGTATGCTATGGCAATGGTGGCACAAAGCAGTGGGAGTAACCAACCAATAATTGATCTGACTTCAGGCACACTCCATGAGATGGAATCTATACCTGACCACTGCCTGGGTTACCAGCAACCTGAAAAAATATAGTCCAGGGACTTAGGGTAAAACCAAACCAAACAGTTCAAAAAGAAAGAAAAAAAGATAAAAGCTATGAGGTGGAAAGAGTGTAAGAGCCAGAGGGAATGGAGAATGTCAAGAAAACAAGGTCTTGCCAGGCGGTGGTGGCGCACGCCTTTAATCCCAGCACTCGGGAGGCAGAGGCAGGCAGATCTCTGAGTTCGAGGCCAGCCTGGTCTACAAGAGCTAGATCCAGGACAGGCTCTAGAAACTACAGGGAAACCCTGTCTCGAAAAACAAAACAAAAAAAAAAAAAAAGAAAAGAAAAGAAAAAAGAAAACACGGTCTTCGAAATTAGCATGAATAAGGCCTATCTGATCTCAGAGTCTGAAGCAGCATTCACAGGTCCTGAGGGGTCTACACCAGTCCCTCTGTGTTTACATTATGGCTTTCAGTTTAGTGTTTTGATGGGATTCTTAAGTGTGTGAATGAGTGGGTATCTGACTCTTGTGTCTTCTCTTGGGCTCTTTTCCTTCTGTTGGCTTGTTTTTTCCAGCTTTGATGTGATAGTTTTTCTTTTATATTATTATACATTAAAAGCAAATGAATGAATAAATGAATGAAAATCTAGCAACTAGGGTAAAGGTTAACAACTGAACCATCACATATCTTCTGGAAGATGGAAAATCAGTTTCTCCAATGCAATGAATGACGACATTTTGAATATCAACTTTAGGACAAGACTCATACTCAAGAGTAATTGACCAACAACAGGCTTTTGTTGTTGTTGCTATAATTTGATTTTTGTAGTTTTTTTTATTTCACAGTTGCATATTCCTTTCTAGATTTTGCTGTTGTATTGGTCTTTTGAGATTTTTGTCTTGTTTTGTTTTTATAAAAATACATTTGTTTCATATATCTTTTTCTATCCTTCTAAGTTGATATCTATCATCGAGGAGAAATGACTTTCTGATTTGGTACTTCTTTTCCTAAACAGTTTATTACTACTTTAATTATTATTACACTAATTCATATGCATGAATATTTTACCTGTATGTATGTCTGTGAAGCACCTTTATTCCAGCTGCCAATGGAGTCCAGAAAAGACCATTATGTCCCCTTGATCTGGAGGTACAGATGGTTGGGAGCCACCATGCGGGTCCTGGGAACAGAACCTGGGTCCTCTAGAGAACAGTCATTTCTCTTTACCACTCTGCCACCTCTCCAGTCCCTAATTTGGAATTTGTATTTGACTCGTTTTTATAGGAGATGTCATCAGCAGCAACAGGTAAGAAAACACATCCAATGAACATATAACTTGTATTGGTGAGTCTCTTCCCTCACCTTTTCCTCTTGATCCTCCCATTCCATCCACCAACCAATCCATCCACAGTTATCTATTTTATTTTCCTTTCCTAATGAAATTTATCTGTCTCCACTAGTCCCTTACTCTATATATAATCTCTCTGATTCTAAGGGTTTCAGCTTCATTATCATTGACCTAACAGCTAATAATATCAACATATTAGAAAGAACATGACAATTTCTCATTCTACCTCTGGGTTACCTCACTCAGGATGATTTTTTTCTAGTTCTATCTGTTTACCTGCTTATATTCACACAATCTTAATCACCCAAATACAGGTCTTTGCATTCTCTCTGCAAAAATGGTCTCTTTGCGTATTCACAGAAGAATGAATTTAGGGGAAAGCAGACCACCCTGTGCCTTTCCACACCCATGGCACCTAACACCAACTGCATCGTTAAACTTCTAGAACTGGTCCACATTTCTCTATTCCACTTGTACACAAGTACATATGTCACACCTCCTTCCCCCTTAGTCTTCTGACCCATGTTTCTCACTTTCAGCTAACAGGTTATTTACTGAAAATGCAGACACAATCAAAGGACAGCTTCCCAATAGTTGACCTTTATTTGCATATCTATGACCAATGACCAAACAAAGCAATAGGTTTAAAATAAGTCCATAAAAATATCGTTGAGCTTATTTTGTATTGACCATCTTTTTATATTAAAATATTTCTCCTCCTTCAATCTTTTCAGGCTTAACTATGATCTCCTGTAAAACATTTCCATGGTTGCACTCTATGGCTCCTCATAAATGAATTCTTTAAAAAGTCATCACAGCTCAGTGTACCTAGATGGTGAATGGATGGATAGAAATATGACAGATAAATAGATAGATAGATAGATAGATAGATAGATAGATAGATAGATAGATAGACAGACAGACAGATAGACAGACAGACACGTAGATAACGGACAGACACATACATTCATACATACATATGTACATGTATACATACATGCATACAAAGATGATAGATTGCTTCCATTCATTAATAGTTGACTTAAATTTTTAAGTTCTCTATTTGTATTTTTATTATAATTGCATGCTTATAAGTGATATTTCCCAAACTATGATACTTGGGTAAACTGTCCTTTCAGAAATATTTTTGGTTTCATGTAATCCACAAAGGACACTCATATAATCCTTATTATATAGGGTCAATAAAACTCATGGATTATCAATTTCAGCAAAATTAGCATGATGATATTTCACAGAAATTCATATCACAATGATGAAGTTTTAGCTACACATGCATGCTCATTATTTTGTAGTTGATTTGACATAGAGGATCATATTTATTTCATGAATTTTTAGGATCCTTAAAATTCTATAATCAAAGAAATTGACTGTATGTTTGTTAGGGTTTCTATTACTGTGATGAAATACTAGGATCAAAAAGCAAGAAAGGGTTTATTTGGCTTAAACTTCTACAGTGTAGTCCATCAGTGAATGAAGCCAGGGCAGGAATCTGGGGTCAGGAGCTGATGTAGAGGCCATGAAGGGGAGCTGCTTGCTGGGTTACTCCCCATGACTTGCTCAACTTCTTATAGAACCCAGTACCAACAGTCTAGGGGTGGCACCAGCCACAATGCCCTACATTGCCTCCCCCATCAATTGCTAATTAAGAAAATGCCCTACAGCTGGACCATATGGAGGCATTCATTCTCTCAATTGACGTTCCCTCCTTTCAGATTACTCTAGCATGTTTCAAGTTGACATAAAATTAGCCAAGAGAGGCTGTATTTGATCCAAACTCTCTTTCTAATACTGTTTGTTGTACAGGATGGTGTAATGGATATAAAACATAAATGATTAGGAATTGCAGGGCATGTAGAGCTCAACCCCATGAGTACACATTTTTCTAGGTAAAAATGTTTATCTGCAAGTCAGTCAGTTAGTCCAAAAGAAAGTCAGAAGATGTAATTGCTGAAGAGTCTATGTCCTTAGAGGCTCCAGGGCTGAAACAGAAGGCTTCAAATATACAATTAAATAAATGTTTTAATACAGGTACATTTTCAAACATATTTAATACTCCCCAAGACAACTGGAATAATAGGAAATAATAGCAGACATAGTTTAAGCACATCACTGACATATGTATCATTTAACAAATATGTATGTATGCCAGTGTGTTTCTATCGTTCAGTTTGTGGGAGGCATTGGATAATATGTTATAATTTATTACAGAAAGGTTAATGTTAATCACAACTATTTCTATGAACTTTGGCATTCAAATATAAGCAGTTTGAAATGTACATCTCTGCTTCACACATTTAATCGAGCAATTCTACTGCTTGTCCTACTCTTCCCCAGATTTTCAGGGCAAGAAGAACTCTTGTTATTCTTGCCATGGGAACATCACTGAGTTGCAAGCTGTGGGAATTTAAAGATACGAAGGGTCAAAGAGCCAAATTCCACAGGACATGGAAGCACAGTAGCTATTAAGCATAACAAACAATAACTTCAAATATTGAAGTGAAAATGCAAGATAATAATATCTTCAAACCATTTGTGCCAAATTTCAGCTATTGATGAATGATTTTTACCATGTGAATTTTATATTGTTAAAAATATTCAGAATTGCTCTAATATATTACTGCTCATTAAAAGTAACATTTTGAATGATTTTTTGTGACTATTCTTAAGAATTTTTAGCCTGTTACATTTTATCTCTGGGATTTTAAATCTCAGAGGAAATAAGCAAGCCCAAAAGGATACTTTATAACTAAGCCTTGTGGTAAACTATTGCAGAATTTGTATCCATGGTGCTCCCTCATCAGTCTTGACCTCTGGCGTGTAGGAACTGTCCGTGGCCTCTGTGCACACACATGTAGACATGGCTTTATAAAAATTTAAACTAGTTTTTTCAAATAACTTACTACTTAGTCATATGTCTGAATGTCCTGACATTTTAAAACTGAAGGGTATCTAAGATATTTTTGTAAGGACACCAAGGGGTGGAATAACATATGGTTTATGTTCTTAACATCTTTATTACATTAGTTTAGGCTTGACTATGAGAAAAACAGAGAACCACAAAGCGTTTACTCCCAATTTTCATTAAAGTATGTCTTCAAGTAAATGGTCCAGGAAGTTCTTAAGGATGAGTTTATTTTTGCACTTCAAGTTGAAGAATCTAATTCTTTACAATATCACCCAGTTCCTCACTGATACATTCACAGCGTAACTCCTGTAGCAAAGCCCCAGGAATCATTGTGGAAGAGAGGGCAGGGATATTTTTTTTTAAAGGAGTAGAACCTAATCTTTATTTACAGACACTGCAGGATACGAAATTCCACATAGAAATAAGAAACACAGAGGACAGCTTCATATATATAGTATGTACAGTTTACAACTGTTCAAGTATAGTTTCTTTATTATAAGAGTCAGAGGAACAGGCCGCTTTCTGTGAGTTTGCGCCTCCTAGAAATGCTAGACATTACACCAATAAAGTCTCAGCAGCATGACTGCCTAAACATGAAATGAACAAGGACAAGCACAAAAGATATGCTAAAGCTGACAGGGGAAGCCATGAGGCTTCAGCCCTACAAAGAGTACAGAAAGCTAAAGAATGCTGACGGTGTGGGAAAATCTTCTCTAGGGAAGAGCTCACCAAGTGGTTACCCCATATCAAATGGTCAGCACCAAAACCATGCATACAAGTAACATTCTACAGACCGAGAAGGGTATAGTTATGTACTTAGAAATATCTATGCATATGTATGTGTGCATTTACATGTGTGCATACACACACGTATGTGCACATGTACATAACAACAACTATGAAAAGAGAAGAGGCCACGAATTCAAAAAAGAGCAAAGGATGTTAGGTGGGAGGATTTAGATGAATAAAAGAGAAAGGGAAGAATGGTGTGATTTTATTATTGTATAAAAATAGATAAATGGAATAGGGTTGACTGTTGGCTCTGATAAGGTCCCCTGTTCTAAGTGTGTGTGGTGGGATTGAGTAGGTAGTACTTTGTCCTAGTGGAACACCTATAAATCAGCCTGATAGGTACGGACACATGGCAAGTATTAACAATTTCTTAAAAACATGGTGTGCAAGCAAACTATAGTCAACTAAAAGGATATAAACTCTGGAAAATTAATTTTCCATCAGTACAGATAAAACTTAACAGTTAGCCGGGCGGTGGTGGCGCACGCCTTTAATCCCAGCACTCGGGAGGCAGAGGCAGATGGATCTCTGTGAGTTCGAGGCCAGCCTGGTCTACAAGAGCTAGTTCCAGGACAGGCTCCAAAGCCACAGAGAAACCCTGTCTCGAAAAACAAACAAACAAACAAAAAACTTAACAGTTATGAAATAAATGAAGAAGACTGTGATAATTAAATAATTAAAATAAACTGACACGATTAAGAGAAAGTAATATGTATATATTGAAATATACATATTTTAGCAAATATATTACCCATTTGTTGTCAGTAGTATGTTTGCCCTTCCCATTGTCCACTGGACTGGCACATAGATCCAGCCTCCATAGATGTCCAATGTCACCACGACCCTTTGATGGCCTGATTTCTGTTCCTTGCTATGATCTCTTTCCCCTTTGATTCTATTAATTCACAAAAGTGGTGCAATATGTTACATAAACCACCTGATAGGTTGGATTCCTGCCCTTCTTTGTATGCAGGATTCTTCTCACTGTTAAAAACAACAACAACAATAAAAAAAGAAAGCAAAAATGCTTGTGTAACAAACAGAAAATAGCACTGTTCTTTGATTAGTCACAAACCCAAATACCACAAAATTAACTGTGGTAACATGCTAATCAACACCCTGGATTCCTTTAAGTTGTGATCCTATAAGTCTAGAGAAAGAGTATAAAGTTCATACTAAGAAAAATTAGTGAGCATTAAACCAGTCATTCATTATTTAGACCATGATATTTTGTGAAATGTTTTAAACAAAAATTTCAGACATTATACAACCACTAAAGTCACAATAAGTGGATCAAGTATTTTCAAACTCACCAGCACTAAAAGGTCAATTTTTTTTTGGTTTTTGGTTTTTGTTGTTGTTGTTGTTGTTAAATTCTGGCACAGTGGGACAAATTGTGTCTAGCATGGAGCAAAGCGGGGAGAAAGACTGTTCTTATGACTCTTCTTTGTCATCTGTCACTCAACCCCAATTTGCTTCATATAAATTATGACAAAGACTCAAATGATGATTTCAATTTTCCAAAGTCAAATATTAGATAATATTTAATTTGACAAACAACATAATGACATATTTTCTAGTCGAGACTCGAGAAAGGACAGCCTTCTCTACTGTATCTCTTCTAAACCACTGTTAGAAGGCATTCTTTGTATTCTTAGTTAGCTTCTGTTGACCTTATGGGGTTGTTGTGAATATTTTCCCCTAAGGATTTAGGGACATTTCTTGGCATGGATAATTGTCCACATCTTTCCTGGCTTGCTATCTGGTGAAAATGCGTGTGACCCTTAGGCCAGTTGCTTTTCCATACAGACTGTTTTTGTAACGAAAGAATGTATCTTGTAAGCATGCCCAGAGGCGTTGCTAATAGGACCTTCACATAAACACTTCAATATTTTATCTTTGACTCCTGTTTATGTAAAAATGTTCTGGTTTTTAGATGGAAAGTCTAATTATTAAACTCGATAAAAAAAATTGAGTCTTGTAAATAATTGCTAACTTTAACATTATCTGAGTTTTACTTTATTAGAGAAAAACCATATAAAATTGCCATAGTTATGGTAAAAAAAAATAGTGCTAATTTTACATTTTGACCAAGCAGTTTTTTTCTTTCCTAGGAGAGCCAGAAACAAGTTCAATGCTCAGCTTGAAGAGAAAAGACAAGCCCTGAAGGTCTGGCCCAGTCATTCATCAGCCGTGTGATGCGGACCATGTATGTAAGTTTCGTTGGGCCTCAGTTCCTTCAGCTGAGAAGCTGGGCATTCATAGTTTGCTCTTGTGAATATAAAGGAATTGGTACATGGAGAAAGTGCCCTAAAGACCACAGTAAAGACACTGGGAATCATTGTATTGGATCGGACTGACATTTTATTCCGCTCTTCTCTCCAGATTTCTTTCTCTTGATTTTCCTGATGGGCGAGTTTGACCTTGTTTGTGAACTTCTCCTGCATGCCCGACTTACTGACTGGCCTTGAGAGCTTTATTTTGCGTTGGACTGTGGGCATTAGGAGCTCTATGGAATAGAGTTACTGGCCCCTTCTGAACAAGAAAGTCAGCTTAGGCAAGCTTGTTTCACAGCTCACACAGCCAGTAAAATGCAAGGATTCAGTGAGCTTTTCCTTTTGCTGGCTCTTAGGACGGCATTTAAAATTAGTATGCCTGTGCCCAAACTGATAGCATTAAACCAAAGCTGCCATGCAGAAGGAAGTTTGATTCACCAAACATTTCTTTAATAATTAATCTTTAGCAAGCACGTATTGCACACAATGCTGGTCAACAGGACTGAGCTAACCTCCAGTAGTCTACAGTATAATCTACACACTTCTATGTAGACGTGTATGCTCCCTGGGTTTGTCACAAGTGTCCATACTTTACAGACAAGAAAACCGAAAGAGAATCTATAATGCCCTGATTCAGTGTGTAATGTTTCTCTAAACAAAGAAAGCAAAGCCCGGAAGTTTTGTCTTCTGAAATATTATATGCTGAACAGAAGTCATTTCCTGAAAGATGTGTGCTCTCCTGGCAGAAATGACAAATGAATTGGCAGATCCAGTGCCAAGGAAATATTTGGCCCCTTGTTTTAAAATTAATAAAAATGTAGAACAAGTATGTAACCACACCATGTTGACTCAAGAGTGGGAAGTCTGTGTGCTGGACCTGTGAGGTGGCCCAGCAGCACGACAAGCCTGGCTTGGCTGGACTGACTGACTCTCGGTCTACCCTGTGATCCTGAGTAAGGAAGCACAGTATGAAAAGAACAGTAGCGCGCAGTCTGCTTATCATGTCTGCCTGGTTGAAGGACGGCAGAGCTCTCTGGTTGCAATCCTATGAAATAAATGAGAAGTACCAACCACTTTTTCGGGCTATCAGGAAATAGGGCAAAGAAACAGGAAGCTCTGGGGACTCCCAGGCACCCACAAAGAGGGAATCACCTTACCCACTTTGTAACGGTGGTCAAAACTATGAAATTGTTGTGCCTTTTTAGCTTGGAGGAGTCCACAGAAGAAATATCTAAAACGAACCGGCCTGACTGGCTACTCCAACGCATTCTGTTTTTGAAAACTGTACCCAAATGTAATCCCTAGCCTTTTCCCTCGGTAAGTAGCAAACGCCTGTGATTATTTCTCAGACCTTAGCGACCTCCTCAGTGTAATCCCTATGATTCGGGTCAAGCAAACCATGTGTTTACTTGAATATAAAACTGATGTAGCCCGAGAAAAGGCCAGGTGTGTTTCCTGTCTGAAATGGTGGTTCGGCTCTTCTGGGTGCTATTCAGGGCACCGACTGGGATGTGTCCACTGTCATCTTTTGAGATTGTCATTTTAGATAGTGCCTCTCTCCTTAATCCCTAGCCATCTGATGTACTTTTTTATGTCTCCTGAACTTAAGCACCGAAAATAAAATGGATAGGATCTAAGTTCTAACAGCCTCTAACACTGACAGGGTGCATGTTCAGATGCCTTCCAAGGATTATTTTATAGTTCCCTCAGGATTTCTATGAAGTAGTTTAGTTACTGTATGCTTAATACAGAAGTCACCAAAAATGTGAAAAAAACAAGGAAAAAAATGAAATCAGCTATATACTAAACATAAAGTGTTTGCTGTTCCTAATGTATGCATACACATGGTAAGAAAGAATGTGTCTTGGCTGCTTTGGGCGTGTATACAATAATTTCAATTAGAGGGTTCTCAAAATGTCTCTGTTAAAAGTGTTTCCTGCGAAATGAATCATCTGCTCTGTGTCTTGACTCTTCCAGAGTTCCTCTGCATGACTTGGGGATTTATCTGAATAAATTACCCCTGCCTTTTGAATTATTAATCTTGGCTGCATGATATGCAAATCAGACTGCCCTGGCCATGTCTAGCGACACAGCACTGGGTCAGAAGCTGTCTCCAGCTCCTGGCAGGGTTTCTGTCAAGAGAGAGGCCGTCAACAGAATGGTAAGGGACACTACAGCCTATGCCTCCCCGACACACTTAGGAGGGCAGACTTTCTGGTGAGGGTTACTTTTCAAAGTGGCCTATGAACTGAAGGGTGCTCAGGGAACTGCTCTTAAGTAAACGTGAAGCAGCAAAGGGACAAGGCTGTCACATCTGACTGTCACATCTACTTTCTATGGCTTTAAATGCACTGATTTAATGGCTAAATACTATTTACTATTTTACTTTAAGAGGTCTACTGTATTTGATAATGCCTCAAAAAATAATTACAAAGATTTGCATAAATACAAGTATTTACAGAAAGGGGGAACAATCTTTCATCATGAAAAGTAATTTACGATGTAAATTTTAAGAAAAATATAACAGGGCGAATTTCTAATCATTACAAACTTTAAATTTTGTGTTTACTTGTAGCAAAATGAGTATATTTAAGAGTAAGATGTACTAAAGGAAATGGTGGGTTGCAGAGGCAATTGCTTTGGAATGTTACTCACCAGAACATTCTAAACTGTATAATCTATTCTCTAACAATTTAATGAAAAAATGTGACTTGATACAAACTAGAATTTGTAATGCTTTGGTGTTATTTGTGGAATATAGAAAAGTAAAGCAATTAGTAAGTACCAAATGCTTGTGTTTTTATACAAACAAATACAGTTCCATTTGCATTGTTTAGTAATGAAAGTAGCTTGTTGTAATGCCTTCCTTATGATGCAACTTTCCAGGGTCAGCTAAAATTTTAATTTCTGTTAGGCTCTCTATAATGATCAAGGATACAGAAAAACATCTTTATTAGAATAAGGGGATTTTTATTAACGCCAAATTTCAAAACTTCTAGTAAAGACACACATTATTTTCACATTTAAGAGTACTGATTTTATAATGGATTTTCTATCATTTCAAAATAAAAGTGAGTGTTAGCAGTTTTCTCATGTAATTGCACTCTGTGGCTTATTCGCTCTAGCAGACATGGTGCGTGGGGGCTAGGAACTGGCGATTGCATGTCAGTGGTCAATGTGTTTCTTAAAGAAAATGCTGTGCTAATAGTTCATCCGGAGAAGCAACAGCATGTTAGTCAGCATGCCTAAAAACAGGACGGCTTCCGGGAAATGGGAGAGAGGCCAGTAATACTCCACGGGAAATGCCCCCTTGCATTGGAGTTTTGCTTAAATGAACACACGTTACTTCCATAATTTATATAATTATGTGGTAACAAAAACACTCTCCAATGTACACAGCACTGAATTTGGAACACAATGTTCTCAAAATAGTGTGTCCTCACAACGTTAAATTAACCTACAAATATTGGACAGCCTATCTCTAGAAAACCATACCCTGCCAGTGTTGTGCACGTGGAAAGGGCTATAAAAATACTAGACCTGATTTGTTCCAAAATTTCCTTGACTTTTTACTATTTGTATTCACTGTATTACTCAATTAATTTGTACTTTATCCACATACTTTATGTTTTTGTTTAATTATTTCTTGTCCTTTAGATTATAATTAACCTTTATATATTCTCTAGATTATATATATAGGTATATGTATATATATATATATATAAAACCTTTATATTATAGTTGTCCTTTATATTATAATTACATTATGTTTCTCTTCCCTTTTCTCCATCTAAACCTTTTTTTTTTTTTTTTGGTTTGCTTGTTTGTTTTTTGCTTTCCTACTCTCTTTCAAATTCATGGCCTCTTTTTTTTCATTAATTGCTGTTACATGCATATAAATATATACATGCATATATACACATAAATACAATCCATTCAGTCCATATAACGTTATTTATAAAACACCTCCTGTAACAAAGGGTTTTTTTCTTTCTTCAACACAAAAAATTTCTCAGAGGAAATTGTGGAAGAGGGGCAGGAAGACTGTAAGGTTGTAAGATCAGGGAGCTTCCTGTGAGACTGTATTTCCTAGTAATGACAGAAGCTGCAGCCACAAATCGCACCAACATGACTGCCCAAACTGAGCTGACAAGGACAACAATAATAAACATGCTGAGTGGATGGGGGAAAGACCACTAGGTCTCAACCCCAACAAAGAGCTACAGCCAATTAAGGAATGCAGAGAGTGGGAGCAATAGTCTTACCCTGGGAAGAGCAACTGCTTATCCCAAACCACACAGTCAACCTGAAAATAAACACTTTCACAGTTAGGATGTTGTGGTGGAGGGTGTTTGTTCTTAAAGCAAGAATTGCTCTGGGAGAAGATATACGAAGGTATGGATTAATAAATGAAAGTAATCAATTAATTTAACCATTTATTTTTCTTTAGCTGGCCCTGGTATTCTCTGTTTTTACTAAACGCTCAGTCTTCAGGCTCTCTTACTAGAAAACAGAATTCTCCATCACTTCACCTTGGCCCCTGACTTGCAGATTGGTAGCTACTGGCAGCCGGGCATCTAGTTGCATATGTCTTTGTGGATACCTTTTCCATTTCATTTTGTGATCCATACAAATTATATAAACCCATGGCACTTCCTCAGCTTAAATGGTTTCCAGTATAATCAGCGAAAGAGAAAGAGGAAATTCAGAATAAAATAAATGGGTTTCTTAGCTGAAGGAAACTTTCCTTTGTCTTAATTTTCATTTAATGCATGTACCAATGCTTCAGTATTTCCCTCATGACCTAAAGATCACAAACTGAGTCTTGGAGATATCTAACAAGGATTAGTGACAAAAGAACCGGCATAGAAAGAAAAGGAGGGAGAGTCTGCAATGTTCTAGAAGGCAAGGAGAAAAAAACATCCACACTAATGGCGCTGAGAGCTGCAGCCATGAGTCTAACAGTGAGAAGTGTTTGCCATCTAAGGAGCCATGCATGTTAGCTTGTGAGAAACCCATGTCCCGCCTATTTTTTTACTTTTTTTTATACTTTTGAAAATTTCACACAAGTACTATATTTACATGATTTTCTCCTTTGTCATCCCCCCATCCAACTTCTCCTGTGTTCTTCCACTCCTCAAAATTTCCTGTAACCTTTGTTACAGACAGGCGTGCATACACACAGAGAGACATATTTAGTAAATGCATACGTACATAGTCGTATAATGTACATGTATCTACAAACCACCATTAAGCCCATCTAGTGCAGCTTATACACACACATGCTTAGCCGTGATCACTTGGTATTCAATAACATCTGGGGGCTCATCCCTAGAGATGATTTTCCCCTCTCCCAATAGCTGTAGACTGCCACTATCTGCTCATCTAAGGGCGGCTGCTTCTGAAATCTCTCCCGTTCATATGGGTATGTCCACAGGTGTTGTCATTACATAAATCTTGTTTAGGCAGCCGTTCTGCTGAGGTTTTCTGGATGCAACTTGCCTGCCATGTCTGGAAGACACTATTTCACGGTCTACACCTGTTCTGCTAAGTAATCCTGTCCCCATTGCACAAGTTCTCTGAGCCTTAGGTTTAGAAGCTGTAGATGTACTCACTGGACAACCCATGGTTACTTATTCTTCACATTTAACCAGTTTGTGGATATCTGCGATTAGTCTCCATCTGGAAAAAAGAGGAACTTCTTTAATAAGAGGTGAGACTTATACTTATCTGACTGGACTGATGTATAGGTTTTTTGTTTTGTTTTGTTTTTTAAGAAAGGGTTTCTCAGTGTGTCTTTGGCTGTCTTGGAACTTGCTCTGTACACCAGGCTGACCTCAAACTCACTGAGATCTGCCTGCCTCTGCCTCCCAAGTCCAGGGTCAATTTTTTAATTTCTTATAATTTAAAAGTTTTATGTTATTAATTATTTGCATCCTTTGTTTTATTTTTAAAAGCTAAATAAGCACAGACAGACA
This sequence comes from Arvicola amphibius, assembly GCF_903992535.2. Lineage (NCBI taxonomy): Eukaryota > Metazoa > Chordata > Mammalia > Rodentia > Cricetidae > Arvicola > Arvicola amphibius. Next base: position 19,435,268 of record NC_052057.2, on the reverse strand, counting down.
AACAGACAGATAGACATAAAGATAAACCAAAGGAGAAATGACACAATAAAAGCGATCTGGAATTTTGTTGTTAAGGCTTGAACTGTTAGTATTTTGGTATATATCTTTTCAAACTATTACATGTTTAGCAACTTCAGATTAAACTCTAATTAAATGTCCTTAAATCTTTAAACCAATTCTAGAAGTTATATATCAAAGTTTGCTTTATACAAATTTATACAAATCTATTTATAAATCAGAGGTTTCACTACCACAGTGACTGATTTTGTGTATATATATATATATATATTATATGTACATTATATATACACATTATATATATAATGTACATATATATATTATGCACAGGGTAAGCTTTTATGGGGGAATAGATTAGTAGATCTCACTTTGTGGATTTACTATTTTTCTAGCCTTGGAGGAAGTATTTATGAAACTGCTTTATAAACAGTCAGACTCTCGGCATTCTCTATTCAGCATGCAATTCCAGACCACATACTCTCTGTTAGCCACTGTGCAGATGTAGAAGATAAATAATGAACAAAACAAACTTTGTAAAACTTGGTAAGACAAAATGTAATGCAGAGGGAAAGCATGCAGTGGGGGCACCTAGTTTATTTAGCTTTGGTAGACAGACAGCCAACTTAGGGAAACCATCTTTGAAATGGGGTCTAAAAGAAATACAGATACTAAACAAAGTGTGTGGGCACGGGAGGAAGAGCAACAGTGCAGAGATGCAGGCAGACGGGGCTAGCACTGTGGGGCTGCTTTGTGCAGTCAGAGGACAGGAGAGATGAGCTGCAGCAGAGCGGGGAGGCTGAAGTGGAGCAGTGGTGCAGGGGTAGGGGGAATTGAGATTTGAGCTTTAGTCCTTGGATGGATTCTAACATAGGAGAGTAACATGATCTGATTTTGAGCTCTAGATTTTTCAAGACTGGCTATTTGTTGAAAAGGTGAAATGAACAAGAGGCAGAAACTGTGTGAGAACACAGCAAGAGAATATGATACATATAACTGTTCCCTTCCACAGTTGATGTAAGTATATATAGTGAGGAACAGTGACAGATTTGAGAAATACATAGAAATTAAAGTCAACAAAGATTGGTATTTTGTTCTTGATGGAGGTAAAATTGCAGCTGACTGTGAGGATATCCGTGGTAAGCATTTGGGTAAATGGGAAAATTATTTCACTGGCAAAGGTGCTTCCAGATTGGCTAACAAGTTAGGATTTCTAAAGTCAGAGATGCCTGTGAGAAACCAATCCACAGCAATAGAATAAACCATTGGAATTCATCAGACAGATCTGGGACACATTACAAGTGTGGGAGCTGTTTGTAGCTGGAGTCATTACAGCTTGAACATGGATACTATCACCCAAGATGACCACAGAGGAGGAAGGTGAGAACTGAAATAGGGCATCAACGTCTCACTGTTGCCATGAAAAATGCAGAAAGAAGTCAGGGAGAGGAAAAGAAAGCCGGGATTCTGCCTCGTCACAAAAGGAAAATAAAGGGTGTATTCTTAACAATCTTATCGCAGGCTAATAAATCAACTGTTGGAAAGTGACCACTGGATTGGGAAATGTGGTGGCTCTTCGAAGAACTCAGGGTCCCAAACCAGATTAGGGAATGATAGACAGAAAAATGGGTGAGAGACATTTCTGCAGAAACCAAGCCTGAAGAGGAGGACAACCTGGGAGGCAGGGGAGAGGTCTTTAAACCTGGGACAAAATTATTAGATTGCTAGAGAAGGGTGTTTAAGTGATGGTAGACAAGGAGCAGATGGATGGATCCCGAAATGAAGCTAGAAAACTGGGGGTGTGACATCAGCAAGTCCTCCCTCTAAGGAAGACGTCTGATAAGGCATGGAGAGAAGGAGTGATCTATGGCGCAGATGGACTTGAGGGTGCGTGGCTCCAGAATGAGCCAATGAAGACACTCCATCTCGGTGAGCTCAGGGGCAAAGGCAGCTGTCTGACGGTTGTGGTGAGCAGGGTGGAGTAGCTGGAAAGAAGTCTGGAAGCTGAAAGAAACATGAAATTGAGAAACGTAATAAGGGCTGCCATTCTCTATAGAGGAATTAAAAGTGAAAACACAAGGCTGGGCTCTCTGGCCGTGTTTGTGGGAGCATCAGACAGCGATGTGTAAGCATGAAGGCCTCAAGTGAATGCCCGGTGCCCATGTTAATAAGAGGGGTAGGGCATGGACAATCCCAAGGCTAGAGAGGCAGAGACAGGAGGGTCTCTGATGTTTTCTAAACAATTCTCCTAGTTGACAGGTGAGCTTCCAGTGCAGAGAGAAAGTCTGGCTCAAACAGTCAAGTAGTGAGTGAGGAAATATATGCCATCCTCTGGTTTCCACCTGTACAAATACTTGTGTGAACATAGATGCATACATACACACACATACAGACACACCTCATACGAGCAACAACAAAATACTGAAGTTATCTACAAACTTGGGATGTAATTTCACAAATAAAACACTGCTGAAATATCATAAACCAACTTCAATGAAATCTGAATTTGACAAAAGTAGATATATTTTCTATGTATCTTTCTCATAGAAAGCTTCACTGAAATAGGTCAGGGTTTGTATTTGTAATGAAATAATTCTTAATAATGAAGTAATTCCACTGTAACTAATTTTATTTTCACACTTGTTTTTTTTCTATTAGAAATAATTAGGATCCAATATTTTAAAGAATCAACATACTTTCAGATGATTCAAGTCTTTGCAATATTCTAGCTCCAATGTCGCCTTATTGCCAGAGAATGAAGACTAGTTATATTGAAGTTTGAATTAGTATTCAGAGAGTCTCACTACTGTGTTTTATTAGTTGGTGTGGTGGTTAGTTTTAAAGGCCAATGTGACATACCTAGAGTTACCTGGACATAGATTCTCAATGAGAGACTGTCTACATTGTCTGAGGGCGTGTTTGTGGGAGATTGTCCTAATTAAGCGACGTTGGAAATCCAGCCCACCGTGGTCAGTGCCATTTCTTAGACAAATGCCTGAGCTGTAAAAAAATGTGGAGAAATCCAGCCGAGACAATGAGTACGCATGCGCTCATTTCACTCTACTCTTGACTGCGGATGTGATGTAGTTAGAAGGCTTCCTCACCATGATGGACTGGGAACTGGAACTGTGAGTTACAATAAACTCTGCCTTGACGGAGGACTCTCATTGATTAATAAAGAAACTGCCTTGGCTTTTTGATAGGGCAGGATTTAGATAGGTGGAGTAGACAGAACAGAATGCTGGGAAGAAGGGAAGTTAGTCCATCGCCATGCCTCTCCTCTCTGAGTCAGACGCCATGGAGCCAGCCGCCAGGCCAGACATGCTGAATCTTTCCCGGTAAGCTGCCACTTCGTGGTGCTACACAAATTAATAGAAATGGGTTAAGCAAGATGTGAGAATTAGCCAACAAGAGGGTGAAACTAATGGGCCAGGCAGTGTTTAAAAGAATACAATCTGTGTGCTGTTATTTCGGGTGTAAAGCTAGCCAGGTGGGATGAAAAGCAGGCCTGCTCGCCTCATCACTACACTCCCTAAGTGACTTTTTTGTCAGGGCATTTTATTTCAGCAGCAGACGTGAAACTAGAAACATTAAGAAAGTGGCCTCCATGAGGACCAAGTCTGAATATCGTGCTCTCAAAATTCAGATGCCGGAACCTAATTGTAGGGAATGGTAGAACATCTGTGAAAGCAGAGGGCTTTGCCCTCATGATGCAGAGCATGGCTTTGTAACAGAGGATGAAGGGAGCTGACGTGCTCTTGCCCCTGCGGGGAGAATAGCGTGACTCGTCCCCAGACAGTGAATCTGCTTGCACTTTCGTCTTACTTCCCTAACTGTGTGAGGAAGTAAAATAGTTCTATTATTTCTAGATTGCCCATCACAAGATATACTGGTCTAGCCACTGGAATTGATGAAAATAGGGCAATACCGAAGTGTCTCCACTTCATTGGAATCGTGTCTCAGATGGTTCTACTACCAGCCCCCTCTTCATATTTTTATTAACATTAAATGAGGCCATCCTTGGGAAGTGGTAAACACAATGCCTGGTTACACTGTTAGCTTTTAAGACATTGCGGCCATCATTATTATTTCTAAGGTTTTCAGTATCCTGTTTTAAATCTTAAAACACTATATTTTAAGGTATTTTAAGTAATCTGTTCTAAGTTTAATAAAATAAGAAAAACTGTTTACTATATACAACCAGGTAAAAGCTATTAAAAAAGATAACTGTATCCAACAACCCTATTCCCTTTCCTGGGTTAGAGCTCAATTCAGTTTTACTCAACAGAATGTATAAGGATCTGTGTCTGGCCCTGAAGATACCAAGATGAGCTGGAGTCCTCTCATTGCTTATTTGGTCGCTTTCTCTTACCTATTTTTAAGCCCACTTTTTTTTGCTATGCTGAGCTCTGGCACATGTTGCTCCTGTGTCTGGAAACAACTCTTCTTCAGGGAGAGATCTGGTTCTTATTTCCAGACAGCGAACAACACTCTATCCCCAAACTTGCTCACAGTTTCATTGTACTTACTATTTTTATTTATTTATTTATTTGTTTGTTTGTGTGTGTGTGCACAGTTGTGCATGAGCGTGCACATGTGTACATGAGCAGGTATAGGTGTGGAGGTGAGAGAACAAACTTCAGGAGTCATTTTTCTTCTTCTAACATTTTAATTATTACCTGCTTTTATTCATATCTCTAATACAGCATCCTGTATATTTTTTCCTGCTTCTTCCTAGGAAATCATCCATTGCCTCTCATTAGCCACTCTGCTTTCTTCTTTGCTGTCACACCCAGTGATAAGGATGCAGTTTGAAGATGCTCAATGAAGCCTTGATGAAAGAATATAGTCACACAATCATATAATGTATGTGTTTGCATACAATATACTAACATGTATGAACATGTGTTTTTTTGTTGTTGTTGTTTTGTTTTGACACAGGGTCTCACTGAATAATCTTGGCTAGTCTGAAACTCCCTATGTAGACTAGGTTGTCTAGAAACTCACAAAGATCTGCTTGCCTCTACTTCCCCAGCCCTGGTATTAAAGGCATACCCCATCATACATGACTAATATATGTATTCTTCATCAGCTCTCCACAGTTAAGTGTTAGGTTGTTCAATTACTATTCCACTATCCATCCTTGGTCACAGTCTAGTGCTGAATCTTGTATTTCCTTTCTGCTTTAGTCACAGAACGCATCTTGTCAGAACTGGCTGGCTGCAGAGAGCATCTTGAAAAAGTACTATCTGTCCACATTTTATGGGATTGAGTTCGTTGTCGGGATGCTCGGGAACATCACAGTGGTGTTTGGCTACCTCTTCTGCCTGAAGAACTGGAATAGCAGCAACGTGTATCTCTTTAACCTTTCTATCTCCGATTTTGCTTTCCTGTGCACGCTTCCCATGCTGATACGGAGCTACGCCAATGAGAACTGGATCTATGGAGATGTTCTCTGCATAGGCAACCGCTATGTGCTTCATGCCAACCTGTACACCAGCATCCTCTTCCTCACTTTTATCAGCATCGATAGATACCTGCTCATGAAGCACCCTTTCCGAGAACACATTCTGCAAAAGAAGGAGTTTGCCGTTTTAATCTCTTTAGCTGTCTGGGTCCTGGTGACCTTAGAAGTCCTACCCATATTCCCTTTCATCAACACAGAAGGGACGGACAAGGACACCAGCTGCAGAGACTATGCAAGCTCTGGAACTCCTAAGTACAGTCTCATTTACAGCCTGTGCCTGACATTGTTGGGATTCCTCATTCCTCTCGCTGTGATGTGCTTCTTCTATTACAAGATGGTAGTCTTCCTAAAAAGGAGGAGCCAGCAGCAGGTGACTGCCGTGCCCCTGGACAAGCCTCTGCGCCTGGTGGTCCTGGCGGTGACCATCTTCTCTGTGCTCTTCACACCCTACCATATCATGCGCAATGTGAGGATAGCCTCGCGCATGGATAGCTGGCCACAGGGATGCTCGAAGGAAGTCATCAACTCCTTATACATTGTGACCCGGCCTCTGGCTTTTCTGAACAGCGCCATCAACCCCATCTTCTACTTTCTCATGGGAGACCACTTCAGAGAGATGCTGATTAATAAGCTGAGGCAGTACTTCAAGTCTTTTACGTCCTTCAGGTCGTGAGCTGCTGGGTGCCGGCCTTCACTCGGCCAAATTGCTCTGCAGCTGAGTTAGTACCAAGTAAACCACTGTCTCCAGGGTTTAGCTCCCCCGCCACACACAATGCTGGAGTAGAAACTGTGCCTGGACACCCAACTAGTCTGGTTAAATAGGTACATATATACCAGAAGAGCAACTATCTGTCCTTCTTTCAGATTGTACTCAAAATATGGGAAAATATGCATTAAAAAGTATTGATACCTTCACCTAAGAACTGAAGAAGGTGAACTAAAGGTGTCAATGCCTGGGCACTTAAGATCCAAAACCTTGGAACTTTTAAGAACTTTTCTATCAGTGTAAAAGGAATAAAAGATAGATGATAGATAGATAGATAGATAGATAAATAGATAGATAGATAGATTATCATGCTGCATGCATTGCATAATTGGCCAGGTTGATAAACATGTTTAGGAAATATTCTCCACTATTTTTATTCTTGCAATATGAAAACATGTGAAAAATAAATAGAACTCAATATACACCATTAACTGTTATTTTTAGAAGTTATTTTCTTGAAAAATGTAAATAAGAGCAAGGCTTAGTAAAGCAATATAATTAGTTTCTCTGTGCTGATCATGAACTTTAATTTATCATTAATGTACCAATCCTTTTCTTTTAGATGGGCTATAGCAAATAAGGATCTTAGTTTAGATTAGTGGGATGTAAAATGTTCAACGAAGGTATAAGGTATCTTCTAATTTGGCTCTCACAAAATTTGTCCATGATGAAAGTCCATAGTAAATTTACTCAAATATTGAAGAAACACGTGATGGACAGATTCAGAAATTCCACCATTATAGAACTTTAAATGTGTTGGAATCTCACAGCAAAATAAAGCACACCAAGAAGAATTTACTGTTTCTATGACAAGCGTGCTGTCTGGAATTTTTTGGTGTCACAATCTGATGTCCAGAACACAGAAATATAGTAAAAGTCCCCTCTACTTCCATCATCCTAAAGCAGAGAACTTTAAAACACATTATTGCAGCCGGAGCATAGCATTAAGAGCACTTGCTGCTCTTGCAGAGGTTTCGGTTCAGTGCCCAGCACCCAACACTGAGCAGCTTCCAGCTCCCTGGAACTCCTCTATGGGAGCCAGTGCCTCACTCTGTGTTCCTTGAGCACCCGGATGCACTTGCTTCATGTACAAACAAGGAGGCACACACATACTCAATAGATACATCTATCAAAGAAAACAAAATGATTAATTTCAGAAACTAGCAAACAAGTGGCAAGGAACTATCCATTCCATGTTCATTGGGTAGTTTCCTTGAACGTAGCCCTGCACGCATGTGAAATATCTGAGAGTTATTTTGCAAAGAACAGGAATGTCAGTCAGAGAGCGCGTTCTCTCTTCTTGGGTTTATGTTCCCTTTGGCTTATGTCTTCACTCCTGACCTCTTCACATAGTTTCTCACATGTCCTCAGATTTCACAGACATTTTTTTCGTAAGAAATGTGACTAAATTTTACTTATTAAATCATTAGCTGAATCATTTCCCCCTAGGAGGAAATAAACTTTAAAGTAAAAGATAACTCTAAATTCTTTACTAGCTTGAATTCCCAGTCATATTTATAAGAAGGGGAAAAAAATCTCATGGTTGTACTTCATCATGACCATCTTTTGTTTCTAGATTATGTGTCTATTCAAGTTGTTTGTTTTTTCCCTTATATAAGTTTTGAAACCAACTTCTGCAATTACTTTCAACAAAAGCCAACATCTGCTTTTCCCACCATTAGCCTGGCAGAACGTGTCCCTAACCTTCATGAGTCCCTGCCGTAGATCCTAACACGCACACGACTGAAGACCTAACCTCCTGATCACTTCCCATCTCTTCAACATAGGCATACCCAGGAAAAGTAAATTTGTTATTTGTATCAAACCTACTTACCTGCCCCAATATCTTACCAAAGGATATTTTTTAAAGTAATGCAAGGTACTCATAAAAGAAATTATTGCCTGAAATCCAAAGGAATTTGAAATTTCTTCATCTCTCAGATTCTTATTGTTTGAGGAGAAATGTTTAAAATACTGTCCTACTCATTGCCGTAGGAAGGTAAGGAAAGAAACTAAGACAGGCGTGCAGACAAAACACAGGAATGATGGGACTGCATTCTAAGACCACATCAAGATTAAGTCCAGTCACGTCAGCTGCACTGGTAGTGGAATGTAGCACGTTCCCTTCTCAGTCCCCACCCCTGTCAAATGTCATTAGCAGGAGGTGTATTCCATCATTCAGTAAGGAATATGAGTTGCTGAGTATCGAGTGCATCGGGTCAGGAACAACAAGGCAACTCGTGCACATCCATAAAAACAAAACAGTTTTTACTCAGACCTGCCGACCGTCCTGAGATGGTCTTTCTTCTGTTTCCGAAGAGATCTGGAAGCTATCAGCACCCAAGGTTTCCCAGGTGACGTCTCTGATTAGATTCACAGGTGCAAATTCGTATAGAAACCCTGCTGTGGTCTTAGGGTCAGGTCCACATTCTAAACCGTGGTTATTAGTAACAAACCAGACGTTCTCTTCTTTTTCTTTATTTTGGATTTCTATTAGAAACTTCCTTTTCAGAACCTTCGAGGGAAAGACGTATTCGTGATCAGAATTCGGGCACCAGCTTTCATGCTAAATATTTAATCCAAATGATGGCTCAGGCAGAACTTTAACGAGTGCCAGGCGTGGCTCATGGGAACTCACAGAATCTGAGACATCTACAAAGGAGGCTGCATGGAACCAACCTAGGTCCTCTGCATATATATGATGGTTATGTAGCTTGGCCTATATGTGGGATTCCTAGCAATGGGAGCAGGGATGTCCCCGGTGCTTTGACTGGCTCCTGGGAATCTATTTCCAAGATTGCCTTGCCCAGCCTGAGTTCAGGGGGAGGTGCTTGACCTTATAGCAGCTGGATAGGCCAGGCTTTTCTGATGTGTGGAGGCCTAAAAATGCAGGCCCATTTCCACCCTGTCTGGCAGAGAGCTTGGAGAGCGAAGGCATAATTGCACCTGCTAACTCAGGAAGTGGTTGTCTGGCTCCTTTGAAATTAAGATAGCTCATTGTCATCCTGAGGGATGGTTAGGATATGCAAATGTACTTCTGGTACTTCTATTGTAACTATGAGGTCACCCAGGGACGAACCTTCTTCAGCAGACATGACTTAGAGCACCTTAGCTGCTTAGACAACAGAATGCTAATGATTGCATGTCTCAGAGTTGACTGTCTGAGTTATATATCCTATGTATCATGTTAAAGACTTTTGTTACCTTCTCCCCCATTTATGTTATGTATAAAAGTTGTGAAAAAATAAACATGGGAATTTTAGGATTTCAGTCACTGGAATGCCGGCACTCCCAATACTCACTATGTTTTCTGTCTTATTATTTTTATGGTGTTCATAGTCTTTACTTACATTTTTTCAACTCCCACACCCCTACTCTGTAAGAAGCATTTTTGTTGAGGCTGGTCCTTGACACTGAAACCCATGAGAGGTGGGCCCTTTTCTGAGAGATTACATAGGAGGAGTGGATGGAGGGGGCAGAGGGAAGGAGTGGGGAGAGATTGGGAGGAGAGGAGTGAGGGGAAGCTGTGGCCAGGCTGTAAAATAAATAAATAAACACATATATATACATACATTTAAAAATAAAATAAGAAAGTATGCCAGGTTCTGTAACTTTGCATACTTTGTATACAAACTATCATCAAAGTTAGAGGGAGTTAATGGATACAGAAACCCAAGGGTGGAGTTTAGTGGTGTCTTAGAGTCATATGGCTGAAGTTGAAAGACCATGATCTTATACAAACTCACCCACACTGCAATGGTAATGAAGGCATAATACTTTCATGTTAGTTTCACATCAACTGTGAGGATGTTGACTTTGAAGAGCATCCCATAATTCATCTCAGTGAAATCTGCTGATATTGAAACTCTATTATGAAGACTCCAAAACCATGTGAGGATGGGCTCCTATCAGAGTCAGTTCAGGTTCACAGGCAGGATAGTTCTTAACCTTCCCATAGACGGTGGAACCCGGTAATAACATTGTTTACAACATAAAATATGTTTTAGGAAATGTATTCTATCTAGATAGAACTTTTTATCCTACATAAGGACTAGCTATGTAATGTTTGTATGAAGCTAGGGTCTTAAGTAATGCAATCCTGCCATATGACACAGAAAGCCCTGTTTTAGTAAGATTTCCAGGAAAATCCATGAGCTATGGTCATATTCTCCCACTCACTAATCAAACAAAAAAAAAACCCACTTAATTAGAAGACATGCTTTTATTTGCTTTCTATTGAAAGTAACTTCATGTTACATCACAAAATTTCCAGGGCTACTAAGCTCTAGCTAGAAAAATAGCAACTGGATCTGGTTTCTAAAGAGGGTAAATTATTTCACAACAACTCTCATGTCACGTTGGCCCACCCTAAGTGGGCCAATAAGTAAAATGTCCTGCTACAATGATATATTTGTACCATTCTTATGGAGAGAAGAAACAAGGGATATTCTGTGCTTAGTTTCTAGCTTTGCTACATAAACACACTAGTCCTGTCCCAGTCCTATGCCCGGGGTGCTACTGATGAAACAGGCCTTAAGAGATTACATAAAGAAGTTTTCAGAAACAGGGCCACAGTTGACTTTGAGTCTTAGATCTGCCTGACTTTTCACATATGCCAGAATCTTGCTCTAGGATTTTATTTGAACACGAACTCCCCACGGGCATTTCCTTGTGAAACGCTTTCCAAATGACCACTTAATCTAGAGAGATCTATGTAACTGGGGTGTTTGCAAAACTATGGGTTGTAGCTGATCTATGAAAGGGCTGAGCTCAGGAAAAAGAGTTTTAACTGTTTTGTTCCTGGGGGGAAAAATGTAGCTTTTGTCATATAGTGTTTAATCATCCAGAATAGAGCTTGAAATCAATGTAAGGATTGTTAGCTTCGTGACTTTCTATTGAATGGTGTATTAAGTTAAATGTACAAAGGTATGTGTATAAAAAGCCTTGGCCCCAGTTCTCTCATGGCCAGTTGTAAGATGATAGTGGGGAAGGATGAGAGAGAGGAGCCATCCCTACACTTGATAAGCCATTGCTGAAGCCCTGCCTATCTCCCACACACACTGCGCAAGCTTCCTGTGGGGTTCACATACGTGACAGAGTGGATAGTAAACATTTTGTCAGAAAGTTAGTGAATTCTGAAAGACTAACGTATACTTTCGGGGATGATTACCACACTTACCATGAACTGTGTCTGCCATTGGGGAAAGCAGCATGTGGTTTGCATGCAAAAAGAGTTCTCGGAAGGGTAAACAGAATGTCACCACTGTCAAAACACAGTCACCCAGGCAAATTCAGTTGTAGCTCATCCAGGGGAACAGTCTTGCTCAGAGAACACAGGCAGAGCCGAGGACAGGCACAATGTTCGTCACCTGCAGTTTTCATCTGGTCGGAGTCTACAAGACTAATGTCTGAGTTATTTGAATAAGGTAAATATAACCTGATTCCAGATGAGTTGTTTATTTCAAATATTGCAAAGCACTGAGGCACTGGCAGATTAACTAAGTGAACAACCAGCACACACAGTACCAAACCCCCGAGTAGTAAAAGACGAAAGCACATACATTCACACACTCCACCTAAAATCCGGTAAGTTATTTTGAAACACAGATACCTTGGTTAAGCATCCAGGCATGGTTGTGGTACCTGTGAGAATCTGGGATATGAAAGGAAAGGAAGATGTATCAGGGACTAGGGAACTAGTCAGAATCCTTGGGATTCACCAATCCCAGGAGGGGCATGCAGATGAATCTGGAGCAAAGCAAAGATGAAGGGTGAGCTTGCATGAGATAGCACCTGAGGCAGAGGCATGTGCTTTCACAAGCACATTTAATACTCACTCAGGATTTTAGAGTTTCCCAGTGGGCACAACATAAGTGGGGAAATTCATTGACATTTTACAGTTCTATCACGTTCACAAATGAGTGGAGCTGACAGTCCCACTATATTAGCCCAACAATCATCTTCTTCCTGCGTCCCATTTGCTCATTAAACACTAGGAGGGACTGAAAAGATAAACTACCGATGTGGAGATGGATCCTAATTCATTAAAAATAAGCATAAAAGTTGTGTTTTGATAGACAGGTAGGATCCTGTGACAGCTTGCTAGTCCTGCAATAAACCTGCTTTTAAATAAATGTCTTTTGAGAGACCTGATACCTGCCAGACACTTTGTTTGTATATTGGGCTATAAATAAACAATACCTCCTTTAGATTAACTCAGGGTGCTGAAAAGGCATAGATAGTATACTCTAAGCAAACGCGGAAATGCACCAGGATGGCTAGAATTGCATGGAAGAAAAGACATAATTCCGGCTCAGTGTGAATTTGGGGATAATGAAAGTGCTATAGAGGTCTTTCATGGTCCAGAGTATTGAACAGAGAGTGGAGCTGAGGAACAGTGTGGTGAAGACCTAATCCCAACAGCGTGCAGTTTCAGACATCACTGGTGTCTCTGGGAAAAGAGTTGTCACATTTGAAGACTGAGCAGCTCGCACTAGAGCATATAAAGAATTTTCCAAATTTTTAGGTCAGAATTTTTTAGAAAGTTCTTTTGCTATTGCTGTTGTTGTTCTTTGGGGGAGCTTAAACAAGAAAGAAAATAAAACCTACTGAATGGTTAAGTAATTATTTTATCAGGACATCATCTTGCTCTTGTTCCACTTTCTCTGTTGGCATTATTCAGTATAAATAGCCTCCGGTGCACTCTTTGATTTCCTTGGTTTTTCTCTCAGAAAATTTATTCTCATGCATTGACTTTTACATGTAGTGTGAATTTTCTTAACAATATAGTTGGCTAACAAGATCTAAATGATGCCAACACCAGTCAACATGCCAATGAAGATAAGGCAAAATTTTGAAAGCCCACTACTAGGTGAAAAGCTTCCGGTAATCAATTATGACTGAGAAAAGAAGAATCAGTCTTCTACAGTGAAGAGCCCCCTGATAGGTTACACACACACACACACACACACACACACACACACACACACTACTTATATACTTAAGATTAATGCTAAGTGAACTCTGCAGGTTTTATACACATGCACGCACACACATGCACATGCACACACACCTAGATATACGTGTATAATATATGCATATATAATGTGCGTAACAATGATAATTAAGAAATCTTGAGCATGAGACAGAGGGGGGATGTAAGAGGAGTTAGATGGGGTAGTTGAAAGCATAGAAATAATGCAAATATAGTACGTCCTTATGAAACTCTCAGAAAAATTAAAAATTTAAATTAGAAAAGAACATTATAACAAATAGGAAACACATTAAATTTTAGGTATGTGAATAAACAGTAAAATAATTCCTACAAATATCGACAAACATTAATATAAAGTGATTTATTTTGAGAACATAATAAAAGAATTTTAAAATTTCACAGCAATTAGATTATGCTGAGTTTGAGAAGGAAGGGATTATAAATTGACTTCTATGTTGCATTTAGCAATGTTGAGATGCTGAAAAGACTTCTGAAATGTATTCAGTTTGCAAAGTCACTGAATAATTGCTAAGTAGGTATTTGGAGGTATATTTGATTTTTGAATGAAGTAGCTTTATTGAAAAACATTTACTTGTGTTGGTAACATATCTTATGCAGAAGTTTCTCAGAGTGAACTTTTGGTGACCTTTTTTACCATTTAATATTTCATCAGGGTTTCACAACTCAAAAACTACCTCATTTCAATAAGTCGTGTCATTTATTAGAAATCTTTCTTTCCCAAGATGGTATTTAACTGTTTAACTACACATCTACATAGGAAAATTAGACAAACATTTGCTTAGAATTTTATGGTATACACACGATAAAGGAATACTGAAACTGTAAAAATTGAAGGTATGGCGTGAGATGTATAAATTGGCACCATGGCTGCCCCAAGGTATGGGCAAGCACAGTTTTCGTTGTGGACATGAGGAAGCGTGTAGCAAGGGGCACCTGGAAGAGTTCAGAGCAGAGAGAGAAAGCTGTAGATTGAAAATGGCCAGGGAACTGCATCTGACCATGATAGGAAAGAGAGTGGGGGCTAATGAGAGAGGAAGACAAAAAAGACCAAGAGTGAGGACCAAAAGAAGACATAGGAAGAGGATTAAGAGAGGAAGACAAAAGGGAGAGCAAAAAATCAAAATAGCAGGGTTATAAGGAGCCGTGAGTAGCTGGGGAGAGGGAAGCCCATGGGATGGAAAGTTTTAGGCTAAGGGGCAGTGTGTTCCTGAAGAATACTAGATTTTGTTTAACTAACAGAATCTAAACCTGACAGAAATCTATATTAGCTATCTAGTAATCGAAAATCTTCAATTTTTTAACTTAGAAAAACAGAAAAATAATAATAGTAAGATAATAACGATAGCAAAACAATAGTACTAACATTCACATGATCCTAGCTTAAGTCTCCAGCACCACATTACAAAATAACAAACAAAAACAATAAGTGAACCTTCAATATTGCTTTGATGTAGGCTCAATATTTATCAGTTCATGAAGTCATCTTTTCAAAGATGTCTTCTCTTTATTTTCTGTTTATAGGTGACTTTCCTGCATGTCTGTGCTAAATGTACAAGCAATATTCATGAAGGCCAGAAGAGGACATCAGATCCCTTAGAACTGGATTTGCTGACTGTTGTGAGTTGTCTGGCAGGTGCCAGAGATTGAACCTGGGTCCTCTGGAAGAGCAGTCTGTGCTCTTAACTGCTCAGCTATAACTATAGAGAGAGCCCCAAGATTTCTTTTTTTCCCTGTTCCCTCACCGATATTATTTAAAGGACATCCCAACCACTGTATCTCTTGATCCAGAAATGTTAAAAACTGTACCTGATGTAGAAGTCTACTAGAATGTGTAATGGCTTCTGTCTTCACATCATTCTAGTTTAGAATCACTCATTAAGGAACTTGGCAGCACCTTTGCAGCGTACCCTACCATTCTGGAGTCTCCATGGTTACTTATATAGAAACTTGACCATGCACATACCTTAGGGCAGTGGTTATCAACTTGCGGGTCGCGACTCCTTTGGGATCAACCGACTCTTACACAGGGGTTGCCTAAGATCGTCAAAAAACACAGGTATCTGTATTACAATTCTTAACAGTAGCAAAAATTACAATTATGAGATAGCAACAAAAACAATTTTATGCTTTGGGGTCACCATAGCACGAGGAAATGTATTAAAGGTTCTGTATAAAATGTATAGTGTAAATGTATAAACTGTATGAAATGCTGCCGTTGGGAAGGACCACTGCCCTAGAGTGGCACTGCTCATACCACCAGCAGAGACTCAACTGTGCCACTTGTCTACTAAGTGTGCTAGATAAATGCTAATGTTGGGAGAGAACGTGCAGTCTCAAGGGACTGACAAACTCATGAATTTGAATACAGTCCTGTCCTTCTGCAAGATTAGTAGAAGAGTTGCATTTTTGCCTCAGAGCTAACTTCAGAGATGATGCATGGCAAAGCTAATGCAATTAGCACCATTGGGCTGGATACTTTCATGTCAACTTGATACAAGCTCACATCATCTGAGAGGAGGGAACCTCAGTTGAGGAGATGCCTTCCTAAGATCATATTGTAGGGCATTTTCTTAATTAGCGATTGATAAGGGAGGGCCCAGACTACTGTTGGTGGCGCTGTCTCTCAACTGGTGGTTCTTAGGTCTATAAAAATGGAAGCTGAGAAAATTACAGGGAGTGAGCAAGTAAGCAGCATCCATTCATGGCCTCTCCATAAGCTCCTGCCTCCAGGTTCCTGCCCACTTTGAGCTCCAGATGTGAGAGCTTAAGTTAAAAAAACCCTTTCCTTTCCTTCCCAGGTTACTTTCAGTCATGATGTTTTAGCATAGCTATGGTAACCCTAGCTAAGACAACTATAAACAGAGTAAACAGAGCATTCTGTAGAATCTAATTCCTATATCAGACTGGCCTGTGGATATATCTGTGATGGGTTGCCTTGATTGTTGTTTGTGTGGAACAGCCCATCCCACCACAGCTGGCACCGTTCCTTGGGCAAGTGGTCCAGGGTTATGGACTGTAACCTAAAAGTAAAAGTCAAGTAACTCCTTTCCTCCCGTAAAAATGCTTTTAGCCATATTGTTTGTTAGAGAAACAGAAAGGAATCTAGAACGGAGACTGTTGATTTTAGAAGTTCATCTTCCTAAAATTTGTATGCTACTAAAATAATTCTCAGCTATTAACAAATTTCCTAGTGAGGATATTATGATGTGAATGCTTTGAAGGTGATACAGCATTGGGGTGGGATTCTCATATGAGCAATCACTGCTCTTATAAAAGAGTAACCAGTGACCTTTCTTTCTCCTTTTCACCAGGTGAAGACAATTTCTACCCATATGAAGACATCAAGAAAGATATCTGTGAAACAGGAAGCACCCTGCGCCTAGAATCTGACAGTATCTTCATCTTCAACTCTTCAGCCTCCAAACTATGCACAGTATATTTTTGTTATCTATAAGCCTTGCAGTTTATTAGCAGGTAATTTGTTGTAATGGGTGGAGTGGGCTAAGGTTTTTGAATATTTGAAAGATCTACCAAACAAGAAGGAATTAGATTGGATTAGTATTGCTGTGAGGCAGAGCTTTATCCAGTAAGCAGCATAAAATTTAAAAAGAGCATCCTCCAGACACAACAGGAATTGATGCATATAAACTCAGAGAGATTATGACGGCATTCACACTCCCAACAGAGGTTCAAACCAAATTCCAAGTACTGAGAAGGGGTAATAGACACTAAGTTCCTCCCATAACTAAGGAGCTATTAACAACTGATACCAGTTGGGGAAGGAAATGAATAAGTTATATCAACCATACTTCAGAGTAGGCCTCATATCCAGGAGTAGTTGGGCAATGCAAAACAAACTCTGTGATTATTTTTGAGTGTATTTTTGTTTAGATTAGTTGTACTTTGCTATTTTATCTAATTGCTTTTGTTGTTGTTTGCTTGCTTGCTTTGATATTCATTTTGTTGCTGTTTTTGTTTATTTTGTGAGAGAAGGAAAGAACTTGAAGGGAAGGAGGCAGAAAGATCTGGGAGGAGTTGGGATAGAGAATGGAATATGGTTAAAATATATTGCAAGAAAAAATGACAACAGAAAAGATTATGCCAGCTCCAGAAAACAGCCAGTTCTGTTTCAGTGACTGTCTGCAAATGAAAGGGGCTACTGGAAAAGCAATAAGAACCACAACTTATAGGCATTGAAGAAAAGAAAGTATCTCATTTTTTTTTCTATCTCAAACGTGTCTGAGTAATCCTAGGTTCTTTTCTTTTTGGAGATCCTATAATTGAAATCACTTTATATAGAAAGTAAACTCAAACTTTTGTGCCTGAAGTCAATTGAGCAATTATTTTTTTAAAAAAAGTGATCAGGTTGGGGCTATCCATCATTTGGCCAGATGCATGATATGTATATATGAGGACTTGAGTTTGAATATCCAGGTCCTATGTAAAAATGAAAGTCTGGAGCTGGGCGGTGGTGGCGCACGCCTTTAATCCCAGCACTCGGGAGGCAGAGGCAGGTGGATCTCTGTGAGTTCGAGGCCAGCCTGGTCTACAAGAGCTAGTTCCAGGACAGGCTCTAAAAAAGCTGCAGAGAAACCCTGTCTCAAAAAACCAAAAAAAATAAGAAAAAAGAAAAATGAAAAATGAAAGTCTGGGTACGAGAGTGCCTTTCTGCAATTCTAGCATGGGTTGGGAGTAGGAGAACATAGGCAAGCAGATCCCTCAAGTTCACTGGCCTGCTAGCCTAGCCAAGTCAATAAGCTTCAGGTTCAATGGCTCATAAATAGACGGCAGAGAGGGACTGAGGAAGATTGCTGTGGGATGATTTTTCTATACCCTGTGAACATGTATATCTCTCACTAGGTAATAAAAAAGCTGCTTTGGCATATAGCAAGGCAAAATAAGACCAGGTGGGAAAGTCATACTGAAAAAATGAGCAGAAAGAAGGGCAGAGTTGGAGAGATGTGAGCCAGTCGCCCAGGAAGCAGCAGATCTGTAAAGCCACATGATGTAGGAAGTCCTTCTGTATATGTGTTGCTTTTATTGGTTAATCAATAAAAAAACTCCTTGAGCCTATAGCAGGGCAGAACAGAGCTAGGCAGGAAAAACTAAACTGAATGCTGGCAGAAAAAGGCCAAATCAGGGAGATGCCATGTAGCTACCGCCAGAAATGGATGCACTGGAACTTTGCTGGAAGGCCTTGAGCTTTTGGTAAATAGAAATTAGTAGAAATATGTTAAGATGTAAGAGCTAGGCAATAAGAAGCTAGAGCTAATGGGCCAATCAGTGAGTTAATTAATATGGTTTCTGAGTGATTATTTTGGGAGTCTGGACAGCCAGGAACACACAAGTGGCCTTGTACAATAGCCACAGCCCATGGCAATACTGAGATTAATAGAAATGGGTTAATTTAAATATAAGAGCAAGTTATTAATAAGCCTGAACTATAGCCAAAGATTCTGTAATTAATATTAAGCCTATGAGGGATTATTAAAAGTGGCTGCAGGACAGAGAAGCCTCCATTTACAGAAAACATTCAATCTGCATGCCTTGTTCTCACATGCATAGCCACATGCTTCTGTGCATACCTATAAGTTCCTACAGCAATCCAACACACACACACACAAATCATACACACACTTCTTGCTCCTTTTCAAACTGTTATTGCTCTATCCAGAGTCTATTTATACCATTTAAACTCATCCTGGAATAATATTTACTGAGTGCTTACTATTGCAAACATTAGTAGACAAAGAGTATGCAATCATTGCATCCCCTAACACATTTCCAGGTAGGTATTCTTGTCTTCATTTTAAAGATTAGAAAGGTAAGGCCTTTCTGAGTTCTAGGGTGCTGTGAAGGCTTGCACAGTTAAAGAAGGAAGGAGCAGAGTTGTAGGAGAAGACTCTTGTAGCACCAGAGAAAGCAGCATACAGGGTTAGGAGTGTCCACCCATCAACAGACTGCATCTCTCCTCTGTGGATTCTTTATTCTACATGTTGTGCAATGGCATACCTTTTAGGGAGACTTATCAGCATTACAAAACTCCAAAGGGAGAACAGAGATGACATGAGATTGTAGGGAGCAGTTAGTTTCTGGTTTTATTATTGCCACATCAGAGAACTTACAGCAGTTCTGTTTCAGACAGTTGTGTGTGTCAGTCCAGCTCTGACCACACGATTCGTTCCTACCTCTTCTTCACAGCACTTGATAATTTTTAAATCTCTTCAGCCATTTCTCCATTCATCATTCACTAGCATTTTGCTTATAATAATCAAATCTACCCTAGCTAATTGAATGGTTTATTATCCACAAGTTGCACAGAGTGAAAATTAATAATAATTTAAAAAGCCGAAAAATAGAATCCTCTGTAATTTCAGGAGAGATTTCAGAGATTTCAGAGATCAAGTTTCTGTGACTTGACCAGCAGCAAGAACAATCATTATAACTATGTTATTCAGGCTAAGTACATCATTAAGAAATAACTTCAATAAAATTTCCTACTAACACTTAAGCAAAAAGTATTATAAAGGGTTGGAAAGTTGCATCAATGGTTAAGATTGCTGCTTTTGCAGAGGACCTGACTTTGGTCCTCAACATTCCTGTTAGGCAGCTCACAAATGTCTGTAACTTCAGCTGCATGGGAGCTTCTGAATTCCTTTGGCACCTGCACACTCATTTACACACACACACACACACACACGTACACACACACAATTTTAAATGAAATAAAACTTTTAATTGCTTTGAGCAATGATATAGTTTTTAATAATGTCATTCTTGAATTTCATAACGCTACTAACTCATCAAAGTCATGGCTGATGATTTTCTCATGACCCTAAACCTCCTGAACATGTTTACTCCGAGCCACTGAATATGCTATTTCTATGTACAGATTATAGTTCCCGTGATCAAAATGTTTTAACTGAAGTTGAACAGGTGACTCAGGCTTGCAATACCAACAAAAGAAGCCAGAGGCAGGAGAATGGGCGTGAGTTTGACCCAACCTGATAGAAGTATTTAGGATGTGATTTCTCTACAAGCCATAGTTATAGAGTGAGATCTTTGTCTCTATAAAATAAAAACAAAATTAACAAAGAAATTAAATAATTCTAGTTTAGAAGAACAAATATTAGGAAAGATCATGATAAGGAATATAAAATACATATATGTTTTATGT
This sequence comes from Arvicola amphibius, assembly GCF_903992535.2. Classification (NCBI taxonomy): domain Eukaryota; kingdom Metazoa; phylum Chordata; class Mammalia; order Rodentia; family Cricetidae; genus Arvicola; species Arvicola amphibius. The sequence goes on along the minus strand of NC_052057.2, from coordinate 19,414,828 downwards.
TTCTATGTTTCTAACTTCTGTGCTACTAAAGATGAACTGATATCATAGGCAATGTTATTCAAAGTGAAATACAAATACTAGATGAATTTTATGGGTGTTTAACAACAGATTTTCCTTCCTTGCAAATGTCCCACTTCAGTATTAAAATCCATTTGCATTCTTTCAATATAAACAGACTGGCAGAGCCAATTGCATGTGTCTTAGAATTCAAAATGGCCACAAATTATTAAATTTAACTTGAGCCTTACACACATATACACAAAAACACAATATACACAGACATATGCAAGCATACAGACATACTCACATACACACACATGCACACAAGTGCCCTCACATATACACACACTCATACAAGCACACACATATGTATATATCACACATATACACACACACTCACACAATACACACACACACATATGCCCACATACAGACACACTCATATGCAACACTCACACATGCACAATGTACCCGCACACACTACATACACACAATACACACACATATACACAAATACAGACACAATGCAAACAGTGCACACACACACCACACGTCCATGCACCCACACACAGCCAACAACACTCACAACACACACACACACACACACACACACACACCACACTTGCAAAAGTTAAGTAAAGAACTGTTTTTTTTAGTTTTTCTCAGTTTGATCTGGGTCAAGGCTCCATAGATGAGCAGCACCCTTGACTCCTCCTTGGTATGGAAATCAAGGCTCAGATCCAGCTCCAGCCCAAAGCACCACCCAAGCTTCAGTCTCAGTTCATTTAGCCTTTGCTCCAGTTGTTCCAGACTAAAGCTTACCCCAGTGCCATGGCAGGGCCTCTGCTCACTTACGTTTCTAGTAAAGGACTGGTAAAGAACTAGGCACAATTCTACTCTTAGGCTCGGGTTGGGACTGGCCCAGCCTCAGCTCCACACTGAGCGCAAACCTACAGACAAGACCAGACCCAGGTTTTAAATAAAGAGCTGTACTAACGTGTGGAGTAGGCACATGTGTGGAGTAGGTGGATTCTTAAATCATTATACTTAGTTTCTAAATCTCCAACAAGGACAATGCAAATACTAGATTCTTATGCATTTTGGCAAAGGGCTCAGTATTGCCTGTATTCTCTGCAGTTTGCTTACTTGTGAAAACTTCATGACTAAACTTTAATCATGGGTGCTTTAATGTTTTTGTTCGGTTTCTCAATGGCTCTGCATAGGTGGTTGTGGCTGTTTTCATGAGTGCATCTGACCAGAACGGACAGTACTTACCTATGTGGTGGTACTGATTTTCTTCTGTTCTTTACTCTGATGGAGTTTTAGGGTCTCATATCTATCTCAGGCATTCAGACAACTTTTCCTTTTCTGTCTTCTCCTTTTCTTTCCTCTACCTTTATTTCCCTTCTTCTACTCCTCCTTCTTCTCTTTCTCCTTTTCCTTCCTGCCTTCTTCTTCCTCCTCCTCCTCTTCTCCTTCATCCTCTTCTCTTTCCTCCTCTTCCTCTTCTTCCTCTTCCTCTTCTTCTTCTTGTCTCATTATTATCCCTGGCTATTTTGGATCTCAGTACATAGGCAAAGTTAACGTCAGATTCATAGAAATTCACCAACCCCTGCCTTGCGAGTGCTCTGACTCATGGTGAAGTTATGCACCACCACTCCAGCTGCAGACATCTGGACATCTGTCTGGTAGTGCAAAATTATGAAGCACTTCAGTTATTTCACTGTCTCTGATTAAACAATCTGCCTCTACTCCCCCACAGTTACAGAAGCATTTTAATGGGGTACATGTCCAATAAGAAGTCATAACTTTCAAGTTTATATTCATTCAGGTTCCATAGAAAAGTTGTCTCTTTCATTCCACATGCTCTGAAAATCCGCCAGGACTCTTGATTTTACCACCCAGATGGTCAATCACCATCAGTACTCAAACTCTAACAATAATCCTGCTGAAAATAGTCTTCTCCTCATAAGACCTCCTTCCCTTTTATGTAGGAAATGCTCTCATATCAACCCACATTTTTCTCCTCATCATCCTTAAAACTCCATGTTCAGCAGCTTCTGGAGAATAAGTCTTTTGTAGCTCAGCCTTGGAGCTCTCAAAATCTTAGCTGGTATTATGCTTGGCTTTTGAAATCCCTAGCTCATATGAGTATTTTTAAAAGAACATCTTTATTCTTCAAAATAATCCATATACGTATACACTGTGCTGTGATCATACCCATCTCCATTTTCCCGCTGCAACTCACCCAAGAGCCCCCCAAACAGCTCCATCCCAACTTCATGTCTTATTCACGCATGCACTTATTTATTCTTAACTTGATGGAGGAGGGTCATCTGTCTATGTGTTACTTTCATTGTTTAATAAAAAATACTGCCTTGGCCCTTTAATAGGACAGAAAATTAGGTAGGCAGAGTAGACAGAACAGAATTGTGGGTGAAAGAAAGCAGAGTCAGGCAGACGCCTCAGGCAGCTGCTATGACTCTCCTCTCTGAGTTGGACGCAGGTTAAGATCTCTCCTGGTAAGCCACCACCCCATAGTGCTACACAGATTACTAAATATGGGTTAGTCAAGATATGAGAGTTAGCCAATAAGAGGCTGAAACTAATGGGCCAAGCATTGTTTAAAAGAATACAGTTTCTGTGTAATTATTTCATGTGTAAAGCTAGCTGGGTGGCAAGAATGCAGCCCACCACTCCTTCCACTACATTAACTCACTAAATCCAATAAGTATTGCTAATACACTTAATGAGTGCATGGTTGTGAGGTTACCCACTGGGGCATAGGCAGCCTCCAGTGGCTGTCTTTCCATAAAGGGAAGTGATTCTTTGTCCCCAGCGAGCCATCTATTCCCACACTCATCAGTTAGGGCTTGAGCGTGAGTAACCTCTCTTGACTCCATGCTGGAATTTTAACTGGCTGCTCTTGTGCTGATCTTATACAGGTAATAATAACTGCAGTAAGTTCACATGTGTGATAGTCATGCCACATCTAGTACACAGCATGTTACAGTGGTCTGCCCTATTCTCTAGATCTACCGTGTTAACCCCTCTGCCCCAATGCCCCCTGCTGCACTGAGAAGGAGGTGTGGGGTGAGATGTTAGAGAAGTCCTACCTACAGCTAAGCACACAGAGTCATTTTTTCTCTATACTATGAACAGCGTGATACTCTACATTAACCTCTGAGCACTGTATTAAGAAACTTCTCTGCTCAAGGTTGAGAGCAGTGCAAATATGTAGGCTAAACCATAGATACCCACAAGGCAGCTTAACAATATGGCTACTGAAGTTGTTTTTTTTTTTTCTGAGCAGTGGTGGTGAATACCTTTAATCCCAGCACTTGGGAGGAAGAGGCAAGCAGATCTCTGTGAGTTCAAGACCAGCCTGGTCTAGAGCGAGAGTTTTAGGATAGGCTCCAATGCTATCTTGTCTCGAAAAACACACAAAAACAAAACCAACATTAACAATCAAAACCAAACCAAAAAAAAAAAAAAAAAACAAAAAAAAAACAAAAAAAACATGATATTCAAAAATTAGCAGCGCTCCCCTGGAATCTTTTGAGCTCCCTAGCCATGGGTCTTGACCATGACAAAGAATAAGTTCTGTTCAGTGGAAAGACCTCAGATCAAATCAAGGGAGCTTTGGGTCACCTCCATAAACATTCTGCCATTACTCTAGCGGTGGACACATTTATCCTGACAGGTCAGTATTGTAGCATCTAGTGTCTAATGCTAGGCAAGACCACGGACACCTTTTATTCCCAGGAGACTGCAGATCTCCTTCTATACTATGAAAGTTAGTTATCAGGGCGAGAAAGTCCTCATGAATTCAAAATCATTTCTCTAGTTATTTGTCTAGTTATGGTGAACAGCCAAGACCAATGGCAGTAGACCTTTCTCTCCTTCATTTTTTTAATATAAAAGATTATATTTTGAAATAGTAATAACATCGTTCCCCCTTTTCTTTCCTACCTGAAAGCCTTCTCATATAGCCCTTCTTACTGTCTGTCAACTTGATGACCTCATCTTTGATTACAGGCACAAGCTTGCATGTGCAAACACACACACACACACACACACACACACACTTATTCCCAGGAAAGAGCACACCAATTGTTATCCAGTACCAAGTGAACTCTTTCACCTTTACAATCTTCTCCTTATTCAGTTTTCCAATGCTTTCACTGTAATATGTCATTATGCCATGGGGAATTTCTTTTCTGATCCTGTTTATTCAATGTTCTGAGGCCTCTTGTACCCAAATGGGTATGTTTTTCTCAAAATTTTGAAATTTTTCTTCTTTGATTTTATTGAAAATACTTCCTATGACATTCATATGCCACATTTCTTTATCTTACCTGTATCAGAATGTTAGGTCATACAGTTTCTCAGAGTTCCCCCACATTCTGTTCATTTCCCTTTCTGAATTTGAGCCGGTCTCTACATTGCCATTCAATCCCTCCACCTTATCTTCCAGCCTTATATTTGGTTTTTCAGATGACCCATCCCATTGGTGAGATTTTCTCCCTCAGACTATCATTGCTTTAATGAGCTCTTGAACTTTAGCTTATTCCATTTTGGCTTTTATTCACCAATTCTATCTGCATTTTTTTGAATTGTATTTCTCTATTTTCTATTTTCCCTATTTTATTCAACTTTTCGTTTTTGTTGTCCTAGAATATATCCACGTCTTCTCTGAGTTTTTAAAATATAGTTCTAATCACTCAGAATCTCAGTATTTAGCCAGTACTGGCACAGAACTTGCTGTAAAGGCCAAGCTGGTCTTGAGCCCACAAGAGATTTGCCTGCATCTGCCTCCCAAGTCCTGGGGTTAAAAGTGTTCACCACCACACCTAGCTGGCTTTTAAAAAATTTTTCTTTCTTAATTATGTGTATATGTGTGTCAGTGTGTGAACTTGTTTACGTGAGCGCAGTGCCTGAAGGGGTGAAAGAGAAAATCGTATCCCACAAAGCTGGAGTTATAGGCATTGGACGCCACCCAATGGGAGTGCTGAGAATCAAGCTCAGTTTGCTTGGAAGAGTAATACTCACTCCCGGGCACTGAGCCATCTCTTCATCTCTCCAGTCCCTTCCGATTCTTCATCTGGACGTTCTGAATTATTCTCTCTGGGAGCCATTATTATGAGATTACTAATTTGGAGTGAATGCATTGGTGTGTGTGTGTGTGTGTGTGTGTGTGTGTGTGTGTATGTGTGTTGCATGTTTTTTTTTATTTCTACACTACCAAGACTTATGCATACTTGGTGTTCTTTCTTACTTTATTTTCCTTCCTTCTTCCCCTCTTACCTCTTCCCTTCTCTTTCTTTCTTTTTTTCATGATTCTTACTTTGAATGAGCTCTTCATCAACAAGCCATAGACTCTTCTCCTACTGTATATAGATTGTTAACTATAGCTAGACAGTTGCATTCTCCTTGTCATTTTATTAATGAAAAATATAAAACTATAGTAGTATTAATTTTAATTATCTTGTTAGATGAGTTGGGGAGGCTAGCAAAAAAAATTGAAACATTTTTTTCAAGAATCTAGTCGCTTTTGCATATTGCAATCTCTGAGTTTTCTTTTATTTTTATGTTTATATATTGGAAAACTAGACTTTACAATATAGTAGACTTGGAATTATTTCTTTCCACTCCCCTTTCTTTCAATAAATTTTGCAGTTTCAGTAGTCTAAGTTTGAGATATCATGTAACCTCATTTCTTCAGCCAAAATAGAAACACCTGGCAGAGAAGAAACCAAAAGGTAAGTCTCAAAGAATGTCCTTGGAGTAAAAGACTAAATGGGGTGGCAAAATAGCAATATTTGCTTTTAGGTTTTTGGCAAAGAACACAATATTAATTTAAAGTATAGAGTACATAGAGACTGCAGACAAAACCCAGTGACTTAGAACACTTGGTGTTCATGGAGAGGATCCAGGTTTGATTCCCTGAATCCATGTGGTGGATCACAACCACCTGTAATTCCAGTTTCAGGGAATCTGATTCCCTTGGGGGTTGTGAACCACCATGTGGGGAAAATATTCCTATACACACACACACACACACACACACACACACAGACACACGCACACACACACATATATATACATATAAAGGAAGTACAAAAGAGTTAAAGAGCACTAAAGAAGAATCTACATGGGAGTATGTAGTGCCTGCACTACAGGACGGTTCGCAGCCAGGCAAGGGGCTGGAGATTGAAACACATACATACCCAGAGACATGGGTCATCCTTGAAACAAGAATGCCAACTTTATTGTGCTCCAGGGAAGCTTATATGGGGATCCTTAATTGATAACTACTCCACAGCTCTTGGCATTTTCAGCTGTAAACCACGAGAAACCACTCCCCTGCCATCAGGAACTCATGAAGGTCTCGTGCTCAGAGCAGCTACGGGCACAGGAAAACAATCCGTTCACTCCAGAAGGCAAAGGGTGACGGAAATCCAAGGGTCTGCAGCCCCAACAGGTGTATATAACCATAACCTTGGGTGTTTTAAGGAATTCACAAATACGGTGGTGTTGACTGTTTCTTACCCAGAAACTTAGATTAATAACCTGCTGGATGAATTCATCTCAGAAAAGATATGTTCAAAAAATAAACTGAAGTCAAATGTTTGGTCTTGAGTATGTAGGTGAGTGTCAGGAGCAACGGTCCTGTTTGCTTGTGTCTGAAAAGCAACATAAGGATGGAGGAAAGAAATAGACAAGAGACAGAAGAATGGAGTCAGGAGGGCTTTCAGTGAGTACTGCAACAGCCCCGGGTTAATTACTCACAGTGCTTCTATTCCCCAATTAAAAGAGGAGGGCCAAAGGCTTCCTTTCCATGATACAAGGAATGAACAAGCTTACCTCTTTACATCTTAAAAACACCTACTAAGCACGCTGTAAGTCAAACATTGTTCTGTCTGACCTTTAAGGAGCAAGGCGTCCAGTAGCCATACCTTTGGCCAAACATCCTATTATTTGCCCTTGAGGAACAGGAATTGGTTTGAACTCTCTGACCTTTAGTCAAGATGGAACAGATTCAAAACTATGGGCTCCCACAAGGGGGAGGGAGTCTTAAAAGAGAGTTGATGCAGAGTGGTTGGAAAGAGTCTACTGGAAAACACACGGTCATGCTGACGGTCCACAGCAGGAAGGCTCACTATGGGCACTCAGAAAATAGTCCCTGTGGCCTGCGGAGGTTCACTAGCTATGGGATGTTAACGACCCAAGGCTACATGAAGTAAACTAATTCCATTTGTCTATGGATCGTGATTTGAGGCAGCAGCAAATATATAGCAGAAGGCTCTAATTTCCAAATCATGAAAAACTGATTACAGTGTGCAGTCAACCTTTTCTAGTAGCTGAATAGGACTACATACACCTACAGGCTTGTGGATACAGTTATCTGAATACCCAGCTAGGCCATTTCCCAAATATTTCAGTTAATGGTTTTATTTTTTTTCTTCTTTTTTCTTTTTTTGGTTTTTCGAGACATGGTTTCTCTGTGGCTTTGGAGCCTGTCCTGGAACTAGCTCTTGTAGACCAGGCTGGCCTCAAACTCACAGAGATCCGCCTGCCTCTGCCTCCCGAGTGCTGGGATTAAAGGTGTGCGCCACCGCCGCCCGGCTCAGTTAATGGTTTTAAGTGAGCAAAACATGAAAGGTCTGAGTTCAGACTCTTGTGCTATGAGAGCTCAGCATCAGGCAGCCTTCCGATGGCGATCCTTCCAGTGAAGATGTGAAATGTCGTCTTTAAGAATGAGACAGGCAAGAAAGTAATACAGAGCTGAACACAGCCCTGAGATGCTTTGCCCTTTGAGAGTGGAGGTTGCAAAGTCATGCTGCCATAGTAACCACCTCACAATCACAAGAATGTGTTCTAGTCCAAATGAATTTTAATAACGTGAGGAAAAATTTAAAACGATGTCAATAAACAGTGGAATCAATCAATATTCTTGTTCACCTGCCCTGGGTTTCCTGATACAAAGGAGGTCCTACTGTTGTGTTTACATAGCATCTGTGATGAAGCTAAAGGGGTGTGCGTGTGTGTGTGTGCAGGGGTAGGTGATTAAGCATTTCATGGGTAAAGAGATCAGAATTTCTCTAGCTACCTTCCTCCCACCCTTGACTGATATAGGGCACACGTTTCAAAGATCGAAATACATTATTTAGATAACTGACCATACTGGAGAAAAAATTGTGGAGGAAAACCGAATTGCTAAACTGTTGGTCTGCCTGGAGGAGGCAGAACTGGAAATGTCCTGTGAGGATTGCTATTCCCACAGAGCCCCACCTGGTGTTTATTTCATGGCTGGTGGAGTTTCACATGCAAAGGGTGGCACCTTATCTGCTGTCCTCCACTCTTTCTTTTGGAGAAGTAAAGAAGCTTTCTGGGTTCAGCTACCATTTAATGTCAAAGATCACTCTCGGGCCCTCACTGATTTGACTCCTGAGAATTTGGTCAGCACTATGCCTCCTCTGAGAGTGGGCAGATGCATCTGGCATCTGTGCCAGAGAAAAGCAATGAGGCACTCTTAGGATACCCAATGAGGCATTGTTTTTAATCTGTACGTTACTCACTCCCAGCAGTGTGGACTCTTGAGAATCACCTGCCATGTTACTCGAATTCAGGCATTCTGATTCAGCTAATCTCTTCTACAACAAAGATTGCCCGGTTGACTGTGGTGTTTAGCTAGGATCCAGACGTTCTTGTCATGAGTTTTATTTACATTTTTTGTGGAACTGGCTAAGAATTACACCTCAAACACTGGTGTTGGCTTGGAACTCTGAAGAGAGGCACAATCTAAAAAGCAAAAGAAGCTCTTAAAGAAAACAAAGATTGCCAGAGGCCACCAATTCCTATGCAGAGTTCACTGGAGTCTAAGAGACCCTTGTTGGCTCCACAGTTTGATGAGGCACAGGAAAGGGAGTCTACAGAGATCACAGTAGCTCCGGCGGGGTGGGGATGGGGGAGAAATAAAAAAGGTAAGTCTTATGAGAAGATGCTTTTAAAACGTGGGCTCACAAGATTGGGAAGAAAGATGGAGGAGCAGAGTCACAATAAAGAAAAGCATACCTTTTGCCAAGGTGCCTCAGCCAGCAGGCTGCAATTACAAAACTTGTGCTTGATGAGCCGTTGGGCTGGCACTGTCGACAGGGAGAGATATGTGGTGGCCTGGGACTCCCTCAGAAACAGGTCATTACTGAATAGGGCCAGCGCTATGCCCACTGGCAAGTTCCCAACATGGAGCTACCGTGGTTGCAGATTCTGCTGCTTGCACTGTAGGGAGATAGAGAATATGGGCAATGGAGCTGCTACAAGCACAAAGCTGGAGCCTGGGAGCCTTGGGTCAGCAGAGGGTGGGAGCTGTACAGCAGCCAGGACCTAACAGGGATCATGCCCTCCCCCATGCCCTGCCTAGCCTCAATATCATCAGACTCTGGGCAACAGCAGTATATCAGAGACGAGTGTCAACAATGGTCCAGTATTTATGGTGCTTCAGAGGCCAGAGATCTAGTACCAGACCAACAATCCTTTGCAAAGCATGTTTGCATATAAGATTATTTGGGCAAGCAAATATTCTTACGTAACACAGTGAAGTTTCCAGTGCCACTCTAATGATTGAACATGCGACGGAAAGGTGGGAAAGACGGAGGAATGGAGCGGTGACTGCATGGTGGGGCGAGGTGGCACTAGACAGGGAAGGCTGTGGTGGACAGGGGAACATGTGAGCATAGTGCATAGCAGCCTGGAGCTTGCGCAGACTCAGTTCCTACACACGCTGCCCAGTGGCACCAGCACCTTGGCTCTGAGACAAGCCAGGATGTCTGGAGATGGAAAACGGTTTGTTTCTTTTGGTTTGAACCTCCTTGAAAGACCTCTTTGGTCAGTGCTGGCCCGGGACACCATGTTGGTATCAACAGTCTGCTGCTCAAGGGCCTGTTGAAGTCTGAGGTTTATGTCGATGTTCTAGGCCCTTACTCCCGCCAGAGGCCATGTGGACTTCCACGGTCTGTGTTATCATAGGGGGCATATTAGTGTCCACCATCCAGGTTGCTGCCAGAGGCCATGTGGATGTGAGTGGCCTGTACAATTAATAAGAGTCTTATCTGGGTTCTTGGTCCTACTGCAGCCAATGTCTGTGCTGATGTCTGTTGCTCATGTAAGCACTGAAGGCCGTTCAAATACCCTTGATCTGTGCTGTAGCCTGAAGACATGTTGATTGATGTCCAAGGGGCATGTTGTCCATGTTGATATCTACGAGGCCTGTGCCTGTCAAGAGCTTTTTGATGGTGTCCATGGCCCATGCTGACTCCTGAGACCATGTGAATGGCTGTGGTCTCTGCTCCCACCAGAAACAATGTATGAGTCCACAACCCATGCTCCTCTTGACTAAAGGGCAAGGAAGCTACTTCTGCAGTGGAGTCAATGACAACAGACTCACAGTTGAGAAACAGGGACATAGAAGGTTTCAGTGACAACCTTTTAACGCCACCTTCCAAACACACACAAAAGAACAACAGCCTTGCCGGGCAGTGGTGGCGCACGCCTTTAATCCCAGCACTCGGGAGGCAGAGGCAGGTGGATCTCTGAGTTCGGGGCCAGCCTGGTCTACAAGATCTAGTTCCAGGACAGGCTCTAGAAACTACAGGGAAACCCTGTCTCGAAAAACCAAAAAAAAAAAAAAAAAAAAAAAAAAAAAAAAAAAAAAAAAAGAACAACAGCCTTGACAGGAAGCCATTGAAGAGAACCACTTAAAGCACTGATCAGGATGCTGAAGTGTAGCTCTCCGCAACTGATGGCTTCTCGTAGGAGTGAGGGTGTTGAAAGATTCACTTTCCTTTAAGGGGATGGGCACTGAATTTGAATGTGCTCCAGTGAGTATATAGACAACACAAATTGGACTTGTGGGTTTCTTCTTCTTCTTCTTCTTCTTCTTCTTCTTCTTCTTCTTCTTCTTCTTCTTCTTCTTCTTCTTCTTCTTCTTCTTCTTCTTCTTCTTCTTCTTCTTCTTCTTCTTCTTCTTCTTCTTCTTCTTCTCCTTCTCCTCCTCCTCCTCCTCCTCCTCCTCCCCCCTCCTCCTCCTCTTCCACCCTCCTCCTTCCCCTTCCTCTTCCCCCCTCCTCCTCTTCTTCTTCTTTCTTCCTCTTCCTCTCCTCCTCCTCTTCCTCCTCCTCCTTCTTCTTTCTTGAGGGAGGCAGGTCACAAGGGTGGAGGTGGACCTTGGAGGACTGGGAAGTAAGTTTTATTGGGGTGCATGATATGAAATCCCCAAATATTCAATAAAAATAGCATACTGAAAAAAAAAATGTTCTTGAGAATTTGCTAGCCCATGATCAAAAGCAAAGCCTTCCATTCACAACCCGAGTGCTGAGCAGTGAAGCCAGATGATATACTCAAGCTGCATGTGTCTGGGGGCCTTTTCAACAGCAGCTGATGACAACGTCTTTGATGCGTCCTCACTGTCCTAACTAGCTAAGGCAACACCGCGGCTCATAGTGGTGAGCATGGAATGTCGGGACTTGTTGCTAACACAGGCCTCCTGGAAAAGACAAATTCTTTGCTGTTGCAGGTGTTGGCCTCAGATCAGTGATACCCTAGGACATGTGTGGAGGTACAATCCCTTTAGGCTGATAAACTGACGTGGGCCTCACAGTGCCAGGGTGGGAGAGAAGTGATCGGTAATTTTAGGCTTTCACCATGGGTTTTCTTAAGAGTGGCTGGATTAAACAGCCCGGAATCTAGGGAAATATAACCTGCTGATAGTAGAGCTAGTAGATCATTGATTGGAAAGGGGTTGGGGGATGTGAGTGACAGGAGTGAGCTTCAGAGTACGTGGCACTTCCCTTAGAAGCCTGAGGAACTTATCCCTAGCTCCAAAGAAATCATCTATCATGAACGACATGTGGCCTGCAGGCCTGCTGTCCAAAACAGAGGCTGTGGCAGTGGTTGGTGTCACTTCAGAAAACCTCCCCTCTCTGCTGAGGGGAGAATGTCAGCACTCTAGGAAGGACACCTCTCAGAGACAGAAGATGTCATACACAGAGGACGTTTACACAAAGTGTGGCTGTTTCCTGAAAAGAAAAATTGCTTTGCAAGTTGGCATTGTCTAGAGTGAATGCAGCCATCAAAATCTTTTAATGAATGCGCATTCACTTTCTGTGTTTAGAACACTGGCGAATTCTGGCTGCCATGATCATGACACTTCATTTGACTTGAGCATGTTTTGTCTATGTAAAGGAATATGTGTTTTCAAACATATAAATTGTTGCCACCACAATACAGCAGAAAAAGTTAATACAGTGGCTGTGAACACCACTACTTCGTGCTGTGTGAGGTCATAGAGTCCTCGATTCTGCCACAACAGAACAATGGAAAGTCCATACTTGGGTTTACTATCCATTCAGGGTATTTTTTTTATGAATTGAATTGTAATAAATACTTTATTTTTGGAAACAGGTGTTCTCACCTTTCTTGATATGCATGTAGAAGCAAGACTTCTTAGAAAATTGCTTAGGTACATTTACTGGAAACTTCCAGTCCCTTGTCCAAAAAATACACCATTTACAGTCCCATCAGCAATTCACATAGCATAGGATCAGCCTTTGATGGGTTCATTTAAATTACTTTACACAGGCAGTCACTTAGAATTTAATGTCATTATTCTGTTCAGAATTATTTTAAGTAGACTTACCTCAGGAAATTCCCAGAATTTTAAGCAATGACATTTGGAAAATGGCAGACAAGTTCCTGCATCCAGCACCAAGTGTATTATATAAAATCGATGCCTAATTCTATAAGTCTGCTTCCATTGTTTGACAGTTGAATCAAAATTATTAACATAAACAAGAATATAAATTATAATGTTATTTCTTTCCACACGACAGATATTTTGGTATTAGTTTCTTATTGTAACACTTTGTCAACCTTTTTCTCTGGGGTCCAACTGTCCACTGTTCTCTTTTATTTCTGTCCCCTGTTTTCCCGTTTATGCTTTAGTTTTTCTTCCTCCAGAAAACTTTGCTCCATTCAAGCCTTTATCCTGGTACCTCGTTTGGTTCCATAGCCTCTGAATCAATTTTTCCCCTTGGTTTGAAGTTACTTTTCATATTTCACCAGGTATCTTTTTAATCAACAAGCCACTCCTAAACTGTCCAGATACACCTCCTCGGGGCCGGCTTGTGTTTCTCAGCATCTGCCCCGACTTCATCACAACTCACATTATTTAATTTATAAAAAACTATTTATATTTAATTTATGTGTATGTCTGAATGTATTCCTTGTATGTATAAGCACCAAAAATGTTCCGGATGCCTGTCTGACACTGGACTTACAGATGGTTGTTGCCTGCCATATGGGTGCAGGAAACTGAACCCAGGTCCTCAGTAAGAGCAGCAAAAACAGTTGAGCCAAGTCTTTAGCCATGAATTTTATATTTTGATATTGTCCTGAGTTCCTCACTGCCAACTGGGAGTCCCTCAAGGCTGTAGGGCCAGTTGGGTAACTTGCCCTCCAACAGAACTTACTATCAGTTTATGTACAAAAGAAGTGCTCAAAAGGCCTTGGGGTGGCTTGAAAAAACTAGGGTTCTAAAGGGAGTGGCACTATTAGGAGGTGTGGCTTTGTTGGAGTAGTTAAGGCTGTGAGGACCCGAAGAGGTCAAAGGTCAGAAAATTTGGGACTTGTTTCTTGTTCATTAAAGGTTATTGTATTTCTACCTCAAAGGAAGGTCCCAGCTAGTAGTAAATCAGAGAGTTCTGCTCTCTCAAGGCTGTTGTTGTTGTGGCTAGTTGCCAGACTTCCAGGCTCCTGAAATAGGGAAGTAGTTTGTTCCTACCTAAAACAAAAGTCTAAGGATGCAACTAAGGTCCAGTGGCCTTTATGGAAATAACTTGGGATCCCACCCAGGGAGTGGTTTGCCTACAGAGAGTTTGGTCTAGGGCAGGAGTCTAGGGCATAAGTGCTGAATGTAGCCCGTGACTTTCAATTTATATGTTAATGCAGTCTTTTGTTTTACTCCTACCTTTTGGGGTCAGGGGTATATTAACCAGTTAGAAATTAAACACGGGCAAATTTTCAGTACTCACCGAAAAATTCCCTCCCGATTCTATCCTATATGTTTCTGCGTTTTAATATTTTCATTTGAGTCTTCGTATATTTTACTATATTTCTAAATTCCCATGCCTCCACTCAATTTGTCGAGGCTATTCCCTGACAAATGGTACCACAACGTGGGGCTGAACCACAAGAAAACACGAAAGTGTGACCAGACGAATGGAGGAGAACATGAGGAATGGGCAAGAGAGAACCGTACCATGGGTGGAAAGGTGAGTGAGGAGTGGTCAGAAATAAGTAGTAGAATTTAAAAATAAGAGAGAAGCAGGAGAGATAAAAATCGGGAGTAAAACTGGAAATAGTTGTAAATATGCCACAAAGAAATAGGATTCAACTATTTGTATTTTGATAGCTAGTGGAGTTAAAAAGAAGCAGAAACAAAGAAGCAGAGATTTCTAGAGTTTGTAAATATTATATTTCTGCCCCTGTGCTGGCGGCTTAACCACCACTGACTTCGGGCTGCTCTGGGACTTGGAGAGGCCAAAGTTAAGACCTCGCCTTCAGCCCTGCAAGCTGAGGTGCTGTGGACACAGAGCCACAGCCCCTACCGCCGCTGAGCGGTTCGGAAGAGTGTAGGGAATGTGGCTCTGGCATTTGACCCAGAATTGGCCTGGGTTACCGCTGAGATTGTGGCAGTTCATGCACACCCTGTGGTCAGCTGAGTCTGACCAACACTGAGCGGTAGAGCCAGGAAAGGCGGCAGGAGACAAAATTTAAAGGGCTATCTACACCTCCCTGAGTCAGCGCCCAGAGTTGGTCAATAAAAATACCTAGAGGCTAATTGACCAATGTGCCATGGAGCCTAAATGGATAAATCTATGGCTTTAACAGACGAGAGGATTTAGGAATTCTCCTAATTTTGTGATTACAAGATTTAAAATAAAAAAGCAAGGATAGTAAAAACCTGTGTGGTTAAACACACCTAAGCTTGTGATCGCACACAGCAGTCTCAAAGCCGCCACAACTGTGAACAACTGAGAACCTGAGCTAGATTTGCCAGCTGGTCATAGTCTGTAGCAGGACCGCTGAATATGGCCTGTGACCAGCCCAGGCAGGGCAAGCAATAAGGGACTGATTGCCTGCTCCCAAGTACCTAGGCAGGACACCCAAGCAGCAGAGGGAGCATGGCTTGCGCCCTGCCACATGGCCCAGCTTCAAGTCCAGATCCCAGAATCCCAAGACTGAAATCCAAGCTGCAAAACAGTAGCCTCAGGGAACTGCAGTTTCAGGCAAGTCAAGTGTCTATGAAATTGTAAATGAGCAAGTTAAGCCTGTCCGCTAGGAAGACAGATTTGCAGTTTGGATTAAAAAGAATTCAGGGAAGGAGAGATTAATTCAGGATTTAAGAGAACTTAATGCAACCAGGAAGCCGATGAGAGCATTACAGCCAGGGCTGCCTTCTCCTACAGCTATACCAAAGGACACCCATAAAATCATTTTAGACAGCCGGGCGGTGGTGGCGCACGCCTTTAATCCCAGCACTCGGGAGGCAGAGGCAGGCGGATCTCTGTGAGTTCGAGACCAGCCTGGTCTACAAGAGCTAGTTCCAGGACAGGCTCCAAAGCTACAGAGAAACCCTGTCTCGAAAGACCAAAAAAAAAAAAAAAAAATCATTTTAGACTTAAAGGATTGTTTTGGCACCACAAAATTGCCAAAGATTTGCTGTCAGTATCCCCTCAGTTAATTTCAGAGGGCCGACAAAGAGATAGCAGTGGAGCGTTTTACCTCAGGGTAGGGCAAACAGTGTTACCTTGTGCCAGAAGTTTGTGGCGCAGGCTATACAAAATGTCAGAGATCAATTTCCACAGGTTTCTATTGTTCATTGTATGGTTGATATCCTGCTTTCCCATAGAGATGAAGGAGTTTTACTGGAGATGTATGAACTACTACTACAGAGCCTTAGCCATGCAGGGTTAATTATTGCTCTAGAGACAGGGCAGAGGCACCCACCTTTCCCATATTTAGGTCCTATGTTATACCCCAAATAAATTAATCCTCAAGAATTAGACATTAGGAAGGATTGTTTAATGATTCTAAATGATTTCCAAAAGTTGTTGGGAGACATCCAAAGGCTGAGACCTTATGTCATATATCCTACAGGAGACCTCAAGCCTCTATGTGAAACTCTTAAAGGGGACAGTGATCCAAATTCCAATAGACAACTTTCAGAAGTTGCTAGACAGGTGCTTTCCCAGGTAGAGCATGCTATACAACAAGTACATTATATAAATTATGACCAACATTGGCAAGCAAGTATATTACCTGCAAAACTTGCTCTCTAGTGGTTTTGTGGCAAAATGGGCCACTTTTATGGATTCACCTTCCTGTATCACCAGCTAAGGTATTAAACCCTTATTTTGAAGTAGTAGCTTGCTTAGCACAGAAGAGCAGGATGGAGTCTAGGAGATATTTTGACAAGGAACTGGCTATGATTAATGTTCCTTATACTAAGCAACAAATTGAATGGTTATTCCAAAATAGTGATTCTTGGGCAATTGCATTTGCTCAGTTTCAAGGCCAGAATAATAATCTTTTCCCAGCTGACCAGTTGCTGCAGTTTACACAACTGAATTCCTCCATTTTCCCTAAAACAGTAGCAAAAGATCCTTTCAAGAATGCTTTGTTAATTTTCACTGGTGGCTCTTCTAATGGGAGGGCTGCTTATGCCATTAATGGTAAAGGACATGCGGTGCAGACAGAACTAGCCTCAGCTCAGATAGTTGAGCTGCGAGCTGTGGCTATAGTGTTTCAACACTTTGCAAATGAAGCTTTTAATCTATATACTGACAGCTGATATATTTTTAGTGCTCGTCAGGTCCTAGAGACCATCCCTTATATTGGGACTAGCAATAAGCAAGTTAAAATGCTATTCCAGCAGATTCAAGAGGCCACACAACAAAGTTACCATGTTTTGTGAGACATATTTAAATCTTCCCATTTCATTAGCTGAAGGTAATGCTTTAGCTGATAAACTTACAAAAATAGTCGCTCTATCATAGATTGAGCTTGCTGAGCAGTTGAGTGCTTTGCACCGTCAAAATAGTCTAAGTTTATGAAAGCAATTTAAATTAACGAGGGACGCTGCTCACCAAATTGTTAAACAATGTGAGATGTGCCCACAATATTTACCTGTACCTTCTTTGGGGGTAAATCCCCATGGACTACTTCCTCATCACATAAGGCAAATGGATGTTACTCATGTCTCAGAGTTTGAAAAATTGAGGTACGTGCTTGTGACAATCGATACATATTCAGGATTCTTAATGGCCACTGCACAAACTGAGGAAGCTGCCAAGCATGTAATAACTCATTGCTTAAAATGCTTCTCATGTATGGGAACCCCCAAAATAATAAAGACGGATAATGGATCCTGATATGTCAATAAAGCATTTCAGCAATTTTGTGCCCAATGGAATATTGAACATAAGACCGGCATTCCTTATAATCCTCAAGGGTAAGGAATTGTGGAGTGTGCTCATAGCTCCTTAAAGACACCACTTCAAAAGATTATAACAGGAGAATTATATCCTTAAATGCCACATAAGCCTTAAATCATGAGCTGTTTACATTAAACTTCTTGAATATGAATGTCAATGAGCGATCAGCAGCAGACAGAAAAGTGACCTTTGCTAAAGCAAGGTGGAAAGACCCTTGTACTGGAAAATGGAAAGGTCCTGACCCTATATTTATTTGGGGGTGAAGATATGTCTGTGTTTAGTCACAGGATGAGGATCAAGCAAGATGGCTTCCAGAACGCCTGTTTCAATGTATCCAGCAGAACACCAGACCCGAGGACATTGTAGGTGCTAATGTCCCCATGGAGGAGTTGAAATGAAAGTCCATGGTCCACTTACTGCTTACTTGACCCCATGGAGAGAAATGCCTGATCCACAGGACCTGCTGCCACCATTCTACACAGCAGATGCCATTCTGCACTGCAGGACACTGGGTTGCTTCCAGACCTTTCTGCAACTTGCTACAGTCTGAATCTTGTTTACTTTGGAGCTGGATTACAAACACAGAACTCAGATTGCCAATGAGGTATTCAGTCAAGAGAACCTGAGAACTGAGATCTCAATTTTCCTGCTCAGGGGAAGAAGGACTGAAAGCCCTTTCCAGACACGAGGAGGGTAGCCTAAGGGTTTTTTTCTGCTGCTCAGAGATTGGGAGAGTTGCTTAAAAGCAGCATTGTGTTTGGACTCTTTCCATTACAAAATTCTTTTCTTGTCTTTTGGTTAAAATAGATTTAATTGAGAAAATCATGATTTGTTAAGTTGTGTCATGGTATTGACCTGTTAAATCATTTTATGGTATTGATCTGTTAATGTTTTAGTTCATTATAAGATGTTAATGATTAGAAAATGATTAGGAAAGTTTGACACTAGCAATGAATTCTTGAATTTTATGTTTGATAAGACAAATTTAGAGTTTGATACAGCTGAATACTCTAGACCAATTCACAAGTGGGCATTCCCAACCCTGATGACCCTCTATTCCTTTAATAAGGAGATATATTAGCCATTGAAGTATTTGCCGGGCAGTGGTGGTGCATACCCTTAATCCCAGCACACGGGAGGCAGAGGTAGGCAGATCTTTGTGAGTTCGAGACCAGCCTGGTCTACAAGGGCTAGTTCCAGGACAGGCTTCAAAGCTACAGAGAAACCCTGTCTCGAAAAACCAAAAAAAAAAAAAAAAAAAAAAAAAAAAAAAAAAAAAAAAAAAAAAAAAAGATGCATAACACAAAGTATTATCTGTTTGCTTGCTTACCATTACTGGAAATAACTTGGGATCCCACCCAGGGAGTGGTTTGCCTACAGAGTGTTTGGTCTAGGGCAGGAGTCTAGGGAATGAGTGATGAATGTAGCCTGTGACTTTCAATTTGTACGTTAATGCAGTCTTTTGTTTTACTTCTACCTTTTGGGGTCAGGGATGTATTAACCAGTTGGAAATTAAACACAGGCAAATTTTCAGTACTCACTGAAAAATTCCCTCCTGCGACTATCTTATATGTTTCTGCATTTTAATATTTTCACTTGTGTCTCCGTATTCTTTACTATATTTCTAAATTCCCATGCCTCCACTCTGGAGAAAGGTATTTTTGTCGAGGTTGGCTCCTGATATGGCCTAGTTGGAGGAAGTGTGTCACTGTGAAGGTGGGCTTTGAGGTCTCATATATGGCCAAAATACCACCCAGTGTCTAAGACCACTTCCTGTTGCATACAGGTTAAGATGCAGAACTCTCAGTTCCTTCTCCAGCACATGTCTGCCGGCATGCCACCATGTCACATGTCACACCATTATGATAATGGACTACACCTCTGAAAATATAAGCCACCCTAATTATGTTTTTCCTTCATAAGTTGCCGTGGTCATTGTATCTCTTCACAGTAATAGAATCCCCAGCTAAGTTAGCCCTGAATGAAACATCCCTAGCTCATTGACATGGAGATTGATAGCTTCATAAAACTGATATCGCCTAATACACTTCTCAAATAAACACTCAAGTTTCAAAATCTCCAATTTTACACGATATTTTATTATCATGAATGAAGTGGCTGGCCATTGTATGAGGTTATATTTGTCCCTATTTCTATTTGGGTTTCATAAAAACTGAGAACAAAACAATAGAAACCGAGAGTTGAAACTTTCATGGTAAGTCTAAACCCTAATGGAGACCTAGAGCTGGGAGGGCCGAACCTGAAGTTCCTACCCAGCTTTGGGTTACGAGGGCTAAGTGGGCAATGGCAGGGAGTTGGGAGACTGGATTTTTGAGTGTCATCTGAAGGGAGGGCCATGGTGCTGCATTTCATTCAAGCCATAAGACCTTTTATGGGAGGAAGCTGCTCTAGAATACTCTCTGAGTAACTCCAGGGAAACAGAGGACAAGGCCTAACCTGGGACTCCGTGGGTATTTGCAGTAACTGCACTGACAAAACGTGTATGCCTTATTTTGTTTTGTTTCAGAGTTGCTGAGGATTCAGTTTAGGTCCCTATGTATACAAGACGTGAATTCTGTCACCTCGCCAGCCGTTAATGGGCTCTTTAGTTTTGGGACCCTAACCAAGATGAAATCTAAAAAGAGGCTGAAGGGAGGTCACAAGCTGACAGCTGGGACAGAGGCACAGTCCCGCTGTAGAACTGTGACTGCAGACAGACATGTTGTGCGATGTGCGGTGCTCCGTGCAGAATGGCAAGCAGGGGTCTCACTCAAAAACATTGTTAAATGTTTCCAGACTGTACAAAAAAAAAAAAAAAAAAAAAACTTAGTCATCGAAATGAAATCGGGATACAGAGAAAAATCATTTTGATCTTGACTTTTTATTTTTTCTATAATTTGAGGAATTTTATTCCAAAGTAAGGAGCTAAATACCAGCACAATAGGTTTTCTGCACCATACAAAAAAAAAAAAACTGAAAGCCCTTTCTAAAAGTGTCCAAAAGGATGCTGTATGGCCGCTGTTGTGGTGACAGCTAATTTTGTATATTTTTTTCAAACTTCTCGGGGAGATCGAACAGTGTGCGCAGTCTATCACTGAGCAAGCCCACGTTCCTGAGATTGGATGTTGAAATCTGCTTTCGTGAACCTAAAAGACAATGAGATTAAGTTGAACTCGCTGTTAATTGAACAATATTCCAGAATCACAGTCTTTGTAAGTCGTCATGTAAGAAATGTAAATGGAGGCAAACAAAATGAAAATAAGCGCGCTAATGTTTTGATGTTTTTCTAATTGGTTTACTCCACTCCCATAAGTAACAGCATTGAATCATTTGGAGGCGTTCCCTGTGGACAAAAACCTTGTCCACGCTACAAGGGCAAGCTGTGTGCTTCTACTTCCCCCTTGTGGTCCTCATTTGCCACTGCAATGTCTCTGGCTGCAAAGGTATTTCTGCAAGTCCTCAGCAGGCTATTTGACAAAGGAAGTCCAGAATAACTCTCTTTTATTCTAAAATATTTTCTCAATAATAAAATAATGAGCTACTCCAGGTTACCTTGTTTAGGTAATTGCAATATTTTGTCTTGTACTGATTTGTCAGGAAGCTTGCCTAGAGAACTGTGCAGATGTTTGCACAGCAGTAAACAGTCCCGGTTGGCAAGAATTCTAAGTCAGCTGGTCAGTAAACTGGCCATGATGATGCTTGCATGGTGAATTAACATCTTCTAAATCAAGTGTGTTTCATTATTCTGTCCTAAGCTCTGATCCTTTGTAAACGCAATTTCCCCCCTGCGTTTCAGCCAGAATCTCTGGAGTGCTGGACACTCTCTGTGCTCTCCCTTAAGTTAAGGACCTGCAGCACTTGATGACCAGACCGCCATGTTGCCAGAGGGACCTCCTTGATTCTCCTCTGCTTGCTATGACCTGAGACTCAGTGGGGTCCTTGTCGATTTGCCCTGATCCTCCACCTCAGCCCCCTGAGCATAATGTACCTGGGAACGCTCCTGCGACATTGATTCTTCAGTCTGACTTGGCCTGGCCATTACAGGACAGTTAGCTCTCATTGGCCTTCTTTTCCCAAAGCTAAGGAAGGACAGAGAAGCGTCCAGATGTTGTCACACCAGAAGACAGCCTGTGCCGACATGGGCATCATTGTTTAGGCCACAAGGCTGTGAAGGAACACCTGGAATTATGTGTAAAGTCTGTTTGTCTGTTTGTTTGCCATTTGGGGGATTTTTTTAAAGTAAATTCTGGGTTTTTTGTTTCTTTGCTTTGTTTTTTTTTTTTTTTTTTTTTTTTTTTTTTTTTTTTTTTTTTTTTTTTTTGCCTTATAGTTCTGGAGGCCAGAAGTCAAAGGCTGAAATGTATACTTCTGTCTCCTACGGCAGAAGGTAAAAAGGCAAGAGCACACGTAGCAGGGTCAGGAAGGGGGCTGCTGAACCCTTTCATCAAGACCCTCCTCTAAGGATAACTAGGATAACTACTCCACTCCCATAAGTAACAGCATCGAATCATTTGATGGGCAGCACTCCCAAGTCTCACTCACTTACTTTTAGGGTTACTTTGCAGCATAAACTTTGGGGACACATTTAAGCCCTGACACAAGGTGTCTATGCCAAAATCCCTATTGTTCAAGCACGACCTGAGCTGAATAGTTCTGGACACACACACACACACACACACACACACACACACACCGTTAGCACACAGCTTTCCCAGCTGCTCTCAAAGATTTTTACTAAGTCAGTGGGTCTGGTTGGCTTGTGCACTGTCACGGGCTGCCAGATGTGTTGCTGCCAATCCTCCTAGTATCACGCTTTACAAACCAGTACTCTAAACCAGCTCTCCTCCTCATGCCTCACATCAAGGCCTGTGGAGAAGGTTATAACCCTTTGTTCCGTGCGGGGGAAACCTTGGAATCATGGCCTCTCTGCACACTGAGGTTGGTGTGAACCTGTCATGTTTCCTGAGTATATTAAATTGTGATGACTTAATGTACGATTTTAGGGTGATTTCAATGATTAATAATTGATAATTTTATAAAACATGCAACTAAAATAGTCTCAGTATATTAATGATGGCTTTCTGGTACTATTGCATGAGTTAATTCTCTTGTGGCTGGGACAAAATACAGGACAAAAACAATTTAAGGGAGGAGGGGTCTGTGTGAGCTCACAGAGCCAAGAAGGCATGGAATTGGAGTTAAGATCTTGAGGTGTTTGGTTAGATTGCGCCAGGAGGTGAAGACAGCTAGCTCCTAGGATTCCTTTCTATTTTTCTATTTTCCTCTCTTCTAATTCAATCTGGACCCCAGTGGTTTGAAAGGCAATGGAGGGAATGGCACTATTAGGAGGTGTATCCCTTCTGGAGTAGGTGTGGTTTTGTTGGAGGAAGCGTGTCACTCCACAGGCAGGCTTTGAGGTCTCATATATGCTCAAGCCATGCCCAGTGTCTCAGTTCACTTCCTGTTGCTTGGGCAAGATGTAGAATGCTCAGCTACCTCTCCAGTACCATGCCCCACCACAATGAAAATGGAAAGAACCTCTGAAATGTAAGCCACCCCAATGAAATGTTTTCCTTATAAAAGTTGCCTTGGTCATGGTGTCTCTTCACAGGGACAGACACCCTAGGACAGCCCCCAACCAATCGGAAGTTGCCACTGACATTCATTGTGGGTGTTCCCTCCTCAGTTAAAAGTACTTAGAGATGTTCACAGACACACCTAGAGGTGTGTCTCCCAGGGGATTCCAGACGCAGTCAAGCTGACAAGGCAGTTTAATCACCACAACTATAAATCACAAATATAGACTTTATATTTGAAATAGCTCAGAGATTCCTGATTGTCTTTTCATACTCCTGATAGACAACATAAGCTTTATTTTCAAATGCAAATAAAAGTAACTTTCACAACTGATTCAAATACAAATAAAAATTATTTAACACAACTGACATTCAGTTAACAGCTGTAATGATTTTTTTCTCTTACCTGGAAAGTTAAAATTTTGGAAGCTCCTTGTGACAACAGGAAGAAGTTTCAAAAACAGTGGAGTTTGTGTGTGTCCAATATTGAAGAGAAAGTGTGTGCCCACCATGTCAGAGCCATCAGCTCCTAGCTAACCAGATGACTCTGTAAGAGGACATTTACTGCTTTCAATACACGTGAAGGGTGAGATTCGGAGCCCTGGCCAGAACTAAGCTGACCTCCTGCCAGGTTCCCTATAACCACTCTGCCAAGCATGTTCTGGGCCTCATGTCCTGCTCTACAGGCGTGATGTCTGCAGACATTCTCACAATGGTGAGGCTGTCTGCTCACTGGAAAGTGGTGCCCTTCTTGATTCTGATTTCTGCTGTAGTTGCTTGCTCCTTTCCTATAGAGGCTGGAAAGAGGTTGTCAGTGACATAGGGCGCTTACATCCGCCAGGTGCCCAGGACTGTGTTTCTCCATGCAGGTCAGAAGGAAACATTGTCCTGGGAGCATCTGTTGCTTTTTCATAGCACAGAGCCTAGCCCATTGCTGCAGTTGCTCTCTTGATAACAAGGACACTGTTCTTTGCTTCCAACCTCCTGGTCCACTTCCCTAGTTTTTGTGTTAAGCCCCTTTAAGACTTTGCTAAGTCCCTCATAAAAGGGACTCAGGGATTGATATCTCTGAAGACAAAACAATCCTCTCTTCTTCTTTTCTGGTGTCTTTCCACAAAATATGAAAGCAAACTATCTTTCCTATTCATCCTAATATATCTAGTATACATCACATAGACTTGATCTCATAAGGGAGATTCTGCAGTTTTGTTTCCTTAGTGAGTATCAGAAAAATCCAAGAAAAGAAGATCCATTAGGAAATTTTAAAAACTCAGAGTACTGTTGGTAACAGGAATAATGATATAATTTTTCTGAGATCTGAGCATCCCATGTAGCTGTACACAGCAGGTACCTGCAGGAAGGATATTCTGTGAATTCATGTTGATGGCTCCAACTTCACTCTGATGCAGAAAGTGGAAGAATAACAACTTTTAAATAGATCCCAGGCTTGACCACCCACACCGCCTCGCCAGCATGTGTCAACCTTTTTCTCATATATTTCTAACCCTGCAGATCTTCCTCTGGGAGCTCTTCTACTGCTGCCTATTCATATGGATAAACTGTGTCCCATTTAGTTCAAAACATGCCTTGATTTCCCGCGATGTTCGTTAACTTACATGTTATTTGGAAATGTAGTATTTGCTTTTTGCACTTTGGAGAGAATTTTCAGCTATCACTTTGTTATTAATTTCTAGTTTATGGTTTGAAAATATGCTGTGTATGATTTTTAATCTTTGTAAATTTCTTAAGGTCCCTTTCCTAGTTCATAAAACAGAATGTTGTGGTAAATTCTGAATCAGAAGACTGAATATTGGGAGCACTGTACGAAGACCCTTGTGCCCACAGATTTGCAGGGAGACGAGGAATGTTGAGCCTGCAGAACTGTCTTTCCAAAGGGAAACATGTAAAACCTGTTCTTCCACCCTGAAAGCTGGGACTTGGGTGTGATTAAGCAACAGCCTAGTGAGCTGCATTATTTGCTGGGCCAGGCCGAATCAAGCTCCTACAACCAGGACCAGAAGTGGCTAGTAATCTAAAAGATCCTTAAAGCCAAAGCCTCCCCCAGCTCCCACAACCAGGACCAGCGGTGGCTAATCACCCAAAAGACCTCTAAGCTATCTCAATGATTAAGACCAGGCCAGACCCTTGGGCCCTTAAGCTAGCAGAGGTAGCCTATCTCCGGAACCCATCTTCCTCTGGAAGAAATGACATGTGCCCTGAGTTGAGTTTCGATGGAATTTTGTTTCCTTGTTCACCAATGATTCTAGTACACCAGAAAACTTATTTTCCAAGTTATACTGTGTTTAAATTTGTTGGGAACAAACCACCGGGCATCAGACTCTCTGAGGTTTGATCCAGATTGTCAAAGTCAAGGGGAACTGTTTTCATTCTCACCTCTTCAGGGTTTACTTCTCTGCCTGCTGTGTTGCTCTCAGGAAAATCCGTCTTTCATTTCTGATCCCTCACCTCCTTTCTTTGGGCTTCTGCAAGCACTCCTGCTTACAGCCTCTTTCCTCTGAGTCACTGCGGCTGTGCTGGTGTCCCGGAGTGGTGATAGGGGTAATTATGGCTCAGTGTCTTCTTTTGTCACCTCGCTCTCTGAGCTGTGCCCCTCGCTAATAGTTTTCCCACAGTGCAGCCTTTTTATGCTTGTAGTAGAGTAGAGAGAGCCAGCGTTGGATCCATGTCCTTTGGTCACTGCTGCAGGCCCCAGCCTAGTGTTCTTTCTCTGCAGTGGTGTTCATTATTATAGACAGAGCACAGTGAATAACTTTACCTTTTCTGCAAAGGCCTCAAGACTTCTTTTTGGCTTTTTTATCTGCAACTTCGAATGGGATACTGGAGGTGGCATCCAAGAAAGTCTTGAATCCTTGCTAAACCTGTGGCCCCAGTACTTTTCAGCCACCAGAAATTTGGCAAGTGCCCTCTTGGCAATCTACTAGCTTGTGGCCCCTGCGTCTTCGGCTCCAGCTAGCCATTCTGCTGTGATTCTGGGTTACCTGGGTGCTACCTTCCTATTGCTGCTTAGAAGAACACCACAAATGGACATTCAAAAAAAAAAAAAAAAAAAAAAAAAACCAACCCAAATTCTTTATCTCAAATGTTCTGGAATCAGAAGTTTAAAGTAAGCACTGTGGGACTAATATCTATGAACCTGTAGGCTTCCTTTTCTTTTTTGAAGTCATAGGGGACATTCAGGGTCCCTGGCTTGTCCACTTCCAAAGGCCACTGACCTTATTTTGCACAGAGATGAGAGTAACAGCGGGGACTGCAGAGATGACTCTGTGGTTAAGTGTAATGGATGTTCTCCTAGGGGTCCTGGGTTTGATTTACAGCACCCACATGGAGGTTCAGAACTGTCTGTAACTCCAGTCCTAGGCCACCCTTGTCTCCCCTCTGAGAACACTGCATGTAAGTGGTACACAGTGGTATACACATCCTGTACATGCTGGCAAGACACCCATACATATAAAAATGAGGAGAAAGAGGGAGGGGGGAGGAGGAGGAGGAGAAGAAGAAGGGAGACAAGGGGAGGGAGGGAGAGGATGGAAGGAAGGAAAGAAGGACCAGAGGAAGAAAGGAAAAAAGGGAGGAACAGAGGAAAGAAGGAAAGAAGGAAGAAAGGAAGGAAGGAAGGAAGGAAAGAAAGAAAGAAGGAAAAAACTAACTTCAGCATCACAGTTGTGGGATGCAAGATAGAAGGAAAAGCTTCCAATATTTGAAGACTATTGTGATCATCAGTAAAGCCCACAATAATCTCTCTACTTAAGTATTGTTTACCAGCAACCAAATCCATCTTCTACCTTAACTCCCCCTTGTTGTATCAAATATCACATTCATCTATAGGTTCCCTTGACAAGGCTAAGCCTGAATTTCTCCTGGAAATCTCTGTTCTGCTTGGGAGAATTAGAGAAAAGAACAAATATGACAAGAGTTTAGTTTACACTCCCGGATGTGCTCATGCTATGCTTTGAAAATTAGAGGACAGCAGAAAGAGACTCAGAAGGAAAGGCCCGTGTCTGGAAAGCTCTGATCTGTGTGTCCCTGGAGAAGTAAAGAGACGACTGCACATCAGCTCAAGCCAAACAAACCTGTCTAAACACACATCAATTGAGTCTGTCTTGAAAGTCAACAACGAACAATACAAAAACACAGAAAATGCTATTAGAAGGAATTAAAATGTGCAAATATCACTTAAACTTCCCTTTCCAAAGCCAAAAAATATGTTTAAACACATCTTCAGAAGTCAAGGATCAATAGTAAGTTGTCAGGATATTTTTTAAAAATATTGAAAATTGCCCCACACTATGATTTTCTAGAAACTATGGCTAAAATGTAAATAATTGGAGAAAAAAATTGCAAAATGAGACTGAAGTATTTACTGAGAGTCTTCAAAAATTCATGCTAATAAATATAGGCCTTGTTAATCATCAGTAAATGCAGTTTTACATACAAAAATATATACCTCAGTATAGGAGTCAGTCTTTCATAGTCTCTTGGGTCAATATAAATTACATTTTCATTTTCTTCTGTTAAAAATACTCAGAGTCAACTCCCACTTATCTTTTTACATTGTGACTCAGAGTTGAATGTGAGTTCTTGAAATGTGATGTTTTAGTACAGCTGAATATCGTTTTTATATCGTATCCTGTGTTGTACTAAATTTAGCTTGTAGACCACATGTTTCTTAAATAATTTGTGTATTTGTATTTTATGAGAGAGAGAGAGACAGAGAGAGAAAGAGAGAGACAGAGAGAGAAAGAGAGGGGGGGCACAGAGGATCTGGGAGGAGTAGTGGGTGCTCCTACACACATGCAGATATAGAAGTGGCATAAAACAGAAACAGCCATGCCTCCGGAGTGAGAGAGAGCAAGTGGGAGCATTGACAGAATTGAACAAGGCGTGGAGGATAACTGCACTAAACAAGAATACATACTTGTGCGGTCTTATAAACGGCTTTCCTTAGAATCCTATGAACTCATTTGTGCACACTACAGCCAATTTCTTGCAGACACTGGTTTGTTTAAAGTCACATACATAAGATTCCTTCCACTAAGCTATTTCAATGGGAATGTTCTACACTACCTCCGAGTCTCCCCACCCTGCCCCATTTCCTACCCCTGCCACCTGGATTTGGGACAGAACACACCCAGACACCAAATAGTTGGCACAAAAAAAATTTATTACTATAAAGGGACAAGTAGGAGGGACCAGTCTCTGGGTCTGGCAGAGGCAGCAGGAGGTGTCTCTACAGAACTGGTTCTCTTAGGGAAAAAGGAAAGTCTGTCTTAGGATGAGTGGATAAGTCCTGGTTGAACACATTAGCCAGTGTAGCCAAATAGCGACTCTTGATTGCTGGACCTTGCTGTTTTGATAGTCGGACGTTTATGATAATCCTCAGGAGCGAGTCAATGGCCAAATAAGGAAATAGACCTTGTGAGCTAGCTTTAGGAATCCAATCTAAAGGTTTAGCAGGGGAGAAGGAGAAGATGGGCAAGAGAGACAACAGAGAGGAGTCTTCCTAGTATATGTGGTCAACGTTTGCTCAACACTTGACCAACATATCCTTGACAAATGCATCAAGCATACCCAAGTGCCCTCCATCTGAATAGACGCCGGTGCAGTACAAGACCAGAAGGCTTAAGCCACATTATTCCTCCCTCTTAATCCATGTTTCTATGTGCAGGAATTATACTCTTGCCTAAAAATGCTTTAAGAATAAAAAAAAATCAAATGAAGTAGCACTCATCTTAATGTTTTAAGTGTTCCTTCCCAACACACACGGAACCAGTGTTCTGTTTACTTTCTTACTTGCTGCAGCAGCCTACCTACCCCCTCTCAAGACCAAGACTACTTTATTCTTTGTTTGAAACATTGAATGAAGCTGATTGTCCCTGACTGAAAACAACCCGAAAAGCTAGGCTTCAAATGAAGCAAGCCCTGGGAATAAATCCTGTCCAAATATGTACCTCTCCTGTACTGACCTTCATTCTCTGGTTTAATTAGAAGTGAAAAGTACCTTCTGCCTTCTAAAAGAGCTCAAGGGCAACAAGGAACTAACTCCCTCTCCTGAACCCTCCCAAGCTTTCAGTTCTTAATTACAGCCTCTTGCCAGCAGTTATTAGGACAGTGTCGACTTCCAACAAAAGGAGGCATCCCTGAGGCAACACAGCAGGCTTCCTAGAGGGGAGTCCACCCACAGTGGGGTGGAAGCCCCTGGCCAGTCCTCACTGAAGGGGTGTTAAATAGCTAGGAAAATGATACAAAGCAAACTTAAAAAAAAAAATCTTCCATTGCCTCATGTTGAAGTTGGGGCCAAGCATGCCTCTCTATTTCTGAAAATTTAAGACCTCATAAAGTCAGTACTGCTTAAGGCAAATTAATTGTGTTGAAAGTGAGTCTACCAATATATTAATTAAGTATTCTCCTATTATTGGGTTGTATATATTTTATATCCTATGTAGGACATAGGATGGAGATTGGAACCTTTCTGTATAAATAATTGAGAAGGATTTTATTGTGTTTCCCTGAGTCTGAAATGTCTCCAAATATATATTAATGGTAACCCAGTCTCTAAAAATAAACTGGGTGTCTGTAACTTACAATCCTGGCTTCACTGAGAGTCAGTTTTACATGTTTTTTTCCATGCAAGGAAAAAAAAAAAGGTATGGTTACTAGTGCAAGCACTTCTGAAGGTCTGTTTGATGGTTTTGTATGACCCATAAAGGGCCAAGGCATTACTCATGCATTGCTGGCTTCAGAGTAACCAAAATGATCACAGTGATTGTTTTTTAACTCCCTTCAGATGTTGGAAAATTACAAGTCTAGAGCTTCGTAAAATAAAACATCGCTCTGCCTACGCACAGCACAGCTCCTGTCTTTATTTTAATGAATGGAATTCTTTAAAAACTTCTGAATTGTGTGCATTTAGCTTCCCTAAGCAATGATTAGAACTTACTCATTGATTGTACAACTGTGCACAAAATGACGTTGAGGTTTTGTTTTTTTTTTTTTTATTTCGTGAGCTCCTACCAAAAGAAAACAGGCTTATTATTTTTACTTTTCTTTTATTGGTCCTTTATATTTCATTTAAAAGTGTATAATGATGCTGCTTTGGTGGATCAGGAGAGAAAAGGCATATTTTACCCTTTTCCTTTTCTACATTTTATGTGGAGGAAGCTTCTCTAAGGTGAGAGAGAACTGGAGAATGAACAGTGAATGTGTTTTCCAGCCTGTACTCAGCCCTCTGGAACAGTGACCTTCTTACCTGGTGCTCTGCAAGGCAAATAAAATGATAAACCCTTAGTAAATTATGATCATTTTTTACCTGGTTCCCAAAGGTTTATACGAAAGTCTTTGAGGAACTGATAGGAAGGAGGTCCCGAGTCCACACCTGAGAAAGAATATAAACAAGAGATGGGGGAAGACAGGAAACCGTTACTCTGTGTGTTGCTGATTATGAAAAGAATATCCTGAAGAGATTGAAATCCAAAGACAAGTCTTGCAACTGAAGGAGAGATGGCTCTGATATCCTTGCTTAGCAGAATTTGTACCAAAACAAATGCATCTACCAAATAGTCTCACACTCAGAAGGCTGTTCAAATGATTTAGCTATCAGAAGTATTTTTACAGGAAGTGACTAAGTCAAAATAAGTTAAACCTAAAGGATTTTCTTTTTAAATTGTGAGTTGTGTATATCCCTTGTGCAAGTGATAGGTTTCGTTATCTTGTTTCTTCTATCTGCTTCATTACTCCATTCGCTTCTCTCACATCCTCTCCCTGTGTCCCTGGTGCCTTCTGTAAGGCAATCTACCCACTACTTTTTTGTCTCATAGATCCTAAAGGAATTTTCACTATTGGACAAAATTCCAGAAAAGCTGGACATCAGACTCAAAACACGGGAAGGGATAAAGAAAGTCTGAGCACTAAGAATAAAATCAAAATTATTACTCAAGAAAGAGTGAACGGAACATTATGATCCCAGCTGCAGGCTGTCAGACATTTCCCATGTCAACCCCAGATGCTGCCTGCCATCACCACTGACTGCCAGAAGCCCCGACTCTGGATCTGCTTTCTCTGCTCTGTGCATTGGGAAATGTTTCTTTAGCTCTGTCTTTGCATGCCTTATCCCAGGTGGCTTTAACAATATTAAAATTATGAGTCTTTATCCCATTATAAAACATTCATAATCAAGGATATGTGTGTGGTTCCTTACCTATGTGGACACAATGAACAACGCATGATTCTTTACCAGGTTCCTTGCCCAGGAGAAGGGTATGGATGTGCTAAGTAGACAACATCACCAATGACAACAGCAAGACACACTTTATTTGACTTTCCCATTTGGAAAGGAATTACTTTTAAAAGTAATCTGCAAAGGAAAGAGTCAAATAATATAATGGACACACTTCCTAAGTCAGCATATATATAACAGACCCCCCACCCAATCAACTGTGTTGCCCTTGGGGCAAAGTGAAGTTAAGGGTCCTTTGTGCCCTGATAGTCTCTAATTCAACATGAGGGCGCCAGTGGATACAGGTTTCCTTTTCATCATTTCATCATTCATATTTTATCTTTTCATCATGCATCATTTCGTGCTCAGATGTAGAAATAGAAAGGACCTGTAAAATCTGCCTCAAAGATTAAAATACTCCTGCCAAAATCCAGAAAGCAGAAAATCCTGGATGGAAACACAATGGGCAGAGCTATCAGATTTCCAGATAAGGACTTACCTGGAAAAGCCCAGTGGGTGTGCTTGCTCCCATCCTTAGAAAGACGAGGAGCTTTCCAACTACTGAAGCAGCTTCTGGTACAGAGCGAGGGCATGGTATCAGGATCAGGTTTAGTTTATGACCAAGATCATGTGCCACTATATTGATATTCAATGTGGTAGCACTATATACACATGAATGTAAGACCATGATAGAAAAGAAGTGTGAATTGTTTGCAGTATTCAAGCTCATTTTAAAACTAAGTAACTTTCAAGTACTATTTTATTCAAAATATTCTTTTTCGATGATCAAGAATGGGTTTTTTTTTGTGTTTCTCTGAAAAGCACTTAAAAGGAATGAGCAATAAAAGAGGCTTACTTAAATAGTATTTTATGTTGAGTTTTATTAAAAATTCATTAACTATTTACAGACAGAGAAATAGAGCATTTTACCAGCCTAAACCCTATACAATTGAGGTGTGGTTATAATATTTTACATACTTGTCAAGTTGTCCATAAAAGTCGCGTTCTACTTTTTTAACATTTCTATTTATTTTGGGGGCATTCAAACTCGATCAGCTAATTATTGGGTGTGGATATCTGTGGCTTCCCTTTTTCTCCTGAAAATCAATGTTTATTTAATATTTTTGAAGGATAAAATTATCCTCCTTTTTCAGGGTGGTCCTGGTACTTTCCAGATATAAAATAAAGCCAGCTGAGAACTCAGGCAGTCTGTGCAGGAGTAACAGAGAATTGTGGTTGTTTTAGAAACTAGGGCAAGTCGGAGACTCATAATTATTTTCAGCAAAACATAAGGTCATTTAGGATCACTACTGAATCAACGAATCTCTCCAAGGCGTGTCTCAGCACGATCCTTTTAAATATCAACAAAAAGGAAAGAATAGTTCAGCCTCCTCTCCTCCACCCTAGGCACCCAGCCTCCCCTCCTCCACCCAACTCCTGCCTAGCATGCCTGAGTTCATCTACAGCTCTGTCGGGAGGGAAGAAAGAAGGGACGACAGAAAACAATCTTGAGAAACAACTCGGCACTGTGGCACATGCCAAAAATCCTACCACCATGAAGGCTGAGTTAGGAAGATTGTCACGAGTTTGAGGCTAATCTAGTAAGTATCAGATTAGCCAGAATATGAGTAAATTTGACACTGGCAAAATTAATTCCTTAGCCTGTGCAAAAATCAAGAAGAAACATCCTACGCTGAGATGAAGGCTAACCTACAGTCCTGTAGTCATAGATAAGGCTATATTTTACCAATTATATTTTTAAATATGCCTTTAATTAAGAAAGCACAGAATTCAACTTTAAAAAAAAAAACTTCAGTTAAATCAATTTATCTTCTGAAGAGCTCAAAAGAATGTAAATACGGATTATTATCCTTCATTTTACAGACCAAAGTAATAATCCTCACTCAGTGACCTGCAGAAAAGATCAGTGTTTAGACAGTCTCGGCATCTGGGGTAAGTTTTTTTAAAAAAAAAAAAATGAGGAGGTCACATTAAAACTAAAAGGAAGAAAAAAAAAGGGGGAGAATAAAACTAAAAACAGACCAGATGCTGATTGCTGGATGTCAATGACAACAGGAGAAAAACAAGACATGTGGATTCAATGTTCTTTCCGCAGACAGAATCTCAGAAAAACATCCTCTGAACGATCAGACCAATTATGCTTGACTGTAAACCACTGCCGTGCACACCCAGGCACTTTCCTCTGCCAAGAGAAGCAGGAGGGTGGAGAAGAAAAAGGCAGGTCAAACCCTGGGAGAAGAATCAGAAAACTGTCAGGGAAAGAGGTACCCCAGAACCTCCTGATCAGTCGGGTTCATGACCAGGACCTAGGTGGCTCTAGATAGCCTTTTTCCTGTTCATGCACACCTGTAGGGAAGTTTAATGTACAAATTATGTGCAGTGAAAAATTAGCATTAATAGCCAATGCTGAAGTAAAACAATTAGATAATATAGTATGATAAAATTATTTAAAATTTAGTAATTGCTTTTCCCTGGAATTTTCCACATAACATGGTTAGCTCTTAGTTGACCAATGGGCAATTAAATATAGAAGCAGAACCACAAGACTGCTATACGGGGACCACTCTGACTTAGAGCCCATGCCTTGTTGGCAGAAATCACCATTAGCACCACGCCACATTCTCATCTTCCCAGAATAAAACCAACCAGTTTATGATCTAGACATGAGCTATGGGAAAGGCAAACACCTCCTTTCTCAAAGAAGGGAAGGCATTGCATAGAGTCTGTCAGCAGAAAGGTTGAAAATTGGGTTCTATATAGGCTCTGTTTATTTTTCTTTCTCCACAAACATGTTCTGTTTTCTGTAACCTCTACCAATTAAGAATATTTACAACCTGATTCCAACACTCTTTCAGAAAGTATAAAAGGAAATGTCCAAAACGGACCTCTGAGACTGGGGCTTACCATTGTATATTCTTAAAAGACATGTTTTGGTTTTCCTTTTCTTCTTAATTATGTGTATGTGTGTGTGTGTGTGTGTGTGTGTGTGTGTGTGTGTGTGTGTTTTGTGCAGGTGTGTGCAGGTGAGTGCATGTCAGTGCAGGAAAACTTGGAGACCAGAGGCACCAAATCCTCATGGAGCAGGAGTTACAGGGCTTGGGAACCACTTCATATAGGGGGTTGGGAACTCAGCTCTGGTTGTCTGCTCAAGCAGCAAGAGGTCTTAACCTCTCAGCCATCTCCCAGTCCCAGCATCATATTGCTTTAAATTTGTTATGACGTTTGTTATCCACTCCCTGGCTTGGTTTCGTTTTCCCCTCAACACTGCACCAAACACTGAGAGTTAAATCATGGCATGAGGATCTAACACAATCAAGATTGGTGACACAGAGCCCCTTCTCAGGAGGATTTCACAGGTGATGTCTGATAGATGGGAAAGTGACAGAAACAAGAATGAGGGGGTACCAAGAGACAGGAAAGTCTGAAAACACATGTCCATCTAACCCCGGGCGCGGGTTGGGAGAGGAGTCACGGCGGTCTTCTCTAGAGATGCTTCATCATCCTGTTATTTTGGAGACGTGATACCAGCAAACCAGCATAAGAAATGAGGGATGTCCAGGGGACCTGCAGGGCCTGCCAGCTTTTGCCTGGGATGGAGAAGCAGAACTGCTCTTGGTATTTTCAGCCCCTTGATAAGTGGCAGGTGCAAAGTTGCCTCAGGGCCTGAATGACAGAAGGAAGAACCCAATGCGTGGAACGAACAAACGTGGCTGACTATTGGCAGAAGGAGGAGCAGACGGGAGGCTGCCCAGGGGCTACTGCTTTAGTCCAGGGACGTGAAGTTGAAGATGAGGCTTTGGCAGAGCCAGGTGATAGAGGAATCTGGGGAAATCCAAAAGGAATTTGAGAACTACAGCAGCTTTGTATTGGGAGCGTGAAGGGAGTCGATTAAAGAGACCTCTGCCACAGGTATCCAGGCAGTGGTCCTGTGCCCTCAGAGCCAGCAGTGGAAATGGGTGGGTGATGAATGGAAATTCGCACAGGTGTGCAACATTGCTAGTGACCTGCGGGGTGCGTAAGTGATGCCAGCATCTCCTGTAGCTGGACTATGGTTTTGTAACACAAGGCAAGCAAATGTGAGTGAAAGTTTTGCTTAATCATCGGCTGGCTGCCTTTTTTACTTTTAAAAGCAATAGTTGTGTTTCTTAACGGCGGAACAACTTCCCTTTTCTTCCTTGTCCATCAGGTTTACCGCCTGTTTCACAACGGCCATGTAATTAGAGTGATCCCCTTTTATGTAGCTGATCCATCCCTGAAACTACTGTATAACCAATGCTTACAAAACCCAAGGCTCGGTTCAGCAGAGCAGAGCTGACATTTTCATTAAGCTTCTGCAGCGGTGTTCAGGCATAAACACATTTCCCCATTCACCGTCTCTTTCTAGTTAATACCACTGTAAAATTGGCAAAAGAGGAGATTTTTGAAGTACGTATACTTGAAACTCAGATAGGTAAAATACACATGAAGAGAGATCAAACTGTACATTTTCAGAGGGTGTGTGTATAATTATATGTTTGCATTTTAGACCACCTCTTGACTTGGGTTTTGTTTTTCATTTGCAAGGCTTATACAATGCAGACCAGACCTGCGTAGATATCACAGCATCCCACTAATTGAGACCAACTTGAAAATACATTAGTCATGAGAAAAATCAAGTCCCAAAAGTGCGTGGCAAACCAAAACTCAAAGGGAGTGTAAAATGCAATGGATGGTGTCTGAGTGACATAGAAACTATGATCGTGTCTGCGTCATTGTCCTTCACTGGTAAATGCGGATTAAGCTTCATAATTTCTTGCTGTCGTTTTCATCTCATCCCCTGTCTGAGAAATCTCAGACACTATGAGTGTAGGTGGAAAATCCAGGTCATGTTCCTAGCCCCGTGCAGACACCATCTATATTCTGTATTTAAGAAAAGAATCCCTAGAGACCCCTTTCCACCTAAACTGTATGTGGGGTGGCATGTGAGGCTCGAGATGCACACATGAAAAAATAAATAATAAGATGCTGGATGAGGAAGGAGCGACCAACATCCCGGAAGCCAGGATCTCTGTGATGCCCAGCACTCTGGCTGTGATACAGACCGCGCAATCTACTTCCCTTCCTTCGTACTGTTCAACACAGCTCAAGTCTTCATGTCTTTCCACAGGAACAGATCTAGCTGGTAAAGAAAGAGAATGTTCTTTCTTCTTCTGACCGAATATTAATGCTGCGAGAGCACCTTGAGGGGAAACACGCCTTACTTCCTAAAATTTCCCACACTGTCTCAAGAGAGAAACACATAACTGGACTCCTATGGAGAGCTCCCCTCCTCCACACACACCACGCCATAAAATGTGGAGAGTGGGCGGCCGAAAAAGACTTCAGAAACCTTTTTGTGAGATGGTTTATGGAACGGAGTATGAGCACACATAAACCTAGACAGACATACAAACATGTGCTTGTTTACCCAGGCTAAAATTTTGAACCTTCTGAATTCTGCCATTCATTAGAAGACATTTCATTATTCATAGATTGGTTACAAAATATGCACGCATTTTCCAGGAAATGTAAGTAGAAAATGACATACCCGAGGAATTAAATAAAACCCTATCTGTGTATAAGACATTTGACCCATTATTCAGAGTAAATCTGTGCCTCCAGAAATACGACTGCTGTCAAAATGCCAAAGCTGGCCAGCAGCTGCCTTACCTCCTGTGGAAGGGCCTACCTGGGGACATGAAGTTAAACCCTGGAGCTCTTGGGTTCATTTTGGAAATGTACATATTTATTCCCACAAGAGATTTTATTTTTATGTTCATCTCTCCAAATTTATTGAAACATGGCAGTTTTACTGTAAAGGTGCATTAGAAAGATCAGTTCAAAACTTTTGTTTTTTTGTACTTTCTTTGTGTTTATAGTGAGCGGTTTGTAAGAAGAATGAACACTCATTTATAACTCGTCACTTGGGAATTTCTGAGAAATACTTGACTTTGTTTTCATGGTACGATTTGACTTTTGGTTTGAGTGTGGGGCTCATTTTAATAGTCTAAACTGATCAGAAGCTAGTGTTTAAAGATGTTGTTGCTGCTTAACATTGCGCTAAGCTTGCTCTTAAAGACTCCCAAATCATTGATTTTCTTTCTATAAAATAGAAAGCTAAACTTAAAATGTGTTAATTAGGTCCTTAGCTATACATAATTAGTTATTCGTTAGGGAGCATATGAAAAAATTAATAAAATTTGTCCTTGTGATTTAACAGCTAAAATGTTCCTACTGGTGTGGGGTGGGGCAGCTTTTCCACTCACTCTGCTTAACTCCACAGTATACATGATGGCCTCATACACATGTAAGTTATTAGTCTGATGTCGTATAGCATGATAGGATCCACAGACTCCGGCATTCCTCAAGAGATACGCCAATGACTCTAACATAAAGTGGAGTTACTTTAAGTCTAAAGAAAACAAGAAAGATAAGGAATGTAGGGGCATTTGGAAGGAGTCAGAAGGAGAAGAGGAAATGGGAAAATTATGAAATTGCTATTTTAATTTCAAAAATGTTTTAAATTTTTTTAAAAAGAAAACTGAGCATAAAATTAAGTTTATTGTGACCTAAGTGTCAAGAAATGCATGCAAACTAAAGAGATATTCAGTGCAAGGGACAATAACTAACTGCAAATAAAGGTGTGTGGCCAATTTCATTTCTAGCAGAAAAGGAGTATGAACTGTTCATGGTCTAGGATCTCTACCTCCTTCTCTTACAAGGTTCACCCCACACCCACATCTGTGGGACACGCTTATGTAAGCAAGCAACAAGTCATCTCAGACTACTGGTTACAGTAGCCTGCCTTCTTGAAGGAAAATGTAGAGAGATAAATCCCACTACTGCCAGTGTAACAACCACACCTAAAGCACGTTGACTCTTGGCATCCCCCGTAGGATCAGTCAGGAAGTGTTTGGATGTTTTTCTTAAGTCCCACTACGATGGCAGGAATTTCGGGACGTTTCTTGAAAGAAATCATGATCTGAACGAAGTGTAATGCAACTGTGGGACTCATCTTGGGACTGGACACCAAATTGCACTAGTTGAACCTTGCTGAGTTTTAGGAAATCAGTGTAAAATTCACCACGGTTCCAAGCACGTTTCATTAAGATCATGGTTTTATTCTAATTTATTCTAATCGGGTGAAATATGCAAGCAGTGCTTTTCCCTTGCACTAACTGAAAAATCCCTGGGTTAGTATTAACTTATCAGAAAAATCTGTTCTTATTTAACAATGAGTGTAAAAGGTGGCTCAGCACCGGGAAAGTGAAATCCACGTTTCTGGCATCCTGCTCTTTCAACTGTTCTCCCCATTATGCTTTAGTCTCATGCCATTACTTCATACACCAAGAGGGTGTGTGAAACTCCAAGACTCAGACCCAGCGGCAAGCCAGAAGACACAAGCGTGAGAGACGGAGAAAGAAATGCCTCTACCCTTATCTTCTCCTCAGTAAGGAGAGTCAAACAGATGGGGTAAATGGGCTATCAGGTAAATTCCCGCATTCTGGTAATAGGAGTTTGCTGTTTGAGATCAAAATGAGTTGTACTTTTTCTTGTGGGATAGAAGAGTCAAAAAGAACGAATTGCTCAGGCTAGCTTTCCTTTAGCTACCTCGGTCTATTTTATACCCTGAGAGTTGAGCCAATGTTCCCTGTTAACATTTAAATGCTACTGCTTAAGCATCGTTTCTATAGTTATAATATTTTGTGCTTCCAAATCATTATTT
This sequence comes from Arvicola amphibius, assembly GCF_903992535.2. Classification (NCBI taxonomy): domain Eukaryota; kingdom Metazoa; phylum Chordata; class Mammalia; order Rodentia; family Cricetidae; genus Arvicola; species Arvicola amphibius. Next base: position 19,375,699 of record NC_052057.2, on the reverse strand, counting down.
GATACTAAAAAACAATGTATGTGAGCAAAACATAAATAAGAACAATCTCACAAAGATAATATCGGGTAGTGGAAACCTGAAAACACGAGGGCAGGTTGTATAATTTGATTTACACATAGCTTAAAGGCAGACAAAATAAATCCATGGTATGAAAAGCCAGGTGCTGTCTTCTTTGACGACAGAATAATGACTGGAAGGAATTAAGGGCATACTTCTAAGATGCGGCATTTTTTCTGTTTAAAAGTACAAACTATGATCATTTTGTGAAAAAATTATCAAATTATTTCTTATAGTGTGTGTACTTTGGTACATATGTATAGATTATACTGTATATTACGTGCTCTTAATATGGTTCAGTATAACTTGGTCAAAACCAAGATAAATGCAATAATAATATACAACTTGAATTTCTGAGGCTAAGTCCTGCTACAGAGTGGAGCACTGATTGCATTTAGATAAACAGCATTTCAGAAACCTGTATTCACCTATCTCCTGTGACGCCTATCTGGCTCTCTCAAAATGAGGCTAAATGCATCTCAACTGATTGTGTATGGGGACTTACTAAATCAGTCAGTATGTACACACACATACACACACACATGTTTGTGTGTATCTGTGTATAAGTTTCTAAAGTTCTAAGTGCTTCTAATTTCCAGAGTATTAAGGGAATGCTCCAGCTTATGTTGCTTGTTTTAAACTTTAACTCCAAGGGGTCTGTGGCCTACTTCCTTATGTACATTTCTGTATGGGGTAGTAGAATTCTCTAAAGAAGGACTGGTGGATTTTGTCACATTATTAAATGCCAAGAGTGGCTTTTCTGTGAACACTGCAATGATTGTATTACACAGGAAAACACCATTACTCCTATATCCACTGCAAAGGAGTCATAAAGCATATTCCTGACTCACACAGAAAGAGACTAGTATCCAGGAATTCTTGCAAGTCTTCAAATACATCCATTTCCTAATTTGCTATTACCTTGCACGAAACAGTGATGAATTTAACCCTTCAGATCAATGTTCCTATTCATAGATGTATGAGCTAGCCAACAAAGGGTTTCATAAAACATAGTAAAAAGAAGCTCTCTCTTCTAAAAGTCTGGACTGAGTTCAAGGAATATTCACTGAATCTTGCATGAGTTAGCTATCTGAGGAGAAAAACCCAAAACTATGTTTCTAGTTTTTAAAGACAGAACAGCCAGGAATCACAGGAAAGGAGAAAATCCTGGCATTGGAAATACACTGAATTGAAGAGTTTTCTGTCAAAGGCAACAGAGTAGAAGTAAGTGAGATTACTGTTCATTTCTATGGATTTCCTCTGCTCACTAACTACTCTTGTTTAATTGAATGGACAGGCTCCTTTCTTCTCATAGTCCAGATCAGACTTTGGCAACTACAATACCACACAAATAAAGCAATAAAGCTCTGGAAATTTTAGATTTTAAAAACCTACTATTTAAGTGTGCATAGTATGTTCTAGAATGAAGGACCAGTTTTGTGGAAACGTTTTCTTGACTTTTTCCCCAAACAATGATTTATTTATAATCTGTGAGCCCAGACTGAGAGTGTGGCAGAATGAAGACAGGTTTCCAAAACATAAATCTATGAAATAAAGTCCAGTAAGAACAGATTTATACCGTACAATGGTGTATTCTACCTCCAGCAGTTGGAAAACATTATACACTACCACAGCTTAGTGGTGCCCCTTTAATTACATATTCCTAAACAAAATACCATGGTGTAACTATACTTGGTATTTTAAAGGGTCAAGAGTTCAAGACTGGAATGTATTACTGAGAAAAATGATAACCAAATAGCCTCCTATCTCCATGCAGCTTTTGGGAAAAGCAGAGTGATCCAGGTTTAGGGTTTTGTAGGAAGGTGGGAATTGTGCAATTCCCATTTGTTTTATTGAAGCCTAGAGAGAAGAGCATATAAATGTATTTGTTGTCTTAAAAGATTTTAATGACACATTGATGTGTGATTTATTTACTGTGAAGTTAAGAAATAGCAACTGAACAATTTTTCCTGAGGCCCTTGCATCTCCGCTCCCACTTATTTGACTTCTGACCTGTCACCAGCAAGTTCCATCAATCCAGCTTATACCTTGGCCGTCACATTTCTCTTTTGTTTTAAATGATCTTACTACTTACAGATCTAGTTTTCCTATTTTTCAGCAAGCCTGTGTTGCATTTCCTTGATTGCTGATTAATGTGAAAGTTTCATCTCACTGTGAGTGTTGGTACTAACCCTGGGCTAGTGGTCCTGGGTGCTATATAACAAAGCCTGGGAGAGCAAGCCAGTGAGCAAGCTGTGACCTCTGCATTCAGTCCTTCCTTGAAGTTCCTACTGTGACTTCTGTCCTGATTTCCCTCAGTGACAGACTGTTACCTGGAAGTATAAACAAATAAATCCTCTCCTCCCCAAGATGTTTATGGTCGTGTTATTTATCTTGTGATCAAAACCCTAACTAGACACTCATGGGAGGCCAGGCTGATTCTAATATGGTTGAATGAAGTTGTTCTTAGCACAGGGCACAGACCAAAAGCTCCTTGTGACATTTTTGTCAGTTTGACCCAAAATAGACTTATCTGAGAAGGGGAAACTTCATGTGGAAATGCCTCCAGAAAATTGCCCAGAGGCAAGTCTTTGGGGCAATCTCTTGATTAATGTCAGAGGGCTCAGCTCACTGTGGGTGATGCTCCCGTGGACAAGTGGAGTAGGTGGTACAGGGAAAGAGGCTGAGCAAGCTATGGAAAGCAAGCTAGTAGGCAGTATTCCTTTATGGCCACTGTTTCAGTTCCTGCCTCCATTAGAATTGTAATCTCTAAGCCAAATAAAACCTTTTCTCTCCAACTTGCTTTTGGTTATGTTTTATCTATCTATCTATCTATCTATCTATCTATCTATCTATCTATCTATCTATCTATCTATCTATCTATCTATCATCTATCTATCTATCATCTATCATCTATCTATCATCTATCTATCTATCTATCTATCTATCTATCTATCTATCTATCTATCTATCTATCTATCTATCTATTTATTTTTGTTCATTCTTTTGTTTTCACAGCAATAGAAAACCAAACTAAGATATCCCTGTTGCTTCATACGTATGCCAATACGTGACACATCAGATTTTAAATCCTCTGCATAAGAGTTCTTAGGCAGTGCTGCCATCACTGTAATTTCTTAATTTGCATTTTATTGCTTTAAAGTGTCTTTTCATGTTTGCTGGCTAATTTTCAATGACCTCTTTTCCCCCAATATTTTTCCTTTTGGTGGTGGGGGGGGATTTTTTCAGACAGAGTTTCTCTGTGTAACAATCTTGGCTGTCCTAGAACTTGCTTTGTCGACCAGGCTGGCCTCGAACTCACTGATATCCACCTGCCTCTGCCTCCTAAGTGCTGGAATTAAAGTTATAAACCACCATCGCCCAGCCTTTCCCCAAATTTCTAATGCTCATTTTTTTCTTTCTTAACAATTTGTATAAGAAGTCCATGTGATCAGGATAGTAGTTTTTTATTATATGTAGTAAAATGCTTTCTTAGGATTTCTTTTACATTTTTTCATGTTATTTTACTAAATATAATTTTGAGATTTTAATAAATATATTAACTTTTTCTATGGGGCTTCTTATACATTTTGTATTTTGTTTCAATTTTTTTTCAAATTTTGCTTAAAATCACAATAGCCTAAATTCTGTAAGGTTGTCTAAGAATTGTCTTTGAGAAGAATTGCACTTGTACCTTTCACATTTTAAGCCTTTAGCGTGATTGAAACTTTTCAAACAGTGGTTCTCAACCTTCCTAATGCTGAAATCCTTTAATACAGTTCCTCATGTGGTGGTGACTCCAACCATAGAATTACATCATTGCTACTTCACAACTGTAATTTTGATGCTGTTATGAATCATAATGTAAATATCTGGTATATGCCTCCTGTGGAAGGGTTGTCTGACTCCCCCTAAAGTGGTTGCAACCTATAGGTTGAGAGCCACCATTTTAAAATGTATGCTAGGGCTTTGGGTTTTTTGTTTGTTTGTTTTTTCTATTTTTTTTGTTCTCTGTGTAGAATTTCTATATGTGATAGCATCCCAGTAAAATGTCAAAATTGCACATGTGTCTGGAACTCTTTCTGCTTAGTTCCTCTAGCCTATTGGTTATTATCTGATGGGGGAATCTTCTAATTTTCCTTTGTGCGTCAAAATATTTTTTACTAGCCGGGCGGTGGTGGTGCACGCCTTTAATCCCAGCACTCAGGAGGCAGAGGCAGGCGGATCTCTGTGAGTTCGAGACCAGCCTGGTCTACAAGAGCTAGTTCCAGGATAGGCTTCAAAGCTACAGAGAAACCCTGTCTCGAAAAACCAAAAAAAAAAAAAAAAAAAAAAAAAAAAATATTTTTTACTCTTGGCCACAAAATAAAATGCATATTTTTCCTACCAAATTCAGCAGAGAAATAGCATTATGGGTGAGAGAAGACAGCTTCCCTTCACTGTGACTAAAATACCCAAGAAAACAATTTAAAAAGACAAATGACTTGTTTGGGCTCATGGTTATAGGAGTTTCAACTCATGGTAGACATGACACATTACTCTGGGGCTGAGGAAAGGCAGAAGAGAGTACAACAGGGTAGAATTTCCTCACCTCATGTTTGGCCAAGAAGCAGAGAAAGTAAGAACATGGGACCAAAATCAAGAAGTACTTACCAATGCAGAGGGCGAGAGAACTCCTTCCTCCTAGTTCCCATTAGTTCCCAACAGTGTCAATAAATTATAAATTCATGAAAGGACTATCCTTTCAAATAGCTAAAGGATTTCATGGTATAGTTATATCCCAAATTCTCTATTACTTACATGCTCCATCGGACCAAGCCCACAGCATATGAATTTTTTTAAGGGTTACTAAATTAACATATAAAAGTCTGACATATGTTTTTCTTTTCTTTTTGTTTTTTTTTTGGGGGGGGGGAGTGGGTTGGAATTACCCAAGATAGTGCCAGCTCTGTCATTGTAAATGTATTTTAAAATTGTCACACAAAGTAATGAGTTCCATTTTGCATTTTCAGACACACTTTGCTATTGTTGGTCCTCCCCTGCTCTGCTCCCTCCTCCCCTGCTGTGCTTCCTCCTCCCCTGCTGTGCTTCCTCCTCCCCCTTCCATATCACATTTATTTGATTGTATTCCTCATCCTGTGTCTTCAAAGCCTCTCCTTTCTTATTCCCTTTCTAGATTCTCTGTCTATGCTCACTCCCACATGAATACACCTGTATAAAAAGTGACATGAGGGAATAGGTCCTGTCTCTATTTTTGAATATTTTGGTTAATATAATAATTTCCAGATGGATTCACATTCTTACATTTTTTATTTTCCTTTACTTTTGAATGAAATTCCATTGTGTATATGTACCATTTTTTTTTTTTTTTTGTTATTCAGTCCCACATTGGCGGACATGGCGTGATTCTATTTCCCTGCTGTTATGAGCATAGATATGAAGGTATCTCTGAGATAAGATAAAGGGTCCTTTGCATATATACCCATTAGTGCTTTAGCTGGGTCATAGGGTAATTCTATTTTTAAACTTTTGAGAACTTCCAGGCTAATTTCCAAAGGAGCTGTGGCAGTTTATTCACCCACAGCAGTCTACATTTGTCTTCCAACATCATAACCAACATTTTTTGTCATTGGCTTGCTTGACGGTTGTAGGGTAAAAAGGGCCAGTGGGGGGGGGGGGGGAAACCCTGGCCCTGGGACCAGAGCCAAAGAAACATACCCTGCCCACAAACAATTCAAGAATTGAAAACCAAACAATCCCTGACCAGGAAAATCAACCCATCCCAGAGCATAAAAACAACAAATTCCTGAGCACGAAATCCAACCAATCTCCGAATTTGTCCCAAGCTAAAGAATTGAAATCCTACCAATCCCCACCGTAAAAATATCCACCTTGGAAATCTCCACTCCTACAAAATCCTATATAAGTCCTGTACCTGTTCAGTTTGAGGCTGCCCTGTTTCCACCCTGGCAGAAGCAGCCACTCTCCACCCTCCCAACAAATCTCGCGAGTGAGGTTTGTGGCACTGACTTTCTTTCACGGGAGTGGAGCAGAGCAGATCTGTAATGGCTCTCCCTGGAGTGGAGCAGAACTGTTACATTTCTGTGGGGAGAGTCTCTAAGCAGAGCAGAGTTATAATGGCTTTCACTGGAGTGGAGCAGGAGCAGAGCAGACCTGTAACACTTTGACTGGGGAAAGTTTCCTTAACTAGAGCAGAATTATCACGCTCTAGGGAAGCTGAGCAGAGCTGTAACATTTCTCTGGAGCAGAGCGGAGCAGAGCTGTGACAACCTCCCTGGGAAAATCCTTCCCTGCCGGAGTTGTTACACTTGCATTAGGGAAACCATTCCTGGAGCAAGGACTGTAACACTTCGCTGGGGAAACCATCCCGACTGAATCAGAGAGCTATAGTGCTTCTGTTGGAAAACCTTTCCCTTCCAAGATGTAGGCAATCCCTAGCTTCAGCCTGCCAGGATACCTTTCCCTTCTGAGCTGCAGGTACTCCTTGTCTTCTGGCTATCAAGATACCTTTGACTTCAGAGCTATAACACATGTACATATTCCTTAGCTTCTGACTACCAGGATATCTTTCCCTTCAGAGCTTTAATACTTACAATGGCCGGGCGGTAGTGGCGCACGCCTTTAATCCCAGCACTCAGGAGGCAGAGGCAGGCGGATCTCTGTGAGTTCGAGGCCAGCCTAGTCTACAAGAGCTAGTTCCAGGACAGGCTCCAAAGCCACAGAGAAACCCTGACTCAAAAAAAAGAAAAACAAACAAACAAACAAACAAAAAAACAAAAAACACACACTTACAATGATAGCTATTCTGACTAGGATAAGATAGGTTCTGAAAGTGGTTTTGCTTTATATTTCCGTGATGGCTAAGGTTGTACAGTTTTAAAAACACTTTAAATTGTAGTGGCCGGTGCTAATTGGCCCAATGTAAAATTACTTGGAAAGTAAGTCTCAATGAGGGATTGTCTAGATTAGGTTGGCTAGTGGCTTGTCTTCGAGGTAGTATCTTGATTATATTAATTGATCACCCACTGTGGCTGGTAACATACTCAAACACGGGATCCTGAAGGGAATAAGGACGGAGAAAGTGAGCTGAACAGCTGAACACTCTCCTGCACACACTCACTGCTCTCTGATCCTGAGAATGGATGTGGTGATACCAGTTCCCTCAAATACCTTTTACAATGGCTTCATTGCTATGCTGGACTAGAAAATGAAACTCTGAACCAAAGAAATTTTTTTCTATGTTGATTTTGTCAAGGCATTTTTCATAACGGGAAAAGAAACTAAAACATAAAGAACTTGTATTTTTTTTTTTTTTGAGAGCTGTCTGATGAATGCATTGAACCAGTGGCTCTCTTTCTGTGTGTGTGTGTGTCTGTGCGTGTGTGTGTATCTTAGAGTTTATATTGCTGTGAAGAAACACTATGACCACAGCAACTCTTATAAAGGGAAAATATTTAATTGGGGTTGTAGTTTGAGTTTTCTGTCCTGCTTGGTTTCTGTCCTCCCACCAGGTCCCACAGCCATTTAGCCCCAAAGAAATCACACAGAGGTCTATATTAATGATAAACTGATTGGCCCATTAGCTCAGGTTTCGTATTAACTCTTATAACACACATTAGCCCTTTATTCTTATCTATGCTAGCCACATGGCTTGGTATCTTTTTCAGCGGGGCAATCATATCTTCCTTCTTCTCTGGTTGGGACAGGACTGTAGAGGAATGGGCTTCCTCCTTCCCAGAATTCTCCTGTTCTCATTTACCCACCTCTACTTCTTGTCTGGTTGTCCTGTCTATATTTCCTGCCTGGCTACTGGCCATTCAGCATTTCTTTAAAACATAATGGACAGCATATAGATAATTGTCCTGTACCATGGGGTGGCTTACATTTTCAGAAGTTTAGTCCATTATCATCATGGTATGGCATGGCAAAGTGCAGGTAGGCACAGTGCTGGAGAAGGAGCTGAGAGTCCTACATCTTGGCCTGCAGACAACAGGAAGTGGTCTGAGTGTCACACTGAGTGAAGCTTGAGCAATGTAGCCCTTACAGCTCATCCCCACAAGTGACACACTTCCTCCATCAGGGCCACATCGATGAATAATGCCACTGCCTATAAGTTTATTGAAGCCAGTCACATTCAAACTACCATAGTGGTGTGTGTATGTGGTAGGGGGGCTTAATACCCCTCTGGCTAATATATAGCTGGCAAAGATTATCTCCCATTCTGTGGGCTTTCTGTTCAGTCTACTGATTTGATTTTCTTTGCTGTACAAAAGCTTTCTACTTCTCCCTATATAACCCCATTTGTCAGTGTTTGGAGTTATTCCTTGTTCTCTCAGAGTCTTACTTGGAAAGTTCTTGCCTATGCTTATGTATTCAAATGTTTACCATGCTTTGCTCTGGTAGTTTTAGCATTCCAGATTTTAATTTATGGTCTTTGACCCGTTTGAGTGATTTTTTGTAAAGGATAAGAGAGGTGTGTATCTAATTTCATTTCTTCTGAAATTGGCAATCTAGTTTTGCCAGAACAATCTGTTGAAAAAGACTGTCTTTCCTGAGTATATTTTTGGCAATCTGGTTAAAAACTGGGTGTTAATAACAATGAGACTTTTTTTCCTGAGTCTTCTGTTCTATTGGTATAAACGGTCATTTATGTGTGTGTGTGTGTGTGTGTGTGTTTGTGTGTGTGTGTGTCATTATCCTACTGTCTTTGTCACTATGGCTCAACAATACAAAGTCAGATACTGTGATACTTTCAGCATTGTTCTTTTTGCTTAATTTCTTTGGCTATCTGTGGTCTTTTGTATTCCTATAGGACTTTTCAAATTATTTTTTCTAGTTCTGTAAAGAATGGCGTTGACGTTTTGATAAGGTAACTATAGCAACTTGACGAAAGAAGTATGATGAATGCTAATGACAATTGTCAAAGGTTTTCTTACCATTTCTGAAAGGCTGTGACTAGTTACTGTGTAATTTGCTATCAATTTATTGTTTTTTATCTAAAAGAAACAAGTTTAACTATTGGGGCAATGTATCTAAAACAACACAATTCTTATAGTAAAATCAGAAGTATAATTTCTATACCTAATGGGATTTAAATTCAAGTTTGGCAGCAATACCAAGTGCTGTGAGAGAACAGAAGATTAGAGCCAGATGTTTCAGAGATTTCCTCCGTGATAGGAAGAGTGTTGATTATTTGTAATGTCCCCCCATTTCAGCTATTTGATATTTAAAAATATATCTTGTACCCAGTTGAAGTGCAAATTGAATAATGAATTTAGCTTAATTGGTTTTCAATGTTTCTTTTTTTAATTTTCAAGTAAGCACCTAAGAAAATTAAGTTTAAGGCATCAGCAGAGCCTTCTCCACTGTCCCATTAAACACCTTAGTTAATGATGAAGATGACCTGCCTAAGTCAAAAGATGTGTTACAGACGCTATCTGACACATAAGCACTAGCAGTCCTTTTATGAAGCCAGGGCTCTGCCTGCTATCACGAGCAAAACTTGGGCAAATGCTCTTTTATTTCATAGATTGGGTTATGAGATAGTTTAACTGAAGGATGTCAACTGTATAAATCTTTCTTGCAGTGTATCCAGCTTCTTGTAATTTGTTTTATTTATTCTTAAAGATACACAAATTATAAGTAGTTTATATATCATTGGAATACCATGTGATACTTTTGATACATACACATATTCATTATATGTTGCTTAAATAAAATTAAACTTAACTAACTCCTCAAACCTTTGCTTTCTTTGTGGTAAAACTTTTTAAAACATGCTCCTCTAAATTTCTCCATGCAAAGTATTGTTACACGCAGCCACCCAATTGTGTAGTTCACACCAGAATGTTTTGCTCCTAACTCTAATGCCTCATCTGGTATGTCAACTTGGAGGCACCTGGAATCAACTAAGTTCAAGTTGCTGGGCCTGCCTATGAGAGATTTTCTAAGTAAGCAGGAAGATTTGTCCTAAATGTGGGTGGCACCTTCTGGTAGTACCTTAGATAAAAGGGCACGGGAGAAGGAATCTTCGCTTCTTACCTGTTTGTTCTCACTCTATCTGAAAAGTTCATCTGTCCTGTTGCTGGGACATTCCTCCACTAATGTAAGAACCAATTTCTTTAGAAATCCAATTTAGATTGAAGATCAGCTGTTCTCCAGGAATCCTGCAGACTTTTGGCTCCAGAGTGGTACATCTTAGACATCCAGCCTTATAGATAGAGCAACTCCTGTATTCTTGGCCTCTCAAGTTAAGATAAATATTGTTGGATTACATAAACCAATCTAATGAATTCCCTTTGTATACACACACACACACACACACACACACACACACACACACAGAGAGAGAGAGAGAGAGAGAGAGAGAGAGAGAGAGAGAGAGAGAGAGAGAGAGACAGGCAGACAGACACACACACACACACACACACACACACACACATTCTGTAAGTTCTGTTCCTTTAGAAAACCCTAACGGGGCTGGAGAACTGGCTCAGAGATTAAGAGCACTGGTTGCTTTTCTAGAGGTCCTGAGTTCAGTTTCCGGCAATCACATGGTGGCTTATAGCCATCTACGATGAGATCTGGCGCCCTATCTGGCATTCAGGCATGCATGTAGGCAGAACACGATATATACCAATAATAAATGTTAACAAAGAAAGCCCTGACAACTATATTAATTGCAATTTAGTATCCATTAATAAACTCCATTTGTCCAACTTTCTGAGACCTTGGTAACTATTGTTTTACTCTTAATTTCTGTGAGAGCAACACTTTTAGACTCTAATATGAGTGAAATAATGAAAAGAAGGTCTTTTTATGCCCAACTAATTTCATTTAACTTAAATAGTTAAATTAAAATTTAACTTAAGATAGTTCCACCTTCTTGTATTTGGTTTTAAATGACAATAGTGAATTCTTCTGAGTGACAGGCAGCAGTTGACTGTGTGCCACATTTTCTCATTTTATTCAGGATGCTTTAGCTATTTCAGCTTCCTGGCTATGAATAATATTATTAAGAGCATTCTTTCCTTTGCCTTCATACACACTAGTGACTGCTTGGTCACACATATTTCTATTTTTAATTTTTTGAGTAGCCTCCATACTGTTTCCATAGTGGCTGAAATAACCCACAGTTTTTCCAAGACTGGAAGAATCTTCTTTCTCTACATTCTCACTAGCACTTAATATCTTCTTTACCTTCCTTCCTTCTTCTTCTTCTATTCTTCGTTATCTCTTCTTCTGCTGTTTCTGAGGGTTCTTATTCTCGTGTCTTCTTGATTGTGCTTCTTGATTCTTCTTAGTCTTTTCTTTCTTATTCTTTCTCTCTCAATGCTTCGTTCCTCTTCCTATTCCCTTCTCTTCTCTTTGTCTTCTGTCTTCTTCTTCTTCTTCTTCTCTTCCTCCTCTTCCTCTCCTCCTCCTTTTTTTCTTTTGGTTTTCAAGACAAGGTTTCTCTGTGTAACAGCCCTAGTTGTTCTGGAACTCACTTTGTAGTTCAGGCTGGCTTTGAACTCACTGAAATCCACCTGCCTTTTCTTCCCAAGTGCTGGGATTAAAGGCACGTGTCCTAACCACCTGGTCATGTTTCATTTTAATAATAGCTGTTCTTCATAAATTACCTTTATACCTTTATCCATCAGATGTTGCCAAGTGTTGCCAACGCTGCTGTGTTACATTCAATCTACAAAAACCAGTGTAAATGCTGCTATAGGACAGAACCAAGGCCCATGACTCTGTAGAATCAGCTATCACTGGGTGGTTCCATGGCCTAGGGAGGCTGAAAACAGGAGGTGGTGGCTGGGCTGGAAGTCTGATAAAGTGAAGTCACATGTCTTTTCCTGATACCAGATCTATTCCAGATGCCCTATCTCCATGTAGTCTGGGAACAAGCGTCTTCAGGATCTGCCCAGTGGTTATTTTCACCAGCCTAGTACTGAATTTCAGAACAAAATCTGTGTACTCTCTTGTTTTAATGTAGTGAATGAGAAATTGTTCCATATTACCTTCTGTAGGCTGGAGTAGCATTGGTATAGACAGCCCTTTGCTGCCCTTGGCTAATCTACAACTGAGTCATGCTTGAGTACTACAACATCAAGGACCTCCATAGTCTCAGATGCACTGAGGTCCACGGCTCACAATAATATGAGCTAAAATGCAAGTCCATTTCACTCTGAGGGGCAGGGTGGGGCTGGTAGTCCTGTGTCTTACCTGTGAATACTGGGGTGGCAATAGTTAAATTACTCAAGATTTAGAATATGGGTATCAGAAATATTGTGTTGTCCACTAAGACTCACTTTAAACCATACACACTTTAATTATAACTTCTAAGGCCTGAATAATATCAGAAAGAGAATGGGTGCAACTTAAGTTCCTTCAAAGGTTAGACATAATGCTAGACAGAACTTGATATGTCTCACAGATAACAGGTTCCCTCTTGAAGCCAAGATGTGTCTAGAGGTTCTAGCTGTGGTCTCTGGCCTATGCCAGGGTCTTTAGCTTTTTTTCCTGGGTAATAGATGTGGCCCCAAGCTTTAAAACAAAGCTCTACTAGCCAGAGGGGGCTGTCTTTTTTCCTACTATAGTGGTATTTTAATTGTATTTTAATAAATAAAGACTGCCTGAGGATCTGAGAGTAAAGCTGTCCTGCTGATCAGCCTTAGAGACCAGATTATGGTAACACACACCTTTAATCCAGTAGCCACACCTAGTTGCCATAGAAATCGGGTGGTGCTTGCCTTTAATTAAAGGTGTACACCTTTAATCCCAAGGAGGAATATAAAACAGGGGGAAGACAGTTCTCAAGAACAGTTCATTCTGAGATTCCTGGAGGCAGGATTGAGGTCGAAGTAAGAGCCAATGGCTGTCTGTTTTGTTTTTCGGATCTTCAGGTTGAACCCCCAAGTTCTCTCTCTCTGAGCTTTTATTAATCATGCTTCATTTGGAATCCAAATGAAGACTTTTTAGCCACCAGTCCACGTCAGAGTTGGGATTGAAATTCCAGGTCTAGGAATTGGACCCAAACCTAGTCACCTGCATTTGGAGGAAAAACTAGCACTCCCAGCTCCTATCCGCCCCTGCTTAGGTTCCATGTATAGATGGAAAATACACAGAGACTCTGGATACTGTGTGTTATTGTGTTGTCTTTGAATTATTTGACTGCTAAAAGATATTTGATTATAAATGCTGCTGGATTAATCCAACCTATATATTTTGCCTTGACTTTAAAATTTAAGTCAAAATGTATGTTAATTTGGAGAAGTTTTGCTTCTCCAAAATAAGTGAGAGGCTGTGGATTCATTCTGGGTTAAGAAAAATAATAATGTTTGATCAAGGAAGCCCCCCCCCCAAAAAAAATCTCCAATGGGAACAGATGATCCAACGTTTCAGAGTACATTTGTTGTAGTCTCCCCTAAATTCTACATCCAGAACAGCTTCAAGACTGCTGGCTGAAATAATCCAATCTCACAGAATATTCCAGTAAGGACTAGAAGCATAATCCTAAATTTTATTTGGGTCCCAGTAAGATTATCATCGCCCCCAATCAGTAGGAAGTAGCCTAGAAAACTACCCTCACATTCCCCCCCCCCCCAAAATGGATTATGGATGTTTTTATTTAATGTGTTGGTTACAAGTTGTTATGAATAATGGCCAGGAAAAAAGCTTAACAAAGGAAAATTAGATTCTAGGTTCTTGTTTTGGGGGAAAAAAAGATCATCTTGTGGTGGCTCACACCTTTAATCCCAGCACTTGGAAGGCAAAAGCAGGTGGATCTCTGTGAGTTCAAGGTCAGCCAGATCTACAGAGCAAGTTCCAGGACATATTTGAAAGCTACTGAGAAACCCTGTCTTGAAAAAAACAAAAAAAGAAGGAAGAAAGAAAGAAAGAAAAAGACAAAAAGAAAGGAAAAGAGGTATATAAATATGATAAGATAGAAACATACATTTTTAATCTACTTTTTAAAAGCAACTATTAGTTTTAAAGGTTTTACATTGGTTTTACTTTTGTATACTGTATACAAATGTTGTATATTGATACAAATATGAGATAAATTTTGTTAAAACATATTATACATACATTTCTATTTTTGTTCAAGGTATTATACCTATACAACTCATTTAACAATGTAATGCAAATTTCTAGTTCTTAAAAATTATTATTAGCTTTTTTGGATAATAAAGAAATATATGTTAGTAGTTAATCACCTAGCATATTTGAAATTTAGTGAAATTAGGTATGTTTTCAAGGTCAAACAAAAATATAATGTCGATTATATTCAAACACTATAAATTATTTTCAAACACTTCAGAGATCTACAGAATATGGCATTTAAGAAGCTTTAATAACCTAGGTTCTTCTTTTTTATGATAATAATTCATATCTGTTCCTGGCAGCACCCATCTACTTCAGAGAAGATAATGGGCATTGAAGAAACTCCACATGGAGTTTACTTTCTTTGTGGCAAAAGTAAGCCAGTGGACAAGAAAATTCCCCTACCTCAACTGCTGATGTTATGCTGTCCTAGTTAGACAAACAGTTCACAAATTATTCTGCTTCACAGAAAAGTCTATTGAATTCACTGGGTCTGTAGGCCAAAGATGGATGCCCCAACATTGCAGAGGAATTTTGGGTGACTTTCCAGGTTGTCAGCTGTTTCTGTCATTTCTCACATTTTTTGAAAGTCACTTTCTTGCACTTCCTGCTTACTCAGGTAATATGATTTTCTTCTTGGGTCTCTAAGGGAGTTGAAGATTAGATAGTTATAGTTTACCAGACACAGAAAGCAAGCTATGATAGAAAGTAAATTAGGAATAAGATCTTGGATTCACCAAGATAGGATAGGTATGAAATATTTTCTTTGAATTTGTCAAATTCAAAAGGACTAGACATTATTGATGTATTTATGGCCTGTACATATTATATATAGTAACTTTACTTACTATATATAGTTTTCTTATATTAGTTATGGCCTTTTTTATTTTAGACAAAAATGGGAAATGTAGTGGCATTTCAATTGTACTTTAATAAATAAAGACAGCCTGAAGATCTGAGAGTAAAATAGTTCTACTGGTCAGCCTTACAGACTACATTAAGGTAACACACACCTTCAGTACCAGTAGCCGTACTAGTTGCCATAGAAATCGAGTGGTTTATGCCTTTAATCCCAGCCCTAGGTAGGAATATAAGATGGAAGGAGACAGTTCTCAGACAGTCTCATTCTGAGATTCTTGGAGGCAGGATCACCATTTCAGACTGAGGTCGAGGTAAGAGCCAAGAGCTGGCTGTTTTGTTTTTTGGATCTTCAGGTTGAACCCCAAGTTCTCTCTCTGACATTTTGTTAATCATGCTTCACCCTATTCTGATGGTTAGGCTTCAAAGAGGATTGATTGTCTTCAAGTGCCTAAGCTAAAACAGTTTTTAGGTGGGGTCTGTGGGCATTGGTTACAAGGCACTGTCCAGCACCAGGTTCCATGATGGCGGGAGTGGTACTGGGTTTCAAGGGTAATACCTGGTCTTGCCTAGGTCTCCACCCACTAGTCAGTGAGCATCTCTCATCTGTCCTGCTGGTAAGAGACATAGAGTCATGTCGGCAGTCATTTTCTTCCTGATTCCTTTAATACAGTTTGGATGTTGTTATACTAAAAGCAGACACTGCAGTTGCTGACGTGATTGTGGTAGTTTTTGGTAAGTGAATTACTGTTCACGTAGAATGCTTGTTGGGAAAAAGCTAAAGTTTTGTTCTCTTTCTTTGTTTGTAAAGGACTGGAACACAACAAATAAAGCAATGGAACATTAAGTCTTATTCAAACTTCTATTTATCTCCATTTTTTTTTTGATGCAAAATTTCTGGTTATTTCCCCTGAAGTTATAAGTGCTTATAATATGTTTCCCAAATCACTATGTAACATTTCTTTTCTTGAAACCAGTCTTTATTTCCCCACCTTGAAATGGAAGCTTGATGAAGGAATTGGTAATTATCTCTTTATTGCTCACAATGCTAATTTATTTTATTATTATACAAGCCAGATCTTCAAGATGGTAACATGTGAATCCTTACCAATTTTTCCTCAGAATTGTTTTCCACTATGACTAAGTCTTGACATTCTGAAAGTCAGCTTTCTGTTCAGCCTTTTTAGTTTATTTTATGTAAAACGATCTCCTCATCCTGTAGCCATTATCACCTCTTGAAACATCCTCCCAGATGCTGCAACACAGTGAAATATATCTTGTTGGCATATCTTGAGGTTCCTATCTGTCCCCAGAGACTTCTCTAAGCCACTTATAAAAATGACTTAGGTTTCTAGATCATCTCTTTTTAAAAAGTGTGTTTCTTACATGGTTCTGACCAAAGCCCTTATAAAACTGTATTCCAAATATCTTTACTCAACATTTGTTTCTTTACTGCTTTTCAGAATTAAATTCCCAACATTGAATTATAATAATGGAGAAAATAAATCTGTAGGGGCCTTCAGATCTGCTTCATGGCAGACAATACTCCTGAGTATGCCTGTTATATTTATTCTGAAGCTTCAAACCCCGAATTCTATTTCTGTTGTTCTTGATATTTTCCTCATCCCAGTGAAGAGCTTCAGATTGGTCTGACTCTCTTCTTGGCCCTCTGTTCCTCTTCTTTTAGATGCTATGCCCCCATGTCAACATCATTTTGTTGATAGCCTTTTTATGTGTGGCTCCAGACACACACACACCTAATTGGTTGGTTATAAAAGGCAGCAAGCAGGCATGCCTTCCTTTAATTTTGTAAAACTAGATTTGAATCCCAACACTATGGAGAGCTGGTTGAACAAAGTAGCCATGGGCCGTAAGGTGTAACGTAATTGTAGACACCCATTCTTTAGCATCTACTAAACATGAAATACATTTTCTGTCATGGAAGAACAGAGGGTCACTTTTATATCTATGATGGCTGAATAAGAATGTCCCCATGGGCTTATATATTTGAATGCTTAGTCATCAGGGAGTGGCACTACTGAGAAGGATTAAGAGGCCTTGCTGGAGGAAGTATGTCACCGGGGATGGGTCTTGAGGTTTCAAGAAGCCAAGGCAGGCCCAGAGGCTCCTCTTCTTCCTTAGAACTCTCAAGTACTTCTCCAGCACCATGTCTGCTTGTGTGCAGCCTTATTCCCTGCCACGCTGACAACGGACTAAACCTTTGAAATTGTAAGCAAGCCTCAATGAGAGGCTTTCCCTTAGAAGAGTTGCCAAGATTGTGGTGTTCTTTACAGCAATAGCACACTCACTGAGACAATGACTCCCAGTAGGTTTCTAGTGGCATGATGAAACACCCAAGAAAAGTGAATCAAGGGAGAAAAGACTTACTTTGGCTTATGATTTCAGAGACTTCTGTCCATGGTTTGCTGGACTCAGACAAAGTTGAAGTAGCTCAGTAGCAGGGTATGGCAGAATAGAGCTACTCACCTCAGGGTGGTCAGGGAACAGAGAAAGGAAGGAAAGGGACTGGAAACAACACGAGGTACCCCCACCTCGCAACATGGCCTCAGTTACCCAATTCCTCCAACTGAACCTCACCTCAGTTTTTCATAAACCCCAAGGAATACCATCAAAATATGATTCCAGTATGGATGGAGTCATCTGTTAGGGTTCAGCTCTCAAGACTGATTACTTCCTGAAAGTCCCAACTCTGCATATTGTACTTTGAACCTTTCTACCTGCATATAGTGCTTTTCGGGGTGGTTCTCATAAAAGATTCCATAAAAGCTAAATGCTGACAAAGGAAGCTACTCATGGGAGCGGGTGGGACTCACCAAATCTTTGTAACTGTCACTTAAGCTTACTGTGAACCTCAAGGTGTCCTGGGTGAGTAGATTTTTAAAAGCAACACATTTTTGGCAAAATACAGTAAAAATAGATATCTACAAACATGCCTTCCATACACCAACAATTCACTTCTTACATTTGTGGGCAAGAATATTCACATTAGAAAAACAAACAAACAACAGAAAAGGGGGTGGGAAGAATGAATGTCCAAAAAAAATTTGCCTTATTTATTCTATTTGCCAATGTTGATGAATTCCCCATATTGATAAGCTCACAAGGGTTTGGTGACTGAAAAGATTCTTTAAGTTCAGCTTCTATGTTGTATTTAAAAGGTTTTATAGATGCAAGGAATCCATTGCTCAGCAGTGCAGACATGTGACTAACAGTTAGGGGTGTGGTAGCTGTCATAAGGATGCCGGGACAGGTGCACTGAGGCCAACATCATCAGTAGCCCCACTTCTCTCAAGAATAGTTAAGACTCCTGGCTTAGAGGCAGAGAGTAGCTGGATTTTTTTTTTGTCAACCAAACAGAAGGCTTTTGTCTCTTAATTGGTAGATTCTCCTTTTTCACAAAATTCTTGACTTTTATTTCAGCCCTTAAGACCTTTTACGACCATTTGGATTTCCTTGTGCATTTATTTATAAAATTCTTAACATTTATAAAGCTCATACTATCTAATAATGTCATTGCTGGTCATTCTTTTTGTCATTTCTTGGAGATAGTGAAGACCGTACTGTCTCATTAACAAATTCCTTGCTACTGTTGTCAAGTAATTCAGTTGTTTATTCATTTCTCATAAACGAACACAAACTCTAGTTACACTTTACTCTGATAATTATTTGTTTGCTCTATTTTATTTGTCTATCACTGATTTCCTTGAGGTTATTTTACTTCTTGCTAATTTGGTCAGTTTGTATTTATTACATACCCCAAAGCCATATTCTGTTTTCTTTTTTTTCCAAATCATAGCACAACCTTTTCTGTCCATATAAAAGGGGGCAAAGGGCAAAGTGTGATGATGTCTCCATCTGCTTGTGAAAAATTATCATTGCTGCAAGCCAGTGAAGGCGATCACGTGCTCTTTGGCTGGTAATAAGTCTTAAGTTAGGCATGTAGAGATAATGGAGAGAGAAGAATATCAGATTATCTTGCCTTCTCTTCCTTATTAAATTAATAAGAGATTTTAGCAAGAAAGTCCATTGTTTCTTCCTTCTTTTAATGTAAAGATAATCCTGGAAGTGTGGCAGCCCTTTTGTGGTTCTGTTGTGATATATAAGTATATATAATACATACATACATACACATATATGTATATATATGTGTGTGTATGTGCGCGTGCTCATCAAGTATGATGTTGCAAAAATGTAATAATACCTTGAATGCTACTGACATTATTCAGTGTCTAACTATATCCCTATTTGAGAGTTACGTCACCTTCTTCTCATCCTCGTTTTATGGGGAAAGAACATCTTTTCCATTCCCTAGGCCTGCAGGGACATGGGTTCTCACAGGTGTCATATGTGTCTTTGTTCCTACCTTCCTAGAAGGTTTCTGGTGCTTCAGCCTTCTCCATGTTGCAAGCTGAACAAGTGCATTCTTTAACCCCGCCTGTTATTTTCCTTCCTTTTGAAAAGTCTTCATATAGCTTATCTATAATCTGAATGTGGTTTTGTTTCTCTACACTTTTATGTGTTGTTTTTCCTTCACATTGGAAACATGTATAATGTGTTTGAGCATAATTTGGGCATAAAAATTATGAACTCTGAGTCACTTTTGTTTTCTGTCTCAAGATTCAAAGAGCAAAACAATCCCTTTCCTGTTGAGACTGTACCTTGGGCCCCATAAGTGTGCATACTCATCTGCATGCTCAGTCTTGCCTCTGCCTCCGTCAGGATAATGAAAAAGCTAAGGCAGAGCTAAGTCATCGAACACAAAGGCCCCTTGATTCGGAAGCCTTACCTTTGTGGGATTATTTCACCCACAGTTCTCTTTAGAGGATTTACTTGTTTTAATTTCTTTAAAAACAAAAACAAAAACCAAAATAACCTTGTAACCCTGACTGCTTTTTGGCTTTTTAAAATTATTCTGTCTTTTGTTTTAGGTTTTTTTTTTTTGTTTGTTTGTTTTGGTTTGGTTTGGTTTTGTTTTTGTTTTTTTTTCCCCAGAATTTTGCAATATAGCCCAGGCTGACCTTAATTTGCAATCCTGATACCAATTGCAGAGATTTTAGTCATGGATGACAATCTCAACTAGAAAAAAATACCCTTAAGTACTTTAAGTATTAGTATTTCTATGTTTCCTGATCTTTATGGTTTGGGTTGATTTATGATGATATCCACCATTTTTGCACTTCAGAATTAAATTATATTTTTGTACAGGATTCAGGTATGTTGGTGGGGTTTCTGCACATCATTACCCAGTGGTGGTGATCCACTCATCCTTATAACAAAGCAGCAAAAATCCAGAAAAAAGACGCCATGAAAAGAGCCATTCTCCAGAATGGCTAAAATAAACAAGAATTTTATTTAAATTCCTTTATAAAATGTCTTTAAAATATTATGAATGCCTAATCTTTTCTCACTGTGTCTCTTTTATTTTTATTTCCTTCATATGCTTTTTAGTATTTGCATTTATTGGTTTTGTGTGTATAAGATGTTTATGGGTGCATGCATGCTATGGTGTGAACGCCTTGCTCAGAGGACAGCGTGCAGGAGTCAGTGATCTTCCACCATGTGGGTCCGAAGAGGAGGGGAATTAAGCTCAGGTTGTCAGCCTTCATGACCAGCACCTATATCATTCAGGCCTTTTTCACATATTTTTGAGTGTTTGTACATTAGTAATTTTGATGCATACTTGTACAAACAGTGAGGTTAGTCTAAATAGTTGCAACTCTGCAAACTTTGATAGAAAACGGTACTTCCCCAAACTGTAGAAACAAAAATGAGAATCATGGACAATTCATTCACAAACTCATATATTTATTTGATGAGTACCCATGTCTCCTTCCTTAGCATTGCAAACATGAATAGTATGTTCTCAAGCTTCAAAAGTTCATAGTCTGCAACAATGATTGGCATATATGCAAAGAACTCCATGTAGAGGCAAGTTGGGAAGATCTGAAGTAGAAATGTGACAAAACTTCTCAAAAATAATATTACTAGAGTTTCATCTTTTCAATTGCTTCAACCGTAGTGATGGTTAAACATGGTTGTCAACTCGACTGGCTCTAGAATCTCATGGGGACATACCTGTAGTTGTGTTGTAGGACATGCTAGTATTAACTGATTGGTAAAGACCTTTCTTGAAAGTCAGCAGTGCCAGTCTATGAATGACCCAAGATAAAGAAGTCTGAGGGAAAAAATCAGTGTCCATCTGCCAGCCTTAGCTTCTTTCTGGGAGGGGGCATCTACAAGTCATGCTGTATCCCATTGACACAAGATGCCAACATCTTGAGCCCGTCGGTAGAACTAAACACCAGTCATTCACCCAGAACCTTGTAGAACTCCAGTGCTAGATCACAACTGCTGAGTCATTCAGGTTTTTTAATTGAGCAGGCTGTTAGTCTCCCTGGTATGTAGATGACCATTTTTGGACTACTGTGAAATCCAACCTAAGAAATTTCTTTTTATAAAATGGATATATCCTGTGAGTTGTTTCTCTACAGAACCCTGATCAGTATATTTAACAATATCACACACAACAAAAGCATTCTAATAGAGAAGAGAAGTTTGCAACAACTTTATAAGTTTGTTTATTTATTTATTTATTTATTTATTTTTGAGACAGGGTTTCCCTGTAGTTTCTAGAGCCTGTCCTGGAACTAGCACTTGTGGACCAGGCTGGCCTCGAACTCAGAGATCCGCCTGCCTCTGCCTCCCGAGTGCTGGGATTAAAGGCGTGCGCCACCACCGCCCGGCCTATAAGTTTATTTTATGTCCATAAATGAATGTGAGAATGATGTGTCAAGTATGTACTGATGCAGTTAAAAACTGAATAATAAAAGAAGGTTTGGGTGAAATAAAAACCCTATATACAGTGTTAAAGGATCATATTGTATCCTGAAATCTTTGGAGAATTTGGCTTAGTATTATAAAATTTTACGTGAAGACAATGTCATCCTGCAGATAAGGGAGGGTAGGTAGCAAGGATACAATAGAGAACCTACTAAAATGTCTTAGTAATTGATACAAATGATTCACACAATTGGATACATTTGGGTAATGGTGGCTTAAACCAAATTGTCAGATGTTGGCTATTGTTATAGTGATAATAAACAGGACTGTGTACTCACAGAAGATGCAGATGTTTACTTTTATATGTTTTGAATATTATATTTATGTGATAGTTATGTGTTAAAGACAGCATGTTTTAAAGATGAAATAAAAAGACTAAAGGTGAGAGGAGATAATTATGAGTGAATTATCATTAAAAGATGGATTCCATTGCCTAGTTTGTTAGCACTCCCTTTAAAGTCTGCAAGAGGGGGGCTGCTGTACCTGAGCCTGTACAGCCCGCACGGTCCATGCAGAGGCGTAGCAATCTCCACAGTGTGTGATAACTGTAGCAGATAGGTTTGAATGGCCCATGTGATTTATCAGTGGAGGAGATGGGTTAAAGCAAGGACTAAACCTGTAATCCCAGCACCTAAGAGTTTGAAGGAGGCAGATTGTGATTCTGAGGCCAGGCTGGCCTACTCAGGGAGATCCTGATTTAAAAAAAAAAAAAAAAAAAAAAGAAAGAAAGAAAAGAAAGAAGAAAAGTAGAATACATAGAATAGCATCATACATTACACACGTGGTGTTTCACCCACTGAGTATGAGGGAAATCCAGCCCTCATAGACTGACTTATCATAGCCATCAAACACTCTGGGTTGTCTCTGTTAGGTTTCTATAAATGTCCAGTAATGGAAAATAATATATGAAGAACAGATACTTTTGGGAACTAGGAACAAGAGGAGCTCTGTTTGAATCCCAGTTAAGCAGACAAAATAGAATTATATTCACAGATGCATTAAAGAATTGGGAATCTAGTAGTGACGTCGAGACTGAGCTGGAACTTCAGTGGCTGTACTGATCCCTTTGATGGGGCAAGTTCTTTATAAAGTAGGAAAGGCCTTGACAGATCTCAGGTACTTAGAGCGGCATATAAAGAGTGTCCATAAAGGGAGAAAGCCACTGAGAGCAGATGAGAAATTGGCCAAGGGGAGGAAGAGCTCTATCTGGCTTACTCAAAGACAAATGTGGTAGGATTTATGTCAACCTGAAGTTCCTAAGTAAGAACTGATAGGAACCAAAGTATTTGCTAAAGGACTTCTGGAAGGCTTCAAAGCCTGAGGAGCAGTTCATAGAAGACATCCGTGATGGGACAATACAGGCACAGATGAGCTAGCCTGTGCCAGGACTGAGTAATTATCCCTGGTGACTAACAAGGGCACATTTCCCCCCAGCAAAAGGAAATGCTAGAAGTAGAGATGTTTGCCAAGGCAGAAACTGCCCCACAGCCAGGGATGGTGCATGAATGGAGAGACAACAACTACAACCACAGCGACATTGTCAAACCTGGGCAGTTCTGACCAGGAAGCCAGCAACAGCAGGAGAGAACCGGCCCATATTCTTGGCTCATAGGTATGAGCAAATCCAGTCAGGCCCACTGAGTTCAGCATACGTGGAGAAATGCAGAGAGGCTCCACAGAAGAGCTCCAGGATAGGAAGGGCAATGGCTCAGAGCGAATGACTGAGGACTACAGAAAGCTAATTAAGTGCAGGATTTCAAAGAGAGCAAGGAGGGGTATATGGAGGGCTCAGAGGGAGGGAAAATAAGGGGGATGGTGTTATTGTATTATATAATCTCAAAAGTAGCAGAAAAATAAAAAAAATCAAAGAATCCATGGAAAGGCACGTCCTTTTTCCTGATCACCCAGCTGAAGAAAGAAATAGTGTTATCAAGCCTAATTGATCTGATGCCCTGAATGTAAACTTGAGTCTAGTTCAGTCTGTACCAAAGGCACAGGCTTGTCACCTGAGGAGGAGAACATGCTAACCAAACACATTGCTGTACTGAGAGTCTTAGTATAATTACAGGAAAACAGAAGTAAATACACATAATAGAGGCTGGCTGAAGTCTGCCTTTGTAGTATTTGGAAACTCCTTTGGAATATTTTATATCTTTTTCTTATCTATACTGAGAAGGTCATGAAAGATTAAAACAATAAAAAGGGGTGCGATGCATAGAACTTGAAAAATATTTTTTTCTTTTCATTTCAGAAGACTGTAGCTATCATTTTAAGAAGCAAATAATTTTTCCCTGCTTTGAAAATAGGGTAGTATATGCCTGTGATTAAAGTGAGCCACTTCTCTGGGGACTAAGCAGAGGGGCAGAAGAGCTGAGTGTTGCTGGCAACCACCAAGGCAATGCTTTGCCAGCCAGTCCTTGCCCTGACTTTGTGACCCGTGTGGATTCAGTTGTTTTATATGAAGGTCATATGTAGGCATCTCCTTTCATTTCCGGAGGCACACTTTACCAGATTTTTAGACTAAATTTCTTTAAAATGGCAGAACCCCTTTCAGAGCAGTATTGCTGAACTCCATATGGGAATGAACGAATGAGACTCCCACATAGCACCTAGGTGGGGCTTGCAGGGGCCAGAGTCACCCTCCTGGCCCCCATTGTACAGTACAGTTTTGCCTACATCTGGTGATCAGCATCAATAACCTTTGGCAAAAATGCTGGTGTCTCGTCTTGCTGTTGGTACAAGCTGCTGAGGTATGGCCAGACAGTTTCCCACAGTTGGGCTGAAGCAGGATGCCCACCATGGCCCTTTAACCATCTTCTGGAAGCGTTGGTGGGACTTCAGCCTTGCTGGCCCCTGTGCATACCAGGCCCTCTTGTTTTCTAACAGTTCTGGTTTGTCAACTTCCCACTCTGCTTCTATCTGTTATCATTCCCCACTGCAGCTGAGGATCTAGTGCTGGGGAAACGTCTCCTGCTGTCCAGTAAGACCTGACAGAATCAACAGAACTTTGCTGCCACTTCAACTGTCCTTGAAACTTGGCTACTTTTACAATCAAGCCCCAAGCTCTTAGTATTTTACACTTTCTTAAGATTCACAGTATTTTACATTAAAATTTAGTTGATTAGTAATTCTTAACTAAGTCCTTTCCCAGGAACTTAGCTAACTTTATGAGTAGCAGCCTTAGTCAAAAATTCATAATATAGATCACTGACTAATGTATACCCCAACCTCCATTAATAGAAGATCCCCATTAAACTGAATCAACAGTTTCACTGCTCATGAGTTCCAGGGACTCTCCGTACCTCCTGCGTGAACAATAATGATGTCCCCATTGCCCACTAGGATGCAGACAACCCAGTTCTAAAGGTTCATGCTAGTCCTTGCTTTATTGAACTGTCTTCTTGACAGTTGAGCTGTCTTCCTCAGTTGAGCTGGCCAAGAAGTAGACACAGAATTAAACTTTAGCATGTAAGACACATGTTAAGAAACAATCTGTGCAAATATAAACAACATAAATAGATTTATCAGCTCAACAGTTTGTGTTAAGTAACCAGAAAAGGAGGCTACTCATTTTAGAGTGTGGGCAGGGCATAGGGGGAGGGGCTGTAGGGAAGAAAGGAAAGGGGGAAAATAATGCAATTTCATTTTAACTAAATTTTGATAAAAATAAAAGTAAAAAAAAAGTCTTCGCACTGACACATGTGAAAGACATAAGACAGGGTTGTTCTGAGAGAGAAGAGCCTGTCTCTATGAAGGGATCAACTGACTGCCTAATGCAGCACTAAGCAAGTTCACAGCCTCAGAAACAGGTGGGTGGAAGGGAAGGTCAGAAGCTTTCTTGAGCGCACAGATAAGTCAATCAAGTCCACAGGAAGCAATGCTGCCACGGCCAAAGCCCCTGCTCTCAACTCGTCTTTCCAGTATGGACATCGTCCGCAGTACTACCATCTAGTGACATACTCAAGGTTTGCAGAAGAATTGCACCCTGACGAATAATTTTGATGGTAGAATGTAATGCATACCAAAAACTCAAATGAAATACAGCAAGTCACTTATACCCTGGCCTGTCCGCACTGGGGAAGAGATTATCTGGGGCTTCCTAGTCCTGGCAAGATAAATGAATGTAAATCCTGAATGGAAAGAATTAAGCACAGCTCCTCCTCCCTTCAGTGATAGGCTTTCCACCAAGCCTTTGCCTCCACAGGTCATGAGCAGTAAGAAACACAAAAATAATACAATATATAATCACATTTGTCTTGCAAAAAATAACTTGAAGAATATATCCCACTGGCAATGGCTTTTTCCACAAGAAAGAAAAAAAAAACAAAACCAAAAACAAACAAAAAATCAAAACTAACAAAAAACAAAAACAAAACAAAACAAAAACAGGAGACAAATTTAAGAGGCAATTCACTCCAAATGAGCTTTTCCGTGATAACACATTCTCATGCTAGGAGAAAACTTCAATAGGTGAACCATATAATGTTTATCTCTCACTGTAATTAGAGCAAATTGATTTTTGAGACATCAAAATACCATAGCATAGCAGCTCCTTTGTGTTTCCCAAAAACTTGAATCTTTTTTTTTTTTTTTTTTTTTGGTTTTTCGAGACAGGGTTTCTCTGTGGCTTTGGAGCCTGTCCTGGAACTAGCTCTTGTAGACCTGGCTGGTCTCGAACTCACAGAGATCCGCCTGCCTCTGCCTCCCGAGTGCTGGGATTAAAGGCGTGCGCCACCACCGCCCGGCTTTTTTATACATTCTTATACTTCTCCACATTTTACCTTCTAAAACCTAAAAAGACAACTAGCTATAGTGGAAAGAATGTTAAGAAACTCAAAGGGCAGTTTTCAAAATATTTCATCATTCCAGATAAAAACTCAACTATGCCAAATTTTAGACTCCCTTACTAGAAAATCCTGTAAAAGTTTTTTTTTTAAAAGCTTCTCTATCAAAGGTAGGGTTATTTATATGTTTAAAGTCCTCAGATTCAAATATTTGACAGACGCATTTAATAGGAAACACTGGTAGTGGTGTTTCTGAAACAAGAATTGTTCAGTTATGCAAAGGCTGCAAGAGTCTATGTTGACACAGTACAAAGAGCAGATAGACTATCTAGTTAATAAACTACCCAATAATCTCTACAAACGAATATGCTGCACCTGTTTTAACATTTATTCTCCAGTGAACACAGAAATATCAGGAAATGTAGCAAATCTTCAAGCAAGGTTTCTCTCCTCTCTATTCCCCCTGAAAGTTACTACCGGCTGGCTCTCTATTGACCCCTTTCTGCCCAGCCAGTTCCTTGGGTCTGACTTTCTACTGCCACGTGCCATTGTGAGCGCTCATAATGAAATTCTACTCTTTATCCATCTTCGCCTATTTCAAGGCATTACACTCATCCAGTTTCAGGCCAACCATCAAGTCTTTAGTATTTGCGAGTGTTTCAGGTCTCAAGGTGTTCATAGCGACAGTTTCCATTGTCACCCTATGTTTCTCCACTTCAATTTCTTTTGAGGGACACCTTTTTCATTATAGTTAAATCGGATGAAGTCAAGGTCAGAGAGACTGGACTCAAGAGTCAATAGCTACGGGGCCACCAACAGAGCGCGGGTTTATGAGAAAGATGTCTGGTACCTTTAAATTTTAATGAAGGAAGAGTCAGAATAAGAAATTAAATTTACCTTAGCAAACATGGTCTTTTCCTACAGTATTAGACTGTTATTTAACTTCATTCTCTTTCATCAGCCTACAAATCATACAACCCTGTGGCTTCCTCTCTGGTGCTGTAATTTTCCCTCATTATTTACATAAGATGACTGCATATTTACTCTAGATGGGAAAGAAAATATATATTGAAAGACCTTTGTCATTGAACTAGCAATGAGGCTTTAATCTACTAAGAATAGTCTTTTAGCGCCATAAATCTTTTTATCTTTCTATGAATTACCACTTGGCGTGCCAAGGACAAACATCAAAGGGGCCTCAGAGTTTCCCGACAGTTAAGTGGGCAAGCTGCTTTGGAGTTTTCGGCTAATTGGTTGATAAAAGCCTCTCCAAAGCCAGAACTTCTGAGTGATCCGATGATAGAAGACAATTTGTGTACAGGATGCCTTCAGACACTCCCCTCCCCCTGTGCAGCCCCCTCTGAAGCTAGAGTTGAATGATGTGTGTAGCAACGTCTCAAATATTTGGCAGCATCGTGACAGGGTCAGTTTGTCCGATTTGCTTGCTTGCTTGTTTTGTAGAGTTTGCTTTTCAGGATAAATCCTCACAGGGATCGATTTATGAGAGTTGAGAAGATTTACCTCCCTGGATTCTGAAAACTTGCTTCTGGATCTGAACCATCTCTTCTGAAAATGCAAGAGAAGAAAGTGCTTCTCATGAGGCAGTTGCCTGTCCAACCAATCCCCCTCTTTATTCATTCTTTATTGCACTTGCTTTATGTCTTGATTTACACCAGAAAATCAAAATCACAGTGCTTACTGCATTAATAAAATCGTCATTGCCACTCCCAGAACCCTACACCTATACCAACATAATTCTAAGTAGATACAAGCTGCAAACACCTCAGAAGCCACCTCAGAAGACTGGTCTCTAGTCTATTCATACAATACACTACCTCTAACAAGAAAAAAAATAATTGCTGACACATGAAAAATTGCAGACTGGCTTCAAGATCATTATGCTGAAGGTATAAAACCTTACCCCCAAATACACACTGTATGAATCTCTTCACAAGCAATTCTAATTGTCGAAAATAAAGAGGAATCAGAGTAGTACTTTCCTCATTGAACGAAAGTGGGGGTTAATTAAGAAGAAAGAACACGGGGGAATTTGTGATGTGAACATCACATTGTGGATATTAGTAGCATAATGAACTACTGGGTGCATTCATTAGTCATGATTGAACTTAATGCTATTTCATTGCAAGTGTTTAATATATAAAAATATTCTAAATATTTAATTAATGATGTATGCAAAAATACAGAAAATTGTTTCACTTGTTTTGAAATGTTTCACAAAATAAAGTTTCTTGGATTGATAATTGAGGAGAATTGGCGTGTGTGTGTGTGTATACAATAAATGAAATTAAAAGCTAATGACAAATAAGTGTTTGCTGGTTCTCGCTGTCAAATGCTCTCATCTTCATGGTGTGTTTAAAGGATTTGATAAAATAGTAGTGAGGAAAAAGATCATAGTTCTTGATCATTTATAATTATTGAGTCTTAGTAAATTTCCTAGAATCTTGAGTTTATATACTTTTCTTTGTTTTATAGGAGGATTTTTATAATTAATATCTCAGGAAAACAAGGACACTATTTGGAAAACACATATAAAGACCAGTGGGGGAAGCACTCACCATGCAGTCCCAAGGACCTGAGTTCTGAACCTCAGCACCCACATAAAAGCCTGGCACAGTGGTGAAGTTTGCAACCCCAGCAGTGGACGTGGGGTGTTGCGTGTTGTGTGGACACTGGCCTTTTCTTGATGCTCACTTGCCAGTCCATCTAGTGCTCTGGGTTAGAGATAATTTCTTTCTTTCATTCCACCTTCTTCACTCTTGCATTCCAGTATTCAAATCCAGGGAAGAGCACTGCCCACAATGGCGGGCCCATCAACCAGTGCAGCAAAGAGAGTCTTTAGAGACAGGCTTACAGCAAACCTTGTCTGTCTGAGCCCTCAAAAAGAACGTTCTCGGGAGACTAGACTGTGGCTGCTTAACAATTTCAATGGGCAATCAAAAACCTCGTATCAGAATAAAAGACAAACAATGAAGGTCTTTTGGAAATAAAGGTTTAAAGATATACTTTTACAGGTTTTTAATTTCAATTTCCTCATTTACACATTTCACTTTTGTCTGTTTAAAGTTTGTCAAATTTGTGATGAAATTGGCTGAACATGATCTGTCTCATTATTTCCACTCAGATAGTCTATAAGTAGTTGCAAATATGTCTTTTTATTATAATATTTTCAAAATACCTCCATTCTGGTGAGAAGTAAGCCTTCTAAGAAAAGCCCCATCTTATTGCTTCTGACCTGCCTAAGTATTTTGCATTTTTTTTGTTTCTTTAGCATGCTATCTACACAGCCTTTCATGACACTTGAAGTAACCAACATGGTAGACTCTGCCAGGAGAGGTGTCTGCTCACAGCTTCAGGGCACTAAGGATGTTGACTTTTTCAAGGATAATGTTACATTCATATTTATGATCTAATAATCTCTTTGAACTTCTTTTCTCTTAACAACCTGATTTCTATTTGAATGGTTTCGTGGCATTAAAGGTAACTTATAGGCTAAATAGTAATGGATAATTCAGAAATATTACAATTATTTTAGCAATGTTGATTCAGAAAAATAGTCTAAATTTTATTTCTTTAGCCATGCTGTAAAATAAAAAAAAAATTGGCCACAATTTGCTGATATGATATTGTAGCACTTGCAAGAGTCTTAAAGGACAAATATCTGAATTTCTTTTTCAAAATTGCTTGATGATCAACCTTCAATTATAGGTTAATATTATAGGTAAATATTTTCTCTAAGTTCAATAAAATAAGGAAACCTTACATTTTTTTAAAACATACTTGAATAAATCCTGCTATATAAAAGCTCTGAAGACAAGGACCATGGTTCAAAGAAACATGAATCAGCTCCTATTATCTTATAAAAGAGATACTTGGCAATCAATAAATGGCTGATTGAATGAATAAAGGAGAACCGAATGGTCTCTCTCCCTCTTCACACTGACAATAGCACTAGATTTTCATTTGGTTTACTTGAGTTCGCTTCGCTTTATTTAGTTTAGTTTTGGTTTGTTTAATGGCACTCTTAGGCTCTGAGCAGAAGCCCATAAAGCTCATAACTTTAAAATGAAATAAAAAAATTGGTCCTTTGCTGCTGTTGTAAGCTGTCTGGAGACCATGAGTGAAAGGATACACACCCACACCGACAACCTTTTTCCTTTAAGTGCTGAGTTTTCTCTTCATCCTGTGCTTCTCAGACGTTCTTCTCCATAGACTTGAAGGCTTTTGTCCCAGAATGATCTATTTTTATGAATCTGCATGGATTACAGTTTACTCTGCTGTCTGGAAGGGAAGGTAGTTATAAACACACGGAGCCAGAAAAGATAAAGTGGCCCACTAGAGAATGGTCACAAGTGAGAACAGGCAGACCCAATGAGGAAAAGGAAAATTTTAACATACCCCGTGTTGCTGGAAACAGTTGCCAGGAGCATCCATGGTTCACACAAACATCCCTCAGTTCTTTTTAGCCACTGTCAATGTTGCAGAGATGCAAAAGCTCTAACCTGGCCCGGCCTCTTCTTTTTTCTTTACAATTATCTACTTCTAGTTTGTACTTTAATGAGGACTTTTGTTGTTGTTGTTCGGTTTGTTGTTTGTGTTTTTCCATTTTGGCATCCTCTTCAACATGTATTTTTAGGACTCTTTGATTGGTTAACATATTTAATTGATCAACTGAAAAAGTACATAGGACCATGTTCTTTTTCTTTCTGGGTTAGCCCCTTTTTGTATGTAAGACAATTCTATGCATCCAACATTACAATATTTTAGACTGTAATTTCTTCCAAAACTTTTGGAAATCAATGTTTATGTTGCATATTACAAATTGAAGCCATATTCCATCTATAATGCTAGTCAAGTGTTGTTAAAATATTTTAATGGGCCTCTGTGTTCTCAGTAACATACAGTCAGTCTTTCCTTGTTCATGTACCAAAGTCTCATTTATGGTAGGTTCCTCTTAAATACATTGACTTATTTTATATCTCTTTCCATACGGATCTCCTAATGACTAAAACTGCAAAAATATTCAGGAAAGCATGGATTTCTCATTTTTGTTATTCAAATGCATTATGGGGATTTTTGACATTGACAGCCCCCATCTAAAAGTTAGAACAATCTTCTCAGATTGCAAAACTATTCCTGAGAGTTTGGGGGTTTGCCTAGGAAAGTGGCGATCCTCAAAACTGTACTGTTCTTATATACTAGAACGTCAAAAAATAGACCAGTAATGTTTCTTAGTCCTTTTTTTTTTTAAAAAAAAAAAGCTTTATCATGTCTCATGAATAATTCATGCATGTCTTATTTGATTAGGTTCTACATACTTACATATTGTTACTACAAAAATAATGGTTTTGGTTGTATCTTTTCAGTTGTATCATCTAATTATTTTAAGCAAATTTTCCTGTAATTATTCACGTTCATATCCTGTGTACTTCTGTTTTCTTTCTTCCCTTTTTACTTTCTTTATATTTATTCTATGCGTCCTTTACATTATTGTGTCTCAAATCCATTCATTTCCTTGCCCCTTCACATGTAAGTGTTCTAATTCTGTATTGTTCTTCTTCAGGAAGACGTTTTGAATGCCCACCAGACCCTGGCTAAAAATTAGTCAACGCCTCAGGAAAGGTAACACCTTCAAACTTCTCCTCTGTAAACTATATGACACCAACATTTTCATTGAATAACACAATGCCAATATTTCCCTGTCTCGTTTCTGTTGGAAAAAAATAACCTAAGGAGTTTTTTTTTTATTATGGTTTCTTCATGAGCCATATGTCACACCCTCATCTATCCCAGACTTAAATTGTAGTGTGTTTCAAAGTATGTTTTATCAATTCATATGGACTTAATCTAAAAAGTAATAGTGTTATATGGTATAATTGAGTTTCAGAATTTTCAGTTATGGCATCTTTTGCTTAGAGAAGATACATATAAGTTATTCCACAAGGTTTCTGAGACATTTAATAATAAATAAGTGGATACACTGCTTCCTTGATATCTTAATTTGTTTAACAGTATAATCTCTTAAGTGTATTTTAATATCTGTCAGTCCTTCAAAATATTCTCCAAGAATGGCAAGTGTAAAACATTAGCTGTTTGTGCCTGTACAATGTCCACTCAGTTCCATAGAAACCCTAGTTCCAGTGTTAATTGTGGTGTATAGGGTAGAGAAAACTGCAAATATTTTACATTAAAAGAATAGAAAATAAAAGTTTCAGTAGATGCGATTCTTTCCGTAGGGAGAAAACCATCTTGTTCCCTCTGTTTCATTACCTCCGGAATATTAATGCCATGGTATCCAAGCAACAGGATGGGAGCACCACTTATTATCTTATCATGCTCGGGTGATTAAATTCCCTGTCACATAAAAATTAGAGCTATATGACTAGAGAGAAGCAGCAACTTTCTTCCATCAAAATGGAGAAAAATACACTGAATGGCCTTTAACCAAATCCCATAGTTGAATTCCCAGCATTCCATTGGACATGGCTAAACGTGTGTAGCTCCATGACAGGTAGGGGTTCGGCATGGATCAAACTCACACCCATTTTGTAGTCTGTAAGGGGGAAACGTGACAGATAACCCTTTAAAATCAATTCTTTGTATACAGGTTTCTTGGTATCATCTCTTTGAGATATTTTAAACGTAGGAAATAGATTTGCCATAAAATTTTGCCGTCTTAATCGTTTTTAAGCTTACAGCTTACAAGTAGCACCTACATTCTCATGTCGTGCTACCGCCAATGCTCCCCACTCATGAACTCTTCCACTTTTTAAAACCGCCTCTCTATGCTTGTATGGTTTGGCATACAATGTCCTGAAGTGCTCCTCTGTTGATGGCCTGGTCCCCAGCTGGTGGTGCTATTGAGAAATATTAGGTCATGAGTTCATAGCTGTTAGGTGAGTCTCATCTACTTGAAGAAATTAAGTCACGGTCACAAGAGGCATCTTATTCCAGGTTCTACTTCTCTTTATGTCTCTCTCTCTTTCTTTCACTTCTCCTCATTACCCCATTACCCCTTGGGTTCTTAAATTCATGGCCCCTTTTTCTTTCATCGTTACTTATGTGCTTGTATGCATGTGTGCATAGTGTGTATGCATAGTCTCTCTCTCTCTCTGTGTGTGTGAGAGAGAGACAGAGAGAGACAG
The DNA here is from genome assembly GCF_903992535.2 of Arvicola amphibius. Classification (NCBI taxonomy): domain Eukaryota; kingdom Metazoa; phylum Chordata; class Mammalia; order Rodentia; family Cricetidae; genus Arvicola; species Arvicola amphibius. Next base: position 19,341,864 of record NC_052057.2, on the reverse strand, counting down.
AGATAGATAGAGAGAGAGAGATCTAAATATCTAATTGTAACCAGCTCAGTCTGTAGTCTGTATAAAGTTACTTTATGCCTATCTTTAAGTCAGCGTGTTTCCTGTTTTGTTATCGAGAGGCTGGACTTCCTTACTGGTTCGGAATATTAACTCTTTATGAGTTTCCACTGGGAAAGTATTTCTCCGGTTTCAGGAGTTGTTTTTTCACCCTGCTAATTGTGTTTTTTTTTTTTTTTAAGAACAGAAATTCTGAATTTGGATGTAGTCTTTTTACATTTCTATTGACGTATTCAGAAAGCTATTTCTTTCTTTTTTTTTTTTTTTTTTTTGGTTTTTCGAGACAGAGTTTCTCTGTGGCTTTGGAGCCTGTCCTGGAACTAGCTCTTGTAGACCAGGCTGGTCTCGAACTCACAGAGATCCGCCTGCCTCTGCCTCCCGAGTGCTGGGATTAAAGGCGTGCGCCACCACCGCCCGGCCAGAAAGCGATTTCTAAGCACAATGTAATGAATTTTCCCATAAGCTTTGTGCTGAGACCCTTTATAATGTTGCATTTATTATAGTCTAAGATGTATCTCTCTGAAGTTCTTATACTGAATCCTAATATCTGATACCTCAGAATATAAAATTTTTTGGAGACACAGTCTTTAAAGGAGCAAAATTGAAATAAGGTATTCAGAGTGTGGCCCAACATAGCATGCTGGGATCATTTTAAGAAAATGAATGTACACAAGCGTACAGAGGAAAACTGAGCTAGAGCCCAAGGAGAACACAGACATCTGCAATCCATGGACAGAGGTTTCACGGTATGGCAAACCTACTGACAAATTAATTGTGCACTATTAGTTTCCAGAACTCTGAAAAACAAAGGCCCTGATGTTGAAGACACTTAGTAGACAGCATGTGTTATGGAACCTGTTGAAAACTGAAGGGGTACATAATGTATATTTTTCATTTATTATTCTTTGACAATTTTATCCATGTACGTAATGAATTTTGCTCATTTTCACACCCCATGACTTTTTCTCATGCCCTCCTCACTCCCACTGAGCCCCCTTCTTCTCCCCAAGCAGCCCCACCTTTATAGTAGGTTTCTAGTGTGCATGTTTGGTTTGGTTTTATCTTTGTGGTTCCCTGGAGTTAAATGGGATTTCTGGCATGAACACAGTTTTTGGGGTGGGGTAATTAGTGGTCCACTGGCAACTTAACAATGATGACAGCACTGAAGACAAGGACTCCTGCTCCGCCAACAACTGTTAACCTCCAGTAACGTCTCTGGGAGGGATACCACATGAGCTCCACCTCTGATGAAATCATGGCAAACACATCTTGCACAGAGCTTATGTAGATAGCCACAGCTGTTGTGACTTCATGGGTGCAGTAATTATCTCCATGAGGCAGCTTGTTCTATCTCTAGCTCATCAGTTCTTTCTGCCTCCTGTTCTCAACGTCCACAGAGCCTTGGAGCTGCTTTGCTTTCCTGATGGTTGTCATTCCCTGAAGGCTATGCCCAACTGGACTTGAGTATCAGTAGTCCCTTACAATTCCTTGGTTTCTCTTTAAAGCTTGACTTTAATTCTACTTTTTGCAAGGAGATAGTGCAGATTTGCATGGAATTATTTATTCATTAGTTTCTCTGATGGGAACTGGGAATGTTATATAGAATGGCATTGTAGCATCACAAGCAGGATGCTGATAGTAACAGGATCCATGGGTCTTCCTGCAATTAAGCTCACTCTGTGTGTGGCTGTTTATGTATGTGTGTATTTATATCTATACAATTTGATCACATGTATACGTTTAAGCATCAATATTCTGCCTTTGATAACAAAAGCTGTTTCTGCCATTAATCTGTTAATTAGATTATTTTGTCATTTCAAGAATGTTATGTTATGTAAATGAATTCACATGATAATGTTCACATTAGTTATTTCACGAAACATCATCCCTTTGAGACCCATCGTTTGATTCATTGCCTTATTCTTTTCTAAGGCTGAGTAGTATTTCAGGGTTTGTATGTAGCAGGTTTATTTAACCACCCTCCCACTGAACAATATCTAGGATGCTCCAAGTATAAGGCTATTACATTTAAGTCTCATTTTTTCTGTCATCTATTATGCCTCATTTTATTTATTTTCTAATTTTCTGTTTGAAGCACCATTGTTTTCTTGCCTTTCTATGGATTAACTGAACATTTTCAGAATTGTAGTTATATATATGTGTGTGTGTGTATGTATACATATATATACATATATAATTTATAAACCTTTTAAAATCACTTCTCCCAATTGATTTCTAAGGTAATTATTGATATTCAAACATCATAGGTGAGATACTGTGCTCAAATAGAATGAACTTTAAGTTCACACAATTCATAGCCACAGAACTAGAGTCAGAACGTAAGCCTGGCTCTGGAATTCATGTTCTTGCCCCACTCCACACTGCGGACTACCGGCTGTTGGTCAGGCCAGGAGAACCTTTTCCCTGTGAGTCAGCTCACCGGCAAGAAATCCACAGATGAGGTCACATTGCACAAGTTCCAAAATACCATACCTTAAGGATTTGCCTTTTGTTGGTTCTTCAACTTACCTGTTTATTCTTTCTACCTGTTGGAAGTCAGTTTGCTGGAATGCAACCTCCTGCTCCAGTCCTCCTCTTTCAGCCTTATGTCTATGTAAAGGAAGGTACTGGAACCCCGTTTTTACTGGAGTTCCACTTTCGGAAGTTTCAGTTGCCCACGGCCAACTGTGGTTTGAAAGTATTAGATGGAAAATTCCAGAGATAAACAATTCACAAGTTTTAAATTCTACACTATTCTAAATGGCATGTTGATATTTTGTACTGTACCACCCCACCCTACCAGGGACACTGTATTGATTTGTCTGGCATTTTCACACTGTCAGAGGGAAAACAAAAGTGGTCTTTTTTTTTTTTAAATATTTATTTATTTATTTATTTATTATGTATACAATATTCTGTCTGTGTGTATGCCTTCAGGCCAGAAGAGGGCACCAGACCCCATTTCAGATGGTTGTGAGCCACCATGTGGTTGCTGGGAATTGAACTCAGGACCTCTGGAAGAGCAGTCAGTGCTCTTAACCTCTGAGCCGTCTCTCCAGCCCCAAAAGTGGTCTTAAGCTTAACCATAATATTGTTGATCAAGTATACACACTTCTTTCAGAACTGACTTTCTAAATTCAAGACAAGGAAGAATCTAGAAGCTCTTACCAAGCTTGCACATTTAAACTCTGTCTATCCAGCAGTCATCTAGTAGACTGTGATATCACAGTAGTGACATTGTTTAAGTGACACTTATTTTATTAGTGATAGTTCCAAAGGACAGGAAGTAGAAAACCTGGACATTCTGGTGCGCCATTGAGGGGCAAGGTAGTGATTCTTTTAAGTGAAAAAGTAATAGTTCCAGACTTAACACCGAAAGAAAATGAATTCCAGGTTGAGGAGCCAAGATCCATTGTATAACTGTGTGTGTGTGTGTGTGTGTGTGTGTGTGTGTGTGTGTGTGTGTGTGTGTGTGTGTGTGAAAGAGAGAGGAGAATTATCTTAACAATTAGTATATTACAGTTTTAATTTTGATTTTAGTTATTTCTATTTTCTTGTTCCTAGCTTATGAGTTAAACTCTACACAGGGATATGTCTTGTCCACAGGTACAGGCATCCTCTGACTGTCATGGCTATTTTCACAGTTGCTAAGGAACGGTTACTCCGATTCATCTCATGAGGGTCTCCTCAGCAGTTTGCTTATATATTCATCTGGCCTGGGCTTGGCTGGTTATTTAGATTTGTCTTGATTTCCATCTTACTAGAAATTCTCCAAAGATGTGAACTAAGACACATTCATCTCTCATTTCTCCAATATGTACTAGTTAACTATCAAATATTTACTGAACTCAGTTAAACTGAATTAGCCTTTATAAACTCTGAGTATATCTGCTGAGATGTTCAGATGAGAGATAAATGAACATATTCCTTGATAAAAATCCAAGAAATGTTTTATTTAGTAGATTATGTGTCTCAGTTATTTTGCTGAGAATTTGCAGATTTATTAAGAAGCACACATTTTCTGACTGTTATGCAGACAATCCTTCAAGTCATGACATTTTCATCTTCAAAATTATTTGAAATTGAAATTGCCAAAGGAAAAACAAAAAGTATGCTCAGTTTTCAACTTTACTGCCATTGATTAAATAGTAAACTACTTCTTTCAGAATAGTCTCAATCTAAATTCAGGATAAGGACAGAATAGGAAGTAATTGCCCAGCTCAGACACTTAAAACCTTCTCCCAGAGAAGAAAGTCATTTAGTTGACTTAATAACCCATTTATACATTTAAGTAATACTTAGCTTTATGAAGTCATAAAATATATATATGGTGATATACTCTTCTCTTCTTCTAAAACAACTACTATAAACCATGATTTGTTAGAGTTTTAAACATAAATGCTTTTTGAGGAAGGCATATATATGACAACTTATACTACTTCACTGTCCCTGTCTATGGGCTTCTTGCAGTACATTTTCCCCATGAAATATGGCTACTTAAATACAACGGAAGTATTACTGATTATTATTAGTGTGTTTCTATTTTTTAATCAGTAAATTAAGTTTGATTATTTGAATGTAATTGGTCATAAAAGGATTGATTACCTGAATTTTTAATTTAATAAGAAATAAATATACACACAACAGTGATTGTATAGTTTTAAGCTCAGACTTCCCTTGAGCACACAGAATAGTCCTTCTCAGGTTAAATAGACTGTCACAGAGAATTATAAAAGGACCCACAATGCCTAAGAAAGAGCCTACATTGCCTTACAGTTTTAAAATGCATTTACATTGTTCTAGCAAGAGAGCAAGATGTAGAGATTAAATATTGAGAAAATTTTTGTCTTTGTCCAATTTTGTATTTTCCAGTCTAGTATTTTTATCACCACTGACTCATCAACTTCAAGATATTGACATTCTGCTTTCTCACTCTTCTCTGTCTTGCCTGCTCCAGTCACCTTTGTCTACTCCTCCTGTACACATTGGATTTCACTGTCCATTTTACATCTCAGGTCATACTTGACAACAATTTGTCATGTGTCTGCCAGCAAACTACCATCTGTCTATATCCTTAAGAGAAGTCTATAAATTTTGTATCATTTTCTGACATTATTTGCACAATTCCAACACATCATATGGTTTCTTTCTACACCCACCACTTGTTCATTCATAACACATTTGTATTTGGGGTACTTTGCTTCCTTTTCTGCCCACAGCATTTTTAAAATTTTTATTTATTTTATTTTATTTATTTTTATTGAGCTCTACATTTTTCTCTGCTCCCCTCCCTGCCTCTCTCCTCCCCTTTCAACCCTCTGCCATGGTCCCCATGCTCCCAATCCTTAGAGTTTTGGTTTTATGATGTTTTGTACTTAAAAACATCATAAATGTTTTATCAAACAATTTTTTTTTAGAATATTAGCTTTTAAGGTCTTTCAATGTCATATTTTTCTAAATGTAAGTCAAGGAACAAATCACAAGAAACCTAAAAATGAATAGTGAGCTAACTGAGAGGAGGTCTGATTTTTTTGGCTCCTTATCAGGAGTGAGGCTTGCAATGGTTATGCCAAATTCATGAAAAGTAGTTGGGCAATAGCAATAGAGAGGTTTGAGAAAATGTATTCAAGAAAAAGACATTAACCTACAGCCACGTTTTAAACAATGTACGCTGTTAGATAATACAAGGTGATATTGCCAACAGCCTTGCCATGTTGTTTTTAGATTTCCACGGATTTGCTCACAGAGGAGCATGCCTACTGCCAGCCTGCCAGCTCCCCCTACCCGCCCCCCCCAAAAAAAAAATTCAAGTTAAGCAATGTTGGGTCTTTATCAGCTTTTCAACAGTCCTTTGAATGTGTCGGCACAATGTCTTCCCTTTTTTCTGACAACACCAACAACCTTGCAGGGGGTTGTTTAGGAAATGGGCTAAGGGGTAAGAGTGATGGAAATAGCAGTAACGGTTAACTGGCACTTTTAAATTTGTGTTTAGGACTTTATAGTAGATGAAGTTTGTTTTTAATAAGGAAAAGAGTTTGTATAGGGTCTCGGGTTCTTTTTTGTTTATTGTCATTCTGCAGAAGTCAACCTGGAGCTTTGTTGGTAGTAATTATGGGAATGACAGACTGCATGCAGATAAAACCGATGCAGAGACGCAAGACAATGGCCCTGCCGAGATTAACAAATTCTTAGCTTGTGTTGCTGTTCACTGTCCTCTGACTCCTAACCCTTCATTCCTTAGTAGGAAAACGAACAAACATGAACGAAACATTACAGTTTTGGAGTGACTGCATCTGACAAGGGGAGTCTTCCCTACGGATATCTTGGAATGCTCTTTCTAGGCTGCTAAACTCCTGGAGTTTATATAAATTTTAAATTAGAATTATTGACAATAAAAAAAAAACTCCTTTTGAACTTTTAATAGAATTTGTAAGTATGTCAAGTTGAAATTTGCAGTGAGTTAATTTCTGTTCTATGAATAATTGACAGCACGGAGGACCTAATTGGTGGTGACTCAGAACCTTTTTCCGTGAAACATTAACGCTTGCCAAATGTGAGCAGGTGGTGAGTGGGAATTCCCCTACTTCCCTGGGATTCTTCTGCCTGGTTCACCACCCTTCCTGATGGAGTCTTGTGCACAATGGCTACAGAAACCTCGTTCTGCGGACATATCCAGAGTCTGAGTCAGACCTCTGCACTTTCCTACCACCTTCTCCTGCAGATAAACCCCCTTTTATTGCTTTCAGAGCTAAGTCTCATTCAGCCAGGGTTTCTTCCAAGCGCCAGAACTTCATCTTTGACTGTGCTCTAGGCAATTCACTTCAGTGTGTTCCAAGCAACTGAAACGCAAACTATCACGGTTATATTTTTTTCCACTCCCTGTCCTTCCAGCTTTTTCAACATAGATGGATATTTATTAATTTTATTGTTGTTTTGAAAGCTACAGCATTTGGTTTTTTTTTTTATAAAGGACAAAAATAAAGAACAGACGGGCTGAAGAGATGGTTCACCTAGTCAAGCATTTGCCAGTCAAGCATGAGGACCTAGGTGGGAACCCCAGATAGGATGTAAAATTGTTGGAGATGTACACTTGAAATCCAGTGCTGGGAAGATGGACACTAAAGGATATAGGGGCTCCTAGTCAGCATTGCCTATTGTATTGATGGTCTTTATGCTCTCCAACTGCAAACCAAAATGAACTTTTCCTCTCTTGAGGTGCTTATTGTCAAGTATTTGGACACAGCAACAAGAATGTCATACATTGGGGATATATATTCAGTTACGTCATGTTGATACCTCCAGTAAGCAAGCGGGAGAAGGGGTTCCAGGGAAAGTGATTCTCATTGGCAGAGAACATCAGACAATGAAAGGCACTGCGGTAATGTGCAGACTGAAGAAATAAGCATCCCCACCCCGTTGACTTGCCCTGCCCCATGCTTTCTGACTGATGGAGCCTCGTGTTGGCAAGCGACATGCGTCAATTCTGTGTTTTCAATTCTGCTTTTCTTACAGCTAGGATGAAGAGGTGACAGGGTATGGATTTCAAAGGCTCTTACTCTGTGGTTGCATCATCCTCAGCGAGGGTTCTGGTACTTAGTGTTAGGATAGTCAGTGCAATGTGGCAAAAAAGTCGTTTACACCTTAACTAAGCGTTACTTTTCCTCCTGTTAGTTTTTTTTCTTCTCCTCTTGTTATGAGTGGAGTGTTCATGTCTTCCTGATTAATTCTTAAGGTTTCTTATTCTGTCAAGATGCTGAATATTTATTTGGGCTAAGTCTTCAAATGTAATCGTTACAAATTGCTCTAATGATTGGCGCTTAGAGAATGTTTCCTCTACAGAAGACTACTGAAAATTTTGCATATAATTTTAGTCTAACTGATTGTTTTTGCTATATCCTTATGTTATTTATAATATTCAAATGTGACTTATCTTCATTTGTTTAAATCTAAAATCTAATGGTAAAATTCATACTCTTTTTTTAATATGTATACACACACAGACATATATATATATATGTAAAGCATTTTATAGTTTATATGGTTATTTATTTGTCTGAAATTGTGGTATAGAAAGTAGTAAATTGTTGAAATTCACTATGCTGATTTTTCAAAATAAATAAATCAGAGTTAAACAAAAACCATAAAAATCAGAGTTAAGGTATGACAGAATAACTATGAAAATGAATTCAATATGAAAATAGGAAAGTTAAGCAGAGAGACTATTATATGCGGTGATCATCAGACAAAAAGTGATATAGTCTATTTATATCTATAAGAAGACCAGAATTGAGAAAAGTAATTAATGGAATAAAAACAGTAATGATAATTTTAAAAGAGCCCTTTCAAATTCAAAGGAAGTAGTCAAAGTCCAGACTGAGAAACTCTAAGGTCAATTTGTGGAAGTGGATCTTCATTTCAAGAGCAAGAAGAAGGAACTACAGTATTCAATGAGGGAGGGATGACACATTAGCTTGAAGGACTTTTAATGCTAAACCCAAGAATATATTTGGTAGCATAAAACACAGTCTCATTAGCAAGTTCTAGAACAATTTAAGAGGAAGGCATAAGGGAGTTAGGCAGTTTCCTGTCATTGTTTCTTTCCAAAGGAGGAAAGTTTTATTTTTGGGGGGCCAATTACTGTGAGAACGGGTAAAACCAAACATCATGGCAGGGGCACTGGAAGGGCAAAGCTGCTCACATCCATCATAGCAGCTCGGGTGGGGCAAGAGAGAAAGAGAGACAGATGAGATAAAAGAGGAAGGACGGAAAGGAGAGGGAAGAAAAGAGAGAGACAGAAACATAGACTGAGAGGTAGACAGAGAAAAACAAAGAGAAACAGAGTCCAAATGCCCTTTAAGAACCTTTAGGGAAATAACCCATAATGTGGCCTACTTCCTCTAATGAGACCTTCACAGCTAACAACACATTCAGCTGTGAACTCCTCAGCAGAACGATCTATGCATGAAGCAGAGCTCTTATGATCTAATCTCTCCTAAAAATTCCATCTCTGAATATTGTTGACTGGGGCATTAAATCGTCTGCAAAGGATCCATCGTGGAGCAGTCATACCTGAATCCCCACGGATGATTACAATGGCTAATAAAATAAAAACCACAGTGGTTTGATGCTGATGGAGATTTCAGCTTGGTAGAGAATGGCATAGTTGCTGTACGTAGAAGGATTCTCCTGAGATTTCTTATCCTTTCCTCCTCTTTGGGGTAATTTCTAAGAGCTGTGTTCATTTTGCAGTTGATTTAAAAGATCTTCTGATGAAGAACACAGAGACAAAAACAGAAACCCCTCTGGGCTGAGAGTCAGTCCTGAAGTTTTCAGCATTGGGCTCCATCTTTCAGGCCTGTGCTCATCCTTCCTCACAGGGACTGCTTCTTGTACATTTCATGTATGGAGCCCTGAGGTCACATATGCTTTGGTCTGGTTCAGCCAACACGAGGCTGTGTGAGACTCAAGTGCAGCAGAGAGGAGAAATCAGCATAACCTCTTTCTCTTCCTAGGGTTATGTCTTCAGTCATGACCAAGCTTATGATTCTAGACCATGATAGACAAACCTGATGTGTTTCCAAATTTGCCAGGGACTTTAGACCTAAAGTTACATAAAGCTTCTCTTTCGATCCACTATCTTAGGCTTCAGAGAAACCCCCTACTACTGACAATTTCAGGTTTTGGCCATAGTTGTGTTCTGACATTTTAGCTACCTTATCATTTGTTCAACCAAATCCTACAGTTTAAAATACTTAGACATATCTGCTTTTCTAATTGGAGCCTGAGTGATAGACACATCAGAGTTCATATGTGGAATTGCTGATTTTAAATGTTTAAGTATCCTATTAGAGGCTTGCTTCTCTCTGGCCTTCTAGATCAATGAAGACTTATTTGGTGTGGACCAAGAGAGACAATGATGTAATCAATTAGGCTCTTAAGCTCTTTGGGCTAACCAGGAAGCCTGCTAGCTCATAGTTACTTCATCCTAAAATAGAAATCTTTTAAAGAATAGGTCATGTGTATACACTGAAGTAGTAGAGAGTTTTGAGAATGTATTATGAATATCTTACATTATCTTTTGTTCTTTGTAAGGTCACGAATGTTCAATAACCATACGGTATAGATGGGAAGTCTTCCAAATTTTATCTTTCAAAATTACTAATTTCATGTTACAAATGACAAGAGGCTATAGGGATAGCTCAGCCATGATAAGCACTTGCTACCTTGGGTTCACAGCACCCAGATGCTACTGTAACTGCCTGTAACTCACTTCCAAGTGACCCAATATTCTACTCTGACTGCCACTGGTAGCAGATATATACTTGTTATGCATACCACGCAGGCAAAATACTCACCTATGTAAAATAAAATAAACACATCTTTAAAAATCACGGAAGATAATAATCTTGTCAAAATTATCAGCGATTATCAAGTGCTAAATGCATGGGTTTGGGTGTATATGCTCTACTGTCTCTTCCTTGTTTGTCACGATAAAGTATTTTAGAAGGTTTACAGATGTGAAAGGCCATCACAGTAGACAATGTTGTCCCTTCTAGGACATTATGTCACCAATCTATTTCACTTTCAGCACATTTCAGACAAGTGTTCTTTATTTTTCCCCTTTGGTTCAGCTTAGTTACAAGTCAGACAATAAAAGGAAGTGGCATATTAGATTATCCAACTCAGTGGAAAGCGGCAATATCATAAGCATAATGTTTCAACATATGGAGGCAAAATGGAATTGTCTGAGAGAATTAATATCGCATTTAAAGACTGTAGCTTTCTGTATTAAAAAATGTCCCGTATATTCAGCAGATTGGATAGTTACTATATCAGTTGTCTTTTCAAAGTCTATAACAGAAAGTAATTCTGGCTAAATTAGTAAACACACTTTTCAGGAAATTGACTTCTTATAAATCTTCAAGTATAGTTTTAAAAATCCTATTTGATGAGACCAAGATAAACCTTAGCAAAGGCCATATCATCTTTTATAGAAAAATCAGGATCTATTGTTTGGCCTGTAGCTAAAGTAAGGTTCATAATTTGGGTTTTATATGTCAGGAGACAACTGAGCTGCATTTTCATCCAGCCATCTGATTGACCTTGCTACTTACATCAATATTTATGTCAATGCATTGAAATAACTATAATACTAATGGAACAATTTGTGTGTGTGTGTGTGTGTGTGTGTGTGTGTGTGTGTGTAACCCAGAGGAATCTCTGTGTAGCTTTGTGGCATGATGATGAAATCCTGTAGAAGAGTTCTAATAGGCATTTAACAACAAAACCTCTTCAGGCTCCTCAGCTCTCATGGATGGCCTACGGCTTGTATCAAAAATAGTGGTGAGCAGGTAAGTGGCACAACAGTGGCCAGAGCCATGATAGAGCATGGGTTTTGTTGTCTAGAATGTATCAGGCTGCTTACATTGATTAAGATACTATCACCAGCTCTTGGGAAAACAGCAGCTCTGACTGAGCTCTAAATCTTTCTTCAAATTTGGCTCTGAAATAACAATGGCCTTGTAGAGCAGGCAGAATACAGCTTTATAAAATCATCCATGTACTAGTCTTTGAAGTAACTGAGTATCTTACATGGCAAGGATATTTAAAAGATATCGTTAAGTTAAAACTGCTCTCCGATATAATTGCATAATTCCTTAAATGTGGAAAACCTTTCTAAAGCGTGATGAGTCAGATCGAGGAAATGCGATGCAGCGAGGCTGCCAGGGAAGGAGAAGGAAACTGTGAGTCAGGAATTGCCAGCAGCGTCTAGGAGCTGAGAATAGCAAAGAGCTCTCACTCTTGGAGTAATAAGAAAGAACACAGCCCTGCAGCTCATGTCGTACTCCACAGTAAGATTGTATTAAGCCACTCATTTTATAACCATTTGTTACAACATTGTAGAGTGTTGAGTCATAAACACCCCCAAAACATATGTCCACCTCCAAATTTTCAGAACCTGTTTATAAATTATAAATATTGCAAGCATTTGTGCTGATAATATATCTAAGACTTATCCTAATAGTTTGTATATTATTATATGCATATGTACACTTATAGACTTTTGTATTAGATATATAATAAAATATACTATATTTTATATATATAGCATATGTAGCATATATTATATAGCATATGTAGTAGTCTGATGGATTTGTGGTTCCCAAATTTGGGCAAGAGTCTGCATAGTAAAATAACTTAAGTATAGTCTAGGGAAAAGGGACTGGCCATTGAGAAGAAAAGTTTTCTCTACTCTCACAGGGCCTCCAGAACAACCTGAGAAAAAACTTCACAGGAAATCAAATAATAAGAGAAATGCATGGAGTATTTTCAAATATACATGGTAGCCCCAACATGGAAATGAAGACTCAAAATATAGGTAGAATCTGTGTGCTCATTAACATGCTATCCTAAGCCAAGTGAATAAATTTCATAAAAATATCTAAAATTTCTAGGAAGACTATAGGAAAGTACATCATTTTAAAAGAGCCTTTTTGCCTAGACGTTTCTCTACCTCTGCTCCCCTTCTTGGGTAGGCATCTTTCAAAGGGGGTTTTGTTTCCAGCTTTTAGAAGGGTGAAGTCACAGTGACCTTCCCGAACTTGCAGTTTTTCAGGAGACTTATGTAAATGGCGTGTTTTGCATGATGCCTTGATCATCATTCAGAATTAAGTCTGAATCTTCTTGCTGAGATTGTGAAGAATCAGCAAATGAAGAATAACTCCAAGAGTAGCAGATAATTATTAACCGAATTTAGAGAACATGACCTGTAAAACCAACCCTGTCTGCCTAGAGAAGATCAAACACTGACATAGGAAAAATAATTTCCAGACAACTGAATATACCTAGTAGTCAAAATGAGGTTTGGTAATTGCTTTCAATTAAGTTAAAAAGCACATTTAGAGCAAGGCATAAAAGAAAAATTTATCAGACAAGTAAGAAAGACAACTTGAGTGCATATTAGCATGGCTGAGTTAGTCTGCTGTACTGAGAAGTCTACTTGGGACTTTATTATTCTTTTATGGATTTAACTGGGTTAAAACGCTAGCCTCCAATATCATTGTATTTGGAGACAGGACCTTATGGGAGATGATTAAGTTTAAATTAGGTTATAACTGTAGCTTTTTATCCAATAGGACTAGTTTCCTTACAAGAAAGAGATGCCAAAGCACTCTCTTCTGGTATGTTGTCTCCTCTCCATCCCTCCCTCTCTCCCATCTTAAGTTCTTCCCCCTCCCCTCCTCCTTTCCTTCTACATATTCACAGAGCAGAAGCCATATATAAGATTACATCTAAGAGACTTTCCATCTTTATGTTAAATGAAGAAGCCTGCCAGAAACTAATCCTAAGCACAAAACCATTTTGGACTCATCATCACTAGAACAAAAAGAAAAATAATTATTTGTTATTCAAGTGACCAGAAGCGAAAGTGTTCTGTTAAGATAGTTGAGGCAACAAAGAAATACAGAGATCTTTCTTTCTTCAATCATAAATTTCTCTTTAAGGTTCAGAGCAGCTGTATTTTCTGTGCCTGTATGACTTTTGGGGGTTGTTTTTAATTCTTCCAATCTTTTCTGAAAAGCTACAATGCTGGCCCAAGGATGTCTCTTCCTTACAATTCCAGCCTAAGACCATGGGTCTCTACACACAGGGCTTCTCTTTTAGTTCATAACGTGGGGGCATGTGATTGTTCACTGTTGCAGGGCCAATGGCAGTTTTAACAAGGTTTGATTCTTACTAAGCTTTTTTGGTATACGCTCCTTCTATTCTGGTCTCAAAGCAAGTCTATTTCCATCTCTTTTTTTGCAAGTAAGCACACAGCTTATGACAGAGGAAGGAACAAGAGAAAATTATGTACATAACTTCAGGAGCTACAAATTTCTTCTCATTGTCTTCTCTCCCCTCTTTCTTCCTACTTCAGAAACCCTGGAGATAAGTCCAGAGTAGCCGTGGGAAACAGGTGTGGTAGATTCTGAAGCCAAAAAGTACAACGTGATTTCATTCCCATATACACCTGGGAGAATTTCTAGCTAACTAGAGTAACTGAACTGGTTTAGAACCTGTTGTGATCTAACATAGACAGTGATTCTACAACAGGATGAGGGATAAAGACCAAGAGCGTTCAGCATTGACTTGGCTGTCAGCTTTAGAAGTAGAGAAAACAGAGGTCTTCCCTGAGGACCTACTTCTGCCCAGCACCCTGTCCCTCAACAACTATCTTTGAAGTGTGTTATGTTAGAGCTCAAAAACAAAGCAAAATGGGCTTTTTATCTTCTAAAATTTTGGCATTTTGTCCTCACAGCATAATCTAGTTACTCTGCACTACATAGATTTGCAATTGTCAGTAGTTATAATTTAAACAATAAAGCATAAGAGAGAGTATGAACAGAGTAAATCAAATATTCAATTTAAATTTAAAAAATACAGTTTTATTTCACATAAGAACACCTTAATTGACAGTAGTGTTACTAGTCAGCTTCTTGGGGCCTTTTCTCTATTCTTGTAGGAGCTGTACGTAGGCAAGGGGAGTCTCCTCAAGGTCTAGCCTTTAACAGCTCTTATATTACTCTGTTTGATAACAGTGAGTGGCAGCAGTATTGTGAAGAACAGGTGTGAAGAACAGCTGGCTGGAAAGCCTAGCTTTTATAGTCTTGTATAGGCGCTGGATGCAAACCTTTATCTACAAGTGATCTTGTGTTGGCCCAGGAAGTGAGTTGTTTTTTTTTTAACTCTTAGAAGCAGCTTGTATTTCAGCTTTGGAGCAGATTTACGTATTGCATTATTCAGTCTCAACAGTGGCCAGCATTACAGCCCCAAGACCTGAGATATCTGAGATTTCTGAGATTTATGGCCCTGAAAACTCGACTATACTCTGGAACTCTTCAAGAGACCAGATTCTACAAGTTCTCTTCTCTATTTCTTTACAGTCTCCTCTCCTCAAGCCTCAGCTCTCTGCCTGTTCTACTTCTGTCTTCCCCTTTTGTTTCTAAGGTTGCAATACCAGCGGAGGCAGCATGGGAGTGTGTCTCCAAGGAACACACCAAGTGAGCCAGATAACCTGCTTATATTTTTATAGCAAGAGAGGGGCTATTTGCACCACTCACTGCAAAGTTCACATGCAAATGAAGGTTTGTATTTGCACCAATCGCAGACCCATCTCTTTAGTACCAACCTCAGGATTCCCAGTTCACTAGAGGAAGTACTCCCCTAACGCTCTGGACTAGGTGGAAACTGTGGTGGGATCATCTAGAGTTCACTGAGGCTTGTGCTAGAACATAAAATGTAGAAATGAACTGATCAATAGTTTAGCACCTCAAGGAAGCAGAACAGTCAGTTAGGATCAATTCTGTAATTTTTCAAGGTATCTGGGGTATTCAAAATGACTGGTCCTAGATATAGGTAGCCCAGCTGTTACTCACTGTCTCGTGATGCTATGTCCAAGTTCTTTTCACACCTACCAACAGGACATGCAATAGGAGTCATGAAATGTACATTTATAGCAAAGGCATAGGATATATGAGTGTCTTGAACCAGTATGCTACTCAAGGCATAGCAATTTTTAGGACCTTAATCTATGACTTTAGGCAGAGAGAGAAACCAACCAGGAAGGACAGGAAGGGGTTGCGTTCTTACCATGACTGGCAAATGGACTGTTAAGTAACTTTTAACAGTATGCATGTGTGCTACCCATCTAGCTCATCATGTTAAGCATGTGTACCCACTGCCATGTGTATGCATGAAGGTACTTTTCTCCCACTGGTGGCTCAGAGGATGGGATTCCCTTTACTGTGCTTGTACCTAATACTGTTAAAATTCGCCTCACTTATTAATTGTCTAACAGGACACAACTGGCCCCAAATCACTCACTTGATGGAAGGTTATATGTGAGGTCTAATAGAAAAAGGTAGATGTTTTCTGCTAAGAGGCACTTGTCCTGGGTTATTGGCTGTCTCTATGTTGAAATGTTTCTTTCTTTCTTTCTTTCTTTCTTTCTTTCTTTCTTTCTTTCTTTCTTTCTTTTTTTTTTGGTTTTTTTTTTCGAGACAGGGTTTCCCTGTAGTTTCTAGAGCCTGTCCTGGAACTAGCTCTTGTAGACCAGGCTGGCCTCGAACTCAGAGATCCGCCTGCCTCTGCCTCCCGAGTGCTGGGATTAAAGGGTTTTTTCTTTCTAAATCAACATTGTGACCACAATCAGCATAAATCTAAGCTCTAAAGACCTAGAGGACATGGGTGCTGTCCTCTTGCCCTCTTCTCTTTTCTCTGTAATCATCAAAGGAACTCTGTGGTCAGGAGAGGAACACTGACAGAATGAACAGGGATAGGAAGGGGAAGAGAGGAAGACTGTTATTTCTTATCTTACAGAATGCCAACATCTGTCACATAACCCCTGTTGCTACAAACATTGACTTCTGTTTGTTTTTCCCTCTAGAATGAACGTCTTGTGGACTTGTTCTCCTTGAGTTCCTACCAAAGACTCACACATATCACATGAGGAAGTGTGAATATATATTGCTATAAACACAAATGCTGGAATTTCCAGGACTTTCAAGGAACAAATATGTCCTAACATTGTTATTACACTGGAAATGATTGATTTGCTTCCTGTTATGAAATGAGATGAAATAGATGGAGATGCTGAAGACTGTGTGAGAGATCTGTTTCTGTTTCTGTCTTACGTGACCTTCTACATTTCCATCTGTTTGTAAGCGTGTCAAGAAATGAAAATATTTTCAAACCAGATATAAAGATATTGCCACAAAGGCTAAAAAAAGAATATGCCCCTTTTTTCAGAAATAAAACTTTAATTGAGTAATAAATAATAAAATGCTTATTTGTAAAATTTGAAAAAATAATCTGGCATAGCATCTTACAATCAATCTATTCTAAAACCATTTTAAAGAAACTCTAATTTAAAGATCTGATAGCTGAGCCAAATTCTAAATTCTACCTTTATCAGATTACAGAAACAGAGTAAACATGAATTTCTAGATTTGGAAGATGATGGCTCCCATATATACAGAAGATATTATTATTTTGTTTTTATTTACATATTCCTGCATTATTTGTTGCTATTTAATCAGCTCCTCATCTGATTTTAAGTTGAAGGGCTATGTTGGAAACACAAATTTCTGGCCTTCGTGAAGTTAGTGTTACAGGAAAGGACATACATAGCAAGGGTCAAATGAAAACACAGAATAAAGCAGAGGCCATGATTTTGACTCCAGTCAATACAACATTGGAATATAATAGTTGTGATGGAATTTAATGCTGTTGGAATGCCACGGAAGGGGTCAGAGATGGCGTGCTGCTTGTATTCTGAGTAGAACCTACAGATTGCTGATTGGGGGTTCCCCACTGGGAAAACCAGAAAATAAGCACATGACTGGAACCTAAAAGAAAAGCTGGTATCCAACCGATGATGAGCGAATGTGTGTGTCTAAAATATGTGTTATACATGTGTATAAGCAAATAAATCATAAGTACAAAACCATATATAATCAAGTGGCATATACTGGAGACAAATAGTAAAGAGGAGGAAGTTCCAGTTTCTCAATTCCTAGAGAGAGAATATTATAGATTTAATTTAAGTTATTGCAACCTATAAAGAAAAATTCCTACTTGTAGACTGGTGTGCCAATTAGATTTTGTCAAAAGTACAAACTTGAATCATCTGGAACTTCAACTGAGAAAGTGCCTCCATCAGATTGGCTTATAGCCAAGATTGAGATGGAAGGAGCCAGTACACTGTGGCCTGTGTCTCCATGGGCATGTGGCCCTGGAGGTATAAGAATGATGGCTGAACTGGGTGGTGGTGGTGCATGGCTTTAATCCCAGCACTTGGGAGGCAGAGGTAGGAGGATCTCTGTGAGTTCAAGCCCAGCCTGGTCTATAGTGCGAGTTCCAGGACTGACTCCATAGCTTCTGAGAAACTCTGTCTCAAAGAACACACAAACAAACAAGAATGATAGCTAAACTTGAGCCTGGAAGTAGGTCAGTAAGCAGAGTTCCTCTATGGCCTCTGCTTCAGTTTTCTGCTTGCATTCCTGCCCTTATTTCCCCAGAGAGGAGCTGTGATCAGGATGTGTAAGCCAAATAACCCCTTTACTGTCTTGCTCTATGTCATGGTGTTTATCACAGTAATAGCAAACAAGCCAGGAGAATTAGTGTCCCTGTCTTCTGTCAGCTCTGGTCTTCAGTGTCTCTCCTTATTTCACCAGATTTTTGGCGAATATTCTTTTCTCTTCCAACAGCATCATAATACAGTGAAGAAAACACATTTATTATGTGTTTTAAAGAACTTTTCCAAGAAGAACATTTAGGTGTTTTTTTTTAAAATGATTATACCGTGAGGAGATAAACAATTTGAAAAAATATGCATGAAAATGATATATAATAAAGCAATGCATAACATCATATGGCAATTGTTAGAATTTCAAGAATTTGGCTCTTTTCTAGCAAGCAGAGGCTGAGCAAAAATTAGGGATAATCACAAAGGAAACATTGTTGGATGACACAGCAGATTTCTGATAGCCTGAGCTTCCGTAAAAATGACGTGTCTCGGCAAGCTCCTGGCTTTCTTGCTGCTCTTTGTATCACCCGGCGGTTAATAACTGAAAGACTGTAAGCCTAAGCTGCCCGACTTCAAGGATTCCCTGAGGATGTCTACCACACCCTCAGGAAACAGTTTCCCCTTTTAGGACACTCTGCCATAACATACTCTATATCGCAAGTCAATATAGCCAAGAAAATTGTAACTCACTGAGAACTGATATCATAAAACCTTCCTCTTGGAACATATAGCTTCTTTTAAACATTGATTTGTTAAAAATATGGAGAAGACAAAATTATATGTAGGAGGAAGCCCCTTGTTTATTCCCACCGGCTTAGATTCGAATTAATCACACAGAAACCATATTAATTAAAACACTGCTTGACCCATTAGCTTTAGCTTCTTATTGGCTAACTCTTACATATTAGTTTAACCCACTTCTATTAATCTGTGTTTTGCCACATGGCTGTGGCTGACTGGGTAAAGTTTCCAACGTCCGTCTCCAGCAGGGCTATGTGGCTTCTCCTGACTCCGCCCTTCTTTCTCCCAGCATTCAGTCCAGTCTTCCTTGCCTAGTTCTGCTCCGCCCCACCCTGCTCTGCTATAGGCTCAAAGCAGTTCTTTATTCATTAGTGGTAATTACAGCATACAGAGGGAAATCCCACATTAGTTATACTGAAGATAGTTGGTAGACTGTAGTTCAGGTAGATTCAAAGTAGCTGTTTTGGAGACAGTATGGGAATCACAGACTTTGACATATTTTCCATTTTGTGAAGTAGTGGGAGAAATACTGGGACATATGGAAAGACATGTTGGCTGTAATACATAGTATTTCATTATGTAAAGATTTCAACCTTTAAATTTCAAGGTCTAATTTGGGGTATATGGTTGGAATTGAAGGTGTAAATCTCTGGAAAGAGATTGTAAACGTGTGGGGTGTGTGTGTGTGTGTGTGTGTGTGTGTGTGTGTGTGTGTGTGGTTTATCTGGGGAAAGGATGGTCTTTTCAGATTTTGTGAAAATAATCAGACTACCTTCACACACACAGCCCAACAATAACAGTCTAGAAGCATTTTCCAACAGTTCAATTATCCCTGGATTCTTTGTAACTTGAAGAATGTCAATAGGGGTTAGTAGAATAAAGTATTCTTACTTCGCAAAAGCAAAATAAGCAAAATGTTCACTATATTGTAAGATTATCTTAAGGACCTGGCCTTGTCAATCTTGCTTGGTTGGTAACAAAGATAGCCCGGAATTTTATTCAGGTTACTTTTGTAATGAAAAATCAAATGAAACCACTTTGGCAGATAGGGTTTCCCAGACTTAACAGTTTATCCTTCCCAGTGGTTCGTTAAGACACATAAAAGCCAGCTCCTGTGGAGGGAATGTGTGGTCACATGAGGTTCTTATCCTCCAGCTCATGTTTTTATGATTATATTTGTCACCCAATAAGGTCATTGCAACACAAAGATCACTGGCATCTTCTATCACGAGAATTCCAACTATCCTACTAGAAATTCTAATGCCCATAATCAAAACAATAAGGCAGCTTTATGAAGACTTAGAGAAGATGAAGACAGCAATAAAGTCATTATCAGGCAAACAGAAGAAATAAAATCAAAGGCAACTGCTTTATTATTCAAAAAATTGCTTCTTTCAGAACCTAAATCTCTAGGCAAACAAAATCTCATGCAAATTAAAACTAATCTGCTCTACCAACTGGGATTGTTTAGTTTTGAGTAATTTACATCATTCTTCTCATGTTTCCAATTACAAAACAAAGTTATCTTCAAGTTAAGGTTTACCTGATAGCTGACTGTGAATTAATTCATAAAAGTAAATTTATGTTCTCCCATAGAAAGTCTATAAATTATGGAAATTCTATAATACTGTGGTTATATATGACCACCTGTTCTTACATAGAATCTTCTCCTTCTTGGCTACGTAAGGCTAAATATTTAATTATGATCTTTCAAACCTAGAACCTGGAGGAATATGTTATGCATGCACAGCAAAAAATTATTGGCTTATCTTGTGTAAACAAGGTGACTGATGTGTCTGTTGGTTTCTTAGCCATCTGAGCCCCCGGGAGGCAATGAAGTAGATCTTGACTAGGAGATTGTAAGACACCTTCCCTCTGGACCCTGGCGTTGCCAATTCCTCAGAGAGGTGACTTTGAAGGCAATCCTATTCCTTCTTACTGTATTACCTTTACAGACATTTTGTGTTCTGCCTATATAATGGTCTCTCACCCATAGCCCTTATGTTCATGTTTCCCAGGCAGAATTACTGGACCAGCTTCCTTCTAGGAGGCATCTTTGCAATGAAATCAGTTCAAGCACATTCTCTCCTAATCTCCTCACTATCTGAGACCCCTGTGTAAATACTCCTTGCTGTGGAGAAATGACAGGAAGGAAATGTGAAACCGACAAAGAAGTTGAGTCTTGTTTATCACTCACGTCTTACACCTTTTTGCCTTTTACACCCGCTGTTACTTGTTAAAATAACAAAAGCTTGAGGAAGTGCTGGGCCCGGTGATTGAGGCCTGTACTGCCTACTGCCAAGGAAGGATGGCTGCCTGGCTAGACAGGGAATTTAGGGCCAGAGAGAATAACTTCGATCTTGTTTCAAGTTTTTAAAAGGTGGTGAGTATCTAGAGCTGCAGCTTGGGGATAGAGTGCTTGATTAGAATGTCCGAGGCCTGGGTTCAATCTGCAGCACCCCAAAATTAAAATAGGGAAAGAGAGTCATTGCTTAATGAGTGTGCATTTTTAAGTGTTGTGTTTGGGGTTCCATCTGCAGATGGCAGCTATTGGCCAATAACTGTGTGACAGTGCACATGTTTCAGAACGGGTGCTATAGGCCGGGTGTAGCTAACTCAGAGGATGCTTTCCTGGTATATACAAGCCTGGATGGTAGTAAAAACAAAAAAAAAAACTAAAAGCCACTATGCATGCCTTATAACACATTTTAAAATGTCCTAACCCACCCTGGGTAATTATTTCTTCTTATACGAAAAAAATGGATTAAATTTAAAATTTCCTAAAATATTTTCAAAGCATTTCTGAAATATTTTTCAAAGCCATTTTTTATAGTTCCTGCAGTAACTAAATAATGGCAGGGAGTTAGACCAGCTTTTATAGCACTCTGTGCACGGACTCAACTTAGTTCTCTTAGGTATTACAAGTGTGTACTTAAGCCTTGTTTTTTCTAATATGTCATTAATGTTCAAATATGAGTCTTAGCTCATTCATGTTGTTCTCTCTTTTTGAAAACTCCTTCTTTTAAAAACTGTTTTCATCTCCCAAAATTCATATAAAATGTTCCTTTGGCCCTAAATCCTTGTGGTATTCTGAAGAATCAAAAAGAAAAAAATTTAAAAAGGACTGATTTCTCTATAAACTTCAAATAAGAGTAAATAACCTTATAAAAACCATTATATGTTTTATACCCGCCCACATGCATTTCACCTGTATTTACTATTTATACCTCCCGGTAGACTATTTAAATAATGGTAGGCGATGGTAGGCAGGCAAACGTTGATTAACTTGTGTAGTACGCCAAGGGTAGAGCACTCTAGCCTCTGGGTTGTTGTAGCAGACCACAGTAGTAAATCTAAGTTACCACCGTTTTGATGGTACAGGAAACTGACAATCAAAATAGAAATACATTGGCATTATTCTACATTAACACACTTTAAAAGTATTAATTAAAATGATAAAATATTCCGTTTTTTAAAAGAATAAAAACTTTATGTGTGACAACCGAATTATAGTCTTTACAAATTTAACATAATTGTTCATTGAGAGGAAAATTCCAGATCCCTGGAAATTACTGTAAAATATGAACCTCAGTAACTTGGCTGTATAAATTACTGTACTTATTTTGGCTCATGTTACCTCTCTACACTGCTCGTCCATTCCATGTTGCTTAACTCTGGAGCTTGCAGGAAAATAGTAGGCTAATTTTTGTTTGAAAGTGGAATCTTAAAGCTGGTAACTTTAGGAGTTTGGATTGCTCTCTGTGCTCTCGTCTCAAGCATCCGTGATGGTCGCGAATGGCCTTAAGAGGAGGGCGTTTGACACTGTGTGCGATTTTCTGTCCTCTTCTATTTCATGCTTATTATTGATTCTTTGCAAAAATAATAATCACAGCATTTGTTCCCCTGTTTCCTTCGCTGTGCACAGATGAAAGGATGCATACTGTTCTTGTGTTATACGTCATGGTGGCAGAATGCCTTAGTCCTTTGTTAACAGGATATGCCGGCGCTCCATCTTTGCTTCCCATTTTGATAAATCGTAGGGCCTAGCTTAATCAGAAAGCATGGATAGGATACCATCATTTACTTTAACTGTTTGACTAGAACCTTTGTAATAGTTGTAGCTGCTCAGCCCAAGCGTCTAAAGTTACAGATAGACAGTTGAAGACCTTCTCCCACAATATGCCATTCAACACTCATTTTTTTTCCCCTAAGTGGCAGCGAGTTCCAGTCAGCAGACTCCTGTGTACACATGCCCACTACAAATAAAAAGTGCAATAATTCTTTATGCTAATAACAGACTCTATAGACATTTTATGTGCCTTAGCTTTTTTCTTCTAAATTATCCTGAAGGTTTTTCCTTTCAATATGTGATGGTTACTTCACTATTATTTTTCTCTTATGCATTAACTTCTTTTAAACTAGCATCCCTCCCATCCTGCATATGTAGCCATGCTTACCTGTACATGTGTATGTGCAGAGCCCCTGAGTGCTATGTAGATTAAAGATAAAAATGCTACCCATGAAGCTTGAGTGTTCTGCCACAGTTTTTATTCATTACCTATAGGTCTTTTAAAAATTAACTTTTAGCCGGGCGGTGGTGGCGCACGCCTTTAATCCCAGCACTTAGGAGGCAAAGGCAGGCGGATCTCTGTGAGTTCAAGACCAGTCTGGTCTACAAGAGCTAGTTCCAGGATAGGCTCCAAAGCTACAGAGAAACCCTGTCTCAAAAAAAAATTAACTTTTTAATTTAACACTGTCTTGTTTCTTTAATATAATATATTTATATAATCATGTTCATGCTCTATATTAATAGTATAATAGAATGTAAATCTTTCTTCATTCATTTAATACAATATATTTTCCATATCAGGTATCTGATTAATCAATATAAATGCATACCACAGTAGCTCATTACGTTTCATCACCACAGTGGACTGTGGTCGTATTAGCCATGCTTTTGTTTCCAAATTTCATTATTACAAATATTATTATGTTATTTTTGGACTTCCCTATTCATATGTGATAAGAGTTTCACTAAAGTGTATTGGTAATAGTGGGATTTCTAGGACCCAGCCAGGGTGAGTACTGTGGACTTTATTGAATAAATTAAATTGTTTTCCCAAGTGCTTTGGTGGCTTCTGAACTACCATCAGAACACTTCTAGCTTGTGTCAATCTAATAAGTATAAAACTACAGTTTGTTTCTTATCTATAGGCGCAACTAAATTAGGAATGCTTGCATATATGTTTTAGATACAAGTTCGTGTGACACACGTAGAAGATATACACATAGAAAATACAAGTGCAATTTACACAAGAAATGGAACTTGAAAAAATGATGAGGCCCCATTGCTCAAGACAACACCTGCACAACTGATTGAACACTAAGAAGTAAAGCTGGTGACTACATAGAGCCTTAAAAGTAAACTGAATGTCTCCATCAAATACTTCCCCCACAGGGCTCAGGGAACCCTGCAAAGGGAGGTACCAAGAGAGTAAGAGCAGGAGGGATGGAGAACACCAAGGAAACTAGACCCTGTAGAACAGCATGAGCCAAGCTCACATGAACCTAGACTGAAGCAGCATGCACAGGGACTACACGGGTCTGCATGTTGCCCTCTGTATATATCACGGCTTCCAGTTTAGTGTTTTCTCTTTTTGTTGTTGTTCATGGTTTATTTTTTTATATTTAAAAATTTCCATCTCCTCCCCTCCTCCCCCATCTTCCCTCCCCTCCCCTCCACCCATACCCCCTCTCCCTCCCTCTCCAGGCCAAGGAGCCATCAGGGTTCCCTACTCTATGTTAAGACCAAGGTCCTCCCAACTCCCCCCAGGTCCAGGAAGGTGATCAACCAAGCCGAGAAGGCTCCCACAGAGCCCATCCATGCAGATGAATCAAAGCCCAGCTCCCTTGTCCTTGGCTTCTCAGTCAGCCCCCTGTCTGCCATATTCACTGTTGGCCATATTCAGAGAGTCCGGTTTGGTCACATGTTCCATCAGTCCCATTCCAACTGGAGTTGGTGATCTCCCATTAGTTCTGTTCCACTGTCTCCATGGGTGAACGCTCCATGTGCTTCCTGAGTGTAGGAATGAGTGGGTCTCTCATTCTCATGCTTTGTCGTGGAGTTTTTCCTTTTGTTTGTCTTGTTCAACTCTGATGTGACAGTTTTGTTTTTACCTTTCTATATTTTATTTTGTTATAATTTATTATTATACTATAATATATATTATATTTATAGTATATGTATAATACTATAATATTATAATATATTATTAAAAACAGGAAGCCTGTTTTTTTCCTCATGCCAGAAAGGGAATGGATCTAGATGGGAGGAGAGGTAGATTGGAGCTTGAAAGAGTATAGAAATAAATCATAATCAGGATATATTATGTGAGAAAAGAATGTATTTTTCATAAAAGGGAAAAATACTATCCAAATTTTAACTTAAAAGCAAAAGAAAAACCTAAACATATATGTGAAAATAACAATTGAAGATTAGAACATATAATAAATATATTAAAGGCTATTTTTTAAATGGAAGAATGTATGACTAAACATTATGTTTGATAATATTTAATAATGACTAAATGTTATCTAATATTAAAATAATTAAATTAATTTGAGTGGGAGTGGATGGAACAAAGGAAGATTTGTTAGATGGAGAGGGATGGAAATTATGTAAAGTACTCACGTATGATAGTTTTAAAAATTTTAGTTTAAATATGAAAGAAAACAGTCCTATTTTAAAATGTGTTATAGAGCTGAAAAGTCTGAAAGAAATAAGCAGAAAGGTTTGGAGACACTTTAAAAACATCTTTAGTCATCAGGTAAATGCACATTAAAACAAATTTAATATTTAACCTCATCCCAGTCAGAACGGCCTTTGTCGGGAACACAACCTCAAATGGGGAGAGGAAGTATCTTACACTCTGCTTATGGGAGGTAAACTAGTGCATCTTTGGAAATATCTCTGAACTTTTCTCAGAAATCTAGAAGGAGATCTACCCTCTGATGGCTTTTGATAGGATTATCATTTTGCTATATTAATCCAAACAATCTGAGCATGCGAAATCTTTCCATCTTCTGATATCTTCAATTTTTTTCTTCATTGACTTTAAGTTTTGACAGTTTCAGTATTTCACTTGCTTAGACAGAGTTAACCACGATATTTCATGTTATCTATGGCTGTTGTGAAACGACTTGCTTCCCTGATTTCCTTCCTAGTGCATTTGTTATTTGTATATGAAGGGCTACTGATTTTTTATAGTTAGTTTTTTTTTTTTTCTACCCAGTTACTTTGCTGAAACTGTTTATCTGCAGCAGGAGTTTCCTGATGGAATTTTTGGATCACTTATGTGTACTAACACATAACATAGCATAGCATAACATAACATAGAATAGCATAGCATAGCATAGCATAGCATAGCATAACATCTACAAATAAAGATACTTTGTTTTTTCCTTTCCAATTTTTTATCCCTTTTATCTCCTTCAGTTGTCTTACTGCTCTTAGTTTTCAAGTACCATCTTGATTTTTCTATTTTTTTAATTTTATTTTTTGAAACACTATCTTTTCTCATTTTACATACCAATCCCAATTTCCACTCCCTCCCTTCCTCCGTTTCCCCCCACCTTCTCCTTCCCCACACCCTACATCCACTCCTCAGAGAGGGTAAGGCTTCCCATGGGGAGTCAACAAAGTTCTAGCGCATTGCTTTTGGTCCAAGGCCCTGCCCACTATATCTAGGCTGAGCAAGGTATCCCTCCAAAGAGAATGGGTATCAAAAAGCCAGTACAAGCAGTAAGGATAAAGCCTGGTCATTGCAGTCTGCCCCAGCCAAACAACTGTCATCCACATGCAGAGGACCTAGCTTGGTCCTATGTTGGTTCCTTCCCTGTCAGGCCTGAGTTGGTGGACTCCCATTAGCTCAGGTAAAGCTTTTCAGTGGGTATCCACACCATGGTCTTGACCTCTTTGTTCGTATTCTTACTCTTCCCACTCTTCAGCTAGACTTTGGTAGCTCAACCCAGTGTTCCACTGTGGCTCTCTGCCACTGCTGCCATCAGTTACTGGAGGAAGGTTCTGTGGTGACATTTAAGATAGTCATCAGTCTGACTACAGGGCAAGGCTAGTCCGGGCATCCTCTCCACTATTGCTTAGGGTCTTAGCTGGGGTCATCCTTGTGGTTTCCTTGGAATTTCTCTAGTGCCAGGTTTCGTTAGCTCCCTCAATCAAGGTATCTCTTTTTTTGCTCTTATCTCTTTTCTTTCTCCATCTCTACTATCCCGTTCCCTCAAGTCCTCCTTGCCTCTCCCCTTCTTTCCTCCTTCTCCCATTCTGCACTCACTTCTACCCCACCCCTGTGCTCCCACTTTTCTCAGGAGATCTTGTCTATTTCCCCATCCCAGGGGGATCTATATATGTCTATCTTCGGGTTCTTCTTGTTACTTAGCTGCTTCAGGGTCGTGAACTACAGGCTCGTTATCCTGTACTTTACAGCTAGTATCCACTTATGAGTGAATACGTACCATGCTCGTCTTTCTGAGTTACCTCACTCAGGATTTTTTTTCTATATTCATCTATTTGCATGCTAATTTAAAGATGCCATTGGATTTTTTTTTTCTTTTTTCCCCACTGAGTAGTACTCCATTGTACCACATTTTCTTCATCCATTCTTCGGAGAGGGGAGTCTAGGTTGTGTCCATGTTCTGGCTTTTACACAAAATGCTGCTATGACCATAGTTGAACAAATGTCCTTGTAATATGATTGAGCATCCTTTGGGTATATCCAAGAGTGGTATTAATGGGTCTTGAGGTAGGTTGATTCCTAATTTTCTGAAAAACTGCCATACAGTTTTGGTATGAATAGGTATGTAGAGAGTGAACAACCTTGTCTTGCTCCTAATTAACTGAAATTGCTTAAAGTTTCTCTTCATTTAAGTATATGTTGGCTGTGGAGTTGCTATAAATTGCATTTATTATGCTTAGGTATGTCCCTTGTATCTCCAATCTCTCCAGGACATTCTCTCAGTGAGGATTGTTGGATTTTGTTAAAGGCATTTCTGTATCTAACACGATGATCATGTGTTTTTTCTTTAAGTTTATTTACATAATAGATTACATTGATTGATTTAAATATGTTGAGCCATACCTGTATCTCTGGGATGAAGGAAATTTGGACATGGTTGATGATGTTTTTTAATGCCTTCTTGGATTCAGTTTGCAAGTATTTTGTTAAGTATTTTTGTATCAGTGCTTATAAAGTAAATTAGTCATAAGTCTCTTTTTTGGTGAATCTTTATGTGGTTTGGGTATCAGGGTAACTGTGGCTTTATAAAGTGAACTGGGAAAAATTCCTTCTTTTTCTATATTATGTAATAATTTGAAAAGTATTACAGTTAATGCTTCTTTTTAAAGTTTAGTAGACTTCTACACCAAAACCATCAGTTCCTTTTTTGTTTTTGATTGAGAGACTTTCAGTTGCTGTGCCTATTTTATTGCAAGGTTATAAGTCTGTTTAAATTGCTTATGTAATCTTGATTTTACTTTGGTAAAGAAAAGATACATAGAGAGAGTAGGAAGAGTCAGTTAGAAGCCATGCAGCTGCCCCATTGGCCACAAGCTTCGTGGTAAAACACAAAATAATAGAAATGGGTTAAATTAAGATGTAAGGGCTAGCAAGAAATATGCATAAGCTAATAGGCAAAGCAGTGATTTAATTAATAGTTTCTGTGTGAGTATTTCGGGTCTGGGAAGCTGGGAATGGATGAGCAGATCCCAACTACAATCTACTTGCTTCCCTGATCAGAATGGCCTCTGCATTCCCAGGTAAAAACTGCTAGATTTGGGGTCTGAGATAAAGCAGTGAGTAGGGGGAGGGAAACGTGGAGGAAAAGATCTGTGTGAGTCACTGAGGTTGGGTTCAGCAGAAAGAGGCTGCAGCAGGTCTCCTTCTATAGAGTTGGTGAGGAGCCTGGGGATTTGGATCTGGAGGAACAGAGGAGACAAGAAAATCTGCTATCATCATCCCAACTTCCTTTACCAAATTGGTCGTTGGCTTCTCAGGGCATTGGTTAGGAATTTTAGTTCTGTATCTATTCTAGACACTAGTCTTCTGTGAGTTCAATAGCTGGCAAATATTTTCTTTTAGTCTCTGGACTGCCTCACTCACTTCACAGTTTCTTTTGCTGTACAGAAACTTTCTACTTTTGTAAGATTTGCATCTTACCTGATTGTCTTATCTCCTATGCGAATTGCGTCTTCTTCCTAAAGTCCTCACCCGTGTCTACAAGTTGAAGTATATTCCCTCTTGCTCTAGTTTCAGACTATTGGATCCAATGCAATGGGCCTTGATCCACTGGACTTGACTTTCATGTAGTGGGAGACATAAGACTCCAGTTTTAGTTTTCTTTTGGTGAAATCTCGTTTTCTCAGAACCATTTGTCTTTTCTCCTGTATTTATTTTTGGCATGTTTGTAAGAAATAAGATAATTGTAGTTGTGTGAGTGGATATTGATTCCTCAATTCTATTCCATTGATCTCTGTGTACTTTTTTGTGACAGCATTATGCCTTTTTAAATTACTATTGCTCTGTAGTACAATTTGAAATTTGATATGCTTCCACCTTCCAGAGTAGAATTTTGCTCAAGATTTTTGGCTATTCTTTGTGTTTTATATCTCCATATAGTTTTTTTTGGGGGGGGGCATCCTTCCTATGTATATGGAGAATGCTTCTGTGATTTTGATGGGATTTTGCTGAGTAGACAGATTGCTTTGGGTAGGTTGACTCTATTTGTCCTCCAATACATGCACATAGGATACCTTTCCTGCTTCTGGCGTGTCCTTCATTTTATTTATTCAATGTCTTAAAATCTTCATTGTCGAGTCTTTTTGTTACTTCTCTTTGGTTTCCTATAAGTTTTACTAATATACTTTCTGTGAATGTTATGTATGGGATTTGCTTCCTGATTTCATGTTCGATATACTTGTCATTGTTTTATGAAAGCTGTTCACTTTTGTATGTGAATTTTGTGTTCTGCTACTTTGATAAATGTGTTTATAAGTTCGAAGGATTTTTTGTGGTCTTTGGAGTGTACCATCCTCAAAAAGAGATGTTTGCTTCTTCTTTTTCTATTAGTATCGCTTTGCTTCCCTCCCTTATCCTGTTGCACTAGCCAAAACATCAAGTGCTTATTAAAGTAGAAAAAGTGAACACTCATGTATTGTTCTTTATTTTAGTGGGAATGCTTCATCTTAACATCCATGACTTTTATCATAAAAGGATATTGAATTTTTGTAAAAGGAATTCCATTTGTCTATTGGGACATCCTTTGATCCTATTGTTCAGTCCATCAATTTGATGAGTTACATTTATTGATTTGCTTATTTATGTTCAATATTTCCTGCATCATTGGAATGAAACCTACTTGACCATAATGAATGATCTTTAAAACATGATGTTGACTTCTGTTTGTATTTTGTTGAGAATTTTTGGATCTCTGTTCATCTAGGAATTGATATATAGATTCTTTCTCTCTCTGTCTCTGTCTCTGTCTCCTCTCTCTCTCTCTCTCTCTCTCTCTCTCTCTCTGTGTGTATGTATGTATGTGTGTGTGTGCATATGTGTATTATGCACATGTGTGATGTCTTTATCTGCTTTTGGTGGCAAGGTAAAATAGTATTCAAAAACTGGGTTTGAAAGTTTTTCTTTCTTTTCTACAGTATGGAATAGTTTAAAAAGCATTTTATTAGTTATTCCTTGAAGTTCTTGCAGAAGTTTGTAGAATTATGATCTTGGGACTTTTTTATTTGGTAGACATTTTATTATTGCTTCAATATCCCTTTAATGACAAATCTTTAAGATTATTTATTTTATGTTGGTTAATATGATATTTACATGATTTCAGGGCTTACCATTTGGTATTGGATAACCAATTTGTAGGCTCCTCCCTGAGGAAGACTATTTCTCAAGCTCCCAGTGTTTCTTAGTTACCTGCAGTTTTTATCTTTATTTTTTTACCACAATTGTCTATTGGTGAGAATGAGGCATTGAAATCAGTTATTATCACTGTGTTTGAATTAATAGAAGGCTTTATAACTATTAGTATTTCAAAATTGGATGTATTTGTTTCAGTGGGTATGTGTTTAAAGCTGTAGTAGCTTCTTAATAGAATATTCTCTTGAAGATGATGGCATAACCTTCTTCTTGCAATTTTTAAATATTTACTAATATTTACTAAATGTACAAAATAATGGGTTTCATTATGATATTTTATACAGTATATAATATGCTTTGATCATATTCAATCCTATATAATCATCTTGCTCTCCCCTCCCATTGTTTACTTTTTCTACCTCTGAGCTTTATATATGCATATATTTCTTTATCTCCAATGACTGTTTTGAGTTTGAAATCCTTTTGTCAGATATTAGAATAGTCATTCTTGCTTGTGTCTTAGTTCCATTTGCTTGGAATGTTCTTTTTATTCTTTTACCTGAAGGTGATCCATCATTGGTAATAAGGTTTTGTTTGTTTGTTTGTAAGCAGTATAAGATAGGTTATATATCATAGTCCAATCTGCTAGCCTCTATCATTTCATTGGGAAATAGAGAGCATTAATATATCAGTTATTATTGAGGTACTTAGAGATGATTCAATTATATGCAGAGTTTTCTTGAGTTCAGTTCCTAACATCCACATCAGGAGGCTCATAGCCTCCTCTAATTCCAGCTCCAGGGACACTTGCAACATTTTCTGGCCTCTTCAGACACTCCATTCCTGTGCACAAAACTACATTTATGTAGACACATAATTAAAAATTAAATCTACACAATATTTTAAAGAGTTATTATCTAAAGGTTTATTCTAATTCATGTCATTTTTACAAAATTGGTGATGTTCTAAAAGACATCTGTTAGTGTTGTCT
Source organism: Arvicola amphibius (assembly GCF_903992535.2). Lineage (NCBI taxonomy): Eukaryota > Metazoa > Chordata > Mammalia > Rodentia > Cricetidae > Arvicola > Arvicola amphibius. The sequence continues at coordinate 19,310,069 of NC_052057.2, read as the reverse complement.
TCATGTTGATTATCTATGTGGCACTTTTGGTGTGTTTATCTTTCTCTTTAGACTGAAGCCTTTTTAAACATATCTAGTGTTGAAACATAGTGAACATAAGTTGTTTAGTATATCTTTACCCTGGGAAATTTCTATTTCTCCTTTAATTGTAACAGAGTTTTTGTGCACAATAGTATAAGATGATAGTGTGATCTGCCAGAAGATTATATCTGGGCCCTTCTGGTATTAAATGATTTTTTATAAAATATATGCATTATTTTTGATGAGCCTGCCTTTATAGATAACTTGCTTCTTTTTTACTATGGCTTTTAATATCTCTCCTTTTTGTCTGTATTTCTGGTGTTCTAATTCTAATATCTCATATAAAGTTTTTTTCTTATCCTATTTGGTGTTCTGGAGGTTTCTTTTACTTGGTTGGGCATCTCATTCTCTAGATTGGAATATTTTTCTTCTATATTTTTATTGAAAATATTTTTAATGTCTTTACTGCAGTAGGTTTCCTCTAAATCTATAATTTGAAGATTTATGTCATTCCACAGTGTACCAGAGTTCTCTCATTCTCTCTCTCTTTCTCTCATTCTTTTGCTCTTTCTTCTCTCTCTCTCCATCTCTCCATATGCGCATGTATATATATATGTGTGTGTATGTGCATACATATGTTTATATATGTGTATGCACATAATGTTTTCTAAGTGGTTCATTCATTTGCTGAGATTAGCCATTAAGGTTTTTATCTAGCTTATTGACTTTCTCATTTCAGAAATGTGTTTGCTTCAATATTTCTATCTTTTTATTTAATTTAAATTTTACCCCTTGAATTGAAATTATTTCATTCAGCTTTTTCACTTCATTCCTTTGAAGCACATCCATGCCTTTGAGTTTTTGAACATAAAACATAGATACAAAACTTTTTATTTGGAGCCATTACTAACTTAGTAATTTTGAGAAAAAATAGCTTATTTTTTTCTATGCTGGAACTTGCACATCTCATCTGGAGCTACTGTGTTGCCATCTCTAATTCAAATATCTTTCTTCTTTCAATGGAAGTATTACAGTGGTCAGGAGAGGACAAACTTTGGCAGTACCAGGCTGTATTTTCTCCACTTGACTGGTCCTTGTGGTCAGAAGCTATAGTTCAGGCTTCTTTGTAGTATCAATCACAGTCCTTGGTCATCTAGGTCTCCTGCTTGGGTCTACCAACTGATAGAGAAGTTCTAAAACTCCCTGCATCTGTGGGCCTTATTCTAGGATTGTGTAGGCTCCAACTTTTGGATCACAGAAAATTGTGGAAGTGTCCACACTAATGCAAGTTTTCTCCTGGTTTAGCTCAGACCTCCTGCTCATGGCAAGATGTGGAACTTCCCATCAGACCTTTGAACCTCACCTGGAGTCCATGAAATACATTTTCAGTGAAATGTTTTTTAAAAAATTTAAATTGGGGCTGAAGATTTGGCTCAACAGTCAAGAGGGCTTGCTTGCAGAGAGCCCTGGTTCCATTCCCAGAACTCACACTCTACTCATAACTGTTTCTAACTCCTGTCCAAAGGGATCTGAGACCCCTCATCTGACCTCTCTGGGCAGCAGACACACACATGATATGTACATGCAGGCTGAACACTAATAGAATTAAAATAAAGAAATAATAAATAAAATATGTAAACAAATTAAGAATTATTTATATCTTCCAGATATGAACCCTTTTCAGTACACATGCTATAATTACCTAGCCTCATTCAGTACCTTAACTTCATTTTCAGTATGATCTCTTTTGATGAACAGATATTTTTATCTTAATGAAGCAGTTTTTCAGTCATTCTCTTTATAATTATGTTTTGTTTGATATTTCATTTTAAAACATTCCTATCTTGATGCTATAAAATAGCTGCATTGCATAATACCACATAAAATTGTAATTCTCCTTCTATTTGGAATCAATTTTCATTTACTGTTTGATATCATATCAAATGCAATTCATTTTCCATTTCGATACCCGAATCTGTTAATAATAAGTAACCCATCTTACCCCCCAAATTTGATGTTCAATTCATCATATACATCTGACATACACTCAGTGTTCATAATTGGTTTTGTTTGTTTGGAATAAGACATTTTTTCTCTTCCTTGCCTCTTTTGGTCTTTGTTTCTTAATTTTAAAAAAGCCATGATACCTAGTCAGGTAACATTTTTCTCTCTTCCCATTTTTCAACGGGGTGATGTTAAATCAATTTTATTTGTAACTCCTAGTCTCATGTATGACTTTAGAGATAAATCTACTTTCTTATTATATTTTTCACAATATGAATGACACATCATCCCAAAATTGAACTAAAAACATTGTGTGATTCAGATATCCAGATCTCAGTGGAGTAGTTCAGTGTTGGACCACACATTTATATGTATGCTGAATTATGATTTTATTCCTTATTCTGTAACTATGACCAGTATAGGTACAGTACTTGTGTTGAAGGTGCCTTCCATCTCCTCTCCCAGCCTTCTATAATTTTAACATGCTGTGACAGTTTTGTAACCACATTTTGAGTGAAATTTGTATCTAACTACCTGATATTTCATAAATATGATGGATTGGTGGACATTTTCATGCTGATCTGCTTTTACCTCATTGCTTGCTCTGGTATTGCTCTGGTATATAGTCTCTGGTATTAGATTTTTGCCATTATGACGGGTACCTGAGAGGAGCAGTTGAAAGGGAGGAAAGATTTATTGAGAGCCAATATTTCATCTATTTCAGTCTAAATTCAATGAAATCTACTACTCTGGGCCGGAGGCAGAACACAAAGTCATTTGTAGAAACCCATGGCAGTGGTTGTTCAACTCCTGATGCCCAGGAAGAAGGTGGAGACAGGAAGGGACTAAATATAGTACACATCTTTCCAGAACATGCCTCAGTGGCCTACTTTCTTCGGCTATAACCCCAAACCTACCAATCCACCACAGTAAGAAGCCATCAAGAATTTAATATTTTAATTAGTTCAATGCCCTCTGGGTACAGTGACTTCTCCAAACCTTATCAGATTTTTGAAACATGGCACTTATGTGGGGTATTTTACATTCTAACCCAAACATTGCTCAACAGTGATTTTCTGGTATCGATATCATGATTTGATCATTTTTTATTATGGAGAACTATACTAATAAAAAATTTAAATATTTTGCTTTGTATGTATCAGATTTGCTTTTTTAAGTTGGGTGTTCTGAACTGTTACTTTTATCATCACTTTTTAATTAAATTCATTGTCTTTTTCATTCTCTACCTATAACAGTACAGTACAGTCTGTTTCCCCATGGAAATGATTTTTGCTGCTATTAATCGCATTAGAGTCCAGGATAAGAAGCTCTCCTTTGCAGCCACTTTATTTCTCAAATGTTAGAACAAATATATATTCATTGAGTAATTGTGAGTTCTTTCTGTAGCTGAATTTCTATGAGTAACACATAAAGAAAGACCATAATTTTCTACGAAATCAAATATTGCCAATTATGTATGAACTGAGAGAACATCATTCAAAGTATCATCAAGAGAGAGGATAGAAGCTCCCACTTGAAGATGTTTAGATTAGAAAGACAGTCACAAAAAACGTCAATTAAGACTATCATTTTAAAATCATTGATTCATCTAAGCTAAAATCTCTATGATTTTAAAGTCATTGAACAAAAGTTAAGCATTTTCATTTGCACATAACTTGGTTAATTTGCTCACTATTTCAGATACCACATACCCATGTGGCAATATTAATATTTTCTTCTTTAGTCTCTTTTAAAGTTGTGTGTGAGAGAGAAGGGGACAGAGGAAAGAGTGGGGGACACTGACAAATTCCTGTACCTTTTTCAACTTCAGGGTAATGATTGGTCATTCTCTACTAAACTGCACCATTTTCTGCTTACAGTAGAATGAAATCCATAGCTTTTGGCATGCAAACTTACATGGTCGTCTGTCACTACGTAACATGGCTAGGGTGAAGGCGATAGTTAGTTCTAGGGTTTGGTAAAGCAGAATTCAATTAAGCACTATTTTGTCTGCCAGGGAGACAAAAAAAATTGCCCGAGTTGGTTAAGTAGAGTTAAATGAAGACAGCTGAATCATCCCTGACATTTTTATCTGTCTTAGGAAGCACAGGGATATTTATAAATCATTTAGCATCTTATCTTTTAGCTTTTCTATCAAGTTAAATGTCAGTTCAGCTAAGATATGTGTATAAGTACATCACATAACGAAATTCATGACAATGTTTGCCCATCAGGATCTGGAAAGACAGCAAAACTATGCTTACATCTTTGGTTCCATTTGATTAAGGATGATTTTTTTTTTCCTAAAACTTTTTGTGTTGTTAGTTGTTCTCAGCTATGGACAGTTTCGAGAGTTGGCAAGAGGGTCAACTTCTTAAGTTGGTGCAAAACATTTCGGTTTGTTCTTGGACAACATAATTGGTAGTAAGCACTGCCATCTCCATCTCAGGCAGAACAGACATCCAAAACCAAGTGTCACCTAATCATCACCTTCATTTTCATACATTACCCTCACGGTGGTAAACAGAGCTGTCATCTGTCTGGAATGTTTCTGCTGTCATTGGTTCACTATTCAGTAGTACGTGATGGAAACTGTGTATCACTGTGATATTTTCTGGAGGAGGAAATCCTCCATAAAAGAATTTCCTGAATGAATGGCAGGTGAATCACTGAGTAATTGCCTCATCAGTGGAGACCTTTCCATGAACATACTGTATATTCATTAAAATATCAATGTTTAACATGACATCAGTCAACTACTTAACTTACTGGAGATGAAATTTCCTTAATGGGATATAGTCATCTCATAAAGAAGTAAGAGTAACTGGTCAGATCTTCGAAAAGTCTACAATCAATAAGGAACACCCACAGCAGTCTGGTGCTGTATGATCTTTGGCTTCTTTCTCATCTCACTCAACATGCTCTCTCATGGAGCATCAAGAGTTTAATTGATAAAGTCCCAGCTGCACAGGGAAGCTGTCTATAAATTCTATTGTCTAATTTTTAAGATGTGAATTCAAATTGGACTGGTCCAGTTTATAACATGGCAGGTGTATGCTGCTGAGTAGTTGGGGCAGGGAGCAATACATAACTAACACTACAGGAAGGGCTACTTCGTCCCCTCAAGAGGATGGGAAAATTATCATGTCTCTTCAAACTTCCATTGATTCTAAGTATACAAGTTATTTCCTAGTCAGATCCAACAACATGATGCCATTTCCACGGTAGCATGTGACTGAAAGTGATGTGTGCCAATTGCAGATAGATCTTGTCAAGCTCATCGACACTCAACCCAACAGAGATGACCTAAGAGAGATAAACCTACAGTATGGCCTAGAAATTTGTATTTTTCACTTGGTGGGATTATGCTTCCTGAATCTCTAAAGGACTTGATTGAGTCCAATGGCTTGAAAAAACTTTCAAACTAGCTTATTATTATTACTATTATTATTTTATTTTGTTGATATAAGATTTCACTTTGCTTAGTCTGTTCTCGAACTCACTAGGAAGGCCATGATAGACCTCAATCTGTGAACCTCCTGCTTTAGCTTACCATGCTTGGCGCAAGTCACCATACTTGGTTTCAAGTCTAACTTTCATGTCAGAAAGTGAGGTTTTTTTCACCTTATAGTAAAGAGAACACCAATCCTCAAGGGTAAGAGTCATTCTGGAGCTGGGCGTTGGTGGCACACGCCTTTAATCACAGCTCTCGGGAGGCAGGTGGATCTCTGTTAGTTCGAGGCCAGCCTGGTCTACAAGAGCTAGTTCCAGGACAGGCTCAAAAGCTACAGAGAAACCCTGTCTTGAAAACACAACAACAAAAAAGACATTCTGCAATTTGCAATTTTGTCTTTCACATACCACAGAACTATGAAGATAAAGTTAAAAAAACATAAATAAGCTACATAACAAAACTTTCTCTTTAAAATTATCTATTCAATCTAAAGCTTGTGTGTTCTCTTTTCTTTGTCAATCCATGTTAGTCACCTTCTGATGCTCTGCTTGGTCTCATTTTGTTTGCCTGACACAATCAAATGGGTTCCAGCAGCTTTTTTTTCCCTCCTTTGGTTGAATTTCTAAAGATGGTTCCAAAATATTGTACACGTGTGTTTTGACATGATTTTGTTTCTAACAGTAAAAATTAAAAACTAACTTGACTTGACTTATACTATAAACTATTTTAAAAGTAAATGAAAATATTTATTTACTCAGTTTACAAACAATTCCAAAATAACATATTCTCATACCCATATTATTAAAATAAACAGCTTTTATGACTACAATAAAAGCTTAAATATATTCAACACCTATACATATATTGATATCACTATATGGTTTGCATATATTTAAGGATAACATACATATACATCAGTTGAAAGAGCAATACCTAAACATTTAATGGTGTTTATTATGCTGTAGTGGGGTTCTATCTAAGTTTTAATGTTTTTTCCTATCTTATAACATATTCGTATCATATGTCTTGTAAGGAAATCCCTAATGGGAAAAAGTGAGAGCTAAGATAGAATGCTGTTCCTTTTCGACGACTTCCTCTTAAGGTGACCTTGTAAGAGAGGTCAGGAAGTCTGTCAAGAGCCAAGCTGTGTTTATTCAGCAATCAAGCAAAGAAGTGAAGGCGATAGGAAGAAAATAAATAGAACACCCAAACTAAGAACTGCACAAATATTTGAAAAATGAGTACATTCTGTGAAAAGTTATCACACTAAGAAATCCATTTTTAGACTTGTATAACAAATTAACTTTTATGACCATCCACACCCCCATTGGGAATGGATTTTTTTTTCCCAAGCCAAATGGGTTTTTGACAGCTGAGGATGGGCCAGGAGAGAGCAGATCACCACCCAGAGAGCTAACCTGACCTTTATGGAAATGCTGCCTACAGCGTAAGAGAATCCTTACCAAAGGAGGTGAAAGCTCATCATCCAAGTACACTGTGTTCTCTCTTGCCAATCATGGCCACCTTCAAACACAAATGTTCCTTTCTGAAGAACCTGATTGCTGGGGTAACTCCAGTGTCATGTTATTTTTGGATTTTTGTTTGTTTGGTTTTCCATAAAGGAAGTCTCCATTTAGTCTTAGATTAGGGCTTTTTTTTTTTTTTTTTTTTTTTTTTTTTTTTTTTTTTTTTTTTTTTTTTTTTTTTTGCTTAGTAATAGATCAATTTAAAAATCAAAGTTTACCCTTCTAAGAGGGAAAAAACAAAAACAAGAAGGGCCACTGAGAAACTAACTTATTCTTTTAATTAAGTAAAGGACGGATTACTAATTTTTTGATAGAAAAACTGTGCTATGAGAATGAGCAGTTCTAACGTACAGTAAAATTAAACTCATAAAAGAGAAAAATTCCAAATCAGAGGACAGACTGATATTAAATAATGTTTTAATATTTGAAAGACCATTTATAGCTTTCAAACATTTGAAAGATGGATTCTATCCATGCTAATATTTTTATAATATCAAATGACCTTGTTGCACACACCAGAGAAGAGAACATGAGCAGTGACCTGCTGGTTAAATAACTGTACCCCATTATGCTTTGGGAGTTCTACCAAGCCTTGTGAAGCATTTATCATTTTTTCAGACCCCTTTGTCGTCTGGTTCAAACATGTTTGAGGCCAAGACAAAAGTACACGTTGTTACATCAATATTTTTTCAAAAGTCCGAAGCATTCCATTTTCTCTCAAACGTATTTGTTTTTGCTTTTTCCCTTTTCTGTTTAGTGAGCAACTATTAAACTGACTCGCGTTTATCACGGAAAAGTTTAAAAGTGATGCACACACATGTGCAAATTAGCATGTAACACTCTGAAACTAGCAGGTATCCAAGGAAGACTGCATGCCAGGACAGTTACTTTCCTACAGTTTCATTTTTTAATTACTCCTATCAGAGAGCCTTTAATAGTCACCAAACAGGCTACTAAAGATTTCAGATTATACTATGACAAATTATTCTCAAACCAAAATCAAAGCCTAGAACAAAATGATCTCCTAGAGATGCATCTGTAAAATCTGGCCAATAAAAAAGCTTTAAGTCAGTAATTGATTGGATTGAAACTAATTTTTCTAATGTTTGGATAAAAATCCATCTCACTCGTTACACATGTAGGGTCATTAATTTTGGCTCTGTTATTTTGTTAGATTGGATAAATTTTTGAAAATCTCTGGCCACATGATCTCTTTCTATAAAAGCAAACATGTCTAGTTCTTGCATGAGAATTTTTAAAATAAACAGGATTAACTTTGAACTTTAAGTAAAAACTAAGCCTCAGTTCAGCCATCCTTCACCTCTGACTGAGGTACAGAAATTACAAGACAAGGACAGCCTGCTCAGAACTCAACAATGACGACTGGCTTTTAGTGTAGAGGGACCTGTAAAATCGGGATGTTCCTTGCAAGGAGTTTTATAAATTTAGAAATGCAGGAAGGAAGTCTTTGTTGCCGAGGCTCTCTACTTCCCCAGTAGTAGGTCACAAAGAAAGCTAACTATGGTTATCCAGGATGTACAGCTTGAGAATTTAAGCAACATAAAGTGTGTGTGTGTGTGTGTGTGTGTGTGTGTGTGTGTGTGTGCACATTTTGAAAATATGGCTTTGTCATCATCATAGAGGGTTCCATCCTGCAGCAAGTGGGAACAATGCTGAAACCCAGAGCCATGAATCATGCAGAAAGACTTTATAACACAGCTCTTTTTTTTTCCATAATTTTTATTTAAAAAGTTTACTTTTCATTTTACATACCAATTCAAGTTCCCCTTCTCCCACTCCCATCTCCCACCTTCCCATCCCCCATTCACTCCTCAGAGGGGGTAAGGCCTTTATTGGGGTGTCAACAAGATCTGGGATACCAACTTGAGGCAGGATCAAGCCCCTCCCCCAACAAGGCTGAGTAATGGGCTCCAAAAAGAAGGTTCATGCATCTGGGATATCCTGGTGCGACTGCCAGCTCCCCGCAACAGATGAAGTCTCATAACTGTCACTCACATTCAGAGGATCTAGTTAGGTTCCATACAGGTTTCCCAGCTGTCATTCCGTAGTCCGTGATCTCCCACTACCTCAGATCAGCTGCCTCTGTGGTTTTCCCCATCATGGTTTTGACCCTCATTGCCCATATGATCCCTCCTCTGCCCTATCTTCAACTCCAGGATTTCAGCCCATTGCTTGGCCGTGGATCTCTGCATCTGCTTTCATCATTTACTGTAGCAGGTTCTATGATGACAAGTAGGGATAGTCATTAAGCTGATTAAAGGGGAAGGCCTTTTCAGACACCCTCTCCACTATTGCTAGGAGTCTTAACCAAGGATAGCCAAGCTACAACCTACAATCCCAGAGAAGCTAGGTAAAAACGAGGGTCCCTAAGGGGACACACTTGGAGGGCCCCCGGAAGGAAAAAAGTTACGATCTCCTGGGTAAACTGGTGGGGGGGCGGGGAGTAGAACGGAGGGGATAAGGAATGGGGACACGACGGATCAAGAAGACCAAGTTGGGAGTGGGATGGAGGGGAAGAGCGATGAAAGAGATATCTTGATAGAGGGAGCTATCATGGGGTTAGAGAGAAACCTAGTGTTGGAGAACTCGGGAATCCACAAGAACACAACTCTTAGTGGGATGTCTCCATCAAATTCCTTCCCTCGGAGTTCATGGAAATCCACGGAGAATGAGCCAGAGGAGGGAGGGAGACATAATGAACTGAGGATACCAGGAGAACAAGGCCTTCTAAAACAGTCGAGCAAAGTTTCTAAGAACTTACAGGAAAAATCAGCAAGCGTGGGTTCTACATGGGTCTGAACCAGGTCCTCCGCATACACTACAGCTTTCAGTATAGTACATGTGTGGGATTACTGAATTCATGAACAAGTTGGTCCTTGATTCTTGTGTCTGTTCTTAGGTGCTTTTATTTTTCTGCTGGCTTTTCTTGTTGAACTTCAATATGTTGTCTTTTATTTTTTCTTATCTTACTATATTTTATTTTCTCATGTTCTGTTGTTATTTATTAGAAACCTGTTCGTCTCTAATGAGTGATACAAAAGGATACAGATAGGAGAGCAAGTGTGGAAGCTGAGGCAGGCAAACCTGAGTTCAGAGTATATGACATGAGAAAAGAATCTATGTTTAATAAAAGGAGGGAGTGTAAATGTATATATTTACACTTAAAAATGAGAGAAATATGTGTTTTGCTCTGTCTTGCCACTATGGAGTTTAAAATATGTTTCCAGTACTAAATTTTCTTTTTTCTTATTTTCAGCAATACATACTCTCCCTATTTATTAAAAGCAAGTTATTTTCTCATATAATATATTAAGACTATATTTTTCCCTTCCTCTAATCTTCCCAAGTCATCTCCAACTGCCCTCTCTTATGTTTCTCACTAGAAAACAAACAAGATCCTAAGGGATATAAATAAAACATAATAAGATAGAGGGGAAAACCGAGCACAGTGGAACTGGACAAAACAAGCAAACAGGAGGAAAAGAGTCCAAGATTTGGTTGTATGCTTGCTGTACACTGTCTTTAATATGTTTAGATATGTCTCTTGTATTCCTAATCTTCCAGGACTTTTATCATGAAGGAGTATTCGATTTTGGCAAAGTCCCTTTCTGCATGTAATGAGATGATCATGTGTTCTTTGTCTTTCATTTTGTTTATAAGGTGGATTACAATGATCTATTTCCATATATTGAAACAATCATCTCTGAATCTATGAGATGAAGCCTACTTGATCATATGATACTGATTTTTTTTCACCGTGGCAAGCAGTATGTATTGAGAAATTATCCATTTCTTTTAGCTTTTCCAAGGTGGTAGAGTATAGATATTTAAGTTATGGTCTTATGATTCTCTGGATTTTTTTTGGTGTCTTTTGTTATGCCCCCCATTCCATTTCTAATTTTGTTAATTTGGATATTCTCTCTCTGCCTTTTCTAATTTGTTAAGACCTTGCCAGTATTATTGATTTTCTCAAATAACCCACTTTTTGTTTCATTGATTCTTTCTGTTTTTGTTGTTGTTGTTGTTGTTCATTTCTACTTTATTGAATTCAGTCCTGAGTTTGATTATTTCTTGCTATCTACTCCACTTGGGTATGAATTTTTCTTTTTGTTCTAGAGCTTTCAGGTAAGCTTTTTAAGTTTTTAGTATAAGACCTCTCAAAGTTTTCTATGTAGGTACTTAGTGGGTTTGGCTCTTAGAAATGTCTTCATTGTGTCCCATAACTTTGGGTATGCTGTGGATTCATTTTATTTCCATGTTAGAAATACTTTAATTTCTTTACTATTTTTGACTCAATTTTCACTTACTACAGAGTTTTCAGTTTTCTTAAGATTTCAAACTTTCTGTTGTTTCTGTTATTGATGGTTTCCAGCTTAATTCCTTGGTGGTCGGAGAGGATGCAGGGTATTATTTCAATATTCCTCTGTCTGCTGAGACTTGCTTGTATCTGCGTATGGCTTCAGTTTTGGAGAAGGGTTCATGTGGTGCCGAGAAGAAGGTATATTATTTTTATTCTTTTATGCTTCAGTGAAATATTCAGTAAATATCTGTTAGGTCCTTTTGATTTAAAATGTTGGGCAGATCCAGCAATCTCTTTTTTAATTTTATGTTAAGAACCTGTTTATTTTCTTGAGTGTGGAATTGAAGTCTCCCACTGTCAGTGTGTGAGGGTCAATATGTGATTTAAGCTGTGGTATTGTTTTGTTTAAGAACTTGGCTTTGGGGCATAGATGCTGAAATTACATTGTCCTCTTGGTGGATTGTTTTTTTCATTTAGTGTGTATGTATTGGCTTCCCATATCTATTCTGAACAATTTTTGTGTGAAGTCAGTTTTGGCAGATATCAAAATGGATACACCAGTTTGCTTCATAGGGCCATTCTCTTGGAATATCTTTTTTTATCCTTTTACACTGAGGTAATGTCTATGCTTGAGGTTAAGCTGTGTTTCTTGGATACACAGAGGCTAGACCCTGCTTTTGCAACCATTCTTTTAGTCTGCATCTTTTATTGGCAAATTGAGATCATTGATATTGAGTGATATCAATGACCAAGGATTGTTGATTTCTGTTATTTTGTATGTGTGTGTGTGTTCTTACCCTCTTTTGATTTTTCTTGTCTGGAATAATTTATTCTTTGTGTTTTCTTGTGTGTAGTTAGCCTCTTTAAGTTGGAGTTTTCTTTCTAGCATCATCTGCAGGAATGGATTTTTAGAAAGATATTGCTTAAATTGGGCTTATTTTTCCCATCTATTGTGATTGAAAGTTTTGAAAGTTTTGCTGGGTATAGGAGTCTTTTCTGCTATCTGTCTTCTATTAGAGAAGATATCCCATCTCTCCAGGCCCTTCTGCTTGTTAAAGTCTCCATTGAGAAGTTAGATTAAGTTTAATTATTCTTTTTTTTATGTGTTACTTTTCCCCCTTCCATCTTTTAATATTCTTTCTTATTTTATACATTTAGTGTTTTGATTTTTATGTGCCAAGGGGACTTGGTTTTCTCTTCTTATCTATATGCTATTTTGCTTGCTTCTTTACATCCATTTTCTCCTTTAGGTTTGGGAAACTTTATGATTTTGTTGAAAATATTTTCTATGCCTTAGATCTAGCTTTCTTCTCCTTCCTCTATTCCTATTTTTCTAAAATTCGATCTTTTTCTTTTCACAGTGCCTTAAACTTCCTTGATGTTATGTGCCAGGAATTCTTCAGTTTAATCTTATTCTTTCACCAAATCACCTGCTTCTTCTACCATGTCTTCAGTTCCTGAGATTCTCTCTTCCATCTTTTGTATTCTGTTGGTGAATCTTGCCTCTGAAGTTTTGTTGAAGTTCCTAAATTTTTCATTTCCTGATATCCCTTTACGGGCATAATCTTCACTGATTGTATTTCCAATTTTAGATTCTGTTTTATTCACTTTTTTCTTTATGGTTGTTTGTATTTTATTAGAATTCTTTGAGGAATTTATCCCTTTCCTCTTTAAGACCTCTGTCATATTCATAAAGGTTGTTTTAAGGTCTTTTTCTAGTGCTTCAGCTATGTTGGACTAATCATGGCCTGCTCTGGTAGGGTTGCTGGACTCTTGTAGAGACATGTCTTTCCTGGTATTAGCTGTATTTTTACACTATCATCTAGATATTTGGATTTGGGGAGATTGCAGTTCTTGGTGCTGATATCTGCTTCTGTCTTTGTTTGGTGAGCTTTTCTTCCTTGGTTTCTGTTGTCATCTCTGGTTCTTAGGAGAGTGTGGTGGTTATATGCTACCTGGTAGGAAAGTCTGTGATCCTGCTAGGTGTGACCACTGTTTCCCTGGCTGGAGTCCTATCCTAAATTCTTATTCTAAACTGTCTGTTAGAAAAGAACTGTCGGATTTAAAGACAACCTTGTGTACTCTTTCAGATTTTACACAAACAATGCCTGGGAGAATGCACAATCCCCTTTCATGGTTTGAATCCAAGCATTTTCATATTAAAATAGGCACATTAACTCACAGTTCAGTAATAGAGACCCTGAGGTACTCATTGGATCACAGCCACAGAATAAATACTAAAGTCAAAGGAAGCAGACATGGTCAGCCACTTTGTAGACATCTGGTTACCCACAGGCCTCTCCCATGCACAGCCACATTCCCGGAGCCTTAAACATGTCTTGTTTTGTGGTGAAATCCACTTGTTTATATAATACAACAAATTGTGAAAAGTGTATAATCACCTACCTATACTTCAAGCTTTACAGAAATGTTGTCCAGTTCAAATAAAAGTCAAAAACAGCTATTTAATTTCTCTCCTAGCCTGGAAACAGAAACTTGTGATAATATGTGTTAAAACATATTTGCAATTATTCTAATCCACTCAAAATTTTATATCTTTTGTCTCAACATAAATTATGAACATTGTGGATGAAATATTTTCTTTTGATATCCTGTTTTACGAACCTGGCATATATTTGATACTAACAAGTTAAGTTGAGGGCTGAGCTCATCTCAGTTCAGACAATAACATATTAGGTGTCCCGCAGCCCTTGTGGGCAGTGGCAGGCACTCTGGACAGTGAGTTTCACACACCTCTTCTTCACTTATCTTTTGGCTTCTGTACTAAAAGAAAATAGTAAAATAATTATTAAATATAAGATTTCTTTAGCATGATATTAATAAACAAGTGACAGACTGTTTTTATAGCAGCATGTTGCAATAGAGCATTAAGAATATTTTTTTACCTGAGGCCACATTGGCCTTTGAGGGTCAAGCAGCTGCAGGGACCATACAGACCTGGGAGGTCTATGCTGCCACCAGGGTCCATAGTGTTTTCTGGACCTGAATTACTGTGTAGGACCTTGTCTGAGTCTGTGACCCTACCTACTGCAGCCAGAATCTGTGTTTATGTTCATGGCTCTGGTTGTTATTGAAGGCAGAGTGGATGCCTGGCATTTGGGCTGCTACCTGGAGACCTGTTAGTGTTTGAGGGCCACACCACCAATGATGTCTATGTGGGAAATCTGTAATGCCAACTAGAGCCATGATGACATCTGGTTCAGGATGCTGCCAAGGACCATGTATGAGGTCCTACTGCCTCCTGAGTCTGTGTTGATGTCTATCGCCCACGTTGCCACCAAAGGCCACAAGGAGGTCTAAAGATCTGGCCACGTTGGTGTCAGGAGGCTGTGCTGCTGCTTGGCCCACACAAACCTGAGTGACATCAGCTGCCACCCAGGGCCATGGCATCCTACAAGCCTGAGCTGTAGCAAGAGCCGTGTCTGAGTCTGCAGTCAGGGTCTGTGTTGATTTCTGAGGTTCATGTTCACCGAAAGCCCTGAGGATAGGGCTGCGCAGAGTAGGCCTCACCTCTCACTGGCCGCAGCCCTGGGGAGAACTGGCCTGTGCAACTTGCCTGGATAACATTAGAGTTGCTCCTGTTGGCAGGGGTGTGGGTGAGTCAGCCCTGAGAGCATGAGAGTGGGGGAGTGAGCCCCACTGTGTATTATGTGGTGGCAGGGATGAGAGAGGGATACCTCCCTTGTCCCTAGTCACCTATGGCAGAAGGGAAAAGCTGATCTCAGGGTTAGCAGAGTGGGGAGCCTGCCCCTGCCCCTCAAGGACTGCAGCACTCAAGAGAGTGGGCCCTTTGCCTCTCCTGGCCAGCACAGTAGAGCCGACCCTATGACAAGGGTGCAAGTAATCCACTCTGTGACAATGGGTGGGAGATCTGGCCCTACTTCTCATAAGCTATATGGGGAAGTGAGCAAGAAATAAGAGACTTCTCCCTTCCCCACCGCTTGCCGTCTGGGGCAGTTGGGAGATCTGGCCCTGAAGTCACAAGAGCAGGAGAATTGGCACTGTACCTCACCCGGGCAGCACAGTCGAACTGACCCTCTTGGCAGAGGTACAGGTGAGCGGGCCCTGAGTGTTGGAGAGCAGCGGAATTGACCCTGCTGCACTACAGATGTCACGCTGAGATTTTTTTCTTTTGTTTTTGTTGTGTGTCTCTGTGTGTTTGTTGTAGTTTGTTTGCTGGCTATGCTTTTAATTTTGTTTTGTTTTGGTGGAATTGTCAAAGGGGGCAGAAGAAGGGAGTAAGGGGACAGGTGGGATTGGGATGCATGAAGTAAAACTCAGAATTAATAAAAAGTTAAAAAAGAATAGTCTTTCTGATGTCTTAGTTTTGTTTTGCCTTATTCTGCTATATTTTATTGCCATCCCTTAGGAGATGTTTTGTTTTTGTTGTTGTTATAATGAGAGAGAGAAAGGGGATGGATCTAGATGGGAGGGGAGATGTAGAGGAACTGGGAATAGAAGGAAGGGAAAGCATAAATAGTTATACTATGTGAGAAAAAAATCTATTGTCAATAAAAGGATAAAATATAACTTAAAATAGGTATGTATCACTGATACTTCTTTACAAAAAATTCATATACATAAAAGATATCAAGGAGGTATACCACTTACTAGGGTAGGGGCATGGGGATTTGAAAAGTTAGTAAAGAGCACAAAGACACAAATGAAAATAATAAAACAGAAACATAGGATAGTACCAGGAGGAAGTTCCAGTGAATACTGAAATTTGCCCGTGTTTAATTTTTCATACAGTTTTATACTCCAATACAACAGGGGGAAGAAGACAAAAAAACCGCTTTAATATGGTACAAAGGGCAACTAGAACAGTTCCTTACTTCAATACTTGAGACATCAAGTCATTGGTTCCTGAGAAAAGCATTCTGTTGTGTAGGCAGTGAACCCACCCTAGAACAAGTATTCTGAAGGCAGCCACTTTCTAGGTTAAATCTCATAATTCAAAAGAAGGAGCATAAGTACGTTTGAATTCTCTGACTTTGGTCAAGGTGGAGTAGCTCTCTACCTGTCAGGGCCATCTTAATGTCCAAAGCACAAAGCCACCACACCCTAGGTAAGGGTGTGTAGATACACTTGTTTTCAACGACTTTGAGCAAGTTAAAACTCTCTGACCTTCAGACAAAGTAGAAATTGGCTCACATTTTTGGGCTTCCAAAAAGGAATAAGTATATTTTCAATATAGTATGTAAATGAATTACTGTTGGCACAATATATGTTGACACATCATGTTGCTTACAATATATTCAAGTACCTCCAAATAAAGTAAGTCCAATTTCATAATGTGAGCCATATTTTATTGTTGTATTTTAGAACACATTTTCTCTCTCTCTCTCTCTCTCTCTCTCTCTCTCTCTATCTCTCTCTCTCATACACACACAGAAACACAAACACATTAGAAACAAACAGATTCCATTTGCACATCTGTAAGCACACTGCTTAATCTTCTATGCTTGAGTTTTCTCTTCAATATTACAGCAGGTCTATATTACCTCCTTCATTGAAAGACTGGTGTGTTAGTTCAACACGCCTACAAACCACAGCACAGTGGTAGAAGAAGCAAAGGTTATGTAAGTGATGGCTTTGCTGTTATTACTACCTGTGTAGAAAAGTGATTCTCAATGTATGTTCTCTGGGCCATCAGCACCATCTTCAAGTCTGCTACTCATGTGGAACTACTGAATAAGAGCTTTCAACCACACAGCGCCATATTAACAAGATGCTCAGATAGTTCTGCTGTGCACAGTAGAACATGGGAAGCTGCAGGTAAAAGAGAGACTGCACAAATGACAGTCACAGCACCCAGGAACTGAAACTCATGCCATACTTTTCAAAGGAGAAAAATTAGGAAAAACAGATTAGGAACTGCGATGAAGAAATTTAAAAAACAAACAAACAGTAAAAGGACATTGAATATAATGACCAAGTTGAAGCTCAAGGAATTCTAACGATGACATCTGATTTCAATTTTAATGACCTATCAACAGCAAGACGGATTCATTGGGGCAGGAAAAAAAAAGAAAGCAAAGGCAAAAATAAATGTTGCATGCTGGGAACATTTTGTGGATTCATAGACCTCTTTGGCTAACACCTTACTTATGTTGGGCAATTAGTTATAGACTCTCAGCTGAAAGAAAACTCTAAAGCAGGGGATCTTCTCCTTGTTTGGTAAATGAAAAGGGAGATCTGAAGAAAATCAAGCTGGCCTATATCTACAGGCAAGTAGATGGTATGGCTAAAAGTATCTGACTATAAAGAGCGTGACTGAAATATTGTTAATAAAACCCTGTTCCACCTGAGTAAATCCACACAATACAAGTTACTAGCATACAAACAGCAGTGTAAGTGCAGCTAGCTAGCGTTCCTAAATGCCAACACCTGTCCTGACAAAGTTACCCCAACCACCACAGTATTTCACAAACACATAATCGCATGAAAAACTCAGTTACTTGTCCAAATACCTCAAACTAGAAACAGCTGAATTCTACTTGTGCATAGGAAATATCACTTTTGAAGCTAAGTCGTTATTAATTGCACTGAAGCATACTGCCCAATTAACTTGGCAGTTGGAACAGAAATGGGTGGGAGGTATTTAATGGCCAATAAAAGAATTAGTTGCCCAGCAAAGAATTGAACAATAAATTTTTAAATGATGACCAACTTTTTTCAACACAGAAGCGTATTCATTAATGGCTTTTTTAGAAAGCAACTACTGCTTAAAATTATATTTGATAAATTGACTTCTTAAAACTATATCATATTTGAATATGAAGAAACTTGATTTTGGAAAACAGTATGAATGAAACTGTTAAATCTCAAGAATATCTTCACGTAATCATATATAATGTTTTCCCATATCCCCAGGTGGCGATGTGGAAGTTAAATGGGAAAAGTCAATTTTTTTCAGTTAGTGGGTTTTCAGGTCATTTTCACACGTTTCATCCATTTTAGCTATTTCAAGTCTCTGGATAATTACAGCAGATCGCCTTTTGTGCAACAAATCAATCATATTGAATCTTGTCATTCTCAGCCGCAGTCCCAAAGCTGCTAACAAGCTGGAGAGAATCAGGACAGAGAAGGGTGTCAGGACACCCTGTGGACAGCAGCAGTTCTGGCTGTCTCTGATCTTGGATGTCACAGGATAGCCAGTATTCAAAGACTGGACTTGCATAAGCCTCTCAGCCTGGCACCCTGGATTTCCAGCGCTCATCTCAACCTTCTGACACTCTCACTAGTACTGTCTGGTTTTCCCTCTTACTCCCCAGCAGATTCCAGCTACCAGCTCTTGCTTTAATTTATTCCCACTGTGCCCATGGTGAACTATCTTGAGAGCATCAGCAAGTTGTGGAAGGCCTCAGCAGCTGAATTGCCTTCCATCAATGAGGTTTCAGACACCTGTGCCACTTAAAGCCTTAAAGTTGTGGCCCTGTAGGCTACATCTGGGAGCTTGTTACCTTTCCTGTACCCATATCCCAGTTACTCCAATATGAGCATCTACATCAGGAGCAAAAAGCTTTCAGATAATAACAATAAAACAACAACAACAACAATAATAATAATTTATTTCACTCCACATAAAATGGTGGGCTATACAGCAATATTTGGGAACTTATAAGAAATCAGAATCGGATGTGGGATTCCCCTCTGTATGCTATGAATACCATTGGCTAATAAAGAATCTGCTTTGGGCCTATTGCAGCGCTTAATAGGGTAAAGCGGGAATTCCATGCAGAAAAACGAGGAGAGAGTAGGCAGAATTAAAGAGATGTCATGTAACGGCCGAGAGGAAACAGTTGTGCCCTGGAACCTTACTGGTAAACCACAAGCCTCGTGGTATATGGAATAATAGAAATGGGTTAATTTAAGATGTAAGAGCTAGCTAGAAATATGTTTAAGCTACTGGCAAAACAGTATTGTGATTAATATAGTTTCTTTGTGGTTATTTCAGGTCTGGGAAACCAGGAAATAAATGAGCATCCTTCTGACTACAAAAATCCCAGGCTCTTGTACCCTAAGAAACTCTCCATTTTTCCAAGCTCTTGTATCCTAAGAAATTATCCCTTTAAGCACCCTCTACCAGGCAAGGATGAAGAATTATGACCTAATAAGCTTTTCTCTTCACAACATTAGATTCTCTCTCTTCTGGCACAATTTAATTATGTATATTTAATTATGGCATGTGTGCATGCAAATATGTATGTGCTTGTGCATGTGAGTGTGTGTGTGTGAATCTGTGCAAGTGTGTGTGTGTGCATGTGCATATGTCTGTATGTGTGTGCATGTGAGTATGCACGTATGTGTGTCTGTGTAAGTATATGTGTGCACATATGAGTGCATGTGTGTAAGTATGTGTGTGTATATGCACCTATGTGGTGATACATGCCACAGTGTGCTTCTGCAGGTCAGCAGAAAATTTGTCGGAATCGGTGTTCTCCTTTTATCACATAATCCTAGGGACTGAACTCAGGTTGTCAGGCCTTGGCAGGAGATACCTCTACATTCTGAGTTGTCTCTCTGGCTCAAGACTGAGTTCTAAACCACTGTTAAGTTCTGTCTTCTTTTCAAATGTACATTGTCCCTCTTCCAGGAGTACCAAGATTCTTTTGTTTCGTGATATTCTATGTGAGCAAATTGCTCTTGATAACTGATAATAAATTCTCTAGCACTATCAGTAAATGCAAAGGCAGTTGAAGGAAAAGTCAGTTTAAAGAAAAAGTTATTTTTACCAAGTATCCTCATCTTTCGTTTATGTGACCAATCTATTATTATTTCTAATAATCATGTCTAGTAATGAGACTATTACTATACAGACATATGTGTATATATGTGCATGAATGACTGTGTACACCAAGCCCCATCTTATTTGTGGCTGTTGTAAGCACCTCTCAAATGAACTTCAATCCAATATGGAGATGACGTAAACACCTGATAATGTCCGCTTTTCTTTTATCTCTGTTCTGTCCACTCAGAATACATTTCCTCTGCTCATGTCACCAACCACAGCCATGAGAATGAGTGGGTGTTTCTCTGCTGGATCCTCTACAAGAGGAAATCCTGTTCCAGTGAACAGTCCCGCTTAGTGTCTCTGGAAAGTAGAAGCCAATAATTAACAGTCACTGTCTGGCCGTCCATTTCAACATTGCTCTGATAACTGCATGGCACAGAGCAGTGGGAAACACAGTCTACGGATTTGCAAGTTCCTAGTTGGGAAACTCACATTCTTCCCTATGATAACCCTTTTATAAAGCAGGGAAATAAATAGTTGTACTAGCCTAATATTAAGACTGCAGTAGATTTCTCAAATGACTTTATTTAGATAGTATAATATCATAATTTTAAACTTGCTTTAAAAAATATTCCCTTTTTGGTTTAGAAAAATAGCTTGTTTAAATGCTGCTTTATTGGGAATTATTTTTGTTTCTGGGTACCAGTTAAATTACAGCCCCGTAAGGCAGAATGCTCTTTAGTGACTAACTTTCCTACTAACAGTTAATAAACCACAGCTTGAAAGCACTGCCAGTGTATTGTGACCAAAAGGTAAAGTGTCTACATCACTGCGGCTTGCTTCACTAATTCCTGGGTTGTTTTTTTTTTTTTTTTTTTTTAATAGGGTTTTGGAAGGCAGGCTCATTGGTAATCTCTCTCTACCTCTCTATCTCTGTCTCTCTGTCTCTGTCTCTCTGTCTCTCTCTTTCTCTGTCTGTGTGTCTGTCTCTAATAGAGTCTTGCCTGACTTATTTTGAAGACATAGGTTATTTGTGTTAGCATGTGCCTAAAAAAAACAGCCATTAATGGCACCAATGGATAGATAACACTTTGAAATTATAATTTTGATTTAATTTCAGAAAAAGTAGATATGAGGGGAACTACTAGCCAGTCAGGAAATTTCATCCACAGTTCAATCAGGGAGTTCCCTTGTTTTTCTTGTTTGGTATCTATATTTTGCAGTTAACTTTATAGACACTTCAGAACAGCTTTATTCATAGGTCCTTGATTTAGAGTCTGACACATTTCTTTAACATGCGGTTTTGTTCAAGCGACACTGACAAGATGTCTGAGCTATTATCACTGCATGCGTGAAGGAAACACTAGGCAGGTTTCTAAGCCTGTTAAAAGGCTTATGTGGCAGTCAAACCCAGTAGATAGACTATCCAGAAACAGTTTTCAGTGCATGTCTGGGTAGGCAAGAGGAGGGTAAATTATTATGAAGCAAACCCCAAGTAACAAGTTCTCTATAAATATTTATGTTTGTATATGCAAAACCATAAGGACTCTTTGAAGCCCAACTCAGTCCTTTCTGTAATTTTAAATGCCATTGAATTATTTACGCTGCCAAACATCCTTACTAGGTTATTAAAGTGCAAAATTTCTCATGATAAGTACATTATAACCAAGGTGTATGTCTTTTTAAGACTATTTAATTTCCTTTCTTCTCTTTCCTCCCTTTCCCATCTTCTATTTCTTAAATTATATTTGATGACAAAAAAAACATTTTTTATTGATTGAATTCTGGAATTCTGTAGTTTCATTTGACACACTCATCATCTCCTGTTTATTAACTCCTTAATTAGATGTAAGTAAGATAGGAACATGTCTGCTTTTGCCCCATTGTCCATCACAATGCATCGAAAACTAGAAAATGAGTGTGAACTTCTTCCTTTCCTCATCCAGTATTCCTCTCAATACATCTGAAGGCACATTGGCTTTTTTCCTACGTAAGGAGGCTGAGACAAGATAGCTCAGAGAGAGGAAGACTGGAGAGTGGACTGTAATCACATCCTCTCTCATGCTGGGAAATGGAATGAGTTAACAGCGAGACTCTCCTGGAGACCAGGCCAGTGTGTTTTCATAGCTGCACAGTAGCATGCTGGACCACACCCAAGAACAGACCAAAAGACACCACTCAGCCAAACATGTTATTCAGGGTCACATTGGCTGTTTATCTTTAGTAAATTTCCCCCAGACACTATTTCATAAAATGTAAGCTTTTCAAATGATGACTGTTTTTGTTTCTGTCATTTATCTGACAATAACTCTACTGTATAATGCTGAAGCAAAACAGAATCTCAGGTTTAGTTGTGTCTTATATGTAATTATCTGTCCTTGAAGCCTGTGGGGCCTAGATTTTTAACTTATTAACGTCAAAACCTTTTTGTGTCCTTGTCTTTTATACTCACTGCTTTCTATATTTTAAATGCACAATACACAAAGCTGTAGAAAGAGACTTAAAACTCACATCAGTACTAAAATATTTATTATGGGATGCAAATTAGCATAGCAATATTAAATTTTTAAAATACGTTTCAAGAAGGGCCTGTTTATTAGCATTAGCTCAGGGTTTCAGGAAGGACTTGTTTATTGCCATTAACTCATGAGACTAAAGTGAAGCCATAACATTCCTTTACTGCCCATCTTTTACATAAATAGATGCCTAAACCATGTGCCTGGAGACGTGCGTGTTAGTGTTGATATTCAATAGCTTTAGGAATGTGAGGTGAGTTTAATTCTTAATACTGTGGGGTGACATGTTCCACAGGTCTCCTGAGTTTTCACTCATGTTCTAGCACAGGCATCTATTATTCGTAGTAGAGCTAAGACATAGGCACAATTAGTAGCACAGGAATTTAGAAGTAGAACAGCTCTACTCCTCGTACTCCTGCTTAGACAGGCTTCCTGTCACTGTAACCACGTATCTGACCAAAAAATATAAATGGAAGAAGCATTTCTTTTGGTCCACAGTTGCCGAGGATTCAGACCATTATTAGGGAGCCTAATTTCAAGAATAGGAGGGTGACACAAGATTATAGAGGAGTAGGCTGCCCATTTTATGGCCAACAAAGATCAGAGAGGGACACAGAGGAGCTATTGACAAGATAAGGTTCCAAAGATGCACCCTTAGTGACCTGCTTCCTCTAGTCAAGCTGTTTCTTCTAAAATTTCTACTGACCTTGAAAATAGTGCCACCATCTGAGGAGCAACCCGTCAACACATAAGCATCAGGAAAGAACATTTCAATTTCTAATCAAAGCATCCCAGAAGAAAGGACACATTTATTTGCTTGGTGTAGATGCAAGTTTCTGTCCTGTCCAGTCCCACAGTAATTGATCCCTAAAGAAACACACAGTGGTTTATATTAATTTCAAACTGTTTGGCCTATTGCTCAGGCTTATTATTAACTACCACTTATAACTTAAATTAACCCTTAATTCTTATCTATGTTTAGCTATGTGGCTTGATACTTCTATTCAGTAAGGCAGTCTCATCTCACTTCCTGTTCTGATGACTGTGTCTCTGTCTTTCCTCTTTCCAGAATTCTCCTAGTCTGGTTGTTGCGCCTATACTGCCTGCCTAGCTACTGGCCAATTAGTGGTTTATTAAAGCAACATGAGTGACAAATATTTACAGTGTACAAGAGCATCATCCCGCAGTAGTCATTTTATCATTTTATCATTTGAGTATGATAAAAATTCTCTCTAGCAATGGGTGAAAAGAAGCTTGTTATTTTTGCAACCCATCCTAAAATATTTGAGCTGCTGAGCTTTGGCTTCTCAACTATACCACAGTCACTGAGTGGGAAAGGGGGCTTCAAGTAAAAATATGTCTCATAGGTTTTGTTATTTTATGAGCCATAACTGGTTTGTTTCTTATGTAGTCATCTTATCCTTTCTGATGCTTTATCATAATACTGTGGTGGGTTAATTTTATAGTGTGCAAACTAAGTAAAACATATTTGGTCCTTCTGAGTTAAGAAGTTACATTAGTTGGTTTAAATATATAATTCTTTATTCTCAACAAAATACAAAGAAGAGAGTGGGTCTTGACTTGTGTGTTCAAGAATGTATAAATTTCTGACATTAATCATTTGCCAAGCACCTTCAGTTGGTAGTGAGAAGTATCTAAGAAGGTGCCACAGTTTGTGTCTAGATGGTCTCCCAAAGGCTCATGTATTTAAACTCAGGCCTCAACACATGACTGGTAGGAACTAGTGGAAACTCAGATATGGAACAGAGAGGAGACTGCCCAGCTGTTGGAAACACAGTCTTTAAGGGAACCTTGAGATCTCCACCAACACCAACATCTGCTCCTTTTTCTTTCTTTTTGGTCCAAGATGAATGAGTTTCTTCTGCCGTGAAGTCTCACTACGATGCACTATGAGAGACTTGTAATCAATAGACTAATCAACAATACTGTGAGCCAACAAACTGTAAGCCAAAACAAACCTTTTCATTTTTTAAGTAAATTATCTCAGGCATTTTTTTTACAGTAATGGAAAGTTCATGTCTATGACTTGGTTGGAGAGATTAGATGTGTCTAAATATGAGCAGAGTATATAAAGATACATGATTGTTTAGACTGAAGAGAAGAGATTGGATAGAGTATTACCTGCTAGGACTGGGAAGATGGGAAGATGAGAAAATATATAGAATAGATCTGATTTCAGTGGTAAAGTGGTATGTTAGTGTGCTAACAGCAGAGGAAACAGCCTCATAGTTTCAGAGATTTCAGTCCTTTGTCATTGAAGATCTGTAGTGATAAAAAAACAATAATTAGAAAAGGGTTTATTGTAGAGCAAGTCTCACCACATGGTGGCCAACAAGAGACAAAGAAGGAGCCTGAGGAATATGCCAGGCATGCCCCCAGTAACATACTTATTATGCCCCACCTGCTATAGTTTTACCAGCTCCTAATTGTTCATTTAATTATGAATCCAGCAACGAATTCATCAGAGCCTTTATAATCCAATTTCTTCCCAAGTTTCATCAGTTGGCAAATAAGCCTCTAATAAATACTGCTTTTAGGAGATGTTTCTTGTCCAAATAACAAGAATATTTAGTTTTAAGAAAAAACATCCCTGGAAGGTAAGGCATTCTTAGGAGAGCAGCTGATATTAACAGTAACACAAAAGATGGAGGAGATAAGAATTCTTCCTTCTATTCAGTATGTCCTTCCTCATGGTTTCATGGGAATCCTGTCTGCTGCATCTTACATGGTTTTCTATCAGAACAGCAGCTGAGACTATGGTGCTTAGCAGGAGATGGGACAGGAGGCAACCCCAGTATCTTCCTGGTGGAATCTGTGGTGCCTAGCTGTGTGCACATGCAATGGTCATGGAGAAGTAGGGTTGTTTGACAGGGGATGCTCAAGGAACTACGTCTTGGTGCGGTTGACACAACACTGAAGCAATCTTGGTCATTCTCTTGATGTGGCCCCTGTTGTATCCAGGGCGCCTGAGGCATAAGAAAACTCAAATTACACAATAACTAGAGTGAGATGTGATGAATAGTGTGGCAGAGCTTGGTGTCATGGAAACCGAGTGGAAAATATTTGAGCTAGATCTTAAGGGGCTTTTCAATAAGCAGGTAATAAAACAAAGAGAATTCTCTACAGAAAAAAAATATTATTGCAAACGAAAATGCCCCAGATTTCATTTCCAAGTTGACTCCTAAATTTTTGAATTGTCAATGCCAAATAACCAACATTCCATAGTCAAATTACAAATATGCTACTGTTTGCTAAGGAAAGTGTGTTTAAGGGAAATATTGTGTGTGTGTGTGTGTGTGTGTGTGTGTGTGTGTGTGTGTGTGTGTGTACTTCCTGGTTGTTTATTTCCATCAACTTGACAGAAATAAAGTGGAGTAAAATAAAGTAGACATAAACAGGCTAGAGTCATGTGGGAAGAATCACATTCAATTGAGAAAATGCCTCCATGAGATTGCCTGTAGGCAAGTCTGTGAGGTGTTTTCATGACTGATGTGGGTGTGTCTAACCCACTGTGGGTGGAGCCCCTTCTGGACAGGTGGGGTTCTGTAAGCAAGCAGGTTGAGTAAGTTATGGGGGAGCAAAACAGTAAGCAGCATCCTTCTATGGCTGTTCTGACTTCCTTTGATATTGCATTGTAATATGAAAATAGATGAACACTTTCCTCATCAAGTACATTTTAGTCATGGTGTTCATCACAACTGTAGAAACCTAACTTGTATGTGCCTGTATATACATTCTTACGGTCTTTTAGTGTGTTTTGCACACTAAATGAAATATTATCCTTCAAATTTATATATCCATTTAATATTTTTAGTGAGTATTTAATTCACTGACTTTCTATCTCTTTGATCTTCTATAAATTGGTCTGGAAATTATCGTATTTGATATAACTGTTTTAAACATCTTCAAATATTAGCAATTTTGCTTTAAATCTTATTATTGACTCATTACACAGAGAGTGAGAGACCGTGCAACACACAGCTCTAAATGGAACCTCTCCCTGAAATCCTTCCCAAGAGCTTAGGGAATCATACAGGAGAGGAAGAAGAAAAAAATGTAGGAGCTAAAGGGGATGGGGGACACCTCTAGATCAACATGAGCGAAGCTCTTATGAACGCACTGAGATTGAAGCAGCAGGTATGAGTCTGCACCAGGTCCTCACACATATATTATGACTTCCTGTTTAGTGTTTTATGGGATTCCTTAGTGTGTGAATAAGTCGGTCTCTGGTTCCTGTGCCTTCGTAGGCGCCTTTCCTTCTGTTGCTTTGTCTTGTCCAACTTTTATGTGATAGTTTTTGTTTTAACTTAGTCTAGTTTATTGTTTAATGTTTTACAGATGTTTGAATGAATGAATAACTAGCTACCAGGGTAAAGGTTAATAAGTGAACTGTCATTTATTCCTGCAGGCAGAAGGAAAATCAGTTTTCTTCAATGGACTGAGATTGGATATATCAACCACTCCAGGGAAGGCCTCATACTTAGGAGTGGTTGATCAATATATAATGGATTCCAGAAATGTGTGTGTGTGTGTGTGTGTGTGTGTGTGTGCCCTTTTATTTGATTACAATTTGGTGGAATTTTTTTCTTTCTTTTTGGGTGATTTTTTTTGTTATCTTGATTTGGAGGATTGCTATATTAGATTCTTTTTGTGTTTTTTTTTTTTTTTTTTTTTTTAGAAAACATAAAGTTGGGCGAGCAGGAATGGGGAGAGGATCTGGAAGGACTCAGAAGAGGGGAAGAACATAACCAAAATCTATTTAAATTTAAAAAGTCTTAAATAATAAAAGCATTTAAAAATTTCTTTCGCTCTGTTAAATCACTCCACTGAAGTTAAGATTTTTATTACCTAAAAAAGGGAGAGCTAAGGGCAGGAGAACTGTCTCAGAGTTTAAGAATGAATAACCTTCATTCAGAGGACCTGAGTTTGCTTACAGGCACTCTCCTCATACATTTCACAGTCTCTAATTCTATCTACAAGGGAACTGACTCAGATGACCTCCACAGGCACATACTTAAACATGCCCATACATAGGCCACCACATAGGTAATTAAATTTAATAAAAAATGAATATCCTAAGACTATCAAAGAAAGAGTGACTTTAAAGCTAACTGATACAAACTACCCAACTGACATGACTGTTTACTTCTAAGGCGGACCAGCAACCCTTGCTCAGTGTTCCCCCTTTTGACACTGATGTCTGTAATTACTTTGCAGACAATATTTTATGGCCTTCTTTTGCATCATAATTCAAGGTAAATTATGTTGGGAATCCTGGAGGCATTAATGAATGCCATGCCACTTCCCCTTATTACACAGGGCTCTGACATGTATCCCATTATTATTAAGCCTGTGTTTATTTCCTTTAAGCTTGTGAATAAAACAGGGACAATGTTATGCCTTCTGTGGACAGATATTGGAAGAGGCTGCATGTGTAACTGCTGTTTCTTTGTTTTCAGACTGTGAGGAAGCACAAGCAGTTCATCAGAAAGGTCCAGCTGAGTTTCCCAGTGAGAGCTAGCATCAATACCCTAATCATATGAATCCACAAACCCTCAGATTTCATACGATTCTTCTCATTGCTCTCACTGATATATCATAATTTGAAGAGTATAAAAAAATCATCTGAGGTGATTTGGTTGTTTTGTTCCAGTACCTTTATCTGTTATATACTTCTGTTTTTATAAGGTGAATTTGCTTTATCTCTATCCTACATGGATAGAATTAATAATTAGATCTTCATCCTCACCTAGATGTGACCACCGGAATCAACAACAATGACTGGCCTGAGCAAACATCCCCGCTGACACAACAGTGGTATGAATATTATGATAGTAAGTAACCATCCACTTCTTGATTGGATATCAGTCCCTCTTTATGAGATAGAAACCATTTCTGGTACTGTCAACAGGATCTAGAATCTATGTTGAAATAACTCATACACCCTGGGGAGGAAGCTAATATTATTCTGCTGAATGGGCTTAATATTAGAGAATCTCCTAATGATTTATTATTCTACCCATAGTACAGGTATGCATATTACAAAAGCATAGATGATGGGGTACTTTGGGATCTTCTCACAAGAGAAGTCAATAAGTCTGTAAGACAGAGGTATTGGGTGACTTCAAGGAAAGAGTATTTTCCAGATGTAATGAACAGATGCACAAAGGAACTTGGAGTGATTGTAACAGCATGCACAAAACCCATATAAGCTTAAACCAGACAAAATCTTGGCATGTGAGGAGTAGGGGACTGTATACCAAATCCCACTCCTAACAGAAAAGCTGTTGGAATTTGGTAGCTTCTGGGAGAAGAAGAGTGAGTTTTCTTAAATGATGTGACCCTGTTAGGTAGACCACACTCCAGAGCAGGCTCTACGCACAAGACTAGTTGTATACACAAATGGGATTTGATGGGCTATTTTGATGGTAGTTGTTTGCTTAAGTTGGATAGATCTAGAAGAAGTTGAGGCATGGGGTGAATAAGATCAAAATACACTGTTTAAAATTCTCAAAGAATTACTTAAAACTATGACTTCTAAATATATAAACTATGTCACATTAATACTTGAAAAATTATATTAGGGTTTCAGTGGTCTTTGAGCATTGTTGGTATTTAATATTACTAAATAAAGACACTAGCTAAGTAATAAAATGGTCATTCATAAGCATACTTTTCAATATCTGCAAATATAATTTGGGTAACTCATAAGCAGGAGCCTCCCAACCAAAGAATTTTGTTCTTGGCATTCTTTGGTTGGGAACAGTAGGCACTTTTGGGTGTGCTCTTAAAATACCAAAATATCCCATTTGTCGAAAGCTTTAATGTTACTACTAAGAAAAACACTCAAGTGAAGAGACTGAATACAGATAGTTTTCATTGTTATTTAAGAAAATAAAATAATCAAACTAACATTCCTGGTGTGATTTAGCTGAATACTACTCTCAGTTTCAATAGTCATCAACGCTGTGTTGTCTGAGGGGCAGTATTTACAGCTCTCTGTTCCTCACAGGACACATTTGTCATGTAAGAGAAGAAATTAACTCTTAAGCTATTGGTCAGCAAATGATGTCGCTATACAGAACAGTCCATTGAATATCTCAATGTGTCCAGGAAGTTAGCTTGTACATCTAGACAAGAAGTTCTAAATGATTTATTTTCTTTGAAGTACAATATTTATCTTAGACTATATGAATTGTGTGTGTATATATATACAAAGCTTGATGTGTCATTATAAAGTCAAAATAACTGTAGAATAGTCAAGTGTGTTTTCCTCTAATTTTATCTCTTAGAAACTTACCTTATGAGCCTCCCCCACTAGACTGTAAATTGCCGGAAGGCAGTGTCTGCTTTATCCTGTAGCTTTGTCTCACACCTCCCATACAGTAAGATCAAACACTTGTCAAAACAATGAAATGACTTCTTCTAATTGCTGTCTCCTTTCCATCTCTTAACGCAATTAGCAAGAGCAGGCTTCTCTCATTCATTATTTATCCCCGATTTTAGGCAACATCCTTCTCACTTCGCAGAAACTCTTTACACCTAACCAAAGTGAGCAATACTCATTTGCTTGCCTAAGTCAATAGTTTTTATCAGCCCTCATGCTTTCGAACCTTTTTACGATGTTAAGCACTTATCCACACCTCATACTTGAAATTCCTTTTTTCCTTTTGGCTATTGTCAACCCATTCCACCCTTCCCCTTCTGTGTAAAACCATTTCTCTTTTGTGTTTATATTACTAAATCTTGCCTGCAAGTCTATTTACTGATCACTTCACTTACTGTTTCTGGACATTTTCTTCCACTCCGAGGCCTTCAGCTGCCAAACCTTAGTTGACAATACCTAAATCAATACTCACACTTTAGCATTATTTTCTGAATATTTTTCTTTGCATAGTGACTATCTCAATTCGGATAAAATTTAAGGCAACTTTCATTTCAAAAACTAAGGGACCCTAGATAATTTAGGCAAAATAAAAGAAAAGGAAAAAAGTTGCTTGTAGGAAAAATCACTGGAAATTGACAGCAATCCTAAGGGGTGTGCCTTGGTTAGACAAAGAAGTCAAAGTTCAAGGCAGAGGTGAGAAAATACCTTTTCTGTTCCCTCTCCTCATACCTTTTTATGCCTTCTCCCCTACTGATGACTTCTTCCCCTCTTGTTCAGTGGTTTCCAAATTTGCAAATACCAAGCTTCAGCCATTCAGAAAATCATCTGTATTGTTTTAGCTGTTCTAAGGGTTATTAGAAAAAAAATGGCAACTCTTTGAAAACCGTGTGCAGTGAGAAAGGCATGTTTCAAAAGCAGGAAACAGTAAAGAGAATAAGAGTCCCTTGAGCAGACTAAAAACTTCCCATTTCACTATCCTAGACACACGGCCCACAAAATCCAGCAGCCAAACTTAACTATCATCTATTGACCAAGACTTGCCTCCTGGAAGAAAGACAGAAAAGCAATCCATGTCCTTTCAGGAAAGGTATGATCCTGCCCTGTTTAAGGTAGGAATTGCTGAATTCACCTACCAATATACTAGCATTTTTTAGTCTGCTGGTTAAACACCGAATCACCTAATGGTTCTGTCTTTCCCAACCTATTGACACTGCCTTCCTCTGTTAAAATTGCCCTCCCAGCAGATCTCTTCAAACTCATTTGTTTTTCCAACATCTGCTCAGCAAATTTTACTGCTTCATTTTTAGTTAAAAGCCCTCACAACATATACAATAAAGCAGGTGAGTGAGCTTTCTGTAGCTCCTCTGGATCCAGAGATCACTACCACCTCCTTAGGCAATTTGTTTTCAGGAGGTTGAAATACAGTATTTACACAGCACCCTGGGCTTCTGTTTATGTCCATTTTTAGTCTCGGAATCACTTCGTTCCTGTGCTTATTTTACAGAATCTTCCACAATCTTCTGGTTTTACATTACAATCCAGTTCAGTCATCATCCTCTCCAGGAAGCCTCTCAACTCCTTACAGAGCAAGGCAAGCCCTCTTTACCCCTCCTTACCTTCAAATCATACTTTCAGTGCCTTTCCAGTCTTCTTATGCATTAGTACATTGGCAAATTATGCATATTTTCCCTTCCTCCCTCAAAGCTCCACAAAAGTCGGGTATAGAGAAAGTGCATATGAATATTCATGGATGAAAAAACGTAAATATTTTTATTGCTGACTACAGATTTTTAAAGCATTTTTAAAGTAAAAGGAGTCTAAGTTTGGTGGATTTTCTCATAAGAAACACCATTTGGTTAAAAAATGGTCGTCAAGTTCTCCTTCTGTTATGTTTGAACCTTTGAAACAGTGAGACCACCACTAGTGTTGTTAGGCTGAGAATGATATGCAAACAAATAACATTAATGCACATCAGGATTGAAATAGTAGAGGCTCAAGGTAATGCTTCAGGAGGAACGGATTAACTGAGGTAGTTAACAGGCCTTACAAAGGAGCTATGCAAAGCAGAGGGTACGTAGTTTTAAACGGCATCCAAAAGGTCACCTAAATGAACACTGTGTTTTTTCTTAATTCTGAATAAGTACGGTACATAGTGTACAAATTCTGTCCTCTAACTACTAAGTTATTTTTGCTAATTTACAGCCCCAGTAATGATTTATGATGCCTATAAAAACCAAACCTAGACAAACATTCTCAAGCACATAAACACTCATGTATACATGGCTGCCAGTGTTGATCATTTCGTTGGCTGAGCTTTCAGACTTACAGTTGAGCTAAATGTGAAGATGACCATGCCCTAAAGTGAGGGTTTGCTAAGGCTTAGAGGTGAGTGTCAGATTTCCTGCCTAAGGCCCCAAGTCAAATATCAAGACAAGACAAAAATGGTTTGCTCTGCTCTCTAGCTGTAGAACTCATTCATCAATTATATAAATTCCAACTAAGTGGTGAAACCTCACAGAATATAGCACAGTGTTGCCATGCAACCCATTATCAATTATGCTCAGGATAAACCTGTAATAAGCAATCAGAAATTTTGAGCAAATGATGGCCACCAAGCAAAGAAGCCTTGCTTTCTCTACTCCATTGCTTTCTTTTTTTTTTTAATTTTTTTATTTCCAGCTCTGCCACTAGTATCACACACCTCATCTCTTAGGCTCAAACTAGCTCCATTTAACAGCTACTGCTGTCCTTGGTGCTTGTCTTATGGTACTGGCATCTCGAAAATGTTGGGTTTGCCACTAGAACTACACTGCATCTTCACCAATGGCCTTTTCTGGACTCTCTTCAGGGAGTCTGACATTGCTACATGGTCCCAAGCTGCAACTTCTCCCCATGACCTCTTCAGTCCTGGGGCATCTACTTAAGCTGAGACTGCATATTCATTTCTTCACTGAGCATTGGCACTGAACACACAGTAGGGTCTGACCGGGGCTCAGGTTGCCTGGAAGAGCTCTTGTCTGGCAGCCTTTGTTGCAGCAGTCTGAATGAACAGCATCAAAACACAACTTTTGTTGTGAAACCCCTCTCCTATTTTTGACCTTGTAGTTGACCTTGTAGCCCACAGAGTTTCGTATTAAGAGGATTCTGAGGCTATGATGGGGACCTACCCTGAGAAGGGGATACTGCTCTATGGCATTTGCCCTTTGTCTATGTGAGAACCCAGCAATCAGACACATCTGAACCATGAAGTTCACCTCATCAGACACTCAGTCCAGCGATGCTTTCATCTTTGACTTCCCAGACTCCAAAACAGTGAGAAGGAAATGCCTGATATTTACTATCTTCAAAATAGACGAAAATGTCAGCAAACTTTAGAGAAGATTTTGTTTTTCACTGATTTAATCCGCCTAGTAAAAGCGCTTCAGAGAATGAAATGTTTACATTTACTCTACAAAAAGTGAAGTTGTTAGATTTGGAAATTTTACTTCAAAAATAACATTTTTAAGAAGTCAAAATTAGCTCCAAAATACACTAGATTAACTCCACTAGATCAATTTCACCATCAACCATTTGAAAGTTCTTATTCAAATTTCCCATAGTTATGCTCTATTACTTTCAGTTATATTATTTTGAAAATACATTTTTAGTTCATACGTAATACATGATGACTAATAACATACAGACATATTCCTAAGTGATTTTCATTCTTAACTATTCACGACATCTTTTTTTTTAAAAAAATCATCCGGTAGGGTAAAGAGTTCTAGGGAACAAGATGACCATTTTGTTCATGACCAGTAGAAGATGGAAATACATTTTCCAAGAGTTATCTCACTATTTATCATTCCTAATAGATATCAGGTGTGTGTGTGTGTGTGTGTGTGTGTGTGTGTGTGTGTGTGCATTCTTGAGCCAGGGCAGGGTAGGATGGCTGTGATGAGCAAGAACTGATACGTAAAGAACCACTCTAGTGATCTGATGTTCATGACAGTTATCACACCTTATATTAGACCTTTTCACTTTTCAGAATAAGTTTACTTATAAGAAAACATTGGCAATAACATTTATATTAATATGCACACCCACAGCTGCTCCTTTTTGTGCCCATTCTTGGCTCTCTCATGGACCTACCGCCTCATCACTGAGACGTCACAATCTCTTTGCCTATCAACACACAGATTCACATGTCAGCAGTCATTTATAATTCCTTCTATCCTTTGCCACCTCATAATATTTTAATGAATCTACATTTGACATCTTCAAAGAAGTCCCCCCGTTGAGTCTGCCAGAGCTGTTCAAAATCTGAGAACAGACTGGAAGCAACAGAGTGGATTCTATTAGCACAAATGCAGGAAAAACCTGAATTTCTGGATTCACTTCTATTCTAATAAAAATTTTTGTGCAATATAAATAAATTTAAGCATAAAATTACCATCATGAATTTCAAATCTAACACATCCCACCTCTTTTTAGACCTCCTCACGGAATAATGAATCTGTTGACAATTTACTATAATTTTTTCCCTCAGGGCAACTTTTTGGTAATGTCAACTGCATAGGTCCATATCATCCTTCAGTTCATTAATAAAGACCTCTTAACAGTGAATTCCCACAACAAAGTAGGAATTCTGTCTGTAGTTTGAAGATAAAGTCGTCCACAACCCAGGGACTTACCAACCTTCCCAGAAACACTAATCTGTTCTTAATCAACCTGATATTTTTCTTAAATTAGGGAGCGGGAATGGGGGTGTGTGAATATGTTGAGTACAGTTATTATCCAAAATATTCTTTGATGATTTTTTAAAGTTTGTATTATTAAACTAACTTTAACTCATTTAATAAACTAATATTGGCATACTTTTTCATTGCTAACACAATTATTAATCCATTTCCATCATACACTAAGGACTAAGCTTAGCTTTTAAGAGGATGAAACTTACTTCCCATGTGAATTTAATAATAATTCTTATCTAGATATGGAAATACAGGGTTTTATCATGGAACTTACATAAGAAGAGAAAATTAAACCTACTACTACTAAAAAATCATATCCTAGTCCCATAAAATAGTTAGTATAATAATTTGGATTTAGGATAATAAGATGTAAAATGGCTGCCAAATCTTTAATATTCATGAAGAACTAGTATTTTAAAATTTCAGTGCTGTTTCTGAATGAACACCAGTTCCCACTGCTTTTCTTACAATATCTGCTTTTGTTTTATTAATTACTTACCATCCTTTTGCCAGAAAATATAGTACTTTGTGTTAGAATAACAAACAGAAGGACTGGTTTCAACAACCGTTTATTATTGCTCAAAACATTATAATTAACCCTGCTCCATTTGTTCTTGCATATAAACATTGTTGAAGGGAGAACTAATGACTTCTCAAAGGAACAAATAATTCAAAACTGTACCTAATAATTTATCGGCGTGCATGTCCTAACTACTAGGGCCATTGCAGCCAGAACTAACTCAAAGCTTTTGGCTCCTGGGATGCAGAAAAGAGCACTAAAAATTAGTTACCATGAGCAGGCTCTATTTTAATTAATGAGATCCAGACAGGGGAAAACAGGAGAGGAAGATTCTCTGCTTCCTTAAAATTTCTCTTACACAATAGTCTCTCAAACCAAAGGCATCCTTCTTAATGCCCTAAATAAACACCATCTGTAGCTGCTCCTTCTTCCAGGGCTTTGACACCTGCCGTTTGCCTGGAGAAACTTGCAAGGAGACCTATTGTACAACACTCCTGGTATAGCCCTCCTTGTAAACCAGGCTCATCAGCAGCTACATTCTATGCTACTTTTCCCCCAGAAACCTTTGTTTGGTCAATGAGACAAAAATAATGCCAAGAGGAAGGTATGCTTAGCAATTTATATAATAAGTTATTGTACAAGAATAATATAGTTGTACTAAGGATTGATTCTGCACCAATTCTATCATTACTATTTAAAATGATTACAGGGATTCACTTTCCCATTTTTCTCTTTTCTTCTTCTTCCTCTCTCTCTCTCTCTCTCTCTCTCTCTCTCTCTCTCTCTCTCTCTCTCTCTCTCTCTCTCTCTCTCTCTCTATGGCAAACAGGAATAAACCCAAGGCTTTGAATCCACCAGGGAAACATTCTACCACTCTCAGTTGCGAAATTATTTCAACTTCTGTTTTAAATATTAAGCAATAGAATTATTTTTTTACTAAAATTAATTTCTCTGCCTTTTACTTTACCATAAACAATGAACATAGGCCAAATGTTAGCTCTGATAAATCATTTATGAATGAACGTTAGCCAAAGGCTATTTACAAATTGGTTATGAATGGGGACTTGTCCTCAGCAAGAATCACCTGCTTTATTCCATGCTTGCCTGACAAGAAAACCAGAAGTTTAGAAACTGTTTCATAGGTTATTGGTATTTTCTCAATTGTGATTCCCTCTTCCCAAAGATTCCAACTTGTATAAATTTAGTATAAAACTAACCATTATACATACTACAGATTGTAGGGGCTGGCGAGATGACTCAGCAATTATGAGCGCTGACTGCTCTTCTGGAGGTTCCAGGTTCAATTCCTTGCACCCACATGGTAGCTCACAACTGTCTGTAAGTACCTCTAGTTCAGAGAGATCCAATACCTTAATAAAGAGATACATGCAGACAGCAATGCATATAAAAGAAAATAAAACATAAAAAAGACTGTATAGCAGAGAACAACTTTTGAACTCAGGTTTCCAACTTCATGGTAATTAATCCTCCCAGATCTCATAGGTTGATACAGGGATAGGTTGCTGACCCATATAAAAATGACAGGATTCTGGACTTCTGGAGTTCTTAGTGAGTTTATGAATAGGGGTCAATAAATTTCAAGCTGTTGGGACCATTGGAGTCCTGGCCTTCAGATGCTCTTCCCTGCTAGAGCCTTCTAATTGGAGTTACTAAAAGCTGTGTCTTCCCTAGAGGATCAGAGGATGGGATTTTCACCTGTTGGCCATTGACTGCTTGGTATTTAAGCCTCCATGTTGTTATTTAAAAAAGGGCTTTGTACCATGAAGGTCCAGACTACATCCAATTGATATATAACCCTTGTGTCCATGGTATTAGCATAATATAACATGGATTCAAAATGTTCATTGTATTGCAAGGTACTCTGCAAGCTACCAAAGGTACGCACCAAACCACCTACAAACTCACAGTGATGACCTAGTACAATAGTGGCACAAAGATGTTGGAGCAATCAATCTAGGTCTTACCAGCTCTAAGGCCCACTCCAGAAGATAGACTCCATCCTTGAGACTTCTCAAGAGGCCACAAACCTGAGACTAGATAGGACAGAGACCTAGGAGAAAACCAAACACTACTATACTTTTACAGGAATATAACCATGAACACTAGTTAGTAAGAACAGAAGTTCTCGGTAGGCGCCAGATCAACTTCTCCATGCTCAGTGAGTTTTGTAGGTGTTGCCTTCAGCAACCGTCTTACCCTCAGTTTTTGGATAGTGACCAATTACCTTGGCAATAGCCTGGGTTGTTTGGCGGTTACCATGGTGTCTCTTTGGGCAACAAATGGTTTAAATGTAACCCATCTCCAGAAAGGGAGGCTTTATTTGATGATAAGAGATGTGCAGGTGGAGCTCCTCTTCCTCATCACTTGGCTATTCCATTTAGATCACGTTTATATGTGTAAGGAAGCTACTGCTGTATTCGGTCTCTACACAACCTCACGAATTGCCCGTAGTTTTAGTGGTCCCTTTCTGTCTTCCCTCTATTTCCTCTTTCTACTGTCCCTCTTTCTGTTTTATCCTACCTCTCTAGCCCCTCTTCCAACCCATAATAACTTTGATCCAGGATATTTTATATGGTTACAGGCAGGTTTAGCTGCGGTATTATAGCATTATTGGACACAGGGAAGAGACCTTTTACAGCTCCTAGTTTCATTCTTATGGCTGATATAAAGCAAGAATACCCAAGTTGTAAGAAGGGGCTGAACACTCTCAATAGTCAAAGTACATTGAAAATTACAAAGACAGGAAGTAGCTTGACTAGCTTCAAATTGACAAGGCTCTCAGGACTCCTGGGATTTGTAAATGACTTTAGTTATCTTGAGAAAACACACAAAGACTATCTTTTATATTTCTGTTATACTTTCTTGTGGCTAATAATTGTGATTCAGATGGCTCTAGTCTCTGATTGCTTTTGCTGATTGTTTTAAAAATGGTGGCTCATTTATTTGAATGCTTAGTCATCAGCAGTGGCACTACTTGAAACCATTAACAACAGAAAACTGAGCAGATGCAATTGGACATCAATGAGGAGGTCGTGTTCCAGCCTCAGCAGGTAGCAGAATTTGACATCTTTGGCCATGTGGTTCTAGCTTTAGAGTCAGTGATAGAAAAAAAGGGGTTGTGGAATCTCCCTGTACATCTAAGAAAAGCTGCTGAGGCCAGGCGTGTGTCAGCAGTGTCCTGGTATGGATGTCCAGAGAGGCCACTGTAAGAAGTTGTGAAGGTGAAGCCTGGATTGTCTTGGGGATCTCAAGATGTTAGAGATGCCAGAGCCATGGAATACTCGAAGGAAAGCTGTTACCAGGGTGTGTGCAACCAGCCCAAGAGAGAGAAATGCACTGTAGTCAAGAAATCTGTAAAGAGTTGAAGGCATGAAGGGTACTTTGATGTTACACATGGAGATGTAAAATGTGGAGATTGCCTGCTGGTTTTCAGTCTTAATTTGGCACAGTATTTCCTCACTGTGTTCCTTTCCCTCCCATTTGAAATTGTAGTGTTTATTCTGTGCAGTTGTATGCTCAAAGTATGTGATTTGCTTTTTATTTTGATTTTACAGGAGGTTACAGTTAAGAGATTATCATGAATCCCAGAAGAGACATTGAAGTTTAGGCTTTTAAACAGTGTTGAGATTGTTGTGGACTATTGGGACTTTTGATGTTAGACTGAATGCATCTTTGTTTTATGTTGTTTTGTTTGTTTTTTGTTTGCATTATAATATGGCTACAAACCTATAGGGAGTGGGATGTGGTGGTTTAAATAAGAACGGTACCTAGAGGCCTATATATTTGATTGCTTAATCAACAAGGAGTGGATTAGAAGCTGAGGTCTTTTCAGAATAGGTGTGGCCTTGTTAGAGAAAGAATGTCACTGGAGGGTGAACTTTGATGTTTCAAAATCCCGTACCAGGTTCAGTGTTTCTCTCTCTGTCTCTGTCTATCAATCAGGATAGTTACTGCTCCAAAGTCTGCCTATGTGCCACCATGCTTCTTGTCATGATGATAATGTACTAAATGTCTGAAAATGTAAGCAAGCCTCCAATTAAATGCTTTCTCTTATTGTAGTTGCCTTGATAATGATGTCATAGAACAGTAACTAAGACACAATGTTCAAAGCTGTTGCTGTACTATTTTATATAGGAAACCAGCAATGGCAACTATATTCTTCATGAAGTTTCTGAAAAACTAATTATTTAGGCACTATCCTATTTACTACACCAATGTTTTAAAGAGACTTACAAATCTACTTTAAAAAGCAAAATCTGTCATACTAGAAATTTCCTATAAGGCACCACATCTAAATGAAGAGATACATAATTTGTCAGATATTTGTGTAATAAATTCTGCTCAAAACTGCATTAACAATATTGAATTATTATCTTATATGAAGAAAATGTATTTAATTATTCAAACTATATTAATCAATATCAATTGGTCATTCACTACAAAAATTCTAAAAGCAATTTACAGATACAGCATTTTAAAAAGGCTCTGGCCTATTCCTGCACCTTGGTCCTTGTGATGTCCATTTGGACAAGACACATTGAAGGCAATGTAGAAGACAAGAAGAGTTTATTGTTGAGTAGAGGACAGGGCACCCTCAAGAGAGAGAACAATGATCATAGGGGCTATTACCCAGATGTACATTTTGATCAGGTGTCACATTATATATGAACTGTCAGACAGCTTTCCTGACATGGGTTTTCTTTTCGGATAATTACCAGGAACATTTGAGTTCAATTTAACAGGAATGAATCATTGCTTTCCTGTTCTTTAACATAATGCCAGCCTGCTATGTAATAATCTGCAAAGGTTTATGGTTCCTGGACTTAGATTTAAATAATTACCTAGCAAAAGACCATCTGGGAAATTTGGGATGTCACTCTCCTCCCAAGAGCACAGATAGGTACTCGTCTATTCTTCTGAAACCTACAGTTCCTTGGTTGTACATGTTGCTGACTGTGAAGGAAGCATCCATTTCAATGTGAATATCTACCTTCAAGTCTGTGAATATCTACATATCACCAAATAAGAGGAGCTTAATATTCATTTCAACAGAGGCATTTTAATGCCTCTGAATCATACATGATATTACCAAGATATGTGTTATTATTTCATTCATCTAGCATTGGAATGAGATAGGGTCCTCCTGAAGACTTCTGCTCTAGAAAAGCATTAAGGTGTCCCAGTTTACTTATGAAACTGGCCTTTGACCAGCCATGATTATATCTAAGCTGACTTACATAGAACTTACTTCTAACATCTTCCATGGGTGTTCAAACATCCATCAAAGGGAGGGATTACTTATAAAGCTGAGGTAGCTCTAGAGCATCTTTGGCCTTTGTTGTTGATTTGAGATAGTCTGCTATCCTGCAGGCTGGCAACAACTCTCCATCTTCCTGTTTCATTCCGCTGAGTGTTGCCTTCATAGGCATTCGTCAGCACACCTGATTTTAGACGTATTATTTTCTGATTA
Source organism: Arvicola amphibius (assembly GCF_903992535.2). Classification (NCBI taxonomy): domain Eukaryota; kingdom Metazoa; phylum Chordata; class Mammalia; order Rodentia; family Cricetidae; genus Arvicola; species Arvicola amphibius. Next base: position 19,269,317 of record NC_052057.2, on the reverse strand, counting down.
GTAGGCGTCTTGCTTTCTTCTTTCCACTAGAATCAGTCCTGGGCTCGGCATTGTAGTTTTATGATAATTCTCCAAAACAGAATTCAATTCAAAACAGTCTTTACTATTTGCATAAAATCTTCCACTGACAATTCTTTTTTTCAGTTTAAGAAAAGCAAACACTTCTGAAAGCATCATTTTGAATTGAAATATCCTTGGTTTCGTGACTGCCTGTTGTTGGAAAATCATGACTGCAGTTCACTCAAGACTGAAGTATTAGTGAAGAGAGTCACGAATTTTCCATTTCCATTGTTCTCCGGTGCTTTCCATGCTCCCAGGGGTGAATTATGCAGAGGCAGAAAGGACATGATTTTTTCCTACCTTCCTTTCAAATTGCAGCATGAATAATATTATCTGATATTTAGTGGTGGTTCACAAAAATTGTACTTGGTTTCTTATTTCAGAAAGGTACTTTTTGAAATGTCTTGCCTTTTAAGAAGATCATCACAGGCTTCATAAATGAAGCTTACTGAACAATATTGTAAACCAAGAAGAGTGGACTACAAGAGGCAAGGAAAGGGTGGCAACAGAAAATACTGCTCTTCAGCGAGCTGGATCCCTTCTTTCCACCCACATACTTGATGATGTGTTCAGGGTATACTGCATATAAGTAAGTTCAGTGTGTTCTGAAGAAGGTAATTATTGTGCCCACTTAAAAATCTGATTTTACTTTATTTAAGCTATGTAACATCTCCTCTCTTTATTTATAAATATAGGCAAATAATTTTCATTGATTTCCTCAGTAAGAATTTATTGAGGATGATTTATTTTCCAAATAATGGTTGTCTTCAGTGGATTCTCATTAATGTCAATAACTTACTAAAAGAAGAAAAGTGTCATGTGAACAAATATTGAACACAAAATACAAATATAACTGAGAGGTTATCATTTAATAGCAGCATAATGCATAAAATGCAAATTCATATGCGAAGGTTTTATAGATAAAATGTGCTAAAAGCACATGAAAAATGACACGGATGACTAATGGAAAATTCCATGTCTCAGAAGGGGAAGACTAATATCACATCTACACATCAGTTTGTAATCGAAACAGAAAGTCAATGTTCCTATGGAGCCAGGGAGAGTGTTTCTACTGCTTCGGTCATTTTCAGTTCAATATTAATTCTAGAATAATTGGAAATGTCCCACTGAACCTAAAAGTTTTTATATCTTCTGATATAACACATTAATATAAATGTACAGTCTCCAGAATGTACATAAATATACAGTCTCCAGAAATAAATATGAGAATATAGCAACACACATTTATATACGCACATACAAAGATACTGACTTCTGCCTTATTTTTATAGTTAAGAAACCCGATTTCTTTCATTGTGGAAAAATCTATAGATGCATTTAATGTGGTAACAAAAAGCTCTTAATCATAGAGATAAAATGAAATGTAATAGTGTGTGAAAATGGTAAAGCTACATTGCTAAATTATTAAAAATCAATTTCAAATAAAATATGTATTTTACTACATTTTTCTATAAAAGTAAAATTGAAGAATTATGGTCTTTATGAAATAGTTAGAAAATTACATAATTGAAAGGGGGCAAGTAATCTTAAAGGACTTTCCCTTTAAGATTATTCATTTTTCAATATATAAATTGGCACTTTTTCACTTACATTAAAAAAAATCAATCCAGGTGGTGGTGCATGCCTTTAAACCCAGAACATAGGAGGCAGAGTCAGGTGGGTCTCTGTGAGTTTGAGGCCAACTCATTCTACAGAGAAAATTCCAGGACAGCTAAAGCTACACAGATAAACCCTGTCTCGACAAACAAACAAACAATATGTCAAAGCCATATGAGATTTCATACCAGCATTTAGTTGCTTTTATTGGTATTTACATTAGAAAAGTAATGGATAATTTTGCTGCTTTCTCTCTGTACAAGTTATTACTTCTAGAATAGTTTTAACTTTGAAACTACGCTGTTACAACCAATTTTTTAAACATATAAGATCTCTATAAAATCTACACTTATAAAGCATTGACAATGTTTCATTGTGCTTCTTGCAGAACTGATCATTTGTAATGTATCCCGGTTTCTCTCTGTCTTTGAGAATAGCTGCATCATAAATGACTGAAGAACAACTAGAAAAGTTAATTAGGCTGGAATATGAAATGCAGTATAGTCATTGCCCCATTGCAGTATTGTCAAAATCCTGCTCTATTTGGTAAGTGCCACATCAATTGCCAGATGAAATTGTAATGCTAATCATTTCATCTCAGAATAGGAAAATGAGAAGACTGATGAACTATGACCCTGCCTATAGACCCAAAATTTTGATTGAGAATACCACTTTCTCTTTTTTGTATTCAACTATAAATTTTGAAATATTTTAGACATATTTCATTAGCATCTTTAACATCATGTAAAAAATAATGTCTGCATTGTTTCAGTTGGCTTATTATTTGACTATAAACTTTGTTGAAATTTTTTTTCAGGTCCTAATGTATGATTTTTTTTTCCTTTCCCTTTTCTTTCTCTAAGCCTGATGTTGTATTCCTAGCCTTTACTTTGATGGTTTATACAAACATATATGCAAATATATATTTAAATAGAGAAATACAACCTACTTGGTCCTTATAATGTCACTTGTGTTTAATATTGAATAAACATTTGGTGTACTCTTCCCTGGGAAGACGACTCCTTTCTCTCAGCATTCTTTAGCTACCTGTAGTTCTTTGTATAGGACTGGAGTCTCATGAGCATTCCCCTATCTGTGTTAGCATGTCTATTGATGTTATTCTTGTTCAAGACAAGTTTAGGGAGCCTTGTTGGTGAGATTTTTTTTTTTTTATGGATGTTGTCTCTAACATTTCTAGGAGACACAATCCCACAGCAGACTCCTGGTTTCCATGGCTCTTATTGTCTTTCTGTCCCCTTTTCTGCAGTGATTCCTGGAACTTAGGTTCAGAGTTTTGTTGGAGGTGTATCACTTGGGACTGGTCTCCACAACTCTGCAGTTTGCTTGGTTGTGGTTTTCTGTAAGGGTCTCTGCCAGTTGCAAAGAGAAGTTTCCTTGATGAGAGATGAACACTACACTTATCTGTAGGTATAAGGACAAATATTCAGGCTATAGTTAGGGATTATGCTGGTTTAGTAAAGTAGCAGTTCCAGATTTTTCTCCAAGGTGCATGACTTCAACTAGCCTTGGGTATTTGACGGAGTTTTCCATACTAGGCATGATTTCCTTCTTGTTGTGTGAGTCCTAAATCCAACTGGAAAGTTAATTCATGGGCCTCTAATTGAGAAGCATATTTGTTTATTCAGATTTGAACTGACCAACTTATTTTACCAACAAACCAAGCAGAATAAATTTATATTTCTAATATAAATATATATACCAATAAAAACAGAAAATGTAATGACTTTATTCATATTTCTATAATATTTATAAATTCTTGATAAAGACTTTAGAACTATGAGGTCAGACTCCAGACAATGGGTAAAAATGCAGTCATTACCTTAGCTAGAATAAAAACCAAATCTACCTCCTGTCTCAGTGTGTTTCTTGCCTCTACTCAGTACACACCCTCTTGATCAAGGGCAAAGTTTGCTTTGTCCAGAAAAAAAAAATATCAAGGATGGGGAAGAAGGATGAGATTAAATGGAGCTTAAAAGTTACCTTAATTGCCTTAAAACCTTTATTGCTTCACCCAATATTTAGAGAAACAACAAAAACCAATAATAATAATAATAATAAACAACCCTAAATTAAATATGCTCTCTGAAGAGATACTTAGCAAACACTATTTGATGATGAATTATAAGTAGTATGCTTTATGTTCATGGAGTAAAAATGAGCCAAATAAGTGAGTGATTGGTAGAATCTTGCTCAACGCTACACAATAATTAAGATTTGAAATTACACAATTTTGTAAAGCATATACTTTGTGCACAAGACAAAATTGTGATTTTAAATTTTGTTTTATAAACCATTTAGCAGATAACGAAGTCTGATAAATGTTCCCACATTGCCTTTCCAATTACTGCTTAAGTACACTAGAGATGACAAGAAAAATGTAAAAGAATGTGGATAAAATTATAATAGTAAAGTTTCTAACCGTGGGAGCAAGCCTGAGCCAGCAGCCTTCACAGCAGCAGGTCTGAGGGAACGACCTCCTAGGACGCAGGCCTGAACCTGTGACCTCTGTGGGAGCAGTCCCAAGCCAGGAACATCCTCAGAAGTAGGCCTGGGTCAGTGACCTCCACTGGAGCAGGCCCAAGCCAGCAACCTCCACTGGATTAGGGCCCAGCAAGTGACCTCCACAGAAGCAGGCCCAAATTAGCTACCTCCACAGGACCAGGCCTGGCCAGTGACCCCTGTGGGAACAGGCCCAAAACAGGGACACCCACGGGAACAGGCCCACCCAGTTACCTCCATCGAAGCAGGGCCAAGAGAGTGACCTCTATGCGACCAGTTCTGAGCCAGAGCAGGCCTGAGCCAGTGACCTCTGCAGAAGCAGATACAAGGGAAAGAGCCTGAGGCAGCAGCATCGGTGGGATCAGGCCCAAGACTGTAACCTCTGTGGTAGTATGCCCTAGTGAGTGATCTCATGACACCAGGTCCAAGAGAGCGACCTCCACAACCAGACCCAGGCAAGCAACCTCTGCAGGAGCAGGCCCTAGCCAGGGAAATCCACAGGAGCAGGCCTGCTAGACCTGAGTCAGCAACCTCCTCCATGGTAGGCCCAAACCAGTGACCTCTGCCAGAGCAGGCCTGAGCCAGCAACTTGTGCCATAGCAGGCCCAAGTCAGGGACATCAGGAGCAGATCCAAGCTAGCGACCTCTGCCAGAGCAGGCCTGATAGAGTAATCTCCATGGGAACAGGCTCAAGCCAGCTACCTCCGCTGGAGCAGGCCTGAGTGAGCAATCTCCGCCAGACCAGTCCCAAGTCAATGACCTCCACAGAAATAGGCCTGAGTCGGTGAGCTCCACAGGAGCAGGTAAGAGGGAGAGACCTCCATGGGACCAGGCCCAGGCCAGCGACCTCTGTTAGAGCAGGCCTGAGCCAGGGACATCCACAACTGCTGTTAGAGGAGTCCCCAGTGAGCAACCTCCATGGGAACAGGTCCAAGTCAGTAACCTCTGTGGGCCAGGGCCAGGCCAGTGACCTCTGTGGGAACAGGCCCGAAACAGGGACACCCATGGGAGCAAGCCCAAGTCAGTGACTTCCCTCAGAGCAGGCCCAAGTCTTACCAAAAGCAATCTACAGATTCACCACAATGCCCATCAAAATGTCAGCAAAATTCTTCACAGACCTTGAAAGGACAATATTCAACCTCATATGGAAAAGAAAAGAAAAAAAAAAAACAGTATTGCCAAAACAGTCCTGTGTAATAAAGAAACCTTTGGAGGCATCACAATCCCTGACTTAAACTCTACTACAGAGCTACAGTACTGAAAACAGCCTGGCATAAAAACAGACAGGAGGACAAATGGAATTGAATTAAAGACCCGGATATTAATCCACATACCTATGAACACCTGATTTTTGACAGAGAAGCTAAAAATATAAAATGGAAAAATGAAAGCATATTCAACAAATGGTGCTGGCATAACTGGATGTCAACATATAGAAGAATGAAAATAGATCCCTATCTTTTGCCATGTACAAAACTTAAGTCCAAATGGATCAAAGACCTCAACATAAAACCAACCACACTGAACCTCATAGAAGAGAAAGTGAGAAGTACACTTGAACACACTGGCACAGGAGACCACTTCCTAAATATAACCCCAATAGCACAGAAACTAAGAGAAACAGTTAATTAATGGAATCTCTGAAAAGTGAAATGCTTTTATAAAGCAAAAGACATGATCAACAAGACAAAATGGCAGTCTACAGAATGGGAAAAGATCTTTACCAACTCCACATGGCACAGAGGTTTGATCTCCAAAATATATAAAGAACTCAAGACTGCTCATTAAAAGAGCAAGTAATCCAATAAAAAAAATAGGGTACAGTCCTAAACAGAGAACTCTCAACAGATTAATCTAAAATGTCTGAAAGACACTTAAGGAAATATTTAACATCCTTAGCCATCAGAGAAATGCAAAACAAAACATCTCTGAGATTCCATCTTATACCTGTCAGAATGGCAAAGATCAAAAACACTGATGGCAGCTTATGCTGGAGAGGATGTGGGGTAAAGGGAACATTCCTCCATTGCTGACCAGAGTGCAAACTTGTGCAACTGCTTTGGAAATCAGTATGATGATTTCTCAGAAAATTAGGAAACAACCTACCAATAGACACAGCAATGCCACTTTTGGCTATATACCCAAAGGATTCTCAATCATACCACAAGGACATGTGTTCACCTATGTTCATAGCAGAACCTGGAAACAACCTAGATGTCCCTCAGCTGAAGAATGGATAAGGAGAATGTACATTTACATAATGGAGTACTACATAGCAGAAAATATAATGATATCTTGAAATTTGAAGGCTCATGGTTGGATGATGTAGTAGTAGGGGGCTGTTTGTTCATTTTCCGGCCACCCAGACTCCCGAAATAACCACACAGAAACTATTGATTAAACCATGGTTTGGCCCATTAGCTCTTGCTTATTATTGGTTAAGTCTTACATATTAATTTAACCCATTTCTATTAGTCTGTGTATTGCCATGAGGCTGTGGCTTACTGGGTAAAGTTCTGGCATCTGTCTCCAGTGGGGCTACATGGCTTCTCCTTACTCTGCCTTCTTTCTCACAGCTTTCAGCTTAGTTTTCCCTACATAGCTATACTCTACCCTATCAGGCCAAGCCACTTTCTTTATTAACCAATGGTATTCACAGCATACAGAGGGGAATCCCACATCAGATGGATCTAGAAACCATCATATTGAGTGAGGTAACCCAGACCCAGAAAGACAAATATATGTACTCACTCATAAGTGACTTTTAGATATAAAACAAAGAAAAACCAACATACAATTCACAATCCTAGAGAACCCAGACAACAAAGAGGACCCTAAGAGAGACATACATGGGAAGTAGAAAAAGACAGTATCTCTTGGGTAAATTGGGAAAATGGGGATCATGGGAGGGGGTAGAAAGGTTTGGGGAGAAAGGGAGGGGAGCAGAGAAAAATATATAGCTTAATAAAAACAAAAAATACATAAAAATAATGTAAATATATAAATGCATTTGTATGAATATATAATTTATGTAAAAAACCACATAAAATATAAATATATATATTAATTTTTTTCTAGTAAATACATTTTCTTAATTGGAGGAGATGAAACCAAGGCATCATTAAAATAGTTCAGAAAAATGGGTCTAGCTATGTTGTCTCCATAGTGAGGAACATGGGCTTTAACATTTCTCAAGTTAAATTATTACTTTTAATTATTGATATAAATAACAAGTGTGTTACTCATGGTATTTTTGCAGTTGTTATTTCATTTTTATCTGTTTAGTCGGTTGTGATTTTGTTTCTGCTCTGCTTGGGCTACATAAACCAAGATCAGTAATATTCCTCAATAGCGGTGGCAGCCACAGCTACCAGACCTTTAACTTACAGAAGATTCAGGAACATCAGCTAACAAACAAAGTGTAAAGTGGAATTTTCTAGGCAGAGGTCCAAACACTGGAAAGCTAGTATATGGAGATTGCTTTAGCTGATTCATTCTGCCCTCCCGGAGCAAGCCATGAAACTAGAGCTCTATAATATTAGAAGCTTACAGAAGTTAATGTATGGGGAAAACCAAGAAAACAAAACAAAAACAAACAGAGAGGGCGAGAAAGTCAATGTGAATTTCTGCTGGCAGCCTTTGCTCCCAGTGGTTCTGGGAGGAAACCGTGCATTGAGACACAATTGCAGAGCAGTGAGTGTCCTCACCTCTACTCCAGCCAACTCTGCTTTGGGTGCTAACAGCTTTGCTGCTCTAATTTGATCACGTGTGGGTAGGACGGTGCAGTCTCAGCAGTAAACAGAAATCCCCTGCAAGCCTAGAGGGAAAATGCAAGAGATATCCACTGTGAAGGAGGATCCTAGCTGCCAGGTTACATCTGTGAGCAGTTGGTTGCCATGGCAATGGCTAGAGTGGGGGAAAAAAAAGGAGGCTGAGAGGATAACATAGGCACACAAGTACGTAATAGTTCCTTAAGAGAGTGAGTGGGTGCTGAGGATTAGAGAAGCTGGGTACATCGATTTCCTAGGACTGCTATAACAAGGTACCCCAAACTATGTGGTTTCAAAAGCCAGAAATTTATTCTCTCACTTTTCTGTAGGCTAGAAATCCAAATCAAGGTGTGGGTAAAGCTGCATTCTGTAGAGGAGGGAGATATTCCATGATTCTATCTTTGCTTTAATTTATATATGCATATGTAAGCATTCACACATGCATATATGTATGGAAAGAATCTTATTAAGGTGCAACCCAAAATAACCTAAAATTCCTGTACCTCTTGATTCAGACTCCCAAGTATCTTGAATTACAGTACTACCAATTTACCTCTCTCTGGGCCAAGAGTTCTTGTATCAATCTCAGCTTTCATGTGTCATTTTCCTTGTGAGTTTGTGCCTTTGTGGAGACAGCAATCCATGTGATGAGAGGCCCCCCCCCCCCACCACCATGACTTCATCTTAACCAATTACACACACAATTACCCTATTTTCAAGTCAGGTCACATTTTGAGGTACTGGAAATTACGACTTCGATCCATCTGTTTGGGAGGCTACACTATAACTCATAGCAATGACTTATCATGGTGGGCTGACTAATTCATGAGACACGATGGAGATGTGAACTTCAGGTGAGAACGTGGGAACAGAGAGGCTGCAGCCTGAGTCAGACCATCAGGGTTTAAACTAGGAGAATGAAAAGCGTGGGTGTGGTTCTGCTGGGAAGCGTTAAAACCCCACATTGGCAGAAAGGAATGTTTACTTTATCAGGCTCTGGCATATCAGAAGGAAGAGAATGGAGGATGCTTCATTAATATTACATAGTTTTACTTTTCACATTTCCTTAAAATCAGGGACTTTCTGCAACCCACCACACTTTAAGTTCTGCAATATATTTCCAGTGCTGTTAATATTTAATGGACTTCTCAGAAGCCCTCCTGCTTCAGATTGTAGGTTCTTTCTTCGAGAAGAACAAGACAAAGCAAACTCTGCTTCTCAGTGTTTCTTAGGCATAATGATCTACAGCACAAAGGAAGGAAAAAGACCAGGAAAGAGAACCTTGTAAACACTAGTACCTTGGTGTGTGTGTGTGCCTAGTTACATAGGAAACCTATGCTTGCTAACTTTAAACCATGGTTAAAATGTAGTATTTGAATCAAAATGCCAATACATCACTAGTAGCAGCATATATTTGTATTATAGTTTTTTATGCACCTTTGCATTTTTAATGAATAAAATTGTAATCTTCATCATAACATTGTCATCTTTTGCTCATATTTGGCCCCTTCCTCATCCTCCTGCTCTCTTTCTAAACAGTAGATAGTATACAAATTGCTGGGGAGGGAGAAAGAAAAGAGGAGCATGCGAGATGATGAATACAAATAAAGAGGAGAGTGTGGGGTTGTGGCGCCGCCCACAGGCTTCAGGTAGGACAGTAGAACCTGGTACATGCAGTGGCCTGGAGCTCTTGCAGCCCCTGCCCCTCGCCCCAAACTCACTGTCTAAACAAAGGATCGCCCTGACTCTGAGCAACGGCACAATGACTGAGATGGAGTGATGAAGAATGGTTCATTGTCTGGATTGTGCCTCCTCAAACGACATTCATGGTCGGTACTGTGCCTGAACACCATGTTAGCTTCCAAGGTCCATGCAACTGCCTGGGGATGGTGTTGGGGAGCGATGTAGATGTCTGTGATCGAGCTGCTGCCAGAGGTCATTTTGATGTCTGTGGTCTGTGTTGCCACGTGAAACCTTATTGGTGTTCATGGTCCTTATTACCACCGGAAGACATGTGTATGCCTGTGGCCTGAGTTGCTACCTGAGGCCATGTTAAAGTCCATGTTCTGTGCTGACACTAGATGCCATCTGGAAGCTCACGATCTGTGCTACAAGTGGCTGATACGGGCAAGGAAGCTTCTATTGTTGTGCTTTCAATGACTGCAGACTCATAATCGAGAGACAACGAACGCTTTTGTGACAAACCCTTCATCTATCTGATGTGGGATATCCTTCTGCATGTGTGTTGCTTTTATTGGTTGATGAATAAAGTTGTTTTGGCCAATGGCTTAGGAGAGTAAAGCCAGGTGGGAAATAGAAACAGAGATATATAGAGAGAGTAGGCAGAGTTAAGGAGATACCATGTAGCTGTCGAAGGAGACAGACACTGGATTTACCCAGTAGGCCACAGTCTTGTGGTGATACACAGATTAATAGAAATGGGTGAATTTAAGATGTAAGAATTAACCAGGAATATGCGTGAACCATAGGCTAAACAGTGTTGAAATTAATATAGTTTCTGTGTGGTTATTTGGGTTTGGGAAGCTGGGACATAAACGAGCAGTCTCTGTTTACAGCTACCCCCACACCACAAAAAGAAAATAGTCTAGATAAGACGTCCTTGAAGAGAGTCCTTTATTTTTTACTTACTTATTTATTTGTTTGTTTGTTTTTCAAGACAAAGTTTCTCTGTGTAACAGCCCTAGCTGTCCTGGAACTAGCTCTGTAGATCAGGCTGGCTTCGAACTAACAGATGCTGAAATGTAGCTCTTCACAGTGGATGCTTTCTGGTTGTGTGTGTGTGGTTAGGGGAGGGGCTTGGTTATGCTGTTGGATGCAAGCTGAGAGATTTGTTGAATTAATTTCTTGACCTTGCTTCTTCCTCCAGGCATGACTTCATGTTACACAGATGGTATTTACCAAGTTGAAATTTCTTAAATGACACTAGCGAACGTTTCTTCTATGGACTTTAGAAATACCAATAAATGTTCAGGGAAAGGCAGACTTCCAATGCTTTGTTGCTGGAAAGGAAGAAAACCCGGGAAAGGGGACAACATGTTATCTCTATAGCTTAAATCACTTTTTTTTCATGCACGTGCTCAGAGTGAAATATGTAACAGCTGAATAAGTTTATATTTTCTGTAATCAGTAGTCTCAAGTAATTAAATTGTATTTTAAGAAGTCTTGCCAATGGATAGGTCTAATCCTGGGCAAATTTTCTGTCTTAACCTAAATTCTCTTTCTTTGCCTATGACTATATCATTTAGATCTATGTATCTTAGCTACCAACTTGTCTTATATTTCTGTGATAATTATGCACATACAATAAATCCATGCATATATCTATTTGGCTAGGAAGATAGCTCAGTAAATAAGTACTTGTCATGCAAAAATAGAGACCTGAATTGAGATGCCTAGTACCCATGTCAAAATGGATGTGCTATGTCATGGACCAGTGATTCCAGTTCTATGGAGACACAAATAGGTAGCTTTTTAGGCTGTACTGAAAACACTAATGTTCTCATCTCAGAGGACTGCAGTTTGCTGTGTTGGTGGACTGTTCCCTTCCTTGCTAATGCCAAATTTAAAAAGTTGCTCTTAAGGTGAGATTGGAAGAGTTTATTCAAATCATAGTGCTGGTCAGTCATGATGAAATGACACCCCTCTTCATGGCGTCTATCAAAATGTAATTAAGCATGACTTAAATTTGGATCACCAGCTAGGGAAGAGTATAAGGCCTTATACGTCAACCACATGTTGGTTTTACTTTTTCTTTTGAAAAGCAACTGGAAAGGTTATTAGTTCTAAACTCCAGGAAGCTTTAGAGGCTTATAATTTCCTCAGAGTTATGAGGTAGTCTGATGGCATGCTTAAGAATATTCAACATCATAATGTATCTCAGTTCTTAATTCATAATCTACTGTCATCTTTAAAAAAATCCACAGGGTTTATTAGTTGGCCATAGAACACTATCCAACAATGTAGGATTCTATCTTTATTGCCTAGTATTTAATCAAACTTAACCATGAGTCAAAGATTCCTAAAAATCATTGGAGCTTTTTTCTCTATCTCCTATCAATGAGTTATTAGTATATTGCTGAAAATAAGAATATTCATCCTCTGTTTGCTCTTATTTGCTGACAGAGCAAGTGTCTGATCAACCACTGTGACTGTCGCTTTCAATCTAATACATTACTATGTCTATGTTTTAATGCATATATATGTACAATAGGGAACATATTATTTTAAGAGATTATGAGTAACTATACAATCTAACATGAGATTCGGCTTAGATGAGGAGAAAATATACAACAAGGGAAACATCTTTAGGGTCTTGTTGAAAGGCCACAAAGAAGATGAGGTTCAAGTCTATGCAACAAACAAATAGCTATTTTCATCTCCAGCAGTGACAACATCTTAAATGACATTTTTATTCATTTGCAGAATTGTCCTAATTTTAGGCTCTCTCGGTGTTCTTTAATTTGCTGATAAACTATAATTAGAAACAGCTTTTTCATCAAGGAAATCAATTTTTAGTATTTTGTTTCAACACTTTGCACGCGGTTTCTCTTTCTTTTGAAACCATGACATTGAAAATATTTTGTTTTCACAGAATAAAAATGAAGCATCCTGTGAACTGAGAATTCAAAGACAACATAGAAGGCCCAGTCAGCAATGGCTACGTGTGCATAAGATGAAGTAATACACACCTCCTGTGAAACACAAATGGCTCAGCATGATTAATTTTCATTGATCCTGCCAACATATTGCAGGAAACTCTAACAGCTGCAAATTCAGTGCCTTCCCCTCTGTGATTGGCATTATCATATTTTCCTGTGAAGTCATGACTGAGCGATGATTTGACATCTTGGATAGGAAATTGAATAGATATAAGAAATCAAGTAGAAATTCAAATCTCTCTGTTATGTCTCACAGAAACATGTAAAAATGACTTCCATAGCAGCAAGATTTTCTAAGATAAAATTAGAATTTTAATAGCATGTTTATTTCAATCAACATGACTCAAGAGATTAAACATCTTCTTGCCTTCACAGTATATATTGTCCTCTTGAGTAGGCAAATCATGCATATGAAATATCCTAAGGAGACATGGAGAGGTATGGTGATTGATTCATTTTTACTGTGAAATATCCTAAGAATTTGTGCATTTAAAACTAAAATAACTGTATCTTCATTCGTTTTATTATCATTACTAAATTTTCCCGAAATGTTTACCAATTTTTGGACAGTAAACTGAGTGTCACCATCACAAAGGCATATGAAGCAGCCTCTACCTGCGAGGCATGTCATCTGGTTGAAAAAGAAAATAAGTTTACATTGACAGATGTTCCTATAACCTTTATTATTCTTTCCCTTCTTTGGAACCATGCAACTATTAAGCCTTTGGGCTTTGATTTGTCATAAATTTTTATTTCTATTTCTCATGCCAGAGGAAACAGTGGGAAACCTACCTGAGATCTCAAGGCTCTGCATCAGACCGGTATTGGACTCATTCCTTTCCTACATCATTCGTTTTTACTTATTTGTCAACAATGTTGGAATTCGCAATTTAGCACCATTAATTAGAGAAATTGGAAAAACTATTTAAATAGATGAATTTCTTTCTTTTTTTTTTTTTTTTTTTTTTTTTTTTTTTTTTTTTTTTTTTTTTTTTTTTTTTTTTTTTGGTTTTTCGAGACAGGGTTTCTCTGTAGCTTTGGAGCCTGTCCTGGAACTAGCTCTTGTAGACCAGGCTGGTCTCGAACTCACAGAGATCCGCCTGCCTCTGCCTCCCGAGTGCTGGGATTAAAGGCATGCGCCACCGCCGCCCGGCCTAAATAGATGAATTTCTAATAATCTTCTAATCTTTTGACTGCAGCAAGTGCAGAATTACAATCCATACTTAATGACTGTTTCTTTTTAATTTCATTTCTGCCTGAAACAGATACAATCCTATAACAATTCTATTTGAAGCATATCACATCCAGTTATTTTTCCCACAGATGCCCAATAGGAACTCTAATAACAAAGGAGAACAGGAAGATTCTCTACAAAGCCAGGTAGTGCCCACAAACTTGACATTTTACAAATGTTATCTAGTGGCCCATGTTCAGAATTTGAAGAACAAAGGGAAAGTCACAGATTAAAGTTCATCATAGAAGGAACTGAATCTAGAGAAAAAGTCAGTGTGTCCTTTACTTTTCTGATCTTTCTTGTGACACCGTACCCCATATGCTTTTCTGTAATAATTGGTTGGTTTTTAATCCCCAGTGAAAATGTAGGAGAGTACAGAATTTCTTCTTAGAAGGCATGTAAAATGCTAAGTGACAGAGATCTTATAAGTATTTAATGAATGAATAAGATGATGGTCCAAGAAGGTGTAGGATCTGTCAGAAGAAGGAAATGCTGTCATGGTAGCAAGAGACTTTCAGGTCCACCCACAAAGTATCTCCTCAGGGTTCAGATTAGATGCAGCAGCAAGCAAAAGGACTTTTTTCTTTGGGTATCTGAGGGTAAATGAACAAACTCTTTATGTGCTTTTTTTAAAAAAATAAGTCTCTTTATTGTTCTGTTTCTATTCCAATTCTCCTATCCTGGTTTTAATATTTCCTAGTTTCTTCTAGTGTCTTCTCTAGCCTAAAAAAATCTTTTTGCAAGAAACTTGAAGTCAGGACAACAGTATTCAGCAAGACTCCTTCCCACCCTCTAGCTCTTACACTCTGATTCCTCTCCTTCATGTTCCCTGGGCTTTGGTGGTACAGGAGGCATTGATACAGATGCTCTCTCTAGAGCTGATCAACTGTCTCTTATTCTCTGCATTTCTATCGACTGCACTTCTCTATCAACTGTTACCCACTGTAAAAAGCAAGCTTCTCCAACCAAGGTTGTGAACAGTTCAGATCTATGGCCATACCCATAAATAATTAGATGGAACTTTGTCAGACTGATGATTTAGCAAAATAACAATAGGAGGTTTTACCCCAAGATCCACAGCTTCCCTGGCCATGATGGGCTTTTTGCCAGGTTTAGAGTTCAAGGCATGAAATGCCCTCTTGTAAAAGAGGCCTTGGACCAAACACACAAACAAAATCATTTTAAGCATGTTGAATATTTAAGTGAAATTTCCCAAATATCTCAAGTGAAAACTGATATAAGAATAATTAGTCATTTTGAAGAAGAAAAGAAAATAAGAAAACACGAATCATCAGTTCCAGAGCTGCAACTTACGGCGGCAGGTGAATTGCACACAGGGCTGTGATGTCTGAAGAAGAGAAGCTTTAGAACTCTATCCTGGATATGGCTGTGGCTCCTGTGAGCGTCGTGACCTAACACTTGAAGTGACCTGTACTCTGTCTGAGTTTGCAAATACCAGAGTGACTTTAAATGGAAGAAGCTAAAAATATTTGCGTCTGTGCTCTGTCCTCTGTCACACTTTGAGATTTGTTTAAACGGGTAGTTTCAGCGCAGTGGAGTGATGCTAAGCATGAGATACCTAGCCTAAGTTGCAGAGTTGGCAATGGTAGGAATAAATCACTTTTTGGTGAATATAGATTAGAAAATGAGGAAATAAATTTTAAGTGATTAAAGAGTTGGTACACTGCTAATGTGCAAGCCCTGCTGATGAAATGTTGGATTATCATGGGAAACACCATCACCAAAATAGGATTCCTAAATTTTCCTCTATAAATGATTCTTGTTATTAATAGGAACTAGTAAAGTGAAATGCTTTAAGGCAAAATCTTCCCCATTTTAATAGCATTATTCAGTGATTCAATAACATGAGATAGTTGGTCAAGCTGTGCTTATCTAATAAACTACAGCAAAGTCTTAAACCAGGCACTTAAGAATCTTAAGAATGTGACCTCAGGCTGTGGAAATGGCTCAATGAGAAGGCAAGTGGATCTGCCTGGTTTGGCCAGTCAGTTTAAACAATGTGTGAATTCCAGATTTAATGAAAGACTGTCTCAAAATAAGGTAGGACTGCATGAACTCCTCTCCTATTCATGCTGAGATTTTGTCTAGCTTGATTTCATGCCAGTTTAATGTGGTCACAACTCTGTAAGCCTATATGTCCTTCTGGGAATGGGCAAGTCAGTTCTATTCAGGAGACTCCAAGAAGCTACCATCTCCCAGTACACAGCTCTATGCCCATCCATATACACATTGATAGCACTAATAGACTCACTGAGTCAAAAACAAACAAAATAAGAAACATGAAACAGGGAGAGAATATCACAGACAGAATGGGATAGGAGTCTGAGGTGAAAGAATGGGGATGTGGGTTTGATAAAAAAAAACACATTTTTAATCATTTTTATCACATTGCCCACATGTTCAAAATTCTCTGACCTCCACATGCATGTACTCATAGCTACACATACAAGTACATGTTTGCATAGACACAGACACACACACACACATACACACACACACGACTTTATTTGGGAAAGGAATTTGTAGATATAATCAAACTAAAATGAGCTCACACTGGGTAAGTGTGGAACTAATGACAAGTGTCCTTATAAGGAGAGAAAACACAGACAGTAAAAACCAAGTGATAATGGACACTGGCTGGAGTTGGTGACTGACTCCCTACTGAGGAGAACTGAGGATACCAACATCGCCAGAAGCTATATATCCTGCACGTAGCAGACTCTTCCACAGACCCTGAAGCTAAATATCCATGGAAGAGATAGTAGCACAGATCCTGCCCTGTCAAAATGTAGATTTCCATTGTCCTGAGCCAGAAAAAGATTTTTTGTTGTTATTTTAAATTATAGTTTCCTGTGTGTATTTAGCTAACTTGGTTGGCATAACAAAACATCCCAGGCTGGGTGGGTTCACTATCAGAAATAGGTTCTCTCACAGTTCTTGAGACTAGAAATCCATAGCCATAGAGGTGAAAACTTCATTTTAAGAGGAGGGATTTCTTCCCTATTTGCCTGTGACTATCTTCCTTCTTATTATAGAGCATGGGGAGAAACAGCAGAGAGAGACATTAAACCACATTGAACTCTTGGACTCTGGGTGTCAACATATAGTTAAATGGTACACAACTCAGTGCATAACAGTGTGATATCTCTCTCTCTCTCTCTCTCTCTCTCTCTCTGTGTGTGTGTGTGTGTGTGTGTGTGTGTGTGTGTAATTTTTGTCTGTTAGGCTTTATTTGACTTTTCTTCTTTGTCTTTAATATGATCCATTCTTTCTGTGACATTTTCCTATGTTTAAATTATGTCAACAACACTTGGCTCATGTGCAAGCAAATACAATCCCTCACCAAGGATGGTGTCTGATGTAGCCTTAACAATTCAGAGAACATTATATTTATGTCTGACAAAGTTAGGAAGTTTGAAGACAAGATATTAGCTACTCTAATTTTTAGTTCCCGGGATCTTGCCAGAGTTCAACTTCACCCACTGTGGAATGAATTTGTCATAAGATAAAGCCACAAAGAAGAAAATCTGAGCCAAACTGGATGGAGAGCAAATCATATGGACGTGATGTGATATGATCTGTCAGACCTATTACAGAGGGTTTTGAGATACTAGAGTGTTAAGAGATTGAACTTGAGATGTCTCCCGTGTCTTTGAATGCCTGGTCCCCAGATATCAGTACTATTTGGAGGAGGTTGGGGAGGTGGGGCCTGAATAAACTGACCTGGGGTCTAGGATTCTGTTTCTGTTCCGTCTAATGTATTTTTTTTTATTTAAAAAATTTCCATCTCCTCCCCTCTTCCTTCCCCTTCCCTCCCCTCCTCTCCCCCGATACCCTCCCTCCCTCCCTTTTCAGGCCAAGGAGCCATCGGGGTTCCCTACTCTATGTTAAGACCAAGGTCCTCCCAACTCCCCCCTGGTCCAGGAAGGTGATCAACCAAGGTATTCTGTGCAGGACTTTCTTGTTAGAGTTCGGACAAGGGGAGTGTGAAGAGAAAAAAATGTAAAGGTTGTAAAAGAGAAAAGGGGCAAAGGAAGAAATGTAATCCCCAAAGGGTGGGATGATGTGGGGCTGGGGAAAGAATTCTATGGCTAGAAGTTACTTGGAATCATTTATGTATTGCATCATATTTTATTTCTCTTTGGGAGTAATACAGTTTCTTTCCTTAGAAATAAATGGATCCAGAATATAGCTGTGTGGGTGCCCAGGATCACATTAGCTTCATAACAGCTTGCTACTATTTGAAATCCATTCACCTTACTTTAAGATCTATTTATAAAAGTTTCCTTCTGGAAATGACTTTTGGCTATTCTCCCCTAAGATCAACATTTTTCCATAGAGTGTGAAAATGATGTTAAAAATTCCTATACCTCCAAAGAGCTATGATAATGTGTTGTCTAATTTAAGACTTATACAGCTTTGTAAAATTAACACATACATAATTTTACTAATGTAAACACATGTCCATCTCTGATTATCACATGACTTTTCTCAACGGCCAAATCATGAAATTAGCTTAAGTGCCAGCCAACAGACTAATGGACAAATAATATGTGATGGAGTGTGTTATGTGGAGTTGTTAGTGCACCATAAGGAAGGAAAAAAATTTGTTAAGTATAGAAATGGGTAGAAATGGAGATCATCATCTTCACAAAACAACACAGAGGCAGAAAGACAAATACTTTATTTTTTCTCATCTGTTGGGTCTAGATTTTAAATATTAACAGCACATGAAAGCATAAAGATGACTATTTTGGAAGAGGAAGTATATGGAGATAGGAGTAGAAACAAGAAGATGTAAGAGACGTGAAATATGATCATAGTACATGACATAGATGTATGAAAATGGCATGATGAAACACACTATTTGTACAAAGAATATACACTAATGAAAATTTTATGAATAAGATTAAAGTCAAAGTGTGTAGCATCAACTTTATAAATAAAAACACACAATTATCTATGTAATAAGTTTTCTATAAGCAGTTTCATCAATTCTTGTTAAAATCTAATACCTATAGAGAGCTTATGGCTGCCACTAAACAGTAAATATAGTTTTGGAGTGAACGCTGGTAGTCATTCAATCTAGGTTTGCAAATAAAGCAGAAATAAAATGAGATAGATGCACCAATGTCGCTCATTGATCAGTAGCTTAAGCGGCATTGAACAGATCTAGTAAAATAACTCTGGAGCAGGGAAATAAGTCTCTTAATTATTGTGCCACTCACAATCTAGTAGCTCTGAGAAAATTCCTCCAAGTTTAATACAAGCATTTCTTCCCAAAATATCTTAGGTATAAGCCACAAAACAACAAATGAAGCCAAAGTCTGTGGCATGTGATGATTTCTGCAGCAGAACTAGTCCTACTGTAGTCTAACAAAAGGTACAACATGTTTACCCCCAGAATGTATGGGTAGGAAGAGATGAACAGTATCAAATACACCTACAATCCCCCGCCAGCATGCTTCCATTTTCATGATATATTGATCACCACAAGAGTGACATGTTGGGAGTCTAACATCAAAGAATCTAGTAGGCACCTATATACAAATAAATGGTATATGCCTGCCCCATTTTAAAGCTCAGTTGGCATTCAAGCTTAATACCTGTTGTTTTCAACCTATGGGTTTTTCCTAAGTGAGCATCACTCAATGATGAGACTGTCAGGGATGTTTGGGGACAGTGATATTACTCCTATGTTTATCTCTGCTGAATGCCATCAGCTGCACCGAACATCCTCTAACTTGAGCAAGCACTTTTCCCATTGGGTATCCATGTGGGAGAGGTAGCTTGTTCCCTGTTGAGACTTCTCCCTGTCTTTTGATGTCTGCACACACATCACCTACACTTGCCTAGGATTGTCCCCAGGAGGGAAATCTGAGAGTGCCACCATGCAACTCCTCCATAAGCAAGAGATTTATTCAGTCATCCCATATAAAAGACCACTGTCTTCTCCATCATCAGTTAAAGAGAATGATACTCACTATACAGTGCTGCTCTCTCAGTGCCAGGTACTGAGGGGACCTTTATGCAGAGTCCATAAAAGGCAAGAAAGGATCCATTGAAGGTTGTTTGAAAGACTGTATTGAGACCACAACAACATAGGTGATATTGGTGGTGATAGCAACAGTAATAGAGGGAGGGGGTATTGGGGCGTGTCATGAAGATATTTTTGTCCCCTTGCATCATGTGATTCCTCCCTTCTCAGACCTCTCTAGGGTTGTTACTCTCAGAAACGACTGTTGAGAGTACAATGACAGTTCTTGTCTTAAATTCTCCGCACAACATCTCCTTGAATTCCTACAGATCCTGTTCCAGTAGGTGAACCTTCTCATGGCCCCACACCGTCTCTGACAATCTTCCACAAGCAGCAATTGTGATCAATTCCCATCAGTCCCTTCTAATGTTCTGCATAATCCTCAGCTCAGACATTGGATCTCACTGTTTTATCTCCTCCACACGGGGGAGGAGTGGAATGGAATAAATATAAATTGGTTAGGAAAGTAAAAGGGAGCAAGAAAGTAGTTGGACTTTTCAATACGAGCATTGTTTACTCTGATTATATTTTTAATCAAATACAAAATGTCCTTTGAATAGTTATTTCCCAAGGGAAATGCATATTACCCATTACCTTAACATTAGCTATTTTGTATAAAGAAATACCTTGAACTTATTTTGCCAAAGCCCCAATTTCCTTATGTAGCTCCATTAGCTTGCCAATGAAAACCACTGTCAAATAAATTAATTCTCACTAATTTCAGTGACTAAATATTATTTTCCTTCCTCACTGGGGGGTAATTAATACATGCAAGGCAGGAGGATGCACAAAATAAATCAACATTAAATTGGAACCACAATCTCATTTTAAAAATATAAGAAAAGATTTTTATTGGGATTTTATCTTCAGAATAAGACCACAATTATAAAAATACAATAAAACGTAATCTAATAGTTAACCAAACTTAGCCTATAATTGCAAATGTAATTAAATTCATAGAAAAGGGAGTAATTTTGTATAAATCACTAGGAAATTTATATGTATTAATATTACATTGTATTCTGTTAAAAATATTAAGGTTTGTCTTAATTCAGGTTTTTATTGCTGTGAAGAGACACCATTACCAGGACAACTTTTATAAAGAAAATATTTAATTGGGGTGGCTTACAGTTCTAGAAGTTAAGTCCATTTTCATCATGATGGGGAGCATGGCTACATGCAGGCAGACTTGGTGCTGGAGCTGAGAGTGCTACATTTTGCAGGCAACAGGAAGTCAACTGAAAGTCACACTGAGTGAAGTTTCAGCATAAGAGATCTCAAAGCCTGCTCCCATAGTGGCACTTTAACACACTCCTCCAACAAGGTCAGACCTCCTCATAGTGTTACTCTTTGGGGGGCCAATTTCTTTCAAATCACCATATAGAGTTAAAATAAATGCTGGAGTTACAACAATGGGTTTGGATAGACTGAGGAAGATAAATAAGAGGGGAATCACTGGGCATGACTTAGTTATGCTGTTTGGATAAGAGTAAGCACAGGCTCTGGCTGAAATAACAAAGAGTGTGGAGCCTCTGGCCAGCTGGTCTACAGAACTCGTGAGAGACAGACACAAGGCTCTGTTGCCCTTTCTTCTAGAAAATTTCTCAACATTATGGGTATTTAGACGGTTGAAATGAGGCCTCTTGTTGGTTCCCAGCTGCTCAGCCCCGAAATAATCACACAGAAATTGTATTAATTAAATCACTGCTTGGCCCATTGGCTCTAGCTTCTTATTGGCTACCTCTGATATATTAATTTAACCCATCTCTATTAATATGTGCATCACCGCGAGGTCGTGGCCTACCAGCAAAGTTTCAGCACGTCTGTCTCCTGTGGAGGCTCCATGGCTTTCCCCTGACTCTGCCTCCTTTTGCCCAGCATTCAGTTTAGTTTTCCCCACCTACCTAAGTTCTGGCCTATCAACAGGCCCAAAGCAGCTTCTTTATTAACCAATGGTATTCACAGCATACAGGGGGGAATCCCACATCATTTAGACCTTTATGTGTATTTCTACATTTGATGCATCCAATTGTTACTGACTGAATTGTGGGAAAGCATAGATTCTAAGAAAGCTTTCAGCTGTTCCAGCAAGGAAGACACCCCAGAGGTGGGCAAGGGAGAGGGGAATTGAAAACCAAGACTTCTAAGTTCAGACACCAAGGGAAACCCTTTACTGTTGTTTCTTGGCTCTGTCTGCCCTCATCTCTGGAGGAAGTAGGTTATCACACTTTTCATTTCCTACCTGCTGAAAGAATCCTGGAAATCATCTCTCGTACAAACTATTGTATACTTCGATGTTGACATCATTCTCTTTTAAAACTTCTGTCCTCATTTCTGATCATTCTTTTAACCCTTCCCCAAAATTGCTAATTGATCATTTGTTAATGATTTTAATTAAATCTAACTATTAATTCAATGGTATCTTATGGTCATTATATATTTCTAAATATGCTGGGCAATATATTTACAATAGACTGACCTTGCAACTGTAAAATAATAGAAGCAGGAGTAACCTGGTGAGCTGGGAAGGTGGGGGAGGGGGATATCCATAGACTAAATTATTAGAGGAAAATCTAAGTTAAATGGTATTTGAAGAGAAATTTAACTTTTCATGGCTAGTTCATTTTTTTTGTCCTTCAAGTATCCATATATCAGTGAAAATAAACAGACAAAAATGGTGCCCTGTATATAGAAAAAAATTATCTGACCTTCCAGTATGCCTCAAGAAATTAAAATGGAAGTTCTTCACTACATTTTAAAATTCAGTCATGCTGCCGGGCGGTGGTGGCGCACGCCTTTCATCCCAGCACTCGGGAGGCAGAGGCAGATGGATCTCTGTGAGTTCGAGGCCAGCCTGGTCTACAAGAGATAGTTCCAGGACAGGCTCTAAAGCTGCAGAGAAATTCTGTCTCGAAAAACCAAAAAAAAAAAAAAAAAATCAGTCATGCTTTAAAAATCTGAATAGATTGTATGTGTGTCGTCGGTGTATGTGCATGTGTCTTCCAGGTGGCTATGGGCACTTGTTTTCAGGATGTGCATACACTAATGTGTATGTGGAGGTCAGAGGACAACTTCAGCTATCTTTCCATAAGTGCTATTTAAACTTTTATTTTTTTATTTTTAGGAAGGGATGCTTACTGGTCTGGAAAACATCAAGTAGGCTAGGCTAGCTGGGCAGGATGCCTTGAACACCTGCCATATCAGAGGCCTTTCCAGCATTGGGATTGTACACGTGCTACCAGGCCCAGACTTTTCTAACATTGGAATTGACTGCATCTCTAGCAAGCAATCGCTTTACCAACCGAGCTACCTGCCAATCTCCCAAACCTTGCCTGATTAATGTGTGATATAAAGCTAAAACTCTGTTAAACATTAATATCAGTCCTAATCAAAAGAATTGGCTATGTACAAACTATGTTCCGAGGATGGATAGGCTGGCTCTGGGGAAGGAAGTCACTGACAGTGCTTACTTTCTTCCAAGGCCCTGATAGATAACGTTTCTTAGACAATTTGATACTCTACCGCACTGCTTGGTTATCTCTGTTGTGTTCTTTTAAAAATGTTATAGAGTCCCAGGCGGCAGCTGTAGGCAAGCAGCAAATGCTATAAAGTCCCAAATGGTGGTAGCAGGCCATGTGGCAGCAGACAGTGGGCCCTGTGAGCAGCCAGTCCCAGGCAGAGATGGCTGCCGGTCCCCGAGCAGTGGCTGGTCCCAGGCAGGGAGACACATGGCGGGCTGGCAGAAGACAGAGACATGGTGAGGCTGAATATTTATTCAGGGGAGTTATGAACGGGGAAACGAGAGGGGGACGGAGAGGGAGAGAGAGAGAGAGAGAGAGAGAGAGACAGCGAGAGAGAGAGAGACAGACCGAGAGAGAGAGAGAGAGAGAGAGAGAGAGAGAGACAGAGAGACAGAGACAGAGAGACAGAGAGAGAGACAGAGAAGGGGAAGCAGAGAAGTGGGGAGAGAGGCAGAAGCGAAGCTGCCTCTCCGAGAGGAAGATGGAAAAAAGAGTGAGCTCAGGCCGGAAGCTGAAGATCAGCCTGCCTCAGCGGATGGGGAGGGAATGGGCGTGGCTTGTCTCTTAAAGGGACAGGGACCAAAACCCATAAACAATTTCTGGCTGCACAACAGAACACACCACGATTTAATCCCCTAAAGTTGCATGTTTATCATATGCTTCTGAGGGCTATGGGGTTATTTTTTGTACTCCTCACTGGTGGCCTTTTATGTGGCTACAGTCTTATGCCAGCTGGAGCTAGAGTTTTTTGAAATCACAGGCTTACTAACTGATGGCATTGACGATGGGGAACCGAGACGTGGAGTACAACAGCTGTTCCTGAATATTTGGGTGGCATGATCTTCTCAAAGAGTGGTCCTTGGTTGTCTTGATGTGGCACCCCAAGAATAAATGCTCCAGAAGATTTGGAAGGAAGCTTGAGACTGTGGTGACAGCGCCAAAGTCACAGAACGTCACTGCACGTATTCTGTTGGCAAACAAGTCAACAAGTCCAGTTGAGACTTGAGAAGCCGAGGTGACATTAGCTCACCGCTCTTGAAGGGAAAGGACAGGGTTCTTATTGACTTTTTACATATATTTTTTTTACCATTCCTCCAAAGTTTCCTTCAGAAAATAGGGTTCCCCAATGGTGTCTATTCAAGAGCTGCTCCCCCTATACTTGTTGATTTCTTCATTTAAAATAACATTTTCATGTTATGGCTTAGAGTCATGTTTTTGCATAGGAAACAAAAAATCACGTGAGTGAGTGTGCTAATGACTACTGGGCTAATGTCTCACTCTGGTAACACATATGTCATCAAATTATAGATTTTTATGGCAAATGACTCAAAATAATTAAATGAAGAGATCACTTGGGACAGTTCTAAAATCAAATGATTACTTAAATGCCACGTAATAAACTCAGAGAGCTATACATAATGTCTTATTTCGTCTTCATAGTAACCCTGTGAGTAAGGTATTGTAGGCCTATTTTCCAGGTGAGGTAATGCTCTGAAAAAGTAAAGAGCTTGGGAGCAAATTGATTTGTATCCCGGAAAGGACAGAGCTTGAATTTGCTCCCAGATACGTATCAGACTCAGTATTTGCTCTCAGCCACTACAAATATTGCCTCTTGGGCCAATAAAATCTGCCTCCTTTCCCAAGAATACAAAATTTTCCTGAGCTTCATTTTCTTCTAAAATCCTAATGTGAGGGTAATAGAAAGAAACAAAAGATAACTAATTGTTTTACATAACCCTGCCCGTCACTGCAGAAACAGTGGGGTACCTAGGGTTATTATTCATATGTAAATAACACGTGTAGATATCTAACCCTAATTTTATTAGTTACTTCTCTCACTGTTATGACCAAGTACACTATAAAAAGCAACTTAAGGGAAGAAAAGTTTATTGGCTTACGGTTCCCTGGGGTCCAGTCTAAAATAGGAAAGTCATGGTGGGAGAAGCACAAGATTGCTGACAACATTTCAGTTACAGTCAGGAAACAGACTGAAGAGAACGTGCAGCTGGGCTATAAGAGCGCAGGCTTGCCCCTGCCCACTTCCTCTCATAAGGTTCTATACCCCCCGAATTCTACAACCTTCTGGAACTGCACTGCCAGCTGGCGACCAAGTGCTCTAATGCATGAACAGATAGAATATTTCACACGCACACCACAGCACACACCTCAAGGAAGCAGATTTTCAGATTTTAAGTCTACCAGGCATTCTGATTCACTCCACTAGGAATGGCTCCATCTTACTCAAATAATGCTGGGTAATTGTTGGAACCAAGATTCCGTTGAATTGCATTCATGTTAACTAGGAAGTGATATGGTTGAAACTATCTCCATATTAAAATTGCAAAGATTAAATAAAATAAATTCATAAAATATTTTTCAAACTTACTAGCTTTACTTATAAAAACATTTCATTTTATTGTTGAACATATGATATACTGATGGTAGCATCTCCTGGAGTTTGTTCTCCTCTCATTTTCAGCCTGTATGATATAATATATATTAATATATAAATATATCCCCCATAGGCTTGGTGTGTTTAGAGTTTAAAATATAGTTGATTTCGCATCACTATGCTATATTTTTAGAAAGAAAATTATAGAACCTATTCATCATGTCTATTTAACATCATCTGTCTATCATCCTATCTGTCTGTCTGTCTGTCTGTCTGTCTGTCTGTCTGTCTGTCTGTCTATCATCGATCTCCAATGTGGAGAATTAGGGTCTCTCTGGGACATCCTAAACCTATTACTGATAATACAATGATGCCAGAAAACAAGCATCTGTTCTTCGAGCCTTTTATTTTCTTTTTATTTTAGGTCTTCAAGGAGTGTGCTGAGTTAATTTCTTGGCATATGACATCTATAA
Organism: Arvicola amphibius; assembly: GCF_903992535.2. Lineage (NCBI taxonomy): Eukaryota > Metazoa > Chordata > Mammalia > Rodentia > Cricetidae > Arvicola > Arvicola amphibius. Next base: position 19,242,993 of record NC_052057.2, on the reverse strand, counting down.
CTGCTAACCATAATTCTTACTCATTATCTTGTTATTTGATGTTAAAATTTTTTCAATTATTATTTATGCCATAACCTTTAGATGAAAGACATATATCCAAACCCCAAAGTGCTGGTTTGATATCTATCTGTAATCCTAATACTCAGAAAGAAGGCTTAGGTATGAGAACCGCAGGATTGAAGTCACAAGACTGAAGCCACATGACCACATATACATAGAAAAACCGTTTCTCAACTTAAAGAGGGAGAGAGTGAGAAAGAAAGTGGGTGTAAAAGGATGGGTAGACAGATAGACTGAATGACAGACAGAGTGAGAGAGGGGGAGAAGGAGAAAAAGGGAAGGGAGAGGGAGTTTTTGTGTTTGTTTGTCCTCTGTGTCTCTTTGCACTCTCCTTCTAAGAGTCCTGGGATGGTTTCCCTTCAACAGCAAAGAGCACCTGTAACCCTTAGACCTTGATTTACTCGAGCACTATCCACTTAAAGAAAGCAGAAATCCATGGAGAAAAGATGTGTGTGTGTGTGTGTGTGTGTGTGTGTGTGTGTGTGTACATATATGATTTCTAGGACCATCTTACATATATATAGGTTATATATAATATCTATATAGCCTATATAATATATAAGATGGTCCTAGAAAAGCTCTCAGCGAACAAAAAATAGATGTTTCTCTATACAGAAGAGAATTCTGTCTTAATACATGTTGGTTCTGTTTGGGTATGTCATTACAGTAAGAAATACTGAGCAAACTGAAGTATGCTTCAAGAATTGACATAACCAGATCCTCAAATTTAAAAAATTCATTTTAAAAGATTAGATGCTAACATTCTTAGACTTTAGTACTTAAGTTATTTTTGATGTATATTTGACAAAAAAGGAAAGCAGTTAACAATGAATCATTTCATCCAAAAATTGTCCATTTATTTGCACTTTATAAATATTATTGTTGGGCAAGATTAGTTGCTAGCATCTGCAATCATTAAAATTGAGACTGAGGCAGAATGATTGCTATAAGTATTTATCTCTGTCTTATCTATCATCTATCTATCCATCATTTATTGATCTCTGTATATATGTACATGTATTAATATATATTTATATTCATTGCTATGTCCTACTCTCATTGTTTCTTTGCAAAATAAGAAATTTGCATAAAACTAAAGATTTAACTCTTTTTGACTCACTTTGCTCTCTTCAAAAACAAGAATTTTCAGTTTAAATTTTGAATAGATTGACTGAGAGATTAATGCCTGTTTGTCCAGTTCCTTGAATGACATTACTCAAGTAAAGTGTGATTAGTATTTATTCATAACTCACAATAGGGAGGACCACTTTAAGTAATTTACGTCATCAATCTTTCATCGTAAATCGGATCATATTGATTCTATTGACAAAATTTGGAAAGTCATTTGAGATTCCAAAAACATCCCTAAAACAATTGCAACCATTTGAACAAATGGCTGCGAAAAAACATATAAATAACATTGTTTTCTTAGAATATTGTTATATCTAGAGTTATCATGTAAGTTACATAAGAGCCCAAATCTCTCAGGCTTACTGTTTTATCACTTTATAATTACATAAAATTGAGTCATATCACTAATGCTTCCATAAATACAGATGATGTTTGACCTCAAAACAACCTTCTGAAGCTTTCAAAGTTTATATTTCATTAATAGAATCTTTCTTTTATATATTTTAGCATTAATTTAATTGCTTGTAGTTGATGTGGAATTACTGGAGAAATCAATGCTGAATTTCCAGAACTAATCTCTTAGTTTTGCTGTTTTATCATTTTTATGGTTTAACATAACACTGAAGAACATAATTCATCAAGTCAGAGATCATGATATATCCTTGAAACAGAAATAAAACTTATCAAAGTAGGAGGAATCTTTATTGTAAATAGCCATGCGGTGTTTATTGTTTTACTTTAGATATTCCTTGAACTATGCAGAATAAATGAGGAGTGATTTTGTCTGTGATGACACTAAATTCTTAGTGCCCCTCCCCAGTGGAATACTTTATAATATTTAAATTCATCTGCTGTTTCCCAAACCAATCATTAAGAATGTTAGTAGACTATTTTCATAATCTCAACTCATAGCTGATTTTTGTCAAGATTTAAAGAGAATTTCAAGCATGCCATCCCTATTCCAAAAACAATTTAAAATGCTTTACAAAGATACATGCACACATAATTGGTGTCTTTATATGTAAGATATAATTGATATTTAATAAATAATTTATGTTACATATAGCACATATATATACATATATATATAACAATTTGATATGAAATAAAAATAAATATGTAAAAATAAGAGTAAACAAGGGTTAGAATGCAATATGTTATAGAATCAAGGGCAACCACATGATACAGTCCTAACTGGCTGACTCATGTTTGTCCTAATTTCGATTTCAAGCTTGCCAACTTTTGGAACTTGCTCCTCTCTGTGGTAGGAAGCTGTTTGTTCATTGCTGACCACCCTTACTCAAAAATAATCACACAGAAACTATATTATTTGCAATACTGTTTGGCCAATAGCTTAAGCATATTTCTGGCTAACTCATATCTTAAATTAACCAATCTCCATTAATCTGTGTATCACCACAAGGCTGTGGCTTATCAGGTACAGTTCCAGCGTCTATCTTAGGCAGGGCTACATGACATCTCTCTGATTCTTCTTTCTCCTAGCAATAAGTTTTGTTTTCCCCACCTAGCTCTATTCTACCCTATGACAAGCCAAGGCAGATTCTTTATTCATTAGCCAATAGAAGCAACACATATACACAAGGACTTCCCACACTATTTCCCCTTTTCTATTTAAATAAAAAGGAAGGTTTTAACTTTAACATAGTAAAATTATATATAACAAAACAGGTATCAAGCAAGAATTACAGAAACAATACTTATATCTACTTTATCTTTTATCATAACTAAGGAAAACTATAATTATAAATATGTATTCTTCAACTCCATCGAAGACTCCAGGAGTATGTAATATTACCTAAGTAAACAGGAAGTGTATTGTCAACAACTTCTAAAACTCTAGAATTTACAGACATCATGCTGCTCAGACAGTCATTCAAAGTTCTTCTGTAATGTTGGGGCATCCAATATTCAGCCTACAGGCCCATAGTATCCAACAGACTTTTCCATGAAGCAGGAAATTTCAAAGACAGTTCTGCCTATATTGGCATTTTGTCAGTCACTTTCTTCTGTCTCCTGCTGAAAGTCTAGCAGACTCTTCCATGAAGCAAGAACCCTGAAAGATCATCTCATCTTTAGGCAGTCATTTCTCTGTGTGTCCTGCATGTCCAGTTCACACAGCATACCATCAATCAGTCCAGGCAAGAGCAGTTTCTTGCCTAAATGGCTAACAAACTCCATGAGGAGACTCTTTAATGCCCATCTTCCTCTTGAAGTAGATTGGTGCTGCCAGTAGCAGGTGTGTCTCATTGTCATGATAAGTCCTAAATTCTTAAAACCTTTTAAATGCCATATTCTGAAGGTCTCTGAAAGATTTAAAGAATACCTAGCTAACTGAAATATATCTCTATATATTTAGAAAACCTAACTAACAAGACTACAAGCTTTATTATTATACATAATTATCGATTAACATATATTTCTTAATTATACATTACATTTTTAAATGAGCTACACAAACACAATACCTTAATCAAGAGCAGAAATATACATATAACAAAATCAACCTTAAATTTCTATCAATAAACCATACCAATGTAAATTATTCATATCTATAACACCTCCGTCTTCTGTACCCCTTCAAAGCTGATCATCTCATTCACATTATAAACTGTACTAATTCTACTCATGGTCCTGCTTACTGTACCCAAAGTCTCTATAACTTTGGGACATTATCATTTATTTACTGTTTTTTTATGTTGAACCCATTAGTACATTAGTTCTGTACAAAAGGAATTACATTCTGATGTCTTCATCCTCATAGTGAATATAATGTCTATCACATATTGGAAACTTGAAAATATCCTAAAGTGTGAAAATGTGCTACCATGTTATATCCATATTTAATAGCCTTTGCTAACTATAAAAAAGCTGCAGCTCTATTTCATCTGCAAATTTACATCTTACTTTACCTCTCTTTGGCATACATTAGCCCCAACACAAGCTTATTCATTGTTTGTTCCATCTGTCTCTAAGAACATATGTCATAGCCTGCTTCCAGTAAGGAAAAATGTATGACTTCCTATGCCCCGACCACTTTCTGTGAAGAGAAATTTCCATGCACTAAAGTGTGAAATCATGTTTCAGGACTGCTTACACAAATTATCTACTGTAATTGGGCTCATTTTACCTTAATTTTCTGATTAAAAAATAAAAGTCAGGCATGGTAGTGCACACCTTTAACCCCAGCACTCCGGAGGCAGAGGCAGGCAGAATATCTGTGAGGACAACCTGGTCTACAGAGCAAGTTCCGTGACAGCTAGAGCTGTTAAACAGAGAGACAGTCTCTAAAACCAAATAAATAAAATATAAAAAATAAGGAATATTTGTAAGCTCCTGCAATAAGTGTGGATCTTAGACATTATATCTACTATACTGATTAGATAAGTTTTCTCCTATTCTGAGCACAACCTAAATGTACTTTAACATCAGAAACATCTGTGTTGCCACCCAACACACAACAGCTCGTTGTGTACATAGTACATTCTGCCAACTCAACTAAGTTTAGTAACGAATTAAAAGTGAAGTGTTTATCTTGTTTAAATTTCCATTTCTTCAATGTTTCCATCATAGAGTTTGAAGCTTTCACAGTGAGCATAAATAACATTTGATTTGATGCTGATTTTCTGTGAGTTAGCATCTAAGGATGTTTACATGAAAGAAATTGACTTTTGATGACCCTAGATATATTCATGACTCTGGACAGAGATAATTGCTGAAACTGGATGGTGGAGAAACGTCTTTTTTTTTTTTCTGGAATAATGAAATAGGTTTTAGAGCAGGTTTTAGAGCAGGTTTTAGAGCAGGGAGGATTCTTGATCAAGAATTATATGAGGGTTAAAATTTTAAGATTTATTTTGAGTTATACATTGTTAGTTAAAGTAGGGTTCATCTCAGGGCAGAGAATCAGGAGAAGCTAAAGAAATTAGTTTCTATGTTTAGACTATATGTATATACACACACACACACACACACACACACACACACATATATATATGGGATACTGGAGTTTTATTCTACTTTACTTAGTGTTGCTTTTATTTTATTAAGTAATAAATAAAATTCATTCTATTCAACATATTTACTTTCTAAACAACTTTGGACCTTTAAAAGAATCACAATCTTAAATATGACTCAATGCGTATGGTCAGAAACTTTAAATATTATTTCCACAAGTGAAGCCTTTCTAAAATTCTCAGCCCAACTTGTTAAGAATCAAGCAGGTTTGAAACAAACCTGTAGGCAATTTGTTTGTGGTTGAAGCCATGGATGATTCAAGCTAAAAAGCATAGTAATAGTGATTGATCTATATGCAGCATTTTCTCGCTTAAAAGTTTGTTATACTATTCAATTATGCCAAAGGTATTTTTATACTGTACCAACCTCTTTTCTTAAAGGAAAAAAATCTGGTGTGCTACAATTCAGAAGGAAACCAAGAGCATCTGGTGCAGATCCTGTTTGCTTCTACGGCTCTTCAAAGGAAGGCAAAATGTAGGCACCAGTCATACAAGAGGGTAGACTAGAGCCCCAATGCCTGTCTAAGAACTTGAAAAACTGAAGCTGTATGGGCATTATACTTGTTCAGAGAAAATTTTAGTGGATTAAACATGGAAATTATCAGGATGGGAGCAACAATCACCTTGCCTTTAGTCTGAAAATGTTGCATAAAAGACAATAACTGTGCTTTAGAGTGTGCTGGTCAAAAATAGAATTGAATTGAATAGGAAAGACCTGGTAAGAAAGATGGACAAAATATCAAGAATGTCTACAAGATGGAATCAGGAGGTCAAGCCCATGCCAGAGTTACCTCTCAGAAAAAGGAATGTGGTCAGAGGAACATGAGGGTGATAAAGAGAGGACACTGGCTCCCACTTTGAATATTACATATTTGTGTGTGTGTGTGCGTGCGTGTGTGCGTGTGTATATATACACGCACACACGCACACACGCACACACGCACACACGCACACACGCACACACGCACACATGCACACAGTCATGTTTGTGTAACATGATAATGTAACAGTCTGGGTAACACGGAGTTACCAAGAAAGGATGGTAAAACCCAACTGAATTATGAACAGAAAGACTGGAAGCTTTCAAGGGAGTCCATTACAAGAAATGGTATAGTCTGTGTCATGGTGGCTTCTATTAAAGAAACCTGGGAAAAACAGGCCACATCCTCAGAAAAAAAGACATTTACAGCATGGAATGAGTGTGATAGAAAGCATGGCCAGTTGTATAAGTTGAAAGAAAGGTTGTTGAGCTGGTTAAAATAAAAATAGAAATATGTTGAAATCATGGGAAGATGAGATTTGCAGATATTCTCACTTCGTTTGCATATAGAAACACAAAGAGGACATTTTATGTTTTGCTCATTATGATATTAAAGAGCAAATAATGACTCCTCTTACCACAAGAAGTTTTCAACATGTAATGAATTTGGAATGACTGGTCAGGTTCTAACATGCCAGAAGGAGGAACAAACTATTCTTATGTGTTATTGAATTTAGTCTTTAAAATGTATGATACAGAAAAGATGGCCACATTTACTTTATACTTTGCCTTCACTGTATGGGTCAGCCTGTGGTAATTCCAGATTTACCAGTCCTCAGCAGACACTCCTACCTACTACACTGGAACTTCACCAAAATCTGTAGGATATGGGGGCAGCCTTATCATTGACTACAAAGAAGTAATTATACCTCTTCAAAACTCTGGGCCACAGTTCAGCACATTGCAGCAAAAGCAAGATAAATTGTTAATCAATATTGGGAAATAAAATATATTTTGGACTCCTTGAATGGTTTTAAAATCTTAGCCTAATTACAGTACATATTATCCTTTTAACCATTTTACAGTCAAATTATGTATACCACATATTGACAATTTGGCTGATGACAAGCCACAACTGTATGGACAAAAGTGATTCCATAAGATGATAATATAGCTGAGGGCTGTGGATGTAGTGGGATAATGTTTGTCCAATATTGTCCAAGGCCTTGGGTCTCAACTTCAACAGAATTACGCTCCCCCAAAAAAGATTACAATAGAACTAACAAACCCCTGTTGCACGGATGTGGTAGCTGAGACAGTATTGTAGCACAATGCATTACTCACATGCTTTCGTGATACGGTGTGAGTACACCTAGTATGTGGCTAGTTGTATGAAACCACAGCACATTAAAGTGATGCCATCTGGACCATGCTTCTGTATAATGACACATTTCTCAGATGATATCTCTGTAGCTAAGCAACTGAACTGTGTCCACAATAGAGAAAGCCCATGTTACAGATGAAATCCCTCCCAAGCAAGTAGAAGTAATGTATGTTGCAAGAAGTTAATAAGCCAGTGAACAAATAAGCAAGTTATTATTCCATTTTTCTCAGATTCTGTTGAAATACCATTTAAATGTTTTTGTTGTTGAAAACATTTTTTTCCAATTTTAAGATGGCAAGGATTCTCATTTTAAAATCTATCAGTCAGAAGTCAAGACAATAACTCTTCTAAGACAGAATGTATTTTGTACCATCTCTGGTTACAATGTAAATCTCAGAGGGAAAACAAAGCTTTTAAATAAATTAACTACACATTGAAGTAACCATGATACTTTTACCAATTAATTAGGCTGACTTAAAGGAACTCAGAAGAACATAGCAAAATTGGTTACAGAACCAGGGATGATTGTGTGTGTGTGGGGGGGGGGGTTATTTTTTTTATGTTGTTGTTGTTGCTTTTGTTCTTTGGGTTTTGTTTTTGTTTTGTTTTGTTTTGCTTTGCTTTGTTTTTGCTTTTGCTTTTAAAGGAAGCTGTTCTTTACACATTACAAAAATGCTTATAGTTTTCCTCCTTGATACACAACCTTGGAGTCCAGACACTGAAAGAAAACCCAGGACTATGGAGAGCGTGCTCTATCAAGCCACCTTATAAAGGCTCTTTGAGAGGAAAACTGAGTATGAAATGCTTGCCCTAAATAATGAAACAAGGAAGGAATAGTTTTATATTAGCAAATTGTAGGATAAAATCAGATCTACTAGTCTGAGTGTTTAAGAATTCTTTCTTTGGGATTATATTAAGATAGACCAATGTCTTAGTTTCTTTTCCTGTTGCTGTGATCAAACCCCCTTGTAAGAGCAACTTAAGGGAGCAGGGAGCAAGGGTTTGCTCTGGATCACAGTTCACAATGTCACAGTCACAATCTGGAGCAGAGAGTAATGGGTGCAGGTGCTACACAGTTAGTTCCCTATCTCCAGACACACAATTCAGCATGCTCTAACTGTGTGGAATTCAAGGTAAGAATCACAATCAACTTTAAAGCAGAACCGAAGATAGCTCGTAAGTCATAAACATGTTCGGAAACTATGTCAGCTAAATGGCAAACCACAAATTCGTTGTACAAGTCAGTATCTATTTCCTGTATCATCCACGAACACTGTCGTTAGCCGTCATTGTGCATAGTCTCTGGAAAGAGCCACAGTCAGGGAAGGTACTCTGATTCAGAGCGTTTAGTGAGAAGCTACGTCAAGGGAGATCTTGATGCTGGGTGTAATGAACCTCCGAGGCCTCTTCCACCACCTTGTTCAGCCAACACATGGGCTTAGGTCATGTGTCACGTACAGTTCTGATTCTTAAACACCAGAAGAACACATAAGAGCACCTTTTTGGAAAGCCCAGTTCACCATAGAAAGCACATAGACAGCTCTCTCATGGGAGAAGCATGTGCCGCCACATTTCAGGAAAGAGATTGTGACATTCTCTAGTTCTGTGCAAACTAAACATGTGTTACATGTGCTAGTGAATAAATGGATACACAAGTCCAATGATTTACTCATTGCCAAACAAAATCTTTTTAGTAATAGGCTCTCTCCCTAGATGGGGCCACACCACTGCCCTCTGGGTCTCATGATGTAACAAATTGGGTATTCTTTCCATTTGAGAATTCCCTTGTCTTTCTTCTCCCACCAAGGACCTGCCCAACTGTTTTCTGCAGGCTTTTCTTTCTGCTAGGTGATTGTCTCTGCCGATTTCTTTTTATTTTCCTCAAGAATTTCCAGAGCTGTCCAATCCTCTCCTTCTTTGGAATAACATTTATATTTAGATGACATTAATGGGCATAAATGTAGCTATTGATGTATTTTTATGGTTCTATCTCCTTCATTTTCACAAAGCAGATACACATCTGCTGCCTTATCAGAAATCAACTTGAGCTTTTTACAAGTGAAAATAATTTATCAACTTTTTAAATAATAAAAAACAGCATGCCATATGCTAGCTAGCATTTATAACTTGCCAATAACTGCCATTAGCCTTCACCTGTGAGAATTTTCCTGTTCTCTGTAAATCAGCCATTACTGAACTTGCAAGACCCAGAATGCCCTCTTTTTGTATCATTAGAGATGTTTGTCTGGCTTTCCTCTTTCTTTCTTCAGGTCAATATTACTTACTCTTCTGTATTCTCCAAAGCTACTTCCACTGATATATTACTTAAGAGTTCTCCCTAACTCTGCACCTCGCTGGGGCAGCACAGTAGAGCTGACCCAGGTGGTGTGGGTGTGGAAGAGCTGACCCTGAGGCTGTGAAAGCAGAACTGGCCCCTCCCCAGCTCATCAATCACTGTAAGGGTGAACTAGTCAGGACAATACTGAAGAGCTCTCTATGGTCCTGAGGACAAAGGAGGGCTGGCTGGAGGACTGACCAGTCCTGCAACCACCCAAGCCCAAAACCAGGGTTATGGGTTGGCCCACCCCAACATCTTTCTCATCTGTGATCTGCTGGAGAACTTGTAGGGGCCTGTCCTGCAAATTCAAAGCTTCAGGATCTCTACAACACAGGCCAATAACAGGATATCCAAGAGGAGTCCCAGTGAGTGCACAACATCAATAGTGTAGCAGAAACCAGAGGCCTTGAATCAGACCAATGACTCTTTGCAATGAAAACTTACACATAAAGATATATGGATAAAAGGGTTTACTGTGTATCTTACCATGTTACACTACGGCTTCCATGATGAGATTTTTTTCCTTTTTTTCCCTTGTTTTTCTCTTAAATTTTATTTTATTTTGTGGGGGGAGGCTGCAAGGGCAGACGGTGAATATGAAATGAATGGGCTCGAGATGCGTGATGTGAAAGACACAAGGAATAAATAAAAAGAAAGTTTCCAAAGAAGTTTTCCTTAGACATTAACAATTTACTAGTGTACCACCTATAACAGGAAGCTGATAATCTTAGCTATCACCACATACATGTGTATGTATGTACATATGTATGCATTGTAGTGTGTGTGTATGAGAGAGTGAAGGGAGAGAGAGAGAGAGAGAGAGAGAGAGAGAGAGAGAGCGACTAAGTGGTTCTCTGAGACCAGTTGAAGACTCTGTAGACCTTTCCTTGCTACTGAGAACCTTGAATGAAAGGAAACCAAAGATCTGGTTCTAAAGGCATGAGTGTACATCCTGGCTTTCACAATCATCAGTTTGGCACCAATAGACAATTTCTGTTTTCTATACTGAAAAATGGAAACGGTTAACTGACTTGCAGTATGGACATGATATTAACTAATGTGTGAGACACACTTATATGAAAGCAAGTCAATACCTCAGAGAAATCCTCCAAATCATATATTACATATATTGTATATTATATTTGAGATTCTTATAAAGGTACATTGGCAAATTTTTGAGATTTACTTCATAATAATTCAATGTAGATATCAATCAAGGTGTATTGACATAGATCAATTAGGGTTGTCATGAATAGGGTTGGGATGGGTCTAACAAAGAATTATTGTAGTGTCTGAGAACATGACTTGTACTTAAAATTCGTAGAAACAAGTTGTTTTAGTTTTTTAAGTGTGCTATTATGTTTAATACATATATACTTCACAGTGCATAAATGTATACTTCCTTTTATTAGGACTATATGAATTATTTCATTGTATGTGGAGATCCTGCATATGTTTTTCTATAAAATTGTTCCCTGTAAAGCTATGTTCTCACACTCTGAAGTCTGGAGAAAAAGATGATTTTGAGAATAGCAGATTCAGGATTCCAAACTCGTTTTTACTACAAGGACATAATGTGTTCTGGGTGACAGATATGTGACTCACTGTCTCTGTCTCTCTCTGTGTTTCTCTGTCTCTCCATCCCTCCCTCCCTGTCTCTCTCTCTCCAGATACCCTTAAAGCATATCATATACGTACACACATAGCATGGTACCAACATTCACTATTAACTATCCATCAGCTAACTATCACTACTGTGTTGTTTTCTGTTCTATTTTCAACTTTCCTAAATTATACACACTGTGAACTTCAAGCATTAGAGACTTTCCACCATTGTAAATAATTAGAATTATCCTTTATGATAGATGAACACATGGGAACTTACATAAAAGAGAAGGACAACTATAAATTTTTTTTTTAAATTGTGTGTATGCATTGCAGGGGGTTTTGTACCCATGAATTCTGGTGCCTGCGGAGGCTTAAAGCATCAGATCTCCCAGGAGCCAGTGTTATGAACCACCAAATACTAGTACTGGAAACCCAACAACACTCCTTTGAAAAAGCAGTAAATGCTCTTAACCACTGAGTAATCTCTCTAGACCAATTAAGGAATACTTTAATGATGGAGATTTTAGCTTGACTTCTGTCTCCCACCTGCAGGAGCAGGACCTTGACTGTGGTCTCTGTGCTACAGTTTCTCAGCTTCTTCCACTTCCAAATGGATAAGCTAATGTTTTCTTATCAATGTTGCTTGAGAGAGACAGACAGAGAGAGAGAGAGAGAGAGAGAGAGAGAGAGAGAGACAGAGACAGAGAGAGACAGAGAGACAGACAGACAGAGACAGAGAGAGACAGAGACAGAGAGACAGAAAGAGAGAGTGCATCAAGTTGGATGAGTTAGAACGGGAGGACCTGAGGGGGCAAAGTGTGGTCAGAATATATTCTATAAGATTTATTATCAATTAAAAAAAGAAAAGGATGAAACAATGGAACTATGCTAAGTCAGTAAAAGTAAAAATAAGTCTTTGGGATATTGCTTTCTTTTTTAATGCTAAGAAAATTGGGTTTCAGGGAAATGAAACTGTAGGGTAATATAATAATTCAACTAATATAAAGTGAATACTAAAATATTTTAGTTTGTTAATAATACACATTTAAAAATACTTTACAATAAATATGTTTTAATAGTCTAGCTTTAAGAATTTCATGATTGATCTTCCATGACTAAAAGTCTTCTAAGAAATCATATAGCACTTTATTTTATGCATAACAACATAATTTACATATTAAATAACACTATAATGACTTGATTTGAGAGAGTGTTAAACAGAAGAAAAAGGGGAAACTTTTCAGTGTATAGAATTCCTCTCCCTGGAACAAATTTTTAAAGAGATTTAAAGTAAGTCAGTACTGCAATGTGCTCAGGGACTAGCCATGTCCAGCCCCTGGTACACTGATGGTCCATGGAACAACCGTGACAAAGCCATGGGCTGGCTGACAGTAAATTCTTCCTGAGAACTACTGATTATTGTTCAATGCATATTTTACAACTATATATTATAAGACGTTATTAAAGACTTTCTAATTAATGCATGCAATCTGTATGTTGTCTGCAAATAAATAACCAACTAATAAATGTATTGAGAGTTGTAAAAATTATCTACTGCTTATTAATCCTGAGTGTATAGACTTTCACACTTATATTATTGGAATCAATAGTTTGGTCTGGGAGAATGTTTTCTAATCGTGCATAAAGCTCTTAGCCTTATTGTTCTACCACAGAAATGAAAGGTTCATATTCCACACTCAAGGTTATTTTTGAAGAAAATTCTGTCTACCATGAGTCTGACTTTGTAAATCTAAAAACTCTTCACACTTGAGAATTTCAGTGGAGGGAAACATACATTTTTTGAGTGTTGAAGTATTCATTGAAGTGTGGCAATTCATATTTAGTTTCTCATTTATTCACACTTAATGTCTTTATTTGCATATATATTGGTCTTCTTGCGGGATTCTATAGTTTTTAGCTATAAGATTATATGACATAGTTTACAAACTGGAAGTAATACTCCAGAGGCCAAAATAAATAAAATTATTCCTCAAGACCTTTGGAAATTGTTAATATAACTTAATGGTAATTTACATTGTGTTTTTATGACACTTAACATGAAAAAACAAAAAAAAATGAAAATTTTAGGACGTGATTCTTTTTAGTTTCCCTTAAGTCGCTGTCCTAGCATTTAAATGTCTGTAAAACCATGTATATAAACAGTAACAAGAAGTAATACTTGACTTGAAGGAAACTCTGTTTCTGCTAAAAACAGTCCAGACCATTTCTGCCCTCAGATATTTGGGATTATCTGAGTACAAATTTCTGCAATTTATCAAACTCCTCTCGCAGACACAGCCTCACTACTAACCTCTGTAGCTCTTTGTCCAAACATTTACAAAAGTCATTCTACTTCACTGAAAAGGGCCTCAAAGAGTGAAGTTGGCTAAGAATCCATGAGAAAATTACCCTTAATCTTGACTATGAAATATTACTTCTAGCACATTTTCTCTATCTTGAGTCTTGATTTGTGATTTGAAAATTATTATAGTAATCTGATTAGGAGAGAATAAACAATAAAATAGCTGGAGGAGCTTCATCTTCTATAGAAAACAAAGCAGCCAATGAATTTAAATATACAGGGTGACTACTATTATTTTCTGGTTGTTTTGATAAAATACCCTGCCTGACAAAAGTAATATAAGGAAAAAAGAATTTATTGAGCTCACAATGGATGATTACAATGCTTTGAGGCAAAGAAATCATGCCAAAAGGAACTTGAGGGAACTGGTCTCATTTGGTTTTCAGTCAACTAAAGAAAACTGGATCACATTCTTTTTCTAATACAGTTCAGGATCCTCTGATACAGTTACAACAAATATTCCTAAATAAATTCATGTATTCAGGATAATCACTCCCTCACAGGCATGCTCAGAAACCTATGTCTCAGATAATTCTAGGTTTTGTCAAGTTTACATTTATCACGACCCGTCACACCTCTGTACTCATTATTTGACACCCAAAGACATCATAACTCTCTACCTTGTTCATATTCTCTTGTTCTTCTCATCATATAAAATACAATTCAAGTTTGAAAGGTCATATAGACATTAACAGCTACCATACTTTAAAAGTTCAAAGTCTAAGGCAGACGGTGGTGGTATATGCCTTTTATCCCAGCACTTGGGAGGCAGAGGCAGGTGAATTCCTATGAGTACAAGACTAGTATGGTTTACAAGGTGAGTTCCAGAACATCTAGGGCTGTTACACAGGAAAATCCTGTTTTGTTTTTTAAAACAAAACAAAAAACAAATAAGTGAAAACGAAAAAGAAAAAAACAAACAAACAAACCACCAAGTCCCTTACTTAACTTTGAGCTTCTACAATATCACAAACAAGTTGTGTACTTCCAATGTTTCATGACACAGAGTAGACATCCCTGTTCCCAAAGGGAATATCCAGGAGTGGTCAAACCACAGCAAAATCAAAATCCAGAAAGAAATAAACAAAAACAAAACTCTACCACTTCATTTCAGTATCTGGGTTTCATAATGTAATTTCCTGACTTCTTCCCTTCAGCTTACCTACTTTCAGCACATGTAGACTCAGGCAGGCTCCTCGCGCCTACCTATCTTTATTACACACCCATAGTCCTGTCATTTCTGCCGCAGCTTAGGCTTCACCTTCACATCTTTGCTGTGTAGCCTCTTAGGGCCTCTCCACAGGAATTCTAGCCAAAAATGCTTTCTTTCCTGCTGTCTAATGCAGAACACCAGGTTTGTCTTTAATGGTACCAATCTCACTAACAGTTACAGCTATGTGTTGTCTGCCTGTTTGAAACTTTGAGCTTGCCAGCATACCTTTTCCATCATAAAACAAATTAGTCCATTATCTTTAAATTCAGTTTGACTCACATTCTCAGAACATAGCAGAGTGAAGCCAGATTTTTCATGAAAATGCCACGTAATGACCCTAACCCAGTTCCAGGTATACTCCTTGCTCTCTTCTAAAGCCCCAGGAACTGTGCCCCCACTGTCCACATTTCTCCCATCAATACTGTCTTTCAAGTTCCCACTAGAAGAGCCCATTAAATTCCCCATCTCACATTCAATGACTTTTCAGTCCAAAGCTTTAAAATTCTTCACATTCCTTAGAAAAAAAATCTCCAAAGGCTTCGAATAAGAATATGATTGCAGCCGGGCGGCGGTGGCGCACGCCTTTAATCCCAGCACTCGGGAGGCAGAGGCAGGCAGATCTCTGTGAGTTCGAGACCAGCCTGGTCTACAAGAGCTAGTTCCAGGACAGGCTCCAAAGCCACAGAGAAACCCTGTCTCGGAAAAACAAAAAAAAAAAAAAAAAAGAATATGAATATGATTGCAGCTCTTGCATCCTTGGTGGGACTCGGAAACACAGTTTGCTACAATACAGAGAGGACTAAGAGGTCAGTGAGCAGCAGAACACCCCACCATCTAGGACCTCCATAGTGGGGCAAAATTCCAAGCCCCTCCTCCAACTGCCTCAGTTTCTCTAGCCAGCCAGCAGGAGAGTTTCTTGCAGGTAGGCTCCCCCAAACTCAACCCCATCCATGGGACCCTGCAAACTACTAGCCCCACCCCACCACCAAATTCACCTATCCTCCTGCATTCTCAGTGGAACTCTGAAAACACAGCTTGCTACAATACAAAGGGAACTAAAAGAGAGCCAAGAGAGAGCCAAGAGAGGAATAAGAGCCAGCAGGAGAGTTTTCTGCTGAGAGGACCAAAAGAGAGGACCAAGAGAGGAACTCTAAAGCACAAGCTGCGAATGAACAGAGTGGACTAAAGGAGAAAACCAGGAGAGAAGACCAAGAGAGTAGGCTATGAAAGACCTCAGTGGCTCCCTGAGACGCAGACATTGACATAACAGAGCAGACCAAGAACAATTCCCGAAGATTCAGACAACCACTGCAAAGATTAGACCAAGATGCAAAGACACTGTGGGCATCAATTGAAAGAAGAGATGGGTAGGTGCCAATGGAAGAATTCATCCAACAACCTAAAAAGCAACAAGGTAACACCAGAACCCAGAGGTCGCACAACAGGAAGACTTGATCATCCTAACCCAGAGAAAGCAGAAGAAAATGATTTTAAACGTAACTTTATGAAGATGTTGGAGAACTTTAAAGATGAAATGGAAAACTCCCTTAAAGAAGTGGCGGAAAAGACAAACAAAAATTGCGAGAAATTAATAAATTCCTCAAACCTAAAAAAAAAACAAAAAAAAAAAAGAAGAAACAATCAAACAGGTGAAGCAAACAGTTCAAGACTTGATGACTGGACTAGAGGCAATAAAGAAAACACAAACTGAGAGAATTCTGGATATGGAAAATCTGGGTAAACGAACAAGAACTACAGAGGCAAGTATAACCGAGAGAATAAGAGATGGAAGAGAGAATCTCAGGTGTTGAAAATACTATAGAGGAAATTAATTCATTGGTCAAAGAAAACATTAAATCCAACAAATTCTTAACACAAAACATCCAGCAAATCTTGGACACCATGAAAAAACCAAACCTAAGAATAATAAGGATAGAAAAAGGAGAAGAACTCCAGCTCAAGGGCACAGAAAATATATTCAACAAAATCAAAAAGAAAACTTTCCCAACCTAAAGAAGGATGTCCTTATGAAGGTACAAAAAGCTTATAGAACATCAAATAGACTGGATCAAAAAAAAGTCCCCTCACCATTTAATAATCAAAATGCAAAACGTAGAATAAAGAAGGAATATTAAGAGCTTCAAAGGAAAATGGTCAAGTAACATATAAAGGTAGACCTATCAGAATTACACCCGACTTCTCAATGGAAACCATGAAAACTAGAAGGTCCTGGGCAGATGTGCTGCAGACACTAACAGACCATGAATGCAAGCTCAGTCTATTATACCCAGCAAGGCTTTCAATCACCATCAATGGAGAAAACAGGATATTCTTTGACAAAACCAGAATTAAACAATACGTTTCCACAAACCCAGCCCTACAAAAAGTACTAGAAGTCGAGGCCAGCCTGGTCTACAAGAGCTAGTTCCAGGACAGGCTCTAGAAACTACAGGGAAACCCTGTCTCGAAAAACCAAAAAAAAAAAAAAAACACAAAAAAAAACCAAAAAACAAAAAGTACCAGAAGGAAAACCCCTACCCAAGAAAACTAATTACACCCACAAAAGTATAGGAAACGGATAACCTCCCACCAGCAAAACACAAAAAAGGGAAACATACAATCACTACCACCGAAATAACAGGAATTAACAACACTGGTCATTAATATCTCTCAATATCAGTGGACTTAATTCACCTATAAAAAGACACAGGTTAAGAGAATGAATACAAAACCAGGATCCCGCCTTCTGCTGTATACAAGAAACACACCTCAACCTCATTACCACAGAGTCATATGGTGGGAAAAGGCTCTCCAGTCAAACAGACCTAAGAAACAAGCAGGTGTAGCTATTTTACTATCTCTCAAAATAGATTTCAAACTAAAATCAATCAGAAGAGATGAAGAAGGATACTTTATCCTCGTAACAGGAATAATCCATCAAGATGAAATCTCAATCCTGAACATCTATGTATGTCCTCAATACAAGAGTACCCCCATATGTAAAAGAAATATTACTAAAGCTTAAATTGCACATCAAACCCCACACACTACTAGGATACTTCAACATGCCACTCTCACCAATGGAGAGGTCAACCAGACAGAAATTTAACAGAGAAATAAGAGAATTAACAGATATCATGACTCAAATGGATTTAATAGACTTCTATAGAACATCCCACTCAAGCACAAAAGAATATACCTTCTTCTCAACACTTTATGGAGCCTTCTCTAAAATTGATCACATACTCGGTAACAAAGCAAACCTCCACAGATACAAAAAATTTAGAGTAACCCCCTGTATCTTATCGGATTACCATGGTTTAAAGTTAGAACGTAATAATAACCTACTCTCTGAAAGCCTACAAACTCATGGAAATTGAACAATGAACTAATTAACCACCCATGAGTCAAGGAAGAAATAAAAAAAGAAATTAAAGACTTCCTAGAATTAAATGAAAATGAAGGCACAATGTACCCAAACCTATGGGACACTATGAAAACAGTTTAAGAAGAAATTTCATAGCACTAAGTGTTCACAAAAAGAAAGTGGAGAAAGCTCACATAAGTGACTAAACAGCACAACTGAAAACTCTAGAAGAAAGAGGAAGCAGATGCACCTAGGAGGAGTAGAAGACAGGAAATAATCAAATTGAGTACTGAAATAAATGAATTAGAAAGAAAGAAAATGATACAAAGAATCAATGAGACAAAGAGCTGATTCTTTGAGAAAATCAACAAGATAAAGAAACCCTTATCCAAACTAATCAAAAGGCAGAGACAGAACATCCAAATTAACAAAATCAGAAATGAAGTGGGAGATATAACAACAGACACTGGTGAAATCCAGAGAATCATTAGATCATACTACAAAAACCTGTACTCCACAAAATTGGAAAATGTGAAAGAAATGAACAATTTTCTGCGTAGATATCATATACCAAAATTAAATCAAGACCAGGTGAACAATTTAAATAGAGCTAAAAACTGTAAGGAAGTCAAAGCTGTCATCAAAAGCATCCCCCCCCCCGCCAAAAAAAAGCCCAGGACTGGATGATTTTAATGCAGAATTCTACCAGAACTTCAAAGAAGAGCTAATACCTATACTTCTTAAAGTGTTCCACATAATAGTAACAGAAGGAACATTTCCAAACTCTTTTTATGAGGCTACAGTTACCCTGATACTGAAACCGCGCAAAGACTCAGCCAAGAAAGAGAATTACAGACCAATCTCACTATGAAAATAGATGCAAAAATACTCAATAAAATACTGACAAATGAAATCTCAGAACACATCGAAAAAATCATCAACCATGATCAAGTTGGCTTCATCCCAGAGATTCAGGGATGGTTCAACATATGAAGAGCTATCAACGTAATCCATCATACTAAATCCATCATAATCCATCATCATAAATAAACTGAGAAAAAATCTATATGATCATCTCATTAGATGCTGAAAAAGCATTCAACAAAACCCAATACCCCTTCATGATAATAAAAGTCTTGGAAAGATCAGGGATACCAGGAACATATATAAACATAATAAAAGCAATATCCAGCAAGTCAACAGCCAACATCAAATTAAATGAAGACAAGTCAACAGCCAACATCAAATTTAACTCAAAAGCAATTCCACTAAAATCAGGAACAAGACAAGGCTGTTCAATCTCTTTATATATCTTCAACATAGTTCTTGACCTTCTGGCTATGGCAATAAGACAACAAAAGGACTTCAAGGGGATTCAAATTGGAAAGGAAGAAGTGAAACTTCCATTATTTGTAGATGATATGATAGTATATATAAGTGACTCCAAAAACTCTACCAGTGAACTCCTACAGCTGATAAATACCTTTCAGTAATGTGGCAGGATATAAGATCAACTAAAAAAAACTCAATTGCCCTATTATATACAAATGATAAAGGGGCTGAGAAAGAATTCAGAGAAACATCATCTTTCACAATAGCCATAAATTGTTGTAAGCAGGCCATTTGTTCGTTTCCCAGCCTCTCAGACTCCCATAATCATCACACAGAAACTGCATTAATTAAATCACTGCTTGGCCTATTAGCTCTAACTTCTCATTGGCTAGCTTTTACATCTTAATTTAACCTATTTCCATTATTTTATATTTTACCATGAGGCTCATGACCTACCAGTAAGGTTTCAGCGTGTCTGTTTCTGGTGGTGGTTCCATGGCTTCTCCCTGACTCCGCCCTTCTTTCTCCCAGCATTCAGTTTTGTTTTCCCCGCCTATCTACCCTATCAGGCCAAACCAGTTTCTTTATTAACCAATGATATTCACAGCATACAGAGGGAAATACCACATCAACAAATAACATAAAATATTTTGCCAAAAGTATGGTTTATTATAGTTATTGTTTTTCACTGTATCTTTATGAGAAAAAGACAGAAAAAAAATGCCTTTACAGTGCCGACTTATAATTATTGTCAGCCCTTTAAGAGATGTCATTGGAAGATTCTCCCACAGGTAATGTTATAAAGACTCATCCTGTTCCAATATTTTGTAAGTCAGCCATTGGAAATGATATCTAAGCAATTTTCTCAATCTATAGTTTACCATTACATGGACAACATTTTACTATCTGATTCAAATGTAGATACTTTAGAAAAATGTTTGAGGAAGTAAAAAAAATGCTTTGTTGGGGATTGCAAATTACTCAGAAAAAATATAAAGAGGAGATTCTATTAATTATTTAGGTCATAAAATCGGTCTACAAAAAATTAGACACCAAAAGATGCAAATTAGGAGAGATCAATTGCAAACCCTTAATGACTCCCAAAGATTACTAGGAGACATTTCCCATTTACAGTGCATTATTGGGATAGATACCAATAACCTGATTAATTTAAACAAAACCTTAGATGATGACAGGACTTAAATAGTCCTAGGGAATTATCAGCTGAAGCTGAGAGAGAATTGGCTTTGATCAAAAAGAAATTATAAAAGGCACATGTGGATTATGTGGATCCAAATCATAACTTTTTTCAGATAGGGATTTTAATGCAGACAGAAGATATTATCTTAGAATGGATCCTTTTACCACATTAGCTGAGTAAAAAATTAAATATTTATATGGAAACGGTCTCTGAGTTAATTATAAAAGGAAAATTGAGACTTCATCAATTAGCAGGAATAGACCCAGCATAAATTATAGTACCTTTTAATAATAATGAAATTGACAAATTAAGGGAAGAAAATGAACCCTGGCAAAGAAATTACAGTAAGTTTTGGGGAGAAATTAACAACTATCACAAAAGCAAGAAAATTCAACTTATAAAGAGAACTAACTGGTTCCTTCCTCGCATTGTACAGGACACACCAATAACTGGAATACATACATTCTATATTGATACAAATAAATCAGAAGAGGCAGGCTACAAATCAGAAAATTTAAGTAAAATGGAGCAAAGCCCTTATGATTCTGTCTAAAAGTCAGAATTATATGCTATTCTCATGGTACTATGGAATTTTAAAGAACTTCTCAACATAATTACTACTTCACAATATGTGAAAGAGTTGTTTTGCATATTGAAACTGCCGAATTTATACCAGATGAAACAGAATTGACTTTTTTATTATTTAGTTACAAGATACAATCAGGAATAGGCATCATCCCATACACACAACACACATCCAATCCCATATGTATCTGCCAGGTCTTCTAGCACAAGATAATGCAAAAACTAATCAATTATTGATTGGAAATGTGCTGAAGACCTCAGAATTTCATAAAAATATCATGTCAATAGCAAAGGTTAAAAGAACTTCACTGTTATTTGGCAGCTAGCCAAGGAAATTATAAGGAAATGTCCTACTTATTCTTTACACAACCAAACACCACTACTTGCAGGAAGTAACCCAAAGGATACTCAAAGAAATGGATGTGTTCTATTTTGTTATATTTGGAAAACTAAAATATGTATACCATACCATGAATAATTATTCAGGTTTTCAATGGGCAATTGCTTTGAGTTTGCTAGAAATTTATGGCCATCATGGGTACCTGCACAAATAAAGACAGGGCTTCTGCATATATCTTTAAGAAAATGAAATTTTTTGTTTACAATAAATACAAAGCATACTACAGGTATACCACACCAGGTCAGGTAGTTATAGAAAGATCAAGCTGAACACTAAAGGATATGCTAGATAAATGGAAAGACATGATAAAGACCCTAGAAATACACTGCATAATGCTTTATTAACTTTGAATTTTCTCAATGCTAATGAGAAAGGAACGTCTGTGGAAAGACATTGGGTAGCAAAAAAAGCTGCAGGATTAAATCAGCTGATATACTTTGATAATGTACTGACCTCAGAATGGAAACCAGGGCATGTGCTATGTTGGAGAAGGGGTTTTGCTTTTGTTTTCACAGGATAAGAAAAGTTATAGATGCCATCATAATTGATAAAGATTTGATTTCAACAAGAGACAACTCTTAATTAGAAGAGATGATAGTTCATTAAACAGCATGGATGTCTAATCTAAACTAACCTATAAAACTAACAAATGCCTTTCATTTGATCTGATATAACTTGCCAAAAGATAATTTTCCTGCAATTATGGTTGGAGAAGGGCTTTTTTTTTTCTTTTCAGGAGAATAAAGGTGTCCATCTAAGGAATCTGAAGAATACTAGACAAATGTAAAATCTGAAGAAAAAGATCAAATCATCCAGGAAAAAAAAAAGTTAACTGACTTTTTAAGAAAAAGGGTTAACTGACCTATTGGTATATCAGTTTTCCAACAGGATCAAATGTTTGTTTCTGCTGTTCTCTACAGACATATAATGCAAATAGTCTTTTTGTCATCCCAGCCTAATTAAAAATTAAAAATTAAAGCTGATTCTGGAGTTGGCACTCTCCTTCTCTAAACCCAAGAATGCTTGTTAAAAACAAAATCCAAAATCTCTGTCTCATGTCAGAAGAGCCACCTGATATAGGACAGAAGAAAAGCAATTTTAAGGACTATTTTGCTTTCATTAATATCATAATCCTTTGGTTTCATATTGCCTCTTAAACAGCATTTCTTATGGTATAAAATTATATATATATGTGTATATATAACTTTTTGTTATTATATTAATGGTCATACAAATGACTAACTAATTCTAGAAAAAGGTTTAATCTACTTTCTTGTACATGATTTTGGGTTTGAATCTTTATTAGTTTTCTGTTGTGAACTATGAGCACATTTAACAATGGCTTTAAAGGCTCCAAAAGGAGAATGGGGTCCCACAATGATGATTCTTCCGTGGCCATCATGATAACAGTCAATCATAGCACCACTAATCTGACAAACACCACCTAAAGAAAGTTTTTGGACTACAAACTGTTCAGAACAATTTCGAGGTGGCTAGCTGATCCAACCTAACAAATTACTCTAGCCAGGACTTGAGACAAACCCTGTTCTTTCCCAATTTGCAGAGACTCGACAGTAAATGATAGAGCGACCTCTCCAAGGACTTCACAATTAACCCAATTTTTTTCTTTTCAGGATCCCCTAAAGATAATCCTGTCCCTAGACATCAGGAAGTAAATTTAAGGATATGATGCTGACATTAAGAAGAGGTAGGATGGATGAAATTTGGACATTCAATTGGTTATGGAGATTTGTCCCAACAGTTACATCCTCCTAGCAATCCATGGTCTGTTCTTACCTTTCTGTCCTGTCAGCCTGGTCTCTTCCACAAGAGGCCTCTGTCTGACTTTGGTTTTCACAGACACAGTAGAAAACTGAGTTATGCCTCCCTTGGTTCTCATTTGGACAAGACGCCTGTGGTTCTTGAATCCACTCAGTGTTGACAAGTTCAACAGAGAGACAGTCCACCACTGTGAGGGTCTGTTCTTGCCACATGCAAACACAAGAAGGTTGTACAAAACCTGACATTGAGCATCTTCCCTTTTGGCCTGTTACCTTTTAGACTTCTTGGTTATATTTAAGACATACTGTATTCATCTTAGACTCCACTCTTATTGCTGACCCTTATTAACATATTTGGATACTTTCTCATCACTATCAAAGATTTGAAGAATGATGGGGAACTTTGATAGTATTAAATATGAACTAAAGGAATTTGAAACTAAATTATTTAGCCCAAATAGAGTTTTGTAAACATTTTTAGTGCTGCAGCTATTTGTGTGTGCATGCACTATTCAAATGTATTTGTGTGTATCTGAACATATGTGGATGTGTGCATATGGGTGTGTGCACATTTATGTGTCTGTGCATATGTGTGTATACATTCATGTGTGTGCATGTGTATGAATACATGTGTGTGAGAATGCTTGCTTATGTTTGCATGTTCGTGTGTGTTTGCAGGCCTGTGTGTGTGCATATGTACTCATGAGTGTGTGCATGTGAGTGTATGCATGTGTGAGCATATGTATGCATGTTCATATGTGTGCAGCTATGTTTCTGTGTGTACATGTGTGTGCTTGTGCATATGTGTGTGTGCTTATGTGGACATTTTTGTGTATGTGTACCTGCATCCATGTGTATGTTTATGTGTGCATGTGTGTACATGCATTGCATGCACGTGCATGAGTGTGTGGATGTGGATCATGTGGATGCTCACCTATGTATGTGTGTTCATACATATGTGTGTGAGTGTGCACACTTTTGTGTATTTTAGGACTGTGAGTGCATGTTTGCCCACATGTCTATATGTGCATTGTATGTATATGTGTGTGCATCTGTGTGTGTTTGCACACACACGAGTGATTGAACCAAGGTCTTCCTTATCAATATATTTTACAAGTGAGCTAAATACTGTTTTATTTCAAATGGAAAGAGTTTCTTAGGGAGAGCTAAATCCTATTTTATTTCAATTTTATTGCCTGTTTTATTTTATGCTTATGGGTATTCAGACTGCATGCATGACTGTGCACCAGTTTTATGCTCAGTGCTCACAAAGGACAGAACAGAGCCTCAGATTCCCTGGAACAGGAGTCACGGTTGTATAATACATGCATGTTGTCCTGAGAATCGAACCATGCCCCTTGCAAGTAGCCAGTGCTCTAATCAGTGAACCATATCTTCAGGCCCTCAAATCCTTTTTAAGATGCCTGAAAGTCACTTCTAAACCTTGATTTCTTATGACTATTTATATAGAAGTTTCATTATAAACCTATATTTGGACATGTTTCAGAAAAGTCTTTATAAAAAGACAGAGAAAAATGCAAAACTGTTTTTTGTTACTCTCAAGATACAGTTTTGTTAATTGATGTTTATGAATATTGGAAGCTTTATTTATCTTCAATTTCTTAAAATTTTAGAATATGTGCAGAGTGTAAATTAACTTTTGGCATTCACTTTATGTCCCAAGATACATATTTTGGTAGGAAGAGTTAATCAGGATAAATACAACATTAATATTTATTCCTAGAAAAAGATAGCCAAGAAAATCTTGGAAAACTGGGGGGAAGATTTAAATTACTAACATTTGGGGTTAATATTCTGATTTCATTCCAGGCCTCTAACTCTTTTTTTTTTTTAATGAGTTGGTAACATTTTTTACTGTTCGCAGCTTTGGTTTATTTATCAATTGCCTCTTACTGGCATGTCTTAAGTACTGAGTTTTTTTTTTTTTCATATTATATTCCACACTCTGATTCTGAACTTTCTTTCCCCCGCCAAACATTTCATGAGATTATTGCAGTTAATAAACTTTTGATGAACATTCAAAGCATTTCAGTATGGACATGTAAGAACTTGGTATTGGATGGCAAGCATTGCCCTTTCTTTACTGTCCTGAGGGTTCACGCTGTGCCTACCCATAATTCTCTACTACTTCTCAGCCTTTTGAATATTTCTCCACTGCTCAGGATTCCAAAGTTCTCATTTATGTTTGGCTGGGATAGCTTGTTCCCCAAAGCCACCACTCCCTTTTTTCTGCCTCAAAGGTTGCCAGTGAGAACTTGTCCTTTCCCTTATGAGACAAAAATGTCATTAATATCTCCATTGATCACCAGAAATACACAACCTCTTCCCAAGAAGCTCTTTGGCCTCTTACCTCCCAGCAAGGATTTACAGTGGAATAGCCCAATGTTATTATCTGCCCATCGGTATTTAGAAATGTTTGGAAATCTATGACCATATTTTAATGAGACGGTTTATTTTCCAGTTTTGTAAAGGTTAGGAGATGGTGAGAAACTTTGATCTAGGATGAATCACAAAGAGAGCATAATTATTTTCTGCTTGAGTGAATGGTATTTGAGATTTTTTTTCAGCTTATAAGATTTGCATGAGACGTTGAGTTAATACTGTAATGTGCAGTACAAATTCTAATTGTTCTTAATAAAAACCCAGAGTCAGATATTAGGGGGTGAAAGCTGGGAGATCAGTCAGAGAAGCAGAGCCACCAGCAACTAGAAAGACCCTTTACCTCTACACTGCTCACACCCAAGGGACGATGCTGTCCACAGGCTTCCTCCTCAGACTTAGCCCTCTGACTGACTGCTTCAGTCTGAATTGAGCTCTTGCCTCCTCCTGCCTTATAGTCCTCTCTCTGCCCAGCATATCACTCCTATTTCCACTTCCCTAGTACTTGGCTTAAAGGTGTGGGATCCTAAGTGCTGGGATCACTTTTGTAAGAGCTCTGTTTCTCTTTTAGACAGATTCAATCTTGTGTAGACAAGGTTGAACGAACAGAGTTCCCTCTGCCTCTGTCTATCAAACCCTGGAATTAAAGGTTTGTGCCGCTCCCTGGCCTCTAGTGACTTAGCTCTGCTCTCTGATCTTCAGGCAAGCTTTATTTGTTAAAACACAAACAATCACTACAGTAATGTGTTGAGACTTTGGTAGATGTTATGCGGGAGGGGTGTGTTTTCCGTGTGAAATGGATGTTAATACAGAGGGTGTATTGTGAATTAAAAAGAAAATATTCCCTGCCACAAAAAAGAGAAAATAAACAAAAGAAAAAATCAGATACTCACATAGAGTCTCTGGAAACAATAACCATAGCCCTATTTGGAAAGGAAGACCTTTTCAGGCATGAAGGTTAAGGTTGTTAAAATAAGCAGATGATCACGAGTCAACTTAGTGGACAATAAAAGAATGGAACATGACAGAAAATGTATGACCTTTTCTGTCATACTTTCAGTATGACAGAAAAGTAGAGACATGTTTGACACACACGGTGAAGAAAAAACACAGAAGGGGTGCGAGCCGAAAGCAGTTCCCAGGCCCCAAAATGTGAGGACAGTCACCAGAAGCTGGAGAGGCAAGGAACAGATGGTCCCTTAGTGTCCCAGAGAGAAAATGGCCACAGAGAGCCAAACTCCTAGCCTCCAGATGGAAAGACTAAATTTCTGTGTTTTCAGTTACTGAGTTGGAGTTAGTATTTTTTTTTTTTACAACAGCCTCACAAAAATAAATGTAGCATCTTTTTCTCTTTTGTAGCTGTGCTTGCTTTATTGACGGGAGTTAGAGAAAGAGCCAGAGGAGGAGAGGTTGTCAGCATATATCTATATGAACAATTATTTACATACAGAGAGTATTATAAAAGCTAAATATAGGAATAAATATATTATAATATCTTGTGGGGAGAGAAAAAGTTATTACTTGAAATTAAACCCTTCTTAACATCATTAACTTACACACTAGACAAGAACTCACATCGTTTGAAATATGAAAGTGGTTGACTTTACGCAAATTTCTAAACCTCCAATTGTTGTAGTCATGTGTATCTGGTATATAACTGACCATGGGATAATTTGAAAACATAACAAATTATTTATCAAATAAGCCAGTTACTCAAACTCTCCACTGTCATTTATATTCTAGTGTGGATAACCAACTCAAATCAGATGAATCAATATCGGCTTCTAAACATGACACAAATATAGTTACATGCAGTAAGAAATAAAACATACATGGAAATGGGTGTTATTTTCAGTCACCCTTTTTCTCAATGTCTACTTTAATGACTGTTAGCAGAAAAATGCCTATTCATTTCTCAGCTCCCTTAGCAGCTATGCTCAGCTCTTTCACCATGTTTCATATCATTGAAACCACTTTTTTTCCTTCTTTTATTTCTTGGCAGAAATGTGAAGCACCATAATCACGAAGTTTGTGAAGTTGTTGGTCCTCTCAATAAAGTGGAAGTGTGCTCCTGAACTCTAAAGACAGTGTCACACTGGCATGAGCAGCTTCTGTTTCTGGAATGTTATTTAAGAAAGCAAACTGCACATCTATCTTGAGACTCTTAGTTCTGGATGTTTAGCAGCATACGAGCCTACACTTTCCTGACTAACTATTCTCATCTGCATAGGGATGGAATGCCTTCATGAGCCGAGAGTAAATAAAGGAAGAAAATGAGATTCCGGAGACGCAATGTAGCACACAACTACACCAAATCTCCTAAAGTTTGCCCCACTTGGAAATCAATGGATATAGTCTAGCAATTTCCTCCAAACTAAAGCTTTCCACCTTTAAGGGAGCCTTGTTAAGACAAAGAATGCTGTAAGGGGAGGTGAAGCATTCCATTCTATAGGAAAGCTTGTTAAACTCGGGAAAGAAACAACTCAATTATTTCAGGCGGTCCCTGTCACTGATCAGATTTGCTAGGACACTCACTCTCCACGCTTATATAAGCAGTAAGGATTGCTGAGAGACACTCGGAGGCGATCTTCCAAGCTGCCTGAAAGACGCTCAGGGCACCTGACCTTCCTGAAAGAGATGCTTTCCATGTTACCACCCATGTTGGGTGGCTTTGGGGGCACATCTGTCTTTGAGTCATTTAAGTTCCTATAAGTAATTTCTCATTCATACATCTGAAAGGAATCCTAATAAATTCATCTGTCCACGCAGCTGAACTTTGATGGTGTCCCTGCTTTAGCCTATTAGTGGTTTTCTATCTAGGTTGAGTAAGTTTCTGTTCATTTCTCCCCATTAATAGTGAAACACCATAAAAGG
Source organism: Arvicola amphibius (assembly GCF_903992535.2). Classification (NCBI taxonomy): domain Eukaryota; kingdom Metazoa; phylum Chordata; class Mammalia; order Rodentia; family Cricetidae; genus Arvicola; species Arvicola amphibius. The sequence goes on along the minus strand of NC_052057.2, from coordinate 19,214,163 downwards.
CAAGTAACTTTTTTACAGGTGGTTTGAAGAATTATAAATTAAAAAGACTATGAAGAAAAATAACAAAAAGGGAGACAAGAGTATACTAATGGGAAACTAGCTTCTGCAAGGAACAGGCACTCCCTCACTTGGGAATCTTGGGGAAATCTTTTCGAACATTACTCAGAACATCCCCCTAAGCTATGAGAGACCAAAGGACTTATAACTACCCTCCACACTGAAGATCTGACATTTCTGATTTCCTCCATAAAAGAGCTGAGCAAGCTCTCAAACAGCAGGCAGAGAAGCTTCTCATCTTGCTAAGGATAAAGACCCAAGCACTAAATTTCTCAAGTGAACAAGTATAAATATTTAAATTTATGGCTAGAAAGAGCAAATGTTCTAGAAATGGACTACCTCTACTGCAGGTGGAGCTAGAGGTAGACCAGAAGGAGAACTAAGTGGTAGTACATTGATAGATCCGACACACCTATCTGTATCCAAGGTCCAAATCTTGGTTCCATGTCAACCTACATGTAGGAAACAACAACCTATGTAGTGTGAAGTGCAGGCCCCTTTTTCCATCCCACTTGGTTAGCTTATACCTGAAATAACCACACAGAAATTGTATTAATGAAATTACTGCTTGGCCCATAAGTTCTAGCCTCTTATTGGCTAACTCTCACATCTTGATTCAACCCATTTCTAATAATCTATATGTCACCACGAGGTCGTGACTTACCGGGAAAGATTCAGCATGTCTGACCTGGCGGCTGGCTCCATGGAGGCAATCTTTGACCCTGCTTTCCTCCTCTCAGAATTCAGTTCTGTCTACTCTGCCTATCTATGTTCAGCCCTATCAGGCCAAGCAGTTTCTTTATTAATTAACCAATGAAAGCAACACATAGATAGAAGGATCTCCTACACCAAACCAACCTTATAGTTTTGTTGTATCATGCATGGAATACTTCTTATCTATAGCAACTATAATAGCGCAATCACACAGTAAACATAGAAAAGTTACATTATTGCCTGATTAAAAAATTATCTTAGGCTCAATCCATGTATTAATTCTAAAGCCACAGTTTGTTTATTGGTAATTTTTTGATAAATTCTTGATTCTTGTCAGATAAAGGCAAATTAGTTTCTTATGACTCATATTCTCAAAGAGCTGCCCCAAAATAGTTATGTAAGATTTCCCTAAGAGGAAATGAGCTAGCTGGGCTGATAATTGAGCTTGCCTACTGAAGGGGCTAAAGTATAATCAGAAGAGTTTCGTGAGCCTATTTTCTTATTCCCACATTCTAAGAGGAAATTATGCACTTCACAGAAAGCTCAAAAATAAAAAAGTAATGGAGTTTATTGGTTAATAGAAGAAAATCAAGAATTAAGTAGATTGTTTGTTTGTTTTAAATGATGCTCAAGGAAATGGTGTCAGTGGTTAAAAATGATGCAGCTTGACAATAGGACTAGACATTGAATTTCACCACAGTGACTGGTAAAGAACTTTAATATGGATGTGGAAAGAGGAGAGACAGCCCTGTGAGAAAAAAGAGGCAGAATTTCATCCTTAAAAATTATACTCATCACTTGACAAAGAGGAGCATTCTGAGAAAAGGGGAAGCAGATGACAGGAATGTGATGTATCAGTACATTGCCGCGACAATTTACAGACACATGGGTTTAACATTCAAAATGGTACTGTGGATGTCTGTTATCATCAATGAATGCAGTCACGACTCTGCACGGACAGCTAGGGAGCTGGCGTGGGATCAACGTAGGCCCTATGCTGCTGGGTGACAGTTGTGCAGACTGGTCTTTTGTGGGGCCTCTAGCAGTGGGACCACGACCCTATCTCTAATGTACAGGTTGGTTCTTTGGAGCCTCTTTGCTATGGTGAGATGCCTTGCCCAGCCTTGATGTGAGGGGGTGGAGCTTGGACCTGCCTCAACTCATGCTTTGTTGACTCCCATGGGAGGTCTTATCCCTTCTGAATGAAGACAGAGCAGGATTTGATGGGGGATAGAAGGGAGGTGAGGGAACGGGAGGAGAGGAAGGAGGGGAAACTGTGCCTGGTATGTAAAATTATTTATTTGATAAGTAAATTAATTAAAAGATTTTATACAGACACACACAGAGGAAAAAAAAAAACCTAAACACCTAGGCTTGTATCAGATGATTTAAAGAGATAGAGGATGCCATAAGACCCCAGTTTGAAGTTGTGAATCTCCCCTTAGGTATTACAGCAAACCTTGAGAAAAGCAGAATGAGAAAAGCCTCGTAAGCCTCAGCAAGCCAACATTCATCTACATACAGCAGAGACGGCAGTATCAGTACCACACCAAACACATAAGGAGATCAGTTTCCATAGACTCAGTAGCAGAGATTTTGAGAGATGATGACTTGGGGACTCAAGTTATCAGCAAAAGTGAGTTGGGGAAGAGGAAAACCAGTAAAATTGCAACTGGGAGGAAGAGATGTGTGTTCCGCTGGATCGGGTTTGGTTAAGAAAGGAAAACACACCAACAACGAATTTGTCAGGAGCTAGAGATGAAGCCATATGCTCTGAATTTTGGTAGACCGACACAAGATAGAACCTAGGTTTTTGGTTTATTTTGTTCCCTCTTTTCGGTCACTGTCTTCTGCTGACATTTTCAAATAAGACATTCTGACAAGGGTGTTTAAAATTTCAGGAATTCAAAGAAAATACTGACTTTTTATAATATTTTGCATGAAATTTTAATTTTATTTTATATTTTCTTATTTTTTAATTAATAGCTTATGTATCCTATTGATTCATACACACACACACACACATACACACACACATACACACACACACACACACACACACACACGTATATCAAAATAGCCCTGGTCAAAACGATATAGAGAGTGGAGTACCTGTATTTTGTGAATTTAGTTCTGATAGCAATTAATAATTATCCCAAAAAACAAGTCAAAAAGTGGATCAGTTTTTAACCTGGCACTCCAAGAAGCTTCACTTCAGGACATAAATTCTTTCTTGTATGGCATAGAGAAGTCTCTGCCTAAATTTTCTTCATAAAGTCAAGATTAGCCTTTATTAAATAAGTCTTGCAAGCCTTGTTTTGTGGCTTCCTCAGATGGTTAGAGGGATAGTTAAATAATTTAAGCATTTTCCTAGTTTTTTAGAAGAATGACTTCTTCATTTCTGAGCACACTGAAGTTGTGCATACTTAAAGACCATGAAATTTTGGCTGCCAAGTTCACCTAGGACTTCCAATGGCAACTTAAGTTCCAGGCCACAGAAGCCACTCTCAGGTAAAAGACCTCTTGAAGGACTTAAAGAATTCACTAAACTATTATTTATTATAAAATAAACATGGTTACTGTTTATTATATGAAAAAAACTCATTAAAATGAGCCTAGGGGAAGACACACAAGAGAAAGTGTCCAAAAGAGTTCTTTTCAGAAGAATTCTTAGTGCAAATAAAGTTCAGTAATCATTAGAATGTCTCTAACAGCAAAAAAGGGGGAGGGGGGATTGACAGTATGAATTGGGCATTCTGAACCCAAGGAGATTCATCATGCTAAAATTATGGTTTTGAGGATTTCACAGTGTGCTAGTAATTGATCTACTCACTGAACTCAGTCCTAGTTTCCCACTTTCTGGGGTCTAGCTGATATCAGATGGCCCAAAAGCCTACCATAAATCACCTTTCTGATACTGATCATCACATGTGCTCCAGGGAGTCTACCACAAATAACAAAGTTAAGATAGTTGAGCAAGATGGCTCCATGGCTCAGTACTTACCATGAAGTCTGACATCATGAATTCATTTGCTGGAACCCACCTGGAAGAAGGGAAGAATCAACTCCTGCGCTGTGGTATGAGCATACACAGACACATGCACACACGTGATGCATAGATAAGTAAATTCTGGAAGGAAAAGAAATTCAAAAAATTTAGAAGTTATTTCTCAGCTGTCAGATAGTCAGAGACAGAATTTAAACCTTTTTTTTTTAACCAAGGGCATTTTGTTTGCTTATTTGTTTACAAAAGCCAGTCTCTGGTTTTTGTCGAAGGCTTCCTTACAGCAAAGCCATGATATTGGTCTGAGGATCTACATTCAGGAAAGTTTTTCTATTACTCATCAGCAATGCTTTGATAAGTATATACTCATTTGGAGGGCCAAGTGCTGATCAGGAATAATTCTAAACAAAGCCACTAGTCTTTCCACCAATGCAACTGGAACATACACAATTTTGAGCTTTATTTTATTCTTATTTGCATGTGGGGAAGTCTGATTAAGACTGGCTAGTGACTGTCTGAATTTCTTCCTTCTTTGGGCCATTCTTTTCCTGTTTGTACATATCATGTGGAGGCTTAATTTGATTTTCATCAGTATCAGCACTGTAGACACAAACTGCCCCTGGTATATCATGTGGTCATATGCCAGTAGATATAGCCTGAAAACCCACATGCAAAAGATCCTGTGGTGGTTAACTACTAAGTCCCACTGCCCCCTCCATCACCGATAATTAAGTCATGCCATTGGCATACTACATGAAAGACATTATTCCCCAGTAATGCCAACCAACTTTGTCAAATCTCCAAACCATGAGTGAAATTGCCCTTGCATCATCTGCTATAATATACCCAAGAAGAAATGCAATTTATCTTTCTCGACCATTGATTGTAGAGATAGTAATATAATAATTTATTTCCTTCATTCCACAACCTATTCATTAATCTCTTTACTCAGTCACTATTACTTTTTAGTTCTATTGACTATTTTTTTATGCACAATTCTGTATCTTTGGGTTTGTTTTGTTGTTCTTAGTCCTATTGACTATTCATTTTACAGAACATTCTGTATTTTTGGAAAATTGGGAGTGTTGGCCACTGTGTAGTTTTAGCTATCTGTCGCAACAATAGTCTAAGAAGCTCTTCCCCCTAAACCCATTCCCTCTCCTACAAGATCAGATTACCCAGGTACGTGATTTGTGAGTCATCAACAGTAGGCAATTCTGCTACATTTCTTTTTACTGTCTTTTTATTTGTTCTTAAGTACATCAAACGAAAACTCAAGTCAGCTCATTAGATCCTTAGAAGTTCTGCCATAAAGTTTTAAAATACAATCGAGAGATGACTCAGCAGTTAGGAGTAGAGAGAACCTGAGTTTGAATTCCAGCCCTCAGAAAAGGTGGCTCAAAGCTACCTGTAACTCCAGGTCCAGGAGTATCCAAGTCCTCTGCTCTTCACAGGCACCTCAACTCATGCACACAGACACAGATTATATGTGTGTGCATACATATGCACTTATAATTTTAAGAAACTAATAAATAGCAAAGCTTTAAAAATAAAGCTTTAAAATTAGTGGATTTTGTTGAGTACCTGTTGTTTACTTAAAGATCTTCCCCGCTTCTGGCACTCACAAACCTGGTCCCCAAACCATTCTGATTAAGTAAGAAAAAGGATTGCAGAAGCAACATGGTCACAGCCAAAAAGCAGTGTAGAAATACCAGGTTCTCCCAGCCCATCTCCTAAGGCATTGCAGAAAAGTGAAAAAACCTGTCTTGTAAAAGGAGGATGCTTTCTTGACCCCTTAAGTGAGAACACACACAGAAAGATATGAAACTGACCCCCTCTCTCTCTCTCTCTCTCTCTCTCTCTCTCTCTCTCTCTCTCTCTCTCTCTCTCTCTCTCTCTGTCTCCCTCCCTCCCTCCCTCCTTTCCTCCCTCTCTCTCTTTCTCCTCTCCCCCCTCTCCCTCCCCCCTCTTTCTCTCTCTCTCTCTCTTTCTCTCTCTCTCTCTCTCTCTCTCTCTCTCTCTCTCTCCTCTCCCTCCCCCCCTCTCTTTTAAATCAGTCCAATTGTAGACAAATGTTCACACTGCTCACTCTTGTTCTTCAGGCTACCATTCCCTGGGGATTATGTTCCTCTGCCCACTCTTAGATGTTACAATCACTTGTGTTTCCTAATTGGAAGAAATGTGGCTTGGCCTTACCAACCATCGCTGTCTTCCGTTCCAGTCCTTTTATAGTGTTTCCATCTCCTACCATGTGTGCAAAACCCTGTCCAGAATGTCTAGCCCTGTCTAGACTCATTTATACTCTCCAGGGGCTACTGACACCAATCTTACTTGTTATATGTGTGGTCTTTCCTTGGAGAATCTGGCCCATATCTGTGAGCAGTCTCTTTCTTTATAATGGCCCGAAGAGTTCTTGCTAGCAATTTCTATCTCAGTGTATGTAAGGAGACATATCTGAGGGTCAACAGTTGCTATAGCCCCTAATATTTCTTTTCAGATGCCTAAGCAACCACATAAAGAAAGCTCAGAGAATATATCCCTTCCACTTCCAATCACCTTTCAAACTTGGAAGGATCACTCAGTAATGCACATCTCAAATTCCCATGGGTATTTTAATAAGGCTGTGTACCATATAATAATAAACTATTGTCATTTTGTCTAATTACATGTCCAAGCTAGTAATGGAGGTTACCCTGAACATGGGTGGCACCATGGTGTGGCCTGCAGGCTCATTCCAAATGCAAAGGGGAAAAGCAGAAAACCAGACGAGTGAGATACACCAAGATATGAGCAGGTATCTTCAGCATCCTGCCACCGTGCCTTCTCTACTATTATGAACTCTCTCAAACTCTAGGCCCAAGACGGTCCTCTCCAGTTGATCTCTTGTGGATATGTTGTTATGGCAACAAGAGAAGTGACTAATGCTGGCAATCACTGGTTTCTCTTTGTCCTGTAAAATTCATAGGGAGATGGAAAGTTTACATATTTTTCTCTTTTAGAATAATAGATGAAAGTGTTCCCAATGCAGACAGAACATTCATCCACATGATACATTCAAAGAAGAGGCAGTAGCTTCACATAATGTCTACTCAAATACTCCGATTTCATTCAACATCCCACTGTAATTGTGGCATTTCTGAGTTCTCCCCGACTAGAGGCTCAGTTAGCATGAGAGCAGCAGGTTTTCCCTCTCAAAGAGTGCCAGTGCAGAGTACGACTTCTGTATTCTCTGGACATTTTATTCATAGGGGCACAGCCTTGGGTCATCAGCTGGATTTTAGGTGAATGTACCTGGCCTACTTGGAAATCTAATCTTGTTTCGATATACTCTATTCAGGGTTATAGCTCATTATTTATTTGCAATGTTTAAAATTACATTAAGAAAAGAACCTTGTCTTATTTTCTGTCCATGTAGGGGAGGGACTGGGTTCCTCCACTACCAGAATGTTCCACTGAGAAAGAATAGCAGGAGACCGATGATTTTACTACTCAGGGGGAGGAGGCAGGAGGATTCTGATTAGTTTAGCCCATTCCATACCAACTAGAACCACACAGGAAAGCTTAGTGACCATCAGTAGCTTTCATGCTGTAATGAAACAGAGGACAAAGATACATCAAATGATTATTTTACACCAAAATTAACAACTGCATCTTAAGGAAACTCTGAGAAGTTCAGTGATGAAGATAGAAGGCCTGGAGAGATGGGGGAGGAAAGGGAGCTTAAAGAATCCAAGATTAACAATCGCATGACTCATGCAGTAAGATGATAATAGAAGAATATTATAAATGCTTTTACAGAAATGCATGTTGGTCATAAGCCTAATAATTGGACGGGAAACAGAAATCCTCATAATCTAACAATTACTGCTAGGATTTCTCTTTAAAAGGTTTTCCACAAATCAAAACTAAAGTAAATTAAGATAAAGTCAAAATATGTTTATCTGTAGTGGTTATTATGCAAGTAAACCTTATGGTACAATATATTTTGATTATGATGTTCTCAAGTGAACCAATAAAGTTGGCTAGCCCAGTATAGATCATAAGAGGGTAGGAGCAAACTGATTATGTTACTGGGTATTGGGTCTAATGTTCTACAGATACAGTATACATGACATCATTTTATTATCAATAACTTTCATTGCCTATTCTTTTATCTTCACCAATATTTTCTATGATTTGTAGCTTTTATGAAAAGATAATATTATTTCTACTTGGGTATATTTTATGCACATCTGTGATACATTTACAATTTTTATTGAGCATTTTGATATTTTTGTATAAATTGGCATTCAGAATTTACAGAAATTACTGAAAGGAAAGACAAATGTAAAAATCCGAGAAGTCAGCCGGGCGGTGGTGGCGCACGCCTTTAATCCCAGCACTCGGGAGGCAGAGGCAGACGGATTTCTGTGAGTTCGAGGCCAGCCTGGTCTACAAGAGCTAGTTCCAGGACAGGCTCTTAAAAAGCTGCAGACAAACCCTGTCTCGAAAAACCAAAAAAAAGAAAAAAGAAAAAAAAAATCCGAGAAGTCGGGAATATGCTCTACAATTTCTAGATAGCAATTGTGTGTCGTCATCACCAGAGTGTCCCCCGACAAAACGGCAATGCCGGTGGGTCAGAGGGTGTGGAAGTGAACCACTCCAGCGACAGTTTCAGTGAACAGTGTCTGCTGTATTCCACGTGAACAGCCACCTGTGCTGTGGAAGCCTGTCCATTGTGATTAGTGAGCACGTTACCTAGGACTGGACAGTGAGCACTCATACCGCCAGGGTCTTTCCACGGAAGAAACACATTAAGGGAGACATGAGCACACAGGTACATCAGCAGGCCAGTTCCAGGTTCCTCAAGCGACTTAGGAATTCAGTATTCATACTTAGGAGCATGGCGAACCATGCTTCGTATTTAGAAATGTTGTATGCCAGGTAGGCTGGATGCCAGGTCACGCCTATATTTTGTCCTACAATTACGTTACACAATTTCGGAACTGAGCAGGAAGAACCATCTCTAAGTATATTCACCTTTATAATACCTGTTCCTGAGTTCCCTGGCTGCTTCTGCAGCACTTGGTCTCTGGTGAATGATTTCTGTGCGGCTCTACTGTGTTAGTGTCTTATCCTCTTTCAGTGAACACTGTAAGGAACTATCTGAAATATATTTTCTGTTTTTGTTGTTGTTGATGTTTTATCCTAGTGAATACTATTGAATGTATATGGTTTGTTACCATTTAAGTAGAAATAATATTAATTTATTAAGAAAATAAAATTTACTTCAAGAAAATGTTTGGTGCAATGTACCTTAAGTATACAACTGTGTATTCTCATGTATTAATAATTGTCTAAAAATTCTCAGTTCTTCCTTTCTTATCTGCATTCTCTCACTCCCCCAATGAAGACACTAAAATTGAACTCTAATAGATACTCTAACAAGTCCTGAAGATACAACCACGGTAAAAAAAAAACGAATTGTTCAATTGGCAACATGTCCAGTTGATTTGAATTTTATATATACAGTTTCTAGAAATGACTAACTGCTCTGTTTATGTGAAGTTTGAATTTAACTTAATCTCTAGTAATTTTCAAACTTTTTATTTGCTTACTACTCATATCTATGACAAACTGTCAATCATGGCTAACTTACCCTTCCCAGTGAGCAAGGGAGACATTAAACAAGCTTATAGATAAGTGTAAAAAGACATCAATGTAAGTGCTTTGCAGGATGAATTCAGAACTGGAAAGAAAGAGTTTGGAGACGATCCTGGCTGAGAAGGGGCATCGGGAAAGCTTTCCTGCAGAGGAGAGGGTGGACCTGAGCTACTGCATGGTGGGGAAAGGAAAGCACCGCCACCCTGCTCATGAAGGCATCACAGATCCATTCCATTTTGGTGTTCAATTTCAAACAATAGACATTTACTGAATCCAAGGAAAGAAGGCTTGCTCGGATCATAAAGCCCTGGCCTACGTTCCTCCCAGAGAAGACTATCGGCTGCTTTGAAACAGCAGAGAGTACTTCAGTCTGCAAGGATTGGCAGGGGAGGTGCGATTTCCCTGCCATCAGCTCTCCTCAAAGTTGCCAGACACGAGTGTCACTCCTGGACACACCCTGCATTGCCTCTGGCAGGATTAGTGCTCTCAAATTTTCCCAGCTGGACAGTTTGTGGTTTCTCCCTTTCAGAGTTCCCATATGATTTCAATATAGAAATGCTTTCCTTGTATTCATTATTCAGATTTTGAATTCACTCATTTTTATCATTATATAAAGATGAGAATAATTCTGCCTCTGAGATGTACACACACACACACACACACACGCACACACACACTCCCACATAATCAGGTCCCTTTAATTATCTTAATTGTGTCTACGATGTCTGCAAAATAAAGCAGGAATGCTAGCAACTGTGCCATCCTTAGGAATGTGAGGACTTAGGTGAGTTGTCAATCACTTTTCTGCCAATCCGTGGCAGCACTGACTCTTCTGCCCTCTTGTCTACAGCTGTGCTGTACTGGTAAGAAATGAAAAGGGCGTGTATAGTTGATTGAAAAAAAAATCACCATAGAAAAAGTATAAACTAGCCCGGTAGTGGTGGCGCACGCCTTTAATCCCAGCACTCGGGAGGCAGAGGCAGGCGGATGTCTGTGAGTTCGAGACCAGCCTGGTCTACAAGAGCTAGCTCCAGGACAGGCTCTAGAAACTACAGGGAAACCCTGTCTCGAAAAACCAAAAAAAAAAAAAAAAAAAAAAAAAAACAACAAAGAAAGAAAGAAAGAAAAAGTATAAACCTAATCATTCTAAATCACAAAACAGGCAGCTAATTGATATACTTAAATTTAAAATGACAAATCACTGTTTCCAAAGCTTCCACTGTTATTACAGAGCTATGATTGATAGCATATGTTATAAATTTACCCAGTAAGTCAACACATGCATTATTTTTAAAATATCATTACACACAAATATGTGTGAGTATGATAATATTTTTTTAAAAGTATTTGAGCTTTATCTTGAAATCTAACTATTTCTGAAATAAAAAATAAGCATTTCTTCATAGTCACCATAGCCTGCTGGAGAAGCTAAAGAAATCTGTTTTTTAAATATCTCCATTGATTGGGATTGATACTTTTGCTGGGTATAGTAGTATATGTGGTTTGTCAAAGAAGCTGGTTTCTGTTTATATAATAACATATAGAAAATTCCCTGCTTTGTGCTGGAAGCTTCACTTTCAAAAATTCTACCTTTTTATGTTAGTGGCAACCTTAATTCTGAGAAAAAAAAATGACAGGTAATTTTCAAAAAGCAAATGATTATTTAAAATGTTCTGAACTCCAAAATAATTCCCACGTTTAAAAGACATGCTTTTTCAACCCTGCCTTGGACCTGGGATCAGAAGGGATGTCTCATGCTCAGACCCTCTACGTTAGAAACAACCCCATTTGCATCCAAAGCAGGAAAGATTTTAAAATGTAGTGCCATTCGGGAATTTTAGGGTGAAAGAACATCTCTAGGTGCATTTGTGCCCCTGTGTGCATTCAGGCTCTGCTCACCAGGCTTCAAAATTGTCTCAAATGTAAGAGACTCAACGTCACACCCCTAGCCAAAGTCAAATTAGCATTTGACTTCGGGGGAGGGAAAGTCAGCATTCTCTAAGAGTATAGAGGTTTTTATTAGTATGGGTAGTAATTAAATTTGTTTTTATATCATTGCACACATGTATTCAACATATATGTTTCACTCTCATCCCCACCTCCCTATCTTTTCTGTTAACACTTTTCCTGCTTACAGGTCTGTCTCTCGTGTGCTCAATTTATGCCCCATTGCCATTATTCAGGGCTGTCTGTGGGACCCTGAGATTGGAGCTTTCTGTTGGAGCCTAGTGAGTTCAACAATTGGTACTCAATTAAAATCAGTGTTTACCACAGTCCATCCTTCCATTTTCCCTTCCCCCACAAGTGACTTCCGCCTTCTTATTATTGCTATTGCTGGTCTTCTATGGGACTAATGCAGGTAAATACAATTGTTGTTTTTGTTTTTATTTTGAGAGATAAGGACACAAAATCATAGCCCTAGCTAAGGTGTTAGTCACATTTGATAGTTGCTGGGTGAGAGAGAGTTAATTTTCTCTGAAAGTGTCTACTCTAAAAAGCCAACACCTCATGGAAGGTAAGATATCTATGAATACATAGGTAGTACAAATTAGATGCTGTCTTAGTTAGGGTCTCTGTTGCTGTGAAAAAGACATAATGATCACAGCAGCTCTTATAAGGAAACATTTCATTGGGGTTGGCTTATATTTCAGAGGTTTAGTACGTTACTGTCAAGGCAGGAAGCATGGTGGCACACAGGCAGACATGGTGCTGGGGAGGTATCCGAGAATTCTACATGCAAATGGGCAGGCAAAACGAGGAAGTGAGACACTAGGCCTAGTTTGAGCATTTGAGACCCCCCCCCCCAAGCCCACACCCAGTGGCACACTTCCTCTGACAAAGCCACACCCACTCCAAAACCACACCTCCTAAAGTGCAGCTCCCTATGGGTCTCTGGGGACCTTTTCATTGGAACCACCACAGCAGACACCAAGTAGGGTAGGGGAATGAAGCTGGGAAGAGTTTGCAAAGAGGAACATGAATGTGATCAAAACTCATTAGAGGAAATTCTCCCAAAACCCTCATGAAACATCTATGAAAAACTGATTGAAATAATTGTGTCTATTCCAGAGAATGACATTTTGCAGCCTGTCATCTGTCATACTTACTTATGGATCCTGCTTCAGCAGGCTCAACAGCCATTCATGTCCTATTTAGAATTGCATCCAAAACCATTGCTGGTCCTCCGCATCTTGGGCAGCCTGTGCCCGTGTTTCTACAATCACTGTAGTTCTTTGTGTGGAAAGGTTTGCCTGACTAAGGCTAGGAGAGTCTTTTTGCTAATGTATTTACTGTGACTCATGAGACTATGGCTTTGTGCGAAAGATGGACTGGGATCTAAAAGTTATTTTGAGCCATTACTGACCATGTTCACAGATTGTACAGAACCCCCTCTTCAGTAGCATGACGTGCCATATGAAAAGTTCCAGAGCCCAAGTGTTGTGATGAGTTCCAGGTTCCTGCAGCTTTGTGTAAACAATCCCAGGGAATCCTTCAGGGTCCTCTATTCTGCTGGTGAAAAATATTAAGAGAAAAGAATGTTATCTAGAAGTAAGGCAAGAAGAAGTCTCTACAAGGCCTCTCCACTTCCCAGAAGGATTTTGCAGATTAAGTGGAGAAAAAGCATTATCTTGAGAAGAACAATTTTAAAAAGAGTTTTGAAACCAAAGCTGAACTAATCATATCCTTGTGGGATGAGACACACTAAGTGATTACTTAAATTATAGTCTTGGGATTAGAAAAAGGCAAAGGAATTTGGACAGGTATGCCTGCCCTTCTCCCTTTAGGCAATGGAACCTGACACCTATTCCTCTCAACCTTCTCTTGATGTGGAGTCTGATTAGGAGGCCTGGACTTACCTGAGGCTAGCATTCTAGTAGGTCCAGGTCTGCATTCTGTTTAAATTGCCGTGGCTGGCATTCCCAAACTCTGCTGGATGTTGCTGTAAGAGAGAGGCAATTTCCAAATGTCCAGGGATCTAGAAATGCTCCCCATACTATCTTTCCTGTTGCATTCTGATGTCTGTCTGGCACGGCTGCATTGTTGATTTGCTCCCAGTTCTGCGCAGTTACCTTTGTGATTTTGCTTCTTTTGTGGTGCTAAGAGGCTGGCACTGTTGGGATGAACTTACTATGGTAACTGTACTAAGAAGCCAGAAGTCCTGTCCCAGTTCCAAAGCTCTGGGGGATTTCTCATTCTTAGGACTCAACCTCTGTTATTCACAGTTGTGTAAAGCCATGGCAAGGTGATGCCTTAAAACACTCCCACACCAGTTCAGAATTATTGATTATAAAAAGGGTTATTTATTTAAGAGGAAAACTTACAGATCACCATCCTAAAGAACAGTCCTCTGAGAGCAAACAGGAAACAGAGTCCAGCAGCCCGAACAGGAGCTGGAAGCAAGAGAGCAGGAGCACAGTTTCTGCTGCTTTTTAAACTATAAGAGACCACGCCCAAGTGGGCTGGTATCTTAAGGGCTATTGGCTGAAGGAGCAGAATGTGCTCCCACAGCACCATGGTCTTGGAATTTGTGATATTTAGTGTCACAGTTCAAAAAGATTAACAGAGACAAGAGCTCAATTCTGACTAATTAGTTCCTTGTAAGACTCGTCACTTGGGGAAAATAGTATTTTAGATGTTCTTACTAATCAGCAGAATATTTTCAAAAAGTATCATCGGGGTAATAATGATTACTTACATCCAACTGTATTTTACCTGATGTAAGTAAATTCTCTAAGTTTTATTTCCTAAAGGTTATCAATATTAGTATTTACACTCAGAGAACACTTTAAGACAGGTTTGAAGCCACTAATACATAGAAGAAAATGGCTCTCAATAGAACATCCTTTGATGTTGACTAAGAAGATCACAGATTATTGGTTCCTCCAGCAAAGCCTTCTTCAGCATTCTGCAAAGGTATATAGGATCACAATTGCCACTAGTCTGTGAATCCCCCACAGGAGAGGCCCCCTCACACACAAAATCTGTTAAGCTAACTTGGTTGCATTTTTCTGATTCCTCTCATATGTCTTTTTTTTTCTTTTTTTTTCTTTCTTTTCTTTTTTTTTTTTTTTTTTTGGTTTTTCAAGACAGGGTTTCTCTGTAGTTTTTTTTTTTTTTTTTTTTTTTTTTTAGAGCCTGTCCTGGAACTAGCTCTTGTAGACCAGGCTGGCCTCGAACTCACAGAGATCCGCCTGCCTCTGCCTCCCGAGTGTGCTGGGATTAACTCTCATATGTCTTTTACGTGAACTTTCTACGTCATAAATCTTGCTGCATTTTTGGACCAATGCCAAAGGATCTGTGGTAATGTATGAAATAGACTGGTTTTTTTTAAAATTCGCTGTATAGTTACTAAGTATTATAGGAAGTTCTTTATTATCAATGTCCGAGTAAGCAGCTGATGTACCTGAGTATATCCTGCAGCTGTGAGAGCAGCCACTTACCTGGCGAATCAAATTTAATCATCTCAGTGTCATCATGTTGATGTAGGATAGGTGCTTTGCTTTGGCTACTCAACTCATAGTGAGGTCTTTTCAGTTTGAAAAGTGATGGAAATGACAAGGAGTCATTTGAAGCGATGAGTATCTCCTGTAAAATCATGATAGTAAAATGTATCAACTGTAAAAAGTGTTACTTATAAAACTTCTTGATTGCCTTCACTGATAAACAGCAACTAAGGTCACATTTTGTATCATATTGTAAACATTTGCTTGGTTTTGTATCTAGCTTCTTGTGAAACTCTTTCTGTTGATGTTGTTGTGGTGGTGGTGGTTACTGGCCTGAGTGGTTACTTTCTCCCCACCAAGATCATATGCTGATTTTCAGCAATGGTGTGTAATGAAAATCGTAGTTACCAAGAACATTCCGGTTCACCTGACGTCTAGCATGTTTGTCTGCCTGCTGGCACAGTATGCAGATATGAAGGTTTAGCCTAACGCCATTATGCAAATAGAAGTCTTGGCCCTGTCTCCTGAGGTCATGTCATCATCAGATCAGACATGGACATAAAACTACCAGTTATCAACGAGAATAGCACTTACAGATTCCCATGGTTTTATGATTTATAACGAGACAAATTTGAGTGATGAAACGACCAATGAGAGATGGAGAATTACTGAAAGAAGAATGTCACCAAAACTGGACATTTTAAAAATATATTTTACTTTTATTACAGCTGCCACCACCTCCCAGATTTACATCCTGATTCTACATTGCCACCTAAGTAATCAAATACCTTTGTTTTTAAACTGTTTCCAAATAAAACCAATTTAACTCTTTAAAAATGTTTTAAGGAAAGAAATTAAAAAGGAAATCTTACAGAAGGGCATGGAATATGATAAGCTAGATTCCTTTTTGTTTTATTTTTGTACTGATTATTGACTCCTGTTTCAGATATATGAGCATATGTATACATTTGTATGTTGCATCCCAATTTAAAGTCTACTGTCATGAAGGATCATTTCATTACTATTTAAAACTTTACCAAATAATATCTGCCTCTCATTCACTTACAGATAAATATTAATGCATCTTGGTTTCTTTTCCTATTTCTGTAATAAAATATTCAACAAAAGCCACTTAAGGTAGAAAGGATTTATTTTGGCTCACGGTTTAAGATACAATCCATCATAGCTGGGAATCCATTATAGCAGGAGCTTGAAGCGGGTGTCAAATTGCATAATCAGTCTCAAGCAGAGATAATGAATGGGAGTGCTCAAGTTATTTGCTCTATTTTA
Source organism: Arvicola amphibius (assembly GCF_903992535.2). Taxonomy (NCBI): domain Eukaryota; kingdom Metazoa; phylum Chordata; class Mammalia; order Rodentia; family Cricetidae; genus Arvicola; species Arvicola amphibius. Next base: position 19,198,011 of record NC_052057.2, on the reverse strand, counting down.
TGAAATTCATGACTCCCTGTCCAGAGAATGGGTCTCCTTCCAGCCAATAGGAGTCCCCACATCAATGAAGGTATAGAGAATTCCCCATAGGCATGCCCAAATGCTCATCTCTAGATTTTCAACTTGATAATTAATGTTGAGCATCATCACATGTAGACACCATGTTCAATATGTTGGAAATGTAAAAAATCGTGATATAACGTCTATCTTGTAAGCACTTGTATCCTCCTAAGCAAATATGTTATATATACAAACAAATGCATGCCTGACCTGAATTCTGGAGCGCAGAGTCCAGAAAACTCCCCCAAGAAGGCAGGAATAACAGTGATTCCACATTATTGTAGTTTTGTTCCACAGATTCTTCTGTTTTCTCTCTGAAGTCAGCATGCTGGAGTTTAAAGATGCCAGTTTCCTGCCCATTGTCTTCTAGTCTGTTAAATTAATGTGATTATTGACAAATAATTGATAAACAAATTTCCATTTGGTGAAATGGAAAAAATAACAGTGGAGATATATTAAGAGAGATACTAGCTTTACCCTCAGAAGAACGGAAGCAATTTACAAAAAGGATTTTTCTCGACATAAATGTCTCCTCTAGAACGTCTCCCCTTTTGCCCACAGATTAAATTAGGTCACAGTAAACCACTCCATAGCACAAAGGTCCAAACACACAGCAGCACATATGTGAAATTTCATGCCGATATATACTGATGCTCAAAACATAAAATGAGTCAACAGTATTACAGCAGGTTTTCGACTGTCAGTCTTTTTTGTTTTCTTCTTACCCAAAATACAGTGGTCTTTGATAGCATGCACCTTAAAGCCTAATAAAGACGGACTTTATGTGGGTGTATTACAGTACTTGACCTTTTATTATGCATAGCGAAATTAGAATTCCAGTCATACTGAGAAAGGAACAAGCAGACTACCATTCTGCAAACAGAACCAAAGCCACTGCTTTGCCGTGAGTGCTTTCTTGGAAACTCCATAAACAGCCCTTGCCGGTGACTTCTGGATCCTGGCTTCTTTATCCACACTCCCGGCACAGGCCCTTTCACTCCTTCCTCAGACGCGTTTAATTTTTGACATTATTCTTCGTTCAGAGTCTCTAGCAATCGCTTTTTGTTCTGGTGTCAGAGCAGTGTTTTGAAGATCTAGAGCTCCTCTAAACAGCTAGAGGTTTGTCCATTCCATGCTCCCCACGCTCTTGCATTAGCTGGGACTTTGTTTCCCTGTTCTCCTCCACGAAGCTTTTTTGAGCAACACAGTTCCGGTGACCACTCTAGTCTATAAAGCCCGGGGAAGCTGCTTACTTCATTTCTGAGGAATCACAGGACAGCCCGAGCTTCTGGAGTTTGTGCCCTTATTAGGTCTTTGAACGATCTTTAAAAAAAAAAAAAATCCCGTTTTATTTTATTTATGTTTCTAAAACAACTTGATATTGTATTTAAGTGTTAGTTTTGTGTTTAAGATAATAGTAAGTGTGAAGTAGTAATAATAAAACCCCAGCTGACTGTTTTTTCTTATTTCTGAGAAGATTCTGCTTAATTATTTTGTGGGTTATAAAAAACTGTAAATTTTTTTCTATGTTTTATCAAGCTGGTTTTATATATTGAAAATATCTAGATATCTTCTTGAAGATATTTCCCACAAAAACTATATATCATTCTGTCTTGATTCTTCTATATTCTCTAGCATATAACATTTTATTAAATGATTCAGGCCAAGGCATAACAACCCCTAACAGCTAGAGAATTATAGACTCTCAGACTTATCTCAAACACTAACACACATTACTCCTCAGACAGTCATATGGAGTAGAAAGAATGTGAAATATTTTTGTTACCAGACCTTAGAATTAAAAAAACAAAACACAAACCAAATGGATGGAGATACTTTGGTAAGGGTTAACCTAGAGATGGGGCATCTTCTTCTCCTTCTCTGTCTTCTGCTACCAGGTTCTATGTCTTGTGCATGCCCCAGAGATACAAAGTAGCAATTATGCAAGATTCTTAGGGTTGTAAAAGTTCCTGGAAATTCATGAAGTTTCCTATTTTAAACACTGCTCAAACTCTGCCTCTGTCCAGCTAGCTAATTCTTCTCTCCCCCTTTCCACCCCATGTATCTGTACCGCAATTCCTAGGGTGCTTTGCCCTAAACCTGACTTCGGTAAAGTTTGAGAAATCACCATAGGAAACAACTCTGCGATATTCCTCAACATTGCAAAGTCCCTGATGAAAATCTAGCAAGAGAATAGATTGTCCAAATTTTCGAGGCCTGTACTTGCCTAGGACTGTGCTGGGAGGGGTCTGATAATTCTCTTACTCGATGTCACAGTGGAATCTCCATCTGAGCATGAGCAAATGGATATGGAATTGTGAAAGTATTTGAAAAATTCTTCATACAGAGAGAGCACTTTTGTACTGAACACATACCTGAGTATTTTCCAGAAGTCCACTCGTCATGGAAGATGGCTGCAGGACTATAGCTCAGAAATGAACTTTCTGGAGATAACATAGCTTGTTGTAACTTGGTGTACTTTTTTCTTTTTACCTTCATTCAAAAGTATAAATGGATGAGACATGAGTTTACACTCGTAATTTTTATTTATCTAACTGGAGGGCCTGACATGTACAGTGTGATATAGAACACTCGAGTCATAGGAAAAGGTTTATTCTGGGAATCTGTGCAGCCCTGTATTATCAAGGAGACCAGATTTGCAACTTAAAAAAAAAGGTGACAATTGTCAAAGAAATTTAAATTTAAATGCCAAATTTTATATAGATATGAAAGAGATATCTCTCCCCTTAAAGCTGTTCAGAATTTCAAACAACTAAAGCGATCTAATAATATTCCTAATGTCAATTGTTCTAAAATTATCTATAAAAATCTTAATCGCAAACACAGTGACACTTTTCACTTTCGTTTGGTGAGTACCCCAGGAGTTTTCAGTTGGATACTTTCAATTGTAAAGAAACTAAGAGTGTGTGCCTCAGGCAGATAGACTGGCATCAGTCCAGGACTGTTCAAGACATAAATCAGCCCTCCCAAGTTTAAAGAAAACATACAAGTAAATCTTTCTTAGGGAAAATAAAATACATCACCGTCCAGTTTCCAAACAAGCAAACCACACTCTAATTCCCTGTAGGGGAATCTACTGGCAACCTCTAACAAGCTAAAAGAGATTTTAGAAGAATCTGCTGTCAGATTCCCAGGGTTCTATTCAGTGCAATCTGAAGAGCACGCATATTGGAGTAATAGCTGACTATGTTTTCTAATTGTTAAAATAGTCTCTATCTCAGCTCCCACAAAAGTCATTCCTCCTGAATGTCTAAGCAAGGTTAAATAATATCTTCGTAGTAAAATACAAACAGGTCTTATGAACACAAAGAAGCCTACATAATGTTCTTTACCACAGAACAACTGACTCAATATCGTCTGCACCGGTGCCAGTGTGTAGAAAACCTGGTACTTTTTTGGGAGCGGCAGAATTTCCCTAAGGCAGGCAGCTCCTCCCATGCGTTCACTTCCCACACAATTACGAGCCTACATTGCTAGTGTGGAAACTATTAACCCTTCCAAGAGTGCGCTCTCGGAACAATTATAAAAACTGTCCTAAGACTGCGTTTGTTTCACACTCACCTTTTTAAATAGTTAAAAGACATGAAAAAACACCTGTATCGAATGTAGTATCTATTGACAGATAGACACTAAAACTACTACAGCCCTACAAGTTTCTACAGAAAAGTCGTGACCATCAATCACACTAATGTCCTCACAAAGGCAATATAGAGCCCATCCGTAACATTACTGCAATGTTAAACCACTGCCAAACAAAATATCATGATATCCTAAGGTGAGTAATTAAGAATTTAGTGTAGAGATTGGGAATTGAGTTCAGCACTTTTCTTGCAAGTAAGGGTCCTGGGTTTAGTCCTTAGCTGAGAGAGAGAGCGAGCGAGCGAGAGAGAGAGAGAGAGAGAGAGAGAGAGAGAGAGAGAGGGAGAGAGAGGGAGAGAGACAGAGAAAGATAGACAGACAGACAGAGACAGAGAGACAGAGACAGAGAGACAGAGACAGAGAGACAGAGACAGAGAGACAGAGACAGAGAGACAGAGACAGAGAGACAGAGACAGAGAGACAGAGAGACAGACAGAGACAGAGACAGAGAGATAGACAGAGACAGAGACAGAGACAGAGAGACAGAGAGACAGAGACAGAGAGACAGAGACAGAGAGACAGAGAGAGAGACAAAGAGAGAGAGACAGAGAGAGAGAGAGAGAGAGACAGACAGACAGAGAGAGAGAGAGAGAGAGAGAGAGAGAGAGAGAGAGAGAGAATTGAGTATAAACCCCCAAAGCTTCAGGTTTGTCTGTACATGAACACGACTGGAATTCAAAACTATGATGGCAGAAGACCATGAAAATAGTTTGTACACATGACAAGAAAAATCACAAGAAGTTTGTAAAAATCCAGTAAGTGCTTCACACAAGATTTATATTTTTTCAACTGGGTAAAAGTGCTAAAAGTTAGGAGAAACTAAGAACCATATACCAATAAGTACAAAAATATCAAATGAGCCAGGCGGTGGTGGCGCACGCCTTTAATCCCAGCACTCGGGAGGCAGAGGCAGGCGGATCTCTGAGTTCGAGGCCAGCCTGGTCTACAAGAGCTAGTTCCAGGACAGGCTCTAGAAACTACAGGGAAACCCTGTCTCGAAAAACCAAATATATATATATATATATATATATATATATATATATATATATATCAAATGAGCAGTAGAAACACGTAAGTACAAAACCATGATTCAGGAGAGCATTCTTAAGGAGAATATAAACTCCCACAGTCATCACAAATATTCAACATGAAATCATTATAAAGTATTAAACATTTCATTTGAAAGAATAGTCCTTCATCACAGGAACAATAAATTGTAAGTTGAGCAGCAACATAGGTAATATGTATAAATAAGATTTTATAACTGGGAGATAGAGGCCTTAAGAACCAATTTTTAGAAACACAAATGGAAACAAACAAATTAATAAAAGAAAAATGTCCAATAAAAATATGAAAAGATGCTTAACCTCTATTATATAAGTGTAGATAAAATGTGGATTATGTAAATTATCATGATTCTTTATTAAATAAGGAAAATATTTGTGAGGATGCATTAAGAACACTGAGGAGAAAACGAACCATCATAAACTATTGAAGAATCACATGCAAATGCCTTTGAAAGAAATCATTTAGCTAGAACATCAGACTTAAGATCATAATCCTGCAATTCTTTAAGAAAAGCATTAAGACGTATCTGCCTCTATGAATTTATCAGTGCATTATTAAAAACAGCAATGATCTGGTGATGAATTCTTTAAATGACACAAAAAACAACGGAGTCTAAAGAAAAATTATTTAGACACACATTTCAAGTTATTATCACATATCATAAGCCAAAGACAGCGAACAGAATCAGAAAATATTTGCCAATGATATAGTATACATTGTGTGAGATTTATATTCAGAAGTTATGAAGAACTCCTAAAACCCAACAACAACAATAACAAAAACTCCTAGGCAAATATCTCAAATAATATATTTTCAAAAGGAAATACACAAAATTCACAACAAATGTTTAAACAGATGTGCAAAGTCTTTAAGAAAGCATCAGTCAAAACCACAGTGTTCCAACGCATCCTCTAGGTGACAAAACTCAACAATAGCTATTCTTTGGCAAGAATTGGGGAAACTGTAAACTGCATGTGTTGCTGGGGGTCAGGGGAGAGAACATGAGGGACCCACTGTGGAAACCACTTAACAGCTTCTCCTAAAGCTAAACACAGAGAAGCCATATAACCTAACAATGGTAACAAGATAGCAGAAGGAATTAAAACCTGGAAATTATTTAAGATATGAGTGTAGTGCTCACAGCAGCTCATAGCAGAAACAGGGGAACAAGCCACTGTCCCTCAAAAGGAGAGAGAAGAAATAAAATCTTCTCATAGATAGGCCTATGTAATATATGTGTGTATATGTATCTGTGTGTAATATATGTTTCATATAGTATGTGTTATATATAGTACATGGATATATGAGCATATATTAAATATGCAATTGAATATTTTTCATTCATAAAATGATTTAAGTTTGATGCTTGTATCAAAAAGAAAGAACCCTGAAAACATATGTTAGGTGAAATAGCATGAAAATAGAATTTTATATATATATATATATATATATATATATATATATGTATATACATATATATATACTGTATGACTTAGTTCATGTTGACTATCTATAGTAAGCTAGTTTCTGTATGCAAGACATAGATTATAACTCACATGAGGTAGCAGAGAGCAGAATGAAGACATCATGTAATCATATCAAGTTTCTATTTAGAGTAATTAACATTTTTGAAACCTGGGAGTGCTGGCCCTCGCCCAACTTTAAGTATGTAAGAAATGCTAATGAATTGCATACTTTAAAAATACTCCACGGGATTAGGGATGTACTTTAGAGGTAGAGACTTGAAGGGATGCCAAAACCATGAGTTTTTCCCCTAGTAACACAAGAAATAGGAAACTAAAAAGGAAAATTATCTTACATAGAGAATTGAGTATAATGAAATTAACATTAAATTTTCTTTAAAATTCCTACAAACAATATTGTTCAAGAGTTCAAAACAATCTACAAACTAAGAAAGAATATCTGCAAAACATATACCTGATGAGAGATATAAAAAAAAAAAATCTGAGCCGGGCGGTGGTGGCGCACACCTTTAATCCCAGCACTCGGGAGGCAGAAGCAGGCGGATCTCTGTGAGTTCGAGGCCAGCCTGGTCTACAAGAGCTAGGTCCAGGACACGCTCTAAAAAAGCTACAGAGAAACCCTGTCTCAAAAAACCAAAAAAAAAAAAAAATCTGAATCAAAGAAAAATAGGCCATCAATTTGTGAGAGGGGAGAGGCATAGATAAAGTAGAAGAGAGGAGACATAAGTGGGACTCGAGAGAGGAATAGAAAGAGAAAATGATATCATTTTATTATTACTTTAAAATTTAATGCAAAATAAATGTTTTAGGATAGATAAAAAGAATTTAGAAAAGTAGCTAAGAATATTAAATACCTATTAAATAAGAACTGTTGGTTAAAAAAGTTCAGAACAGGCTCAGCCTTAGAATGTACACTAACAAAAATATATAAAGTGATGTACAGCTTTATTTATCACTAGGAAATTAAAACTCTAAATAAAATTGAGATATCACTACCCACTTTTTAGGATGGTTTAAACTCCTGTCACTGAAAGCATCATATGCTTGAAAAATTTGCAGCAACAGGGATGCTCAGCCATTGTTGATGGGTGGCCATGCATTAATGGTGTGCCCGCACTCTTCTGCTCTTAGCTGCACAGCTAAATGCAGGTTTACCACAAGGACCAGAATTTTCACCTTAAGGTATTTACTCAAATGATGCAATAGCTTATGCTGAATTAGTTATTTTTTCTTGTCAGTGTGATAAAATATTTGACAGCAAATGCAAAAGGATTTATTTTGCCTCATGGTTTCAGGGGAGTTTCAGTGCACCATGAAGACAGATAAAGAAGATGATGGTATCCATGCGTAAGTGAAAGGTAACACTCCTCACATCCTGCCAGTGACCCAAGAGCTGATCAGGCTTAGACTATCACCTTCTAAAACCCAATCCTATCAATCTACTTCCACCAGATAACACCTACATCCTAAAGTTTCCACATGTTGGAGTTGTCAAACAAAACTCATATTCAGTTTGTTGTAGATTTTGATATATGTATATATATATATGCATGTGTGTACATGTGTATATGTATACCAACATGCGTATGTATATACATATATTTACAGTACACATACATATATGTTAGTATCTATTACAAGCTAAATGTATACATATTTTGTGTGTGTCAGCATATACATGTATATCTAATTATTCTGCCAGAGAAGAGATCCAAGTAGAAAAGGCAGTCAGAGTAGATCTGGTGCTCAGATGTTGGCATTTAATACTTTTAAAATGACATAAAAAATTAGTCATGTTTCCTTGGAGAACTGACTGAGTCAAGAAATGAAATCTATATCTATGAAAATATATAATACTACGCTATATAAACAAATATTTGTGTAAATAAGTGGGAAAGGACTTATGCGTTCTAATGGGGAAGAACTTTAATAATCTTTGTAGCTCATTCAGCATAAAGACATAGAACACTATTCCTCTGCTTTAGTGTAAACTGTACTCTGTGACTCTGTGCCAATGAATATTATAAAGGAAGAAAGAAGAAGACATGATTTCAAAGTAGGCAATCATGGCGGACCTCAAGCTCATTGATGAAGCCTAACATCAGGAATAAGTCATATTGGTATTAATAGCATGTATTGTATTCTTTAAAATGCATATAAGAATAGCATTTAACTGAGTGAGGTTACTCCTAAAAATCACCGCCACATTTATTACGGCCAGCAATGTGTAGTTTTCTAAGGATACAAAAGGGCTGAGAAATTTAAAACCAGAGGCGTCAGAGGAATCATGACTTTTATGTGCAATTTATATTCTGAATGCATCCTGGATCCAAGGAAAGATTATAAGAACATAGCTTCAAAAAGTAAAGGTAAGTTATGAACCTGACAAAATTGTTGACAAACCACATATCTGATAAAATATCTGTATCTAAAATACACAAATAATTCCTGAACTCAAGAGCAGCTCAGCGGAAAGAGTGGCTAAAATTTTAATCCGAGTGCAGAGAGCTAAAGCTCTACTTATTATCTTGGCAATAGTTTTGAGTTTAAAATTCTTCTAAAATAGATGCTTTTTTGGATTATATAGTTTTAAATTGGTTTAGAAATTTATTTTAATTCTTTCTTTTCTTTTTATAGTTCATAAATTACATCATTTCCAATTTTCTTTTCCTTTCTCCAAAACTTCTCATACACTCATTCCTTGCTTTATTTCAAATTCATGGCTTCTTTCTTTTTTCATTAATTATGGTATTTTGTATGTGTTTTCAGGGCTTGATGTTTAGTAGTGGGTAACCAGTTGTTGTAATCTTCCCTAAGGAAGATTTTCTCTGTCAATGTTCCTGTAGTTCTCCGTGTAGGTTTGAGGCCTCCTCAGCTTTCCCTTGTCAACATTAGCAAGGATATTATTATCTTTGTTTGACTCATGTTCAGATCAGACAGTCATACTAGTGAGACTTTATTGGTATAGCTTCTGAATTTCCAGGAAGAATAATCCTAAGGGTGCAGTAGTGGCATGATTTGGCAACAGCCAATAATTAATCTATTAATTAATTATTAATTAATACTAATCTAATTGTTCTTAACACACAATCAACAAGAGGGAAATCATGTTTGGTACTGGAAGTTTCGCCAAACACCAAGGGCAAGTGAAATCATGGATCCTAGAGGAGAATCTACAAATACAACTTTGCTAAACCAGCACAATCCCTAACTTCATTCTAAACAGCCTCATCAAGAAAACTTTGCAACAGGACCACGATGAATCAAAATGCAGAATTATGGAACCCAGTCCTAGAAGATATATGTACAATAGAACCCCAACAACTAAGTCTAGGGGTCACTGTGGAAGACTGCTGAAAACATTGTAAGAGCCAAAAGAAGAGGGAGCTCACTCTAAAAATTATTTTTTATTTTTTGTTTGAGTGTTTTTCCTACATGCCTATATGTAATACATGTATGTATTTAATATGGTAGTTTTTGTTTGATCTACTTGGCTTCCTTCTGTGAGAAGTTACTACTACCGCTTTATGCTGGAAGAGAGATATCATATGAACTCCATAGAATTGTAGACTAATTCTCTTCCAGAAATGAAGTTTCCTGTGATTATTTTTATAATCTTAGTTGTACTATAGAAGTGTTTACTGAGGACAGTTTTAACATTGTGTTTATATACTTTTCCTAGTACATATTCATGCACCAAGCTAAAAAAAAAATTCAAGAGTCCTGGAGTCTGGATGATGTGCAATATTTGGTTTTTTTGTGGTTTGTTTGTTTTTTCCAAGCCTGAAGACAATTGAGAAGCATATTGGGATAATATCAGTACTGAAACATATTATGAACCTCAGCAATAATATAAAGAATGTGAAGTTTGTAATGGATAATGGATGCTAACTCTGTTCTGCAGTCTAGGAAAGCCAATATCAAGATGCAATAGATCAAGTGTCGGGGAAGACAACTATATTCATATACGTGGCCACCTTCCCACATTCTGGAGAGCCAAGAGGATAAAGCTGCCTTGATAGTTGGAGCATGCACCAGTCTCACTCATGATGGCTACATTCCATGAGGTACTCATTTCTCAATGGTTCCATCTTCAAATACTATCACATTTATAAGTTAGAAGTTCAACAAATGGATTGGGAGGCAGAGAAGACACTCAGCCCACAGCTGTCTCTAACAGCAAATTATGCTCTGTCTTCCCAAAAGCCGTCAGATGTACAAAATGACTTAATCCACTTTCTTCCGAGAAAATGTTGCTTTCCAAATTTCCTCCCTGGGTTTTCCTGTGCGTAGTTCTCAGTTTTAACAATATCTCTACATGTTCAAGTGTTATGAAGAAGACAATGAGTTACTGCTAACACATTGGCATATTAAAATGGGCCATCAAACTAATAACCAGGCTTGTCTACCTTGTTACTCGATTTTCTAAACAACATGTTCATGAAATGTAGGCACAATAAACTATTTTTTAAAATGTTGACCATAACAGCTTTGCTCTATAGTGATACAATGAAGTAGAAGGGACACTGGCACCAATATATAGCTCCAATCTCTTAGAAAATGTTTGATATTTGACCCTTTATATAAAAATTTGCTGATCTACATTTTGTCATATCATCTGTATTAGAATATAAGAATAATTTAATTAATTATTTATTTCAAAGAGCTGTGTTGCAGAATAGGAGATGGGACCTCTGACTACATTGATTTTGCTTAGTGTATACATTGTAGGAAACCTATAAAGGGTCACTTAACATGAAAATTGTGGATAAGACTATGGAGTGAATGTTATGATAATAACAACATGATGAGATTCTTAAATAGTGTATGCTCAAAACATGAATATAATTATCATGGTATCTGACATCATTTAATTGAGATTAATAATTATTGATCAAATTACAGCACAATTAAATGAATTTAGCAACTGGTATTTTCTAAAACAGTTTGTTGAAACCCAAACAGTTATGAAGGAGTGTATATTTGAGTCTTACCTCATTCAACAGGTGTATTAAAGACTATGTGTTGCTATACCAATAAAATGTGCAAAAGAAAAGTTTGAGATCAACAGATAATATATTGGCTGAAGTAATAGTTATCTCACCAATGAAACAAGAGGCTAGTTACATCCAAATATCATTTTATAAGTACTTACTGTGGAACACAAACCATACATTTGGGTCTCATAACTTCACAACCTAACAGGACATCAGTGTTGGGAGGTAGCTGGCCTTATTTAATACGATTCCTCTGAGGATGGAAGTTGCCAAGATTTGATTATATTATTATGCAATAATTGGAAAATCTTTCCCTAAGGAGGGAAAGAAAGACCATACAAAATCCTGATGGCATTTCTGGAAGACACAGTCTCATAGCAAACTTCATATTTCTCTGACTCTTACAACCTTCCTGACCCCTCTTCTATGATGATCCATGAGCCTTAGGTACAAGATTTGTGTTGAACATGTGTTAATTGAGATTGGGAATCACATGATCTCTTTTTCACTGCATTTTGACTGGTTTTGAATTTTGCTCCCAATTGATTATCCAGTACCAAAAGTCAATCCTAAAATGGTAAGCATACAGATAATAATATACAGGCTGAGCAGATTGGATTTACGAATGTGGTGTATGTGTGTTTGTAACAACAATTAGAGAAAAATAGGCCACAATTTGGGAGAGAGCAAGGGAAATGCATGGGAGGTGAGGAAGGGAGCAAATGAAAACGGGAGGGAGGTATAATTATATTATAAATTCAATATAAAAATACATTTTACTAACTCTGCATCTCTGGGATGAAGCCTATGTAATGTTGGTGGATGATCTTTCTGATGTGTTCTTCAATTCAGTTCACAAGTATTTTATTGTGTTCATAAGGGAAATTGGTTTGTAATTCTTTTTCTTTGTTGAGCCTTTATGTGCTTTGGGTGTCAGCGTAACTGTGGCCTCATAAACTGAACTAGGCAGTGTTCCTTCTGTTTCCATTTTATGGAAAAATTTGAGGAATGTTGGCATTAATTTTTCTTTGAATATCTGGTCATCTCTTGTCACCAGGCAAAACTTCCAGAGGAGGGGCTGACTTGTATTTAATTGAGTTGTTGGCCAAGGAGGCCCCATGAAAATTCCCAAGCAACAATCTATCCCTGTTACATGTGCTGGGTTTTTGGAGCCCATTCCTTATGGTGAGTTGACTTGCTCAGCTTTGATGCAGCGGAGGGACTTGGTCCTGCCTCAACTTGATATACCAGGCTTTATTGACTCCACATGGGAGGCCTTACCCTTTCTGAGGAGTGGGTGGGGGTAGAGGAGAGTTTGGGGAGGAGAGTTGAAGGAGGATAGGGATGGGGAACTGTGGTTTGTATGTAAAATGAATTAAAATTTAAAATAGAAAAAGTCAAAAGGTTGCTCTCTGCAAACTGACTAAGAGACCCCATTTCCAAGAACAACCCCCAAACAATTCATTGAACACAGGGAAGTGAAGCTGATGCCTACATGGAGCCTTCAACCCTGTGTTCTAGTATTTTTGATGCAGGATGGTACTCTGAAGTTTACTGAAAAACGTGGACACCAACTCAGCCACAAAAACTCTGACCTACAATCTGTCCTGACTGCAAAATATGTTAGGGCAATGGTGGCATAGAACTTGTGGGAGTAGTCAACCAATGCCTTATTTGATTTAAGACCTATTCCATGAAAAGGAACACATGCCCAATACTGTTTGGATAACCAAGAGCCAGAGTCTAGGTAGCCCAGAGACCAAGGGTAGGAACCTAACACTACTGGTCTATAGAAAGAAAAAGTATTAATAAAATGACTCCCAATGATGTTCTGCTATATGCAGAGATCAGAGAGGTTTCCTTGGCAGCATATGGGAACAAATGCAGAGACTTACATCCAGACATTATTCTGGGAGAGAGTCTAAATGAGAGGTCTCCATAAAATCCCTCCTCTCAGAGCTCAGGGAATAATGAGGAAGAGGAGGAAGAAAGATTGTGAGAGCCAGAAAGGATGGAGAACACCAGGGATACAGTTGTTCTTGTAATCTGAATCGACTAAGCAAGGCACTTTATGAGCTCGTAGAGACTAAAGAAACAAACACTATGTCTGCACCAGGTTCTCTGTGTATATATTATAGCTCTTAGTTTAGTATTTTTAAGAGACTCCTGACTGTGAGGATGACTCTTGTGCCTGATCTTGGGACTCTTTTTTCTCTGTTGGGTTGCCATGTCAAACTGTGATGTTACAGTTTTTTTTTAAGTCATCTTATTATGTTTTACTTTGTCATGTTTGTTGTCTTTTAGGAGACCAATATTTCTAATAAGAAACAGAAAGGGAGTGGACCCAGAGGAGAGGAGAGTTGGTAAGGACCAGGGAGGAGTCGAGGGAGTGAAAAGTATAATCAGAATATACTATATGACAAAAGAATCTATTTTTGATAAAAGGAAAAAATATAAGAAAAAAGATTTAAAAGGGAGGTGCAAGAATTATGCTATTTTTATCTTGTTTATAGCAATAATCTTTGGATCAATGTTAAATAAAAATTAGGATTCATCAAAAGAGAATTAGCATGAAGAAAAGTACTACATAATCTCACTTATGCTTAAAATATATAACGTGTTTTCATAGGACTTGAGAGTATTAGTTCAGAGGCAGGAAGTGTCAGTGGGCAAGAGAGTTGAGGAGAGGTTGAAGAATGGAGATGAATTTATTAATTCAAATACCCCTTTTTCCTAAGTCACGTGCAGCAAGTCCATTGTGTGCCCACATCATAGTGTAACTGTAGTGGCATTTGATTTGTATTTTAATAAATAAAGCTTGCCTGAAGATGTGAGAGTAAAACAGCCCCACTGGTCATCCTTATGGGCCAGGTAGTGGTGACACATACCTTTAATCCCAGTAGCCACACTACTTTGTCAAAGAAACGAGGCAGTGCATGCCTTTAACCCCAGTGGAGCATGCCTTTCATCCCAGCCCTAGAGACGATTATGAAACAGAAGGAAACATCTCACAGACACAGTCTTATTCTGAGATTCCTGCATGAAGGATTGTCATTTTGGACTGGGGAAGAAGTAAGAGCCAATGGCTGGCTGTTTTCCTTTTTGGATCTTCAGGTTGAACACCAATTTCTCTCTCTGAGTTTTAATTAATCATGATTCATGTAACCAGCAATAGTAACAACAAAGATCTTAAGTGTTTCAGCCAAGACTTGATAAGTGAAAAAGTTAATGAAAACAAACATCACAGGGTACCAGATAAATAGTTGCAAGTTTGCCTTTTTAGAACTAGTTAATTTTTAATTTAATTTAATTTAATTAAGTACTAGTATTTTTTATTTAAATGTATTAAAAGAAGGAACAATATTTAGTTATTTAATTAAGTACTAGTATTTTTTATTTAAATGTATTAAAAGAAGGAACAATATTTAGTTAGGTATATATTCATTATCACCAAACTCATAAAATCAAATGATAAAGGTTCATTTGCTGGTCAAAATTTAAACATTTATTCTTCCTGGAGTCTTAGAAGAGTCTAATATTCATATTATTTTTATGTTGTTTCTTCAACCCCTCCCTGTACCACTTTTGCTCTTTCTCGAATTCATACTCTACTTTCCACTTATTATTATAACACACACACACATATGCTATTAAAAAGTTTTCATACAATGTATTTTCCTTTTTTGTTTTTGTTTTTTGTTTTTTCAAGACAGAGTTTCTCTGTAGCTTTGGAAGCTGTCCTGGAACTCATTCTGTAGAGCAGGTTGCCCTTGAACTCAGAGAAATCAGCCTGTCTCTACCTCCTGAGTGCTGGGTTTAAAAGCGTGCGCCACTACTGCCCCTCCATACAATATATTCTGATCACGGTTTCCCTTCCCCTAACCCCTGCCATGATTTTTCCTACCTCCATACCCATCCAACTTCTCACCTTTTCTTTATTACTTTCTTTAGAAAGCAAACAGGCAAACAAAGTATCAAAAATAGACAAACACACAGACACACACACACATAAACACAAATACACATATATGCATGCACAAATCCCATAAAAATACAAAACAGGAAATCATAATTTACTGGGTAAAGACCAATAAGACCAGAAATTCTCAAACGAAGTGTTTTGAGACAAAATCTGCAAACATAACATTGTGTTCATTTAGAATTCATGTGTCACATTTTGAGAAGGTTTTGAAGGAAATGTCTTAGCTCAAGTATCTTGCAATAACATCCCCACTGTCTTTATTAACTAGACCTATCCATTCTTGTCTTCCACCATGCACGTTTTGAGCTTTATTAAAGTGGTGATCCTTGACTCTGCCCTACAAATTTGACAGCTTCATATCATTAAATCTAGCATCTAAGATTTTTGCAAACTGGTCTTAAGTATGCCAATCCCCAGCCATCTATGATATTGTTTCTCCTTATGAGATCATGTCTAAATTTCATTATCTTTCTCCATCTCTGTTTATCTAGACTACCTTTTAGCTTCAAATTTTCTGTTCATCCAGGAAGCCTTATGTAATTATTCAAACAATCTGCCTGTGCCAACCTCTTTCTATCTTTAGCTTTTCTCATCCAGGACAAAGGACATTATTTAGCTATGTAGTTCTGTTTCTAAAAAAAGATCTGCCTCATGTGGCATCACAGCCCAACATTCACCTGGCTATAGCCTGCCTCCCAAACATCAGGGGTCCAACATACAGCTACTAATGACAAACTTCAAATCCTAGGAGCCACCAGTCACTCTGCCTCTGAAAAGTCAACCCTGAATGAAAGGATAAATGAGATTCCTCACAAATTCTCTGACTTCTCGTTCACTGCAAACTGATTCTTATGCAATTCTCACTCCATAGTTAACAGAAACACAATTGAATATTTATAGGTACGTGCACATAAAGAAGGATTTGGGCAGGGTGACTGCCAGAATGACTATGCAGACTTATGTATTAAGGGCTCTGACTGGCAGGTCTAATATACCTTTCTTCACAATGAGGACATCTTCAATAGCTGCGTTCACTTCCATTTTTATCCTTTCTCTCCTTGAAATTTGTTTGGCAGAATCATTTTAATACACTTATCTCTTTCCCTGGCTTGTGAAATTACTCATGCCTTGGCTGTGTGAGTGATCAGTGTCCTATCATACCATGGGATTAGAGGCTTGGTGAATCATTCCAAGATGAGAAAATGATATTTATGTAAGAAGCTGCATGCTTATATGAAAAGAGTACAAAGAATTTTTAACAACCTTGATTCTAGGTTCCAGAAGGTTTATCAAATTCTATACAAAATAGGCTGCAGATACATACTGTGGGCAAAACATTTAAATAAACATGACTTCACAAGAGAAGGTATTTTGAACTGGGAATTCAGCATACATTTTCATTGGCTTCTTCCGAGAAATCTAAGACTCTGACACATTAGAAGGGAAAGTCTTTAAATCTCAGATCAGCACACATTCCCTTCTTTAATATAGAATTTTAACTAGCTTAATCATAGGAACACATGTGGTTTATGGTAGGCATGCATCTTTTGGGAGAAAAACCTCCTAAAATGACTTTTCTTGACCCTGAACATGAAATTTTTCAGAATAACAGATGGAAATGTTCAAACCTGGTCGGTAGCTGCATGCTACCTGAAATCATGTATGCAATAATTAAGAAGGCCTGAAATTTCAAGTTTGTAATGATTAAGCGAGTATATGCGTATTCTTTTGTGTGTGTGTGTGTGTGTGTGATCTTTCATGATTTCATCTTCAGTCCTTAAAATCAGCTTACTCTGCTAAGACAGTAAGCTGATTTTTGAAACATCAGCGTCTCTTTGTCATTTCAAAAAGTAATGTTCTTATAGAAGAAATGGCTAGAGGGTGGGGGTGGGGGTGGGGCAGGCGGCTGGGAGTCTGGGAAGGGCTGGGTGCTGGGGGCCTTGAGGGTTGGGGGAAGGTCCTGTGGGTGAAGTGCTTGTCAGGCAAGCAGGAGGATCTGGGTTCAGATCTCTCATTACCAAATAAAAGTGGTGCTCCCAGCACAACAGATGGCTGAGCAATATATCAATTAGAATGAGTAATTTATTAGCCAGTCTCCTTAGACTTATTATGGAACTTTTAGAAAATAGGTGGAGTTTTTCCTGGGCTTATTAAATTGGTTAAATCTAATTGGTAGCCAATTTTTTTGTCAGAGGATGATTCTTCTTCAATAGTGGTATAGTGGTGGCAGTAGTGCTATAATAATACACAGTCTTTCTTGGTAGATAGTGTGAGTATCTACCAAGCTTTCAGATATTCATCAGGTCTTTCTGAATCCAGAAGCCATCTTCAGATGACAGAGGAGACTTCTTTAGTTGTGTCTCTTTCTGGTGTTAAGTTACTCCTCAACCCATGGGAGGACTTTGATGCAAGACAGCACCTTGTTTATCTCCCACTATTAATGACTCTAGTTCTTCTGAGCCAGCGAGGCAGAAAAGCAGCAACTCCCTGAAAAGGCTTATTTCCGAACCTTTGTTCCCTCTTCTGTCTTAGACAAAGGAAGTGAAAAGAAACAAGAATATATTTTTCATGAAATTAATAAAGTATTTTTGAGGTAATTTGGAACCTAAGGAGCTAGTATTATCCAGACTGTCACAGTCACATTGGACTTCACACTTCTCCTGGTAAGGCCAAAGAAACACCACCTCGGAACAGGTTGAAAATTTTCTCCAACACATCTGTTAAGCAGGACCTCAGTGTTGCCAAGTGCCCTGTCCTCTTGTGCCCACCTCGCAATCTAGCATCACCTTCATGTTTGCCAATGTGTTAGTAATTCACTTTTCTCAACTACATTTTATGACCCATGGAGAGATTCTCAGAGCACCCTCCAGGAATATGTGCATTTTATAAAAGACTATCCATTAAATCTTGTATTTTTCCATGCACAATACATTGGTTAAGGAATAATTTTTAGCTTTTAAATATGAAAAATATATTTAGGAGCATGGGTGAGTTCAACTCTGTTAAAAGGGAAAGTGAATTTATAGATACACATCTCTAGTATAGGTTTTTGTTGGATTAGCTTTTTATTTTCAGAATTTTGAATATTTATTATTTATTGGCTCTTTTTTTGATGGATTGTCTCAGCAGTGTCTGTCTGTTGTAGCCCACAGATTCTGCAGGTAGCTCTATAAAAGGCAGCCCTTCCCCAACATTAAAAAGCAAAGGTTGGTTTCTCCTCTGAAGGTCTCAGAACAGGGATAGATAAGTGAAACCTATCTACAAGGGCATTTTCTACATTAGCATTGAGTTTCTATGACTCCCAAACATCAGTGAATATCTATTCTAATACGCTCAGCACAAGAGTCGTTGAGTTCCTTTCTTCTTCTAGTTCAGGGTGTTTCTCCAGGCTTTTCTCATACACCATGTGCATCTGCTCCATCTCTACCCCCATCATACTGCTTTCACTTCTCCTAATGCTGTTATTTCCTTATATTTTGCTTAAACAAAATATAAAAACATGTTTCTATTAGCACATATGCACATGTCCACACAAGTTACTCTATGCCATTCAAGTTTATTCTATTAATGGACGGTTAACCCAGATTTGCAGTCATGTACAGCTGCTTTGACAATTTCATGAAATTTTCTAATGTATTCCTTTACATCTTTGAGAAGGAAAAAAAAAACACATCTTTTTCTTGAACACCTAGTGAATGAAAAAAAAGAATAGAAAGGAAAGACACGACTGTTCCTTGGTATTGTGGAAGAGGAGGTTTATTATAGATAAAAGAAAGAGCATAGCCAGAGATAGGGACATCTGGAAGATTCCAGAGTGCACCTGATCCTGAGCAGTGTAAAGAGAGAGGTGAAGGGAAGGAAGAGGAGAGGGAAGAAAACCAGATGCAGCAGCTAAGAGGGCAAAGGTACAAAAGGGGTAGGCAATCAAAATGGCTGGAGTACACAGGGAAAAGCCTCTGGGGGAAGAGCAGCTTAACCCCTGGCCTGGAAAGTTAGAGATAGAGGGTGGGGTAGGTCAGTCGTACCCAGTAACTGCTAGGAACTTAGGAATGCTGGGAAAACCTGGCAGCCAGGTCTGCTTTGATATGTTAAATAGATAGCTCAGCCATTTGTTCCAAAGTTTGAAACTTAAATGGTGGTGTTGCAGATAAAGGCACTAGCTTAGTTTACTTAGTGACCTTAGCTTAGTAATTAGAACCCATGATAGGAGAGAAGCAACCCACAGAAGTTTTTCTCTGACTTCTGCATTGTGCCGTAGCATGCACCCATTTCACACACACACACACACACACACACACACACACACACACACACCCATCCCCACCACAACTAATAACAATAACCAAAAACCAACAGCAGTAAATAAAGCAATTTATTTTGTTTATTTATTCATCTGTTTTTTTTTTACTTATTGGCCAACAAAACTGGGGTCCTCTGAGGAGAGCGAACCTCAACTGAGAAAGCACTTCTATCAAACCTGCCTGTAAGAAAGCCTCCTTGACATTTTCTTGACTGATGATTGATTTGAAAGAACCCAGCTCACTGGGAGCAGCGCTGTCTTTGGATGGTGATCAATGGGGGAATAAGAAAGCAGGCAGGGCAAGCAATAGAGAGCAAGGCACTAAGCAGCGTTCTTCCATGGTCTCTGCTTCAGTCTTTGTTTCCATGTTATTGCCTTGATTTCCTCCCTCAGTAATTACCTAGCTTCATTGTATGTGGCTACTTGTATCTTTCTTCCTATTGACTGGATGTCCCTCATGATTCTAGAGAAACAGTTTATCGTTCTTTAGTTCCTTTTCTTTGGCTACAATGAAACACGCTGTATTTGCAACCTAATTCCGTTTCTTCTGACCTCTGACTGTATAGAGACCCGTTCTCTGAGTTCCACATACTAAAAATAACCTCCTGAACGTTGCCTGTCCTGGAACGAACCTGTCACCTGTGCTTTCTACTCAGTTGCTATTCAGGGCCGAAAATGAAAGACTACATACGTACGGAGTGAGTATAGAAAGTCTCCGGGTCTGAGCCGGCCGGTGGTGGCGCACGCCTTTAATCCCAGCACTCGGGAGGCAGAGTCAGGCGGATCTCTGTGAGTTCGAGGCCATCCTGGTCTACAAGAGCTAGTTCCAGAACAGGCTCTAAAGCCACAGAGAAACCCTGTCTCGAAAAACCAAAAAAAAAAAAAAAAAGAAAGTCTCCGGGTCTGAACACAGCAGCACTCTCCACCGAATGCCTTGGCTGAATGTATGCGTGGCTGTGTAATAATAATCTATGCGTTAGATTACTCTTTAGGTACAAGAAGGGAAGCCAGACAATAACCCAGTGTCCTCGAGGCGTCCTCATTTATCACACGTGCTACCTCTCAGCATCAAGGCCAGAGGAAGGGAATGCGGAAGGAGAGCACCTGGCGTCCTTGGAATCATTAACGTGTTTTCCACTTTTGCCTTTCTAAATCCATGAACTCATAAGCTTGGCTCTAACAGACCTAAAGTAACCATCTGCAGAAGGAAGATTGGGATGGATGACAAAGGGAAACCATTCATTACAGTTGGAATGTGAACAGGAAGGAGATCTTCCATTTGCGATATGCAAATAGGATCCCGCCGCAAGGAAACGGCCTTATAAACCAGGATATGGTCTTGAAAAACGGCCTGAGAAACTGTCCTCATCTGTCTCCCTCAGCCTTCTGTATCTTAATAAGGAAGCCTAGACGATTAATACCGACATTTTCTTCCCGTGGAGAGAAGCTGTCCTAAGCCCATTAAGGTTTGCCAAGAGGTCAGAATCATAAAAGAAGGTGGGACAAAGGAGATGGTGGAAAGAAAGTAGTCTCCTGATCAGTTTCTGTCACCTTAACAAAAGCTAGTGTGACCTGGAAAAAGAAACCTTGAGAAAGCCTATGCCTCCATCAGACTTCCTACAAGAAAGAAAGCAGAACTTTTCTTTTTATCCCCCTTTCCTTTATTTTATTTTTAACTATGCAATAGAAATGTGTGATTTTTACATATTTTTATATTTTTAAAGATTATCTTTTTATTTTTCGAAATATTTGTGTTTTTAATTAGAACAGAATTATACTGCCGACCCTTTCCCCTTCCTCCCTCTAGCCCCTCCCAGACCTTGTCCCACCAACCCTCCTGTGCTCTTTCACTCTCAAATTCATAGCCTCTGTTTCTTTGATTATTATATTTAGAAGCATAAATGTGTATGTAAACAAATATATAAGTACAACTTACTGACCCCATTTTGTGGGTTTGTGTGTATATGATTTCAGGGCTACCCGCTTTGTCTTAGGTAACCAGTAAGGGACTCATCTTTGGGGGAGGCATTTTCTTAGATAATGGTTCATGTGGGCAGTCCTAGCCCACTGTGGGGAGATATTCCTCTATAGTCTTTCCTCTGGTTTCTGCCTCCGGGTTCCTGCCTGAGTTCCTTAGTTTCCCTTAATAATGGTCTCTGGCCTGAGGGTTATAAGATTGAAGAATACCTCCTACCCCAAATTTCTTTAGGTCTTTGCATTTTATCACAACAATTAAAAAAAAAAACAAGTTAAGCCAAGTAGAAAGATATAAAGAAAAGGAGAAAGGAGAGATGACAGTATACAAGAGAGCAAAACACCAAGTGTTTCCTGATCTTGACCATCAGTCTTTCGGGGCCAAGGTGTGGTCATGTCAGTACATTTGAAATTCTCAGATGTAACTTTCCTACTTATCTCTGGTTGCTATCTAACATGGGGGAAAATCATTGAACCAACTGAGCACCTGGTATGAAGTCTGGAATGTGGACTAGTTTGGGCAAGGACAAGGTTGCTTCTAAGAAAGAGCTACAGGATACATCACCAGGTGGAGCCCAGACAAATGCTAGTAATCCTGGTACAAGGAGCACAGAGTCAATGGAAACTAAGCTGAGACCGTCATTCATTGGTGGATCTCACCACAAGTATCTTCTCACGTTATCAGAAAAGTCAGAATACGTGCTCTCTCGTCCGGGTAATACAGACGTCAAGATTAACATGACAGGAAGACAATACATTCCCGTGGATGTATTGTCCTTCAAAAGGACTCCAAAGAAAGTTCATATTAGAAGCGGGAACTTCAGATTATGGTCTCGAGTCATCCCATAGCTTCTTCAGCCACACATGCTGCCTACATGTAAGAGCAAACTTCCTCCTGGTTATAGAGATGCTAAGGGTTAGACCGTCATAAGCACCTTTGAATCCCAAGAGGGATCGTATGTGAGGGGGCAGTTGATCGAGGGTAGTAGTTACGGCTTCCAAAGAGGGATTTCAGAATGTGTTCAAGATGCTGTGACATGAAGCCTTTGACAGGAACGTTTGGAGGCAAGCAGAGTTTCTTGAATACTCAGATAGGAATTGTCACTCCTAAATAAGCTGAGATGGATCAGTTAAATTCAGAAATAAGTGAGATTGGGAAATTGTAGTCACATAAAACATAAATGATCCTGTTGTTTGGGGCATAATATATACAGTATGCTTGCATGTGTGTGTGTGTGTGTGTGTGTGTGTGCGCGCGCGCGCACGCGCATGCATGTTTTCCACTGCTGGACTGTTTAAAATATATTGGAAACCTGGAAATTGGTCCCAGTCATAACATTTAGACCTTCATTTCAATCCCATAATGGTTAGCTTTAGTAATGTCTAAATATTTCTTGAAGCCACAATATCCTATTTTCAGCAACAGACTCTAAGTCATACATCACTGTATCTGCTGCTTTCTGGCTTGGAATTTGTGGAACTGTCGTGGGCTTCTTTAAGGCTTGCTGACTGCACTCACATATGAAGTGAGGCTGGCAAAGGAAGTGTGTTTGTAGCTGCTGCTGCAGTCGGGTAATTCAGAACAATTCTATCTCTATATGCTACATATGACTGAGCTTTGCATGGGCACTTGTTTCTCATTTAGTAGAATCACCTAGTGATTGTTACAAGCCCAAGAGATGCCTTTAAAAGTATAGTAATTGGCAATTAAGGAGGATCTATCTCAGTTATCAGCATACAGTAATCCAGTTGGCCATAGTTAAGGATGGGAATAATTTCCACAGACATTCAAGACATCTGGTTTTGGGTGTTCCTCCTTGTCCATAGTGATCTGTTAGATGCTCATGGAGAAAAGAATACATAGTGCATTTTTAGCGACATCTGTTTCAAGTTAGGATTAATTGAATTCCGTTTATATCTCCCACTTCGACCTCGTGACAATAAACATCTATTAGAAGATCAGAAGGTAAAAATCACCTGTTGCAAATGCTTTATGAGAGACACCTTCAATCAACAAGAAACTTTATAAAAATATTTCATTATCCTATGATGTGGTCTTCACCACTATCCCTGGTAGCACTACTAAGACAACAAGCAGTTAGCACTACCAAGGCTCTGTGTGTGGAGATTTCTAGTAATTAGTCTTTATTAAGTACAATAATAATGGTATGGTGTCAGCTTTGCCATTTATATGCTTTTAAATATGAATATTTATTATATGAATAATATATGAATAAGGGGCCAATAAGAAGTAAGTCTTAGAGAAAGGAACTGCTCGGACTTGCCTATGTAGCACAATAGCTTAAGTCCACATTGTACAGAGGTATGGTGTGTTTTATAATGTTATAGTGACCATGCTATCATGTGGCAGTTGAGAGTGTCATGTGCAGAGTCCCACAGGGAGGATTTTCATTACTGAAAAACACTTACTGTATGGCTACTCTGCAGTGCGTGTCAATACTTAACAGGACAATGTGGCTGAGTTTTGTGCGGTAGCATCAGGGGCTGTGGAATCGCTAAGCCTTTATACCTTTGAGATTCCAAAGTTGCTTCTCTCTGTCTGATGTTTCTAGTGCAGTTGCTATGGGGATTCAGGGAACTAAACTATGCTGCAAATACGGAGAAAAAATGATTTCCTGATGTGCTGAGTCAAAAATTTCCTGAGGAATGGAAACGAATGTTCTAGTAATGAGGAGCCCACAGTCCGTCATTTGGGAAAATGTGGAGTGCTGTGGCAAACACTAAGAGGTAGGTAGATACCACTTGTCATCCTGTCATGGTGGCAGGCCTTTCTTTGTTGTTGAAGGGTGGCTCCTTCCTTCACACCAAATCCTGCCTGGAAAGCTTCTCTTCATCTCACCAGCTTACCTGGAACAATTGAGTTGACCGCAAGAACTGCCAGTAAGCAGGCTCTGTAGTTTTAACTCAGGGCAACCCATGCCACGAATGGCGTTACCAGGTGACTGCAATGGAGTTGGCATGAGCTAAGGCATATTTTAGTTGAGGTTGCTTTGACTTGGTGGTCTGATTAATTTAGACTTTATGGAAATTCACTATGAGAAATACTAGAAGATATTAGAGTATTTCAATGCAATGACATTAAGTCAGATTACACAGTAGATTTGTCTTCTTTTATTATTTAAACTCAGTTATTAAACGGCCCCCAACATAGCATGTCACAAACATTGTGTCACAAACATTGTGGGAGAAGTGTGACATCAAAAGATCCTCTTTCTTCACTATGAAGCCAACAGTTCCCGGAACCGGTCCAGCCATTAGGACACTGTCCACTGGAGCGGACCATGCTTCTGCTCTTCAAAATAATTTTAAACAGAAGACAACTGATTATTCACAGCCTGAATGAGATGTTTTACCATAAACCCAGGAGCTTTTTTCCCTTGAGTTTGACCTCCGACTTGTCTCTTCCAATCCACCTAGTAAATTGCCCACAGCTTCTCTGAGTATTCATTCTTAGCAGCCCTCCCATCTCCAAAGGCTCCCATAGGCTCTGTGTTTAGACTGTGTCTTAAAAAGTAATTATTTCCCAGGTTCCTTCAAACAAATTTTTGTATCTTTTGTATCTTTTGTATCTTACCAGCTAGAATTGTATTATGTGCCCACTTTTATTTCTAGAAAAATAAGAAATCATCTTGAACTAATATTCACTAGTTAATGAGAAAAAATGCTATACTTTCCTAAAGTAAATGACCTCTAAGTAGTCACTAAAATCACTGATGGCTTAATGAACCTATAGAAAAGTCAGAGGTTGAAAGGAGCCATACTATTTCAATGTTGAAACTAAAATTTTCTAGTAAAAGTATAGAAAAATAAAATAATGAAATGATCTTAGATAAAATAAAAGTAAAAAATACTTTAAGGTTGTCAGTAAATGTTGAATTTTATATAAATTAGTTTTAGAGAACACTAGAATCACTTAAAAGAAAAGAGTAAAGTGTTCAATAAGCCGCAAATTTGAAGGATTGGAGTGATGGGTTATAACAATTCTGTCAATATTCTTTTGTCTTTACCCAACTGTCATCAGGATGCTGTGATGGATTTCACAGATGAAAGTTTTCTCTGGCATGTAACAAATCTTAGGTCGATTTTTACAAGCATAAGGTTCTGTTAAAAGCTAAGGTTGATTGTCCAGAGAGAAATGAACAAATCCTAGACTGACTTTGTTCAGAGGAAACTTTCCCTAGAAGATGCCATGTACGACAAGTAAAACAAAGAGAAGCTTACTTCTCTAGGTGAGTGTCTTGATAGTCTGCTCACAGAATGGCTAGAATGAGGAAAAATGGTAAAGCAAGCAAACAAAAGGATTGAATCAGCCAAAGGAAAGAATAAGAAGTCCTTCAAAGCATATGGGTACAGAGGAGAACTGTCTGTGACCCAGTTCAGAAAAAGTAATTGAGGGTTAGAATTTGTTTATGAATAATTTTAAAACTTTATCTTACAATAACAACATGTATGTGATGTGTTAGCAAGTGGCTATCTCCCTACTCCAGATAGTAACCCAGTAGACTTAATACTGATTTATTTAATCTTACTTAGGCATTTAGCACTTTGGTTGGTGGTATCAAGCAGGGAGAGCAGGGCCTGAAAATGAGGCAGACTAAAGCCCCATCCAACCAACTTTATTCAAAGCATCAGACATTTTATACCCTGAGGACTAAAAAGAGTAACCCAGGAAAAGTAAACAGTCACAAGAACAAGCCACATGTGGCAAAAACATGTTTTCTTGAAAGAGGCATATGAACAACAATAGGTGAAATGAGCTGACTCCTACCTGCTACACCCTGGAGGAGCATGAAAACACATTCCCCAAACAATCCTGTGTTATGGAGGACCTGCGATCAAACCCTCATGTCTTGTTTTCTTGGAGTTTTCTCGCAAGCACTCAGAATTCCCCTTGTGTGACTCCTTTTGTGGACCGTGTTCCAACACTTGGGTCAATGTGCTTACATTTCACAATCTCTCAGAGTAATATTTTAGCCACTAATTTTATGGTCTGTTTGTAGCTCCTCGGAAATACAATAAAGTATTAAGCCATTATTGTAATATTTGTTTATCATGGAGAGTGAGCTGGAGCCCAAGCATAGCTCATAGCTACCATGGTCTATAAACTAACTTAGAATCAGTAAGAATCCCAGACAATGAGTTAAAAGGCTTGTTGTTTAATAGTTTCCCTTTTGGGCAACTTTTATCTTCAATACTATAAGAAACTGTACAACTCCTCTAGACTGCAGATTCTTTCAGTTACTAACTGATAATCCACAGATAATGGACCATACAGATTAGGACAACCCCAGCTGGTCATGGTTAGACTTGGTGTGAGAATGATGGTATATTGGTCATAGCTGGGTAGATTAGGTGAATTAGCCAAAATCCTTCTGAGGTTTCAAAGGGGTTTCTCAACAATGACAAGAAGAACTGAGTCAGCAACTCAGTATTTAGCTGAAATCCTCACAAATGATTCAGAGAACCCTTCCTGTCTGGACTGAGAACTGAACTAGTCCTTGTACCTCCCCCTCCCTCAAACATGTCATCTATAGATTTAGTTCTCATTCACTGCTAGGCAGGTAGGTAGCATGATTAATCCTTCCTACTTAAAGTCTTTGCTGCTGCTCTCTTCTCTTTAGCTCTCCACATATGTTTCAATTGGAATCCTGGATAAAATGTTTTCTCCACCTTAATAACTCCCACTCGCTTTTGTTGTATGCAGCAGACAACAAAATTTTGTAGAAAGAAAGGACGTGAAAGATCTAGTAAAGAGTGTCAAAGCTGTCTTGCTTCTTTCTCAGCAGTGTTGGGACTGTAGATTCAAAGGGTGATACTCATGAAGGCATATGATTTAGTCGAGATATTTTTTTCCAAAAATATCACAAATAGCAACATTGGTGTAGAATTCAATGTAATTCAATGTATTACTTAAGAAATAGTGCTTTAGCTGAAACTCATATAACATACCCGGAGTGAGACACCAAAAGAAAAAAACGTTTTCTAGAAGTATTCCTATTTGACCCATTTGGTTCTCGAATCATTCATTCATTGTAGAATGTGCTATTCATCTAAATGTCAACATAATTTGTGGGCTCATTACAAAATGAAAAATATAAGACACTTTATTCAAAAGTATGAAGAAATTCAAGAGAATATTGCTAAATTCATTTTATAAGGCCACAGTCATCCTGATACCCAAACCATACAAAGATTCAATGAAGAAAGAAAATCAAAGACAAATTTACCTTATGAACATTGATGCAAAAACACTCAATAAAATACTCACAAACAGAATCCAAGAACACATCAAAAAGATCATCCACTATGACGAACCAAGATTCATCCCAGGGGTTAATGGATGGTTAAACATAAGCAAATCAATCAGTGTAATCCACCAGAGAAAGAAACTGAAAGAAAAAAAAAACCATGATCATCTCATTAGATGCCAAAAAAGCCTTTGCCAAAATGCAACACTCCTTCATGATAAAAGTATTTTATAGAGTAGGGATACAAGGGACATAATTCAATATAATAAAAGCAATGTAAAGCAAGCCAACAACCAACACTCAATAGAGAGAAACTCACAGTTATTCCACTAAAATCAAAAACTAAACAAGGCTGTCCACTTTCTCCATATCTGTTCAATACAGTACCCAAAGTTTAACTAGAGCAATATGAAAACTGAAAGAGACCAAGGGGATACAAATTGGAAAGGAAGAAGTCAAAAAAATCATTAATTCCATATGGTATGACAGTCTGCATAAATGACTCCAAATTTTTCATTAGGGAACTCCTACATATGATAAACACCTTCAGCCAAATGAAAGGGTATAAGTTTATCTCAAAAAGTCAGTAGCCCTCTTATATACATATGACAAATAGACTGAGAAAGAAATCATGGAAACAAACACCCTTCTCAGTAGCCACAAATAGTATAAAATACCTTGGAGTAACTCTTCCCAAGCAAGTCAAATAATGCTAAAAATTTTCAGGTCTTGCCAGATGATGGAGCATGCCTTTAATCCCAGCACTTGTGAAGCAAAGGCATGAAGATCTCTGTGAGTTTGAGACAAGCCTGTACTACAGAGTAAGTACTAGCACACCAAACTTATAACAGAGAAACCCTCTCTCTAAAAGAACCAAAAAATCAAATTTTTGAAGAAGATAGAAGATACTCATTGATCAGTAGTATCAACATAGTAAAAATAGTCATCCTATCAAAAACAATCTAAAGATTCAATTTGATCCCATTAAACATTTCAACACCAAACTTTATAGAACTTGAAAGTATGATATTCAACTTTATATGGAAAAACAAAGAACCCAGTACAGCTTGAACAATCCTATAAAATAAAAGAACTTCTCGAGGTTATCACCATTCCTCTTGGGAATGTGTAGTATCGTGTTCTTAAATGTACTTGCTGCTGTCTGGGGGTGATGGCATCTTTAAGGGTACCCTGAAAAAAATTGGGATAATTATCAGGTTCTGAAAGAGCTAGCTGTATCATTTGTTGCCCAGTCTCTGCCTAAAAGGAAAGTGCAAGTCTTAAGTCCTGGTTAGAGTAGTCTGTAATGATGGACCATCTCAGCTAGCTGCTTTGAAACTGTCCTGAAGAAACAAACTTACTTTTGCTGTCTTAAAATGGCGATAAAGTCAGACACAGCAGAGACAATTCTCTCCCCAGATTTGTAACTATATGGTATCATTTCTCTGGAATCTTGCATTGCTTTTGAAACAACTGTTGTTTCAGACAGAAGTTATTTCCAAATGAACTTTGTTTCCTACTGACTGTGCTGTAGGTCATGGTGTGTCTAAGGCATCCCAAAATTTCATTGAGATCTATTCACATTGGCCACATGGCTCTCCAGATCTTGCCTTCTTGATGCTTATCATAAATATTTAATTTTGTACTAACTTTGATGATTTTGTGTTTATTTGTTGATACCTTGGTAAATATAGGACCCTTTCTCCACTGCTGTTATCCTGGCTTGTAAACGCACACCAGGCTGTGGGTCAGAGTCAGAAAGCATTTAACAAGTAGTTATGAAATAAATAAATATCTCTTATATAATAATATAAAATATCCGATAGAGGTGGATAACACGAGCAAGAAGATGAAAGCAGAAAAAGTGGAAATAAAAATTTGAATGAGCCTGACAGTTGTAATTGGAAGGTGGAAAAGTCTATGTTGCTGGAGTTTTGACATGACTGGGAAATAAAAACAGAGTGTCATGGAGCCACCATGGTTGGGAGTGATCACGTGACTCGCTGCAGAAATAAGGCAACACTGTTATGTGTTACTAGAAGAGGCAGTGGTCTACATCAGTTTTGTCGTGACACACATGAAAAGGAGATCAAACAGTCAAAACAGTAATTAACAGAAAAGTTGGATTTAAACATCAGACTTCCAGTCTTCGGAAACAATTTTAGAATTAATCTCCCCCTACCCAATTAGTTGTTTAATTAATAGAAAAGTTAATAAACCATGGTTCATTTTTCTAAAGTTGGAGCCTTAAATAAGAAACACTGGTGAGCTCCGAGTGGGCTGGTCCTTTGGTTTCATTCTTTCTCATGGGAGATCACAGCATACTTTTGATTAGCTTATACTTTTTAGGGTAAATTTCCAAATGGATTGTGAAAATATTCCCAGTCACTGGAGATGTTTAAGGAAAAGAAAATCCCCCTACACAAAAAAATATTGAAACTAAAAAAATTATAGAAAAAAAATTTAGTCCTACAAAAGAACTTTTTCAGGTTAGATATGCCAAAAAGAAATGTGTGTGAGAGCATTCTACGAGCTATCGCAAGTCAACGGATTGACTTTCCTCCCAGATGAGCATAAGGCAAAAGTGCAACCATCTCTATAACAAGAGGAAAGAATGCTAGATTAGTGCAGAAAAGAATGATTTCTGTGTACTCTCTAACTGACAAGTGACAAGTTGCTGCTTCATATAGCATGTAAGTTTAATGCTAGTAAAGGGATTGCTTGGTATCAATATTTATTATTATTTTAAAATGTTATAAACATGCTTTAATATTTAACAGCTTCTTTACTGAGACTGTCGCTCAGAAATCATTCCTAATGTTATTTCTTGATGCCATTCATTTCATAAACTCCCACTGGGTAATATGTGAAAATGAACTTAAGCCACCTCTTCTATAGGTTTTTATAAGTTTGAACAGTGTCCTTCAAACTACACAGATCCTTAACGAAGGGAAAACAGTAACAGGCAGTCTACAACATGTCCGGGGCTGTGCTGAGGATGACAGGATAATACAGAGGAAATAATCCTGAGTGTTCTGCTTTCTATGTCAATCATGCTCCTGACAATATTGAAGGTCTGGCCTTAGTGTGTGAAGTGGTCGTTGTACTAAAATGCTTTGTTTCTCACAACGAGCAGATTATATACTCTGTTCCTGAAGTTTGAAGTTTGAATTAATGAAATACATGCCACCGACAATGCAAACAATAGATAATTCTTATATTCAACATACATATATTGGCCATTCTGCAGTCTTTTGGGGAGAGAGGGAAACAGTAAATGTAATTTGGAAAATTGCTTCTCCGTGTCTCTATGGTAATTCTGTTGTACTCATCCTCTCTTGTATTTAACTTTTGTAACTTGTGTTTTAAAATTATTTTGCAAACTGCTCCTAAACTGATGCTCATTTTTCTGATGAATGAATCTAGGCAAAGAAACTATACAGTATGATCACCCTTAGGGGAAATAGTCACGTTTAGATAAATTAGAAAATCCACTGGCGGGGCTGGTCACATTGTGTGAGAAGAGAAAGCACTCCAACAAATTCTCTGAAGCACCATCAAGGACAACAAGAAGCTTGAGACAGATTGGACAGCTTCATTCCCAACTCACAGTCTAACCCCTGGTTCCCGTCTTAGCAGAAAGAACAGCTTCTCTGACTTGGAAACCACAGTTTGTGGATGAGACGGTGCACCAAGTGCAACAAACCACCAAGTGGAAATAGAAATCCCAACCAACTTAGCCCTTCATTTTCTTTTGCTTCACAAAGGTTTCTCTGTCTGGGTCACATTGACAGCTACACTAGAAAATGGTGTAACTCAGGTGTGTGCTTAAGCTTCATGAGATGCAAGAGATAAAGACAGACACTCCCTCCTTCACTGCCAAGCCAGAGAGTTGCTAACATTTACTATGTCTGTGGAAGGCAGGTGCATCTGTGAGCTGTTTAAATTCTGGTCATTTTGATCATCTCATTTGGAAGTTTTCCTGTTTGTTTTGACTGAGGTTTGACTTTAATATTGGGATCTATAAAGTGAGTCACAGGTTCCTGACACCAAGAAGATATTAAATTGTCAATGTTTTAAAAGAACACAAGGTGAAACACTTCTCTCCTCCCTAGAAGGCTTAAGGACATGATTTAAGAAAGCTGTACAGTTAGGAGTCAGTGTTACACACCTTTAGCCCCAGTACTCAGAAGGCAGAATCAGGTGGATCTCTGAGTTTGAGGCCAGCCTGGTCTATAGAGAAAGTTCCAGGAGAACAAGGTATACACAGAGAAACCCTGTCAAGAAAACCAAGAAAAGTGAGAGGGGGGAGGAAGTAAGGGAGGAAGGAATGGGGGAGTGAGGGAGGGAAGGAGAGAGAGAGAAAAGGAAGGAAGGAAGTGGAAAGGAAGGAAGGAAGTGGAAAGGAAGGAAGAAAGAAGAAGGAAAGTCATACAGACCTACTTCACATGTGACATTGTGAGACTGCTGAATGCATGAACTAATTGAACACATTACAGAACACCTAAATTGCCTTGGAGAGAGTGGCCATAATGATAGCTTCTCAGGGAAAAGAAGAACAGATGCTGGGACTTGGTGACTTGGTTACTGCTAGTGTCAAAAACTTGCTAGCATTGACTAGGTGTAACTGTTTAACGTACTGATGCTCCAACTTTGACATTTTATTAAACACATATTGCTGCACCCCTTAGCAAGGTCTCTGATCCAGTGACATGGCATTAAGGCCCAGGAATTTTTAGTTAGTATGTAAGTGTTGCCAGCATTTCTGAAGACCCACTAGACAGAGAATCCAGATGGTTAGTGTTAATGTGAGACAAGACTATATCAAAAGTACAGGATCTAGAGTGGACAGAGAGAGAATGTCCTACATGAAGCAGGTAGGTAGGTAGGTAGATGATAGATAGATAGATAGATAGATAGATAGATAGATAGATAAATAGATAGAGATAGATAAGATAGATAGATAATAGATAGAAAGATAGATAGATGATAGATAGATAGATAGATGATAGATAGATAGATAGATGATAGATAGATAGATAGATAGATAGATAGATAGATAGATAGATAGATAGATAGATAGATGATATAGATAGGGATAGAGATGGTAGATACATGTATACTGAGAAGAAAAAGAAGGAAGATCAATGTAACTCTAGATAATATTAACCAGTATGAGTCTCATTTGCTCTCTGCTTCAAAAACTGAATCCTTTCATATACACTTGAGGTTCTCTTTGTTCTAAGTGAAAATCCAATATAATGGAAAGCTGAGAGTCATGGTGATGTTGGATTGTGCAATGGGGAAAAAAATCTCAAAAAGTATAAATAAAGAGACAACATACAGTTGGAGAAAAGGAGGGAGATATCTTTAAAGTCACTTCCCATCACTAAGAATCTAAGTGTAAACTGCCACCTTCTATGGGATGTTGGTGCCACTGGTAAAAGTCCTTGGAAGAAGGCACTTAGTTCAACACGCAGCTGCCATCAAGGAAAAGGGAAGGGGTGTTGATTGCCGGCCGACAGTTGTGTGCTCGATTCTGGTGATGCTTTGACTTGTGCCTCGTTCATCCTCTCTGTTGCTCTGTAAGATGGCATCATGAAAGCCTTTTACAAATGAGGGATCTGAGATTCAGAAATACTAGTTTTATCTGTTGGGGCCATCAGGCCAGTGTCGGGATTCACTTTGTGCTATATATGAAAACTGAGACCGGTAAAAACCGTGCCAAACTTAATCTTCTCCCTGATTCTACTTTTCTGTCAAAAAAAAAAAAATCCTTGCATTTGCCTTTTCCTAACTGCCAGTACTATAACTCTTACCATGGTAAAAATCTAAAAGTCAAACTGTACCTTATGCTATTTCCTCAGAATTCTCTTGAGAGGTGGAAAAACACGAAACGTGTAAGCTCTGGGACCACGTGGTCAGATTCACATTGGTTTTCACTGCCTCAGGTCATTCTGTGTTTGCAGCTAACACACGGGGGGGGAGGGGAATCATATCAAACAGTTCCGTACAACACAGCAAGTGAGGATGTAAGCAAGACATCAGGCACAACTCCACCATATTACGTCTGGCAGGGGGAGCATTTGCTTCTCCCTCTTTGAAAGGGACCTCATGGGCAAGACCACTCAGGAAATATTATTTTTCTTGTGAGTCACTCCCCTTTGTTTCTCAGCTTTTCCTTATCTTACCCCCTGAACTTTGGTTTCCTGTTCCGCTGGTCTGTTTTGCAACTCTTCTAATCTTTTACTGAGGGGGAGAAAATGTCTTTTGTTTCATTATCGCCTCGTATAATACTTACTAACCCATATTCTAGAGAAAACAAGCTATTGGCCAGCCAAGATGAAGCCATGTAAACCGCAAGGCCTCATTACACTCCAGTTTACATTTCTAATGGGCATGTTTGTATGAAATCAGTTTTAATATTCATAATTATTCACACAGATTTGCTAATTATAAAAGATATGAAAATATAGGCACTTATTTAGAAAAGAAAATAGCCTCACAAAACAAATCCTCTCTCTATATATGTGTATATATGAGTTGTGTGTCTAAAATTGTTTACTAAATGTTCTTTTTACTTCACATCATAATGTATACTTTATCCTTTGAGATTAGAAAATAGCAGCAGAGTACTGAACGGTTATACAATATTTCATCATACAGTTATGCTTCTTTTGTTTACAAGTTTATAATCCCCCTAAGGAAAAACCAATGTATCTATGTCAGCTGCCGTTGCTGCAAAACAGATGCCTCTCAAAGGCTGCTTACCTAGAAGCTGGGAAGTGCACAGTCATTGTATAGCTGAGGCTTTGTAGAGGAGTTGCTTAAAGTGGCAAAAAAAAAATGCGCTCTCATGTCATGACAGGGACAAGTTTTCAATTACAAGCTGTTGACTGCTACCAGAAAAATATGCAATGATGTGCCATTCAGTTTTTTATAGGGGTAGCAATCCTCTCTCTCTTATCTCTTCCTCTCTCTCTTTTATGTATGAGTGTTTTGCTTAAGTGTACGCATGTGCACTGTGTGTGTGTGTGTGTGTGTGTGTGTGTGTGTGTGTGTGTATGTGTGTGTTGGACATTTGAGGTCAGAAGAGGCATCAGATCCCCTGAAACTGGGGTTCCAAAGACAGTTTTGAACCATGTGGGTGCTGCCAATCAAACCCAGGTCTTGGAAAGAATAACAAGTGTTCATAACCACTGAGTCATCTCTTCAACACAGATATCATGTTCTATAAATGTTTTTGAGACAATTAAACAATAAAAGAAACATATCTTCATAATTTTATGATAAACGAAGTAATATTCAGGAGTAAAATAATGAGTTTCTGATCTAAGATGAAATCCACGTAGATAGAAGCTTGTTTTGCCATTGAAAAGGACAGTAAAGGTGTTCGAATATATTTTATTGCTTTGGGATCAGAGTACTCTCTCAAGTCTCTACTCACAAATGGGGTAGGAATGCAGTCAGCATCTGTTTTTTATGACCTTCTCTTTTAACATGCAAAAGTTAAGTAAATTGATGTGGGATGTCCCTCTGTATATGTGTCGCTTTTATTGGTTGATGAATAAAGCTGTTTCGGCCAATGGCTTAGCAGAGTAAAGCCAAGCAGAAAATCCGAATAGAGATACAGAGAGAGAGAGAGAGAGAGAGAGAGAGAGAGAGGAGAGAGAGAGAGAGAGGGGCAGAGAGACAGAGAGACAGAGAGACAGAGAGACAGAGTAGGGAGTGTCAGGAGGATGCCAGGTAGCTGCCAAAGGAAGCAGATGCCATGCAGCTGCTGAGAAGCAAGAGGTAAGAAACCATGAGCCTTGTGGTAAAATATAAAATAATAGAAATGGGTTCACTTAAGATGTAAGAACTAGCTAGAAATACACTTGAGACACTGGCCAAGCAGTAATGTAATTAGTAGAGTTTATATGTGATTACTTGGGTCTGGGTGGCCAAGAACAAACGAGCAGTCTCTATTTACAGTAGACAGACAGACAGACAGACAGATAGATAGATGACAGAGATAGACGAGAAAAAACGTAAAAAAACACATCTTTAAAACCTTCTATCCCTGTGTTACAAAAGATTATTTAAAAAGTTTCTAAAAAGCAACAAGAAAAGCAGTATTTTTTGTTTGTTTGTTTGTTTTTTGATAGAGGGTATCTCTGTGTAGCTTTGAACCCTGTCCTGGCACTA
Organism: Arvicola amphibius; assembly: GCF_903992535.2. Taxonomy (NCBI): domain Eukaryota; kingdom Metazoa; phylum Chordata; class Mammalia; order Rodentia; family Cricetidae; genus Arvicola; species Arvicola amphibius. The sequence goes on along the minus strand of NC_052057.2, from coordinate 19,162,030 downwards.
GCTCCGTAAACCAGGCTGATCCCAAACTCACATAGATCCACCTGCCTCTGCCTCCCAAACGCTGGGATTAAAGGCGTGCGCCACCACTGCTAAGCTGTGAAGTCTTAAGAGCTATTGAGGTACCCTGGTTTATTACTGTCTCAGAGATGCTGCTTAATATTAGTTACATTAAAACATCATATATAAAATAATTGGTTGAGTACCACAATTAATCATCATTGCTGATAATATACTACACATATAGACACAAACATGCAGTACTTTTAGAGTACAATTAGTTAAAAAAACAAACAAAATAGCTATTTCAGTAAGACACCATGAATAAAAATATCCTTTTATATAATACACAGCCACATGAGGGAGATTACAATATCTAGATTTCAGTAATTTACAATATTAGGTATTAAAGAACTATTTTGATGTTTCTATGACTGTCCACACCAGGCTTACCGTGAGCAGAACTTTTGGAAGTTACAGCACTATTAGGTACCAGCTACGCCTTTTAACTATTTTACCTAAGTCCACTTCATACTCTTCGATTGCTTCTAAATAACCTCAATATATTTGGTCAAGGAAGATATTTGGTCAAGGTAGATGGCAGGAATTAATAATCCTGTAGATGAACACATTATTTATTAACTGTCTTTGTCACCGTCAGATGGGCTGTGGAGGAATGACCACAGCGGGGACAGAGAGGTCCCAACCGACCCCTTGTGATACAGTTATGAGTGGCACAGCCTTGTGCTCTCCATGCTTATCTTAAAGATCACTCAGATGCCTTCAAAAAAAGTCTGCAAGGACATCTGAGGCCATGGTGCCCTGCTTTGTTGATAGAGTGTCTGGCATTGGTCACAGACGTCTTGGAACAGCAACTGTTTTTAATGGCAAGCTACCATGGCTTCTAGAGAAAAAAACAAAACAAAACCTTCTCACTTTCCCAAGCAGTGGCATACTTTCTGTGCCACTGTTCATGTCTGTCTTTAACAGAAGCTGAGCGGGCCTCACTCTTTGACAAAGAGAAATAACTTAGCTTTTGGCTCCAGAATTACTTAACATAAATAAAATGGTGTTGACTGCCTATACTTTCATTTTCATACCAATCGAACTCAATTCTTCCTGTCTCTTCAAAACCAAGAGGCTTCTCTGAAGCTTCTAAATATGTCATCTCATTCCAGAACAAAAACAAAAGAAATGGGGATAGAGTATGCATCCCCTCCCCATTTTTAAATAACTCTCTGGCAAAGAAACAAAATATGTATAGATATGACTCGCAAATTCTGTATGGTTAAAATATAAGCTGTTTAACACTCACTTGAATGGTCTCTGCCTTGCAAATGCCTTCTCTGCAATCCAGGACCTTGAAGAAAACCATAAAAGGGAAGGAATATAATTTTGTTTGTTGGCACTTACTGAAAAGCTAAAATAAAATAGTAACAGCAATCGCCTTGGCCAGCTCCAACCAAAGAAGTAGTGAGACATCCCAGAAGATCGTAAGTTATGGGGGAAATGTGGTTTCCATTCTGTCAGCTGTGTTTCAGGAAGTCAAACGAACATTTCACCAATATCAATCTAAAGCAACATAGAGCAGTGGAGTAGAACTAAAAATGACTTCAGAAAATGCACAGTGGTACACAAGAATGAAGAGCATCTTTAAATGTAGCTTTAATTTGAAACATCACAGCCATTGTTTACTTCTTGGTAAGAGAGGATTTTGTGATGTTAGCTTTCAAGGGCAGAAGTGCCAAATTTGTAATAATGCATTTCATTTTCTGGTTAATGAACCAGAGGGACAATATATAACTTATAATTCACTTCAAAAATTCCCAAATCTTTAAAGCAAGGGTAGATGCATGGATGTTAGCTAGATCACAACTATAATAAGTGATTGGAATCCCACAGTGCCAATGGGACTCATTGACTCTCTATAATAGAGCAGTCAATCCCTCAAATCACAGTGATTTATGTATTCAGATTTCATATATGTTGTAAAATTCTTAAATTTGGCATTAGTAGAATGTATTTGGAATTATGACCCATGTGGGAAAAGTTGAGAAAGGACGCCAACATGTCCAAACTCTAAAAATTAATGATGCCTAGGAGAATGGTTTGCTTTTGTAGTAAAACATATTCCAACTCACCTGCAAAGAAGTGGGTGGACTACTGCCTCTCATCATTACACAGCTGTGCGTTTTCAGGTGTAACTATGAGAACTTTGAGGGATTATCTTCATTTCTTTTCAAACTATAATTTTCAATCTACATTATAGGCAAGAGATCATAACTGGAATACAAATCAAATTACATCTCTGTTTTAGTTAATAAAAAGAAAATTAAGCCATTCTAAAATTCTTTTATATCTCTGTAAAATGAAGAGGCATTTTTTAAAAAAATTCGAATATGAATGCTTTTTGTCAAAATATGCATGAAGCATTTTCTTCTTTTGGAGAAATTTGTTCCCTCTGAGATCAATGAAATCAATGGTTATGGTAAAAATATCTTTAATGTAAAAAACCTGGGTCCTCATTGCCTCACTTAGCCTGTACCTCCTTTCCAGTTTTCCTTGTGCCCTCATTCACTTGTTTAAGTCTACCTTGTCTAATACACTAAATCAGGTCCTTTCAGTGTGTCTGGGACTGCCCATGGCCAGAGCAATGCAAGTACATGTTATGGAAAATACAGCCCTAGCCTACATGCTAATTAAAGATACACAGAACAATGTTGTGAACTGACTGGCTTTTGTGTGTTCCAATACTGAGCTCTTAAATGTTTACAGAATGGGTTTAGGCAAGGAATAAATTTATAGGCAGCACTATGGGCAAGTGAGATTTCTTTAGAAAAAGAGGTGCAAACACAGCTCTTTTAAATCCAGGAAGGAAATTCTTTAGCCTGCTTCCTTCCCCATGAACCCAGATTGGCTAACTAAAGGTGAATACCAGTAAACTATGGGAGTACACGACTGTGTTGTAGGATTGTTGGTTTATCCTGCCTACCATTTGATGTGCGCTAGGCTAGGATAGTTCAAACACCTAAAAAGGTAGAATCTCCTGTTCACCCTCCTTATTAACATCTTATCTCACCAGGAACTGATGCTCTATCTCGCTTGTCAAGGAACAGTTTTTCTTTAGATTTCTACCTATTATTTCCCCAACTTAACTTACTTCTTTAGATTTCTATAATTAAGACTATATATCTATTCTCTATTACCATGATCTCACAGTTCTCTTCTAAGAGTTATGGATTAATGAAGGAGATACTTAGAAATTTGGGTAAAAATTGCTTTCCACCCAAGGAAATTGACATTATATCCAGTACAAGTATTCAGAAATTCTCTTTTGCTAATATATGTTCAAAACTTGAATTGTTTGAAAACCTTTTCTCATTTAGATGACAGAAGACTCAATGCCAGGTATCTTTCCATACCCCTTCTCATCCTTCTTCTCTTTGGTCTCACTTACCCACAGTTGTAATAGAAGACAGAAGTCCATTGAGATGCAGAAAGAGAAATGGTGGTACCCTTTTAAGTATCTGCCCTTCTTCTACATGGAACTTGAAGTATTGATCCATCATAGCCAGATTGTCTTTATCTTTAACAGAAGCCACAAATCTTAATTTTATGTGAAATATTTCAAATTGCAAATGTTAAATGATCCAGTTTAAATAAAATATGGCCTACCTGTCATTTTACAACTTTTACCTTGAACCAGGTAAATGCCACGAAGGCAGTATCCCTGGGGCTGTTTCTGCTCTCTGTCCTACTGATGGGAAGGAGTCAGCTGTGGCATTTGTAAACCTTTCAAGATAAAAGTCCAGCCAGGGCGCTGATGTCACCTCTGTCTCTGATGCTGTAGAGCTGTTTGCACACACAGGGCCACTGTGGTGTCAAAGCTTGTGCATACATGTGCAACTACATTAACAACTTGTTATAGTAGATAATGGGTCCTGGTTAAGTTGGGTTGAGTGAAGTGTCTGGTGGATTTGATTTGTTCTTCGTTGTGACTTCAAAACCCCATCACTACAAGGAACGCATTAGTAGAAGAGAAACTAGAATACAGATGTCCAATATCCTATGAGTTTCCAAAGGTTAGCAGAAAACTGTTATGTGGGGTTCATCTACAGACATGAGGAAGAGAGGCAGACAAGCTTGGAAAAGATAATGAGCAGACTGGTTGGATTTGGTGCCAAATGTACACAGAGCTGTTGGGATGGCTGAGCACTGATTCATGAGACACTTAGCTGCCCCTTCAGAAGTTTTGAAATTCGAAGAGATTAGTTTCAAAAGATTTATATCATCACATTTGCATCTTAAAGCTCTTCACTGGCTTGCTCACTGAAACAGACCTAAAATAATCTATTCTATTTTGTCTAAAACGTCCTTTAAAATGTGGCTTCAGATCACCTCACTAGTCCTTCTTCAGCTCTCCAAAAGCTCAGCATTCAACATCTGCCTCAAACACCCTGACTGCTTTGCTGTTTCTAAAACGTGCTGGTGAATGCCACATGCCTCTTCTTTCAGTCCCGTGCCCACATCCTCATCCTGTTAGCGCTGATGCTGAAGGTGCTGCCCTCAGGAAGTTGTTCCCAGGTCCCTAGGTAGCTAATCGCCACTTTTTTTCTTTACTAGAGTAGTTTCTATTTCTTTCTTTTTCTTTTCTTATCTTTTCTCTTTTGTTGTTGTTGTTTTGTTATAGTTTGGTTTGTTTGGGTCTTTGAGACTGGGTTTCTCTGTGTATTCCTGGACTAGGCTAACCTCGAACTCAAAAGAGTCACCTGTCTCTGCCTTCTTAGTGTGGGGATTACTGCTGGGTAGTAGTGTGTGCCACCACCGCCCAGCTTACGTCTCATGTTTGATAATAATATTTTGAGGTTACTTAATGTTTCCTAGATAACCTCTAAGATGCAATAAAAAGGTGAAAAAGAAAGAGTATGACTGGGCTGATAGATTGCTAAGTTTTCCTGAGGCTGTGATGTACAGTGTCATGTGCACAGGTGTTGCTCTGGTCTGCTGAAATGAATCAGAGGCTTTTCCCTTCTTAAAGATGTTGAGATTTCCAGTGCTCAGGGAACCCCATGGAAGAGGAGTCAGAAAGAAGAAAAGAGCCAGAGGGAATAAAGGACACCAAGGAAACAAGGCCTTCTGAATCAGCATGGCCAATGCACACTCGAGCGAACTTATGGAAACTGAAGTAGCAAGCACAGGACCTGCACAGGTCTGCAATGGATGGAGTAAGAAGTGGCCATGTGCCGCCCCCAGACCCAGAAGCAACTGTCAATTGATAACCTCTGGAAAATGAAAATGTAGTTCCCTCCAAGGGAGTCTCACTGGGAAAACAATACAGTTTTCGTTTGATTATTTCAGTTCTGGGCAGCTGGGACAAACAAGCTATTTCCTTTCAACAGGACTTGAGACATGCTCTAGTTTGTATAAAGTTTGTAACATGTCCAAATGTTTGTGTTTGTCATCTTCTCTGAAGGTTTAATGCATTTCCGGTTCTTAAAATATTTTAAGGCAAAAGACAAAGTCACTAAAACCATTAAATCCCAAACAGTTTTGAAACGTCATCCTTCATTATGGTAAATACTGAGTATAATCCTTTGCGTATCACACAGCTTTCCTTTTGAATATAAAATAAAACGTGATGATACAGGGACAAGACCATTACTTACTCTTTTCTGTATGTTGGGAAGCACACAGATATGTTGTTGTCAATCTACAGAGCCACCGAGGTGTGGCCCAGGACCAGAGAAGAGCAGTGAAGACTGGGACAGAGCTGTTTTCATTGTTATGCCTCCCAGTGAACCTGTTCCTTGTGTCAGTGAAGTTAAACCCATCACACACGCTCCGTTACACAATGACATATTTCTACGCAGGGAAAGATATTTCTCAGCTAGAAGGCCAATGTCTCATTCTGTGATGGATCTTTCCAAAGCACCTGTAGTCCTAGGAGTTCATTGTGCAACCGATGTCATGAGTCTATTATACAAGTCTGCTTGTTCTAAACTGCAATCCTCCTCGACTTTTGCCCATCATCACTCTGCCTCGTCCTCTACAAAGTTGACACAGCATACAAAATTATAGGATACAAACCCAGCAGTTTTGTTTGCACTTTTAAGCTGATAATTTGGTAGAGGAATATTGAGAGAATTGTTCTGTTTTGACTAGATGAATCACTTTGAACAAATGGCTATCATCCTGACACCCCTCCCCCCCCCAGCAACGTTCCAAGATTGAGATGTTTATTGTGAAAGTTAAATGTCATGTTTACAAGGCAGGTTCTCAGAAAATGCTAAACTCTAATTAAATGTCTGGATGTGGGTTAACTACAAAAGCAATGTAAATGGGGAAAGGGAGTGAAGGGCAGGGCAGAAGAAACATATAGAGATAGTTGCGTCACACGAGTAAAGCCTTTAAGGGATATTTATGGATGGCGTTCCATGAGCTCTTCCCAGAATACCTAAATAAATACCTGTTAATTTCTAAATGGTAGAAGTATATATTTATTCAATAAAGTATTTCTCCATTTTGTCATGATAGACTTGGTAAGACATTATAATCAGACATTATTCATACTGTCTATTGTACTACAAATCTTTAAAATCCATTTCTCTCCTTCTCAAAATCATATCTAATGCAATTTTTTATATAAATTTCTCACTCCTGACAGCAGACAATGGACAATAAAAAAAAGCTGAAGAAATACTCTATATGTATTTTTATGCTTTCCAGTAGACTCAAGGTAAACCATCAATGGAAACACATTTCCATAACAACGAGTTGAGTTTTGAGAAAGCCCTGACTGGGAGAATGAAAACTACACATCAAATGTCCATGTGATTCCCAGTGGCCTCAAGTTCCATCCTTCCAGAAAATCTTGATGGTTCCTATCCTTTGGAAACAGTAGGAGGAAAGCAAGAGGAAAGAGGTAAGGAGAAAGGGAACAGTTGGAGTGGAGAGAGGCAGACTGTGTTTCTCTTTATCAGGATTTCAGTTGTGATCAAGCCATGATTTTCCAACTACCTGTTTTCTTACTCTCCAGCTAATTCTCCTGCTAACAGGATCTCTTTGTAAGAGATACGTCTTGATTTCACAATTCTTTCTCTGAGCTGCACTGAAACTTGCCACCTTCTGTCTCTTTTCCTTGAAGACAATGTGTGCTCACTTCCAGTGATTGACTTGTACCCTTGGTTATCCATCCCTCCCAGCTTCCCCAGCTCAAGTCTGGATGGATAATTAGATGCCCAACTCCTCCCTCCTATGTCTTCAGTACGATTGTGCCTCTCACCATTCTGCCTAGAAGCTGATTACTCATTAGAAAACTGTCATCAGGAATACTGTGTCAGTCTTTAGTTGTGCCTGATCCCTATGCACAGCAGTGCTTGACTCCTGTCATCCCAGGTTAGCTTAACCACCTTTCTCTCTCTCTCTAACACCACCCTTTTAAAATCATCTAGTTTAACTCTTGCTATGGTAGATGTAGGAGAGAATGCTATAATTTACGTTCATCATTTACATTATTTTTATTGATGTTTTCAAGGATCTGTACAGATGGATGTTATAAGTCCAGTTCCATTTTTTCTCTCTCTCCTTACTCCTGATAGCCCTCTTGTTCCCCCTGGGTGGTTCCACCTCCATTCACTACATACATGAATGATTTTATGGCTCAGTATAAAAACCTAATGTTCACTAATAACAGAAAACATTTTTTCTTTGTCTCTTTTGAGATTACCTTAATATATTGAACAGGACCTAACTGATCCTTTATAATTAAAAAATGGTGTCTGAAAGAGATTTGCTATTCAGCTTTTGTGGTCACAAGTAGGAGGCTCATCAGTTAGTGTGTGCCAAAGACTTGGAAAGAATGGGGCCTACTCTGATGAAATAGAGAAATGAAGTCCTTTGGCCCTTCTGGGAGGAGACCTGTGCAGATAAGATTCTGAAGCTCATTTGCCTCACCTCACCCCATCCTATGCCTGCCCTTTCTTGTCTAGCTTAGGAGCATCCAGTAGTGGGGGAGGGGCAACAACAACAAGGCTTTGACAGTAATTAGTCCCAGCATCCTCCAAACCACAAGCTAGGAAAATTGCTTCTTCTAAATAGCTCTCTTCTCTCTTGCTTTATATACCTTTCTGTTTGGCTGACTTCATGATTCTGTCCGTCCTCTTGAGTTCCTGCTTAAAGGGCCCTAATAAGGCCCAGGTGCTCATTGTATCTAGTTTATAGAAACTCTTGTTTCTGCCTCAGGTACTCTCCAAGTTTACACCAGTATTTCTTCTTCCGTGTCTCTTCACCGAGACATATCTATGTCCCTGTGGGTGTCAGTTAAGGCTCTAGAGTTCACAGATTAGCAAGCCTTAAGAAAGGAAACATTTATGGAATTGGGATAATCACATTAACAAAGAGGAAAATCAACCTTGGGATGACAAAATACCTCATGTTCTCTCATTAATGAGTCTTAGAATTTACATAGATACATGAAATCATATATGTACAAGATGCCATGAAAGTAAAAGTGAACCTGTCTAGGGGACACGGGAGACTGACAGGAAGAGAGATGGTGTTGGAGTATGCAGTATACACAATGTACTAATGTATATACTTGCAAGAAAAGTGGTCTTACACAACCCAATGTAATAAAACCAAACTAAAAGCTAAAGCGAATCT